>NC_136462.1:105238200-105838200 GCF_902686455.1 Sciurus vulgaris | reverse complement strand
AGTAGAATTTCTGCACTTGCCACCACAAGAGTCTTGACTAAGATGTAAGTGATAACAACATAAGGATGTCTGTATCATAAGGAATTAATAATGTTATATCCAAAGTATTTCTCTTCTGTATTTATTGATTTAATCAATAACAATATATTATGGGTCTACCAGGGACCACAATACTTTGTACTTGAGGTACAATGATAATAAATTATGCTTGGGGAACTCAAAGGGCTCACAGACTGGCAAGGAGTATGGAAACATGACATGTTTTAGAATTTTAATTTTTGAAAGCAGTGAATGAATAGATGGATTATGGAAGGGAGTATCTAGAAATAAAAATGCCAAAAAGCAGGCTTTTAGGGTAACCCTTTCAAGCATTGGGAAGGGCATGAGGAGGGGTGTAGGTGTGGAAATGAACGAGAAAGAATACATTGGGAAACTGTTTCAGGAGCAGAATTCTTGGCAGCAAGTGCAAGAGAGGTAAGTAGGGAGCAGTCAGGAAAGCCCTCACATGTCTAGTTGGGCAGGTGATGCTTGAATTGGAAGGAAAAACATGGGAGGAAAGAGAAGTCTAGGTGTAGAAGCATGAATTGAGAAGCTGGGTCTAATCTGCTCTTCCATCAACCAGGTATCCTTCCTTGCTTCCACCAGGTATCCTACATTGCTTAACTCAAGTTTTCTCACCCATAAACAGAAGTCTAGAAAACTTCATTCCTAGGTTCCTCTTTAACAGTGTGATTTAGTCCAAAGGCAGAATACAAGCAACACAGAACTGGCCAAGTCTAAAAGTCAAAAGCACAAAATTAGGCAGGTGACCTTAAGTGAGTTGCAAACTCAAGGTGAAGGGTCTGTTTGATCTTGCTGTTCAGAGGGTACAGCCTAAGAGCAGGGGCATTTGGTTTAGAGAATATGTAAAGTCCTCCCAGGGGTACTTAACCACTGAGCCACATCCCCAGACCTTTATTTTTTATTTTATTTAGAGACAGGGTCTCATGACCTTCTTTTTATATTTTATTTAGAGACAGAGTCTCACGAAGTTGCTTAGGGCCTTGATAAGTTGCTGAGTCTGGCTTTGAATTTGCAATCCTCCTGCCTCACACTCCCGAGCTGCTAGGATTACAGGTGTGCACCACCACGCCCAGCCTGATTTTGCTTTCTTTATAGCTTGAGGTCTGTAAAGAACCACTTTTCTGTGTACATTTGCTCTGTGCCCAAGAAGGCATTGCAGAGCATTAGGGAAAGAAGACGCTACTCAATAAATGATGGTGGAGGAACACGGAATTAAACCCACTTTACCCCTAACACAGTGTGAAAAGCAAAACTTTTAGAATCAAATATAGGAGATTATAATCTTAGGACAAGAGCAACTTTAAATTTTTTTCTTTACATTTTAAAAAAATCTTGGACTTACAGAGGAGAAGCAAAAATCGTGCAAAGAGTTCCTTTATATTTGTCACATGGTTTCTCTATTTGAGTAAGAATTTAAAAATGTATAATACTATGAAATAAACAACCACTTATTTGGATTAAGGAAAAATTATTTTCCCCCTCATAACACAGGGGATTGAACCCAGAATCTCAAGCATGCTAGACATGCACTCTA
The DNA here is from genome assembly GCF_902686455.1 of Sciurus vulgaris. Classification (NCBI taxonomy): domain Eukaryota; kingdom Metazoa; phylum Chordata; class Mammalia; order Rodentia; family Sciuridae; genus Sciurus; species Sciurus vulgaris. The sequence continues at coordinate 105,836,603 of NC_136462.1, read as the reverse complement.
CCACTGAGCTACATCCCTAACCCAGATTAAGGAAGAACTTTTTCAAAACAAATGCATACATTCTAAACATAAAATATTGATAATTCAATTGTATTAAAATTTAAAATTTCTGTCCATCAAAGGACACTACAAAGAAACAAATTGGAAAAAAAAAGAAACAAATTGGATGTCAATATTTGCAACACATTAAGCACTAAGGATTTGAATTAGAACACAAGAAGGAAAATGCTCACAAATAAATAAGAGGAAGGCAAACTAAGGAAAAATAGGCAAAAGATATGAATAGGCATTTCACAGAAGATACATATTAATGGCAAATAAACAGAGAAAAGATTGCTCAACCTAATTAAAAAGCAGAAGAATGGTAATTAGGACCTCAACACCAACAATAGCAAGTTGTTGAGAAGATATGTATCAAAATACATCACTGGTGGGAATGTAAATTGGAACCACCACTTTAGGAAGCTGTGTGGTGTCATTGTGGCCATGTACCACAGCCCTGCCACTAAAAGTGTGGTCTGTGCACACGTGGGAGTGGTGTCACTTCCAGGCCTCCCCAAACTAACTTATTCAGAAGCCACATTTTAACAGGACCCTAGGTGATCCATGTGCCCCTTAAAGTTTGAGAAGTCTTGGTCTAGAGAAACTCTTACTCACATATAGCAGAGATGCATAAAATCAGGAGTCCCTAGAGTGTGGCCCACAACCTGAACATTTTGCAGAGAAATATACAAATGTATAAGATAGAATGAGGGTATGGGGCAAGGGCTAGGTTGTCCCCAGAGATAACAGCAAACATCCTTTCCCTTTTCAGCAACAGCAATTTTATACCAGGGCCTCTCCACTCTACTTGGCATTGGGGATCAGAGGATGTTTAGCAGTATCTCTGACCTCTACCCACTAGATACCTAAAGTACCTTCTGTAATACAAAGCTGCTCCCCTGTCCTTTCCGTTGCATCACAACCTAGCTTGTCAATCTGAAAGCTGCTCTTCCCGCCCTTTCTGGTGCAGCCATTTTCCCTGCCTCCCAACTACTGTCAGTCTGTGAACATCCTAGCTAGCTATTGGTTCATCAGTCAGCTTGCAAGTATCCTTCTCCGTTACTGGTCCCCTGTTAGCCCAGCAGAATTCAACTGCTTCACGGTAGCTTCCCTGTCATCTTTTCTCATGCTTTTCTCTCTCCTATTCACTTTCTTTCTCCTCCTCGCTTTTCATACTCTTTCTTGCACGTGCTCTTTCTCTTTTCCTCTCATTTTCTCTCTTACCCTGCAGGGAGACACTCTGTTTGCTTAATAAAACCTCTTATGTGCTTTCCCGTGTCCAGCATGGTTTTTGTGGGTTTTCTTACACCTAGCTGTGACAAAAAAGTGTGTGTGTGTGTGTGTGTGTGTGTGTGTGTGTGTGTGTAAACATAGACAAATAATTCCTAAGGGGAAAACGTGTTGCACAGGTAGCTATCCAATTGGATAACAGGTGTCGATTTCCTGACAGAGCTCATCTTTAGATGTGATTTCCTTGGAGGACCTTCCACTTTTCCTTGGGGACCAGAGAGCAGGGAAAGGGATTAAAAAGTAGAGTAGATTGCTAAGGTTATGAATCTCAACTCCTAGCTCTAAGGTGCTTTCTCCTTTTTCCTCCCCCTCTCTGCCTTGGACAGGAATGGGTGAGAAGGAACTTTGGCCCTAGGAGTTGGGGGCTTTCTTTCAAATGAGAGGTGGTAGTGGCTCTTCACCCCAAGTTTAGGGCCCTAGTGAGCATATCTAAAGGAATAAAGAGAGTGCCTCCCTACATCCTGTTACCAAGGTAATTTTTAAAGCTGTGCTCAAGGTCTTACACCAGGCCTGTTTCAGTAAGGGCATTGAATAAGTTAGCCTGATATATTAACCTGTCTGCGAAGGAGCCTGTGTGCTTCTAATTGTTGTAAAATAAACACAGGGCTCTGAGCTCAGGGGAGGCTGGGCTTTGTCAGGATTCGGGTTGATCTTGCCCACGTTGCCGTGGCCTCTGAAAAATGACCAAGAGGCCCAGAATATGAAACTTTGCCTTCAGCCAAAAAATGAACAGTAGGTTTTGAATTTGAAGAGTTTTTCCTAATTCATCAGAAAACTGTTTACTGAGTGTGTTGCCTGGGAATAGCATAAAAGCCAGGAGTCCTGGCTTCCAGGAGCTTCCACTTGCACACACATGCACAAATAAAGCAATCCCATCATCAGAATGGGGCAAGTGAGAAGGAAAGTGAGAGGAAGCAAGGAGTACCCAAGAGTGGAAGGGAAAGGTCAGCAAGCCGGAGCCCCTGGGAAGGACTTCTGAGGAGGCATGAGTGGGCCCTACAGGCTGAGAAATGAGGAGAGCGTGCGATCCAGGGAAGGCTGGGAGCCTTCTGTTTCTAACCTGTTGGCCCAAAAATGTCCCCTGTAGGTTGCAGGGGCTTGACCCACAATCCAGTCAGAAGCACACATTGCATTCGTTCTCACATCTCTCAATTCTCCTTTAATCTAGAATACTTCCAGATCTGGGTGACAGGCATTTCAAAGGTTTAATCAGTAGTAATCAGGCCCTGCTCTTGTGAATAAGGTTAAAAGATGGCAAGTGACAAGGTGGCTCTTTGGATATGCTGGAGAAACTCTTGGGATACTGGAAAAGTTCTAAACCCTATTTCAGCACCCACTTTGCAGAAGAGACGTTAGAACTATAAAGCAAAGCAAGTACTTAGAAATCATCTGGTCTAACTCCCTAATTGTACCTGAAAGTTGCCAAAGTTGCCGGAAATCCCTTCTGGATGGGAAACTGGCCAATCATTTTGCAGATGGGAAAACTAAAATTCTTGGGGATGACTTGCATATTATCACATCCCTGAAAAGAAGACAGAGGCTTCTATATTAAAACCCAATCTCCTTGGTCGGCACCAGGTCTCCTGATGCTGGGGCTCTGGAGCTCCTGTGGCCTGATAGAGCACTCACTGGATTCAGGCATCACATAGGGGATGAAGAGACAAGTCCTTCAGGCGTCATGTAGAGGATGAAGAGTCCCAGTCTCAGGTTCCCAGCATGAGCAAGATAGCTGACCATGACTCAGAAGACACTCACTCCCTTCAGGGCGAAGGCTGGGGTGGAGAACAGTCGGGAAGTTTGCTGCAGCTGCCTGAAGTCTCCCATGAGGACAGAGGGGTGAGCCAAGAAAGCCGTCGGAGGCATCCCACATGCCGGACTATGTACAAATGGCCTGCAGTTTCCGCTGGCAGGCTGCACTACTCCAAATCTCAGATAATTGACTCTGGATTACATGGATTTTTTTTCCTTGCCCAGAAAGACAATCATGTCCTAGGAAAAGAAGAACTCCGGTCAGCTGCAGACCATACAGTCCTTTTTGACCTCAGAGAAAAAGACATTTCTCAGAAATGTGCTTTACTGGATGTTTTAGTCAACTTTTTCACCACTGTAACCAAAAGACCTGACAAGAACAACATAGCAGAGGAAAAGGTGATTTAGTTTCAGAAGTCTCTGTCCATAGATGGCCGACTCCATCGTCCTAGGCCCAAGGTGAAGCAGAACATTAAGAAGGGAGGGTGTGGAGGAAAGCAGCTCAGAACTGGAAGCAGAGAGCTCTGCTCACCAGTCAGGCCCTACCTGCTTACAATTACAATTCAAGTGGAGTGACATGCTGATTATGTTAAGGCTGTCTCAATATAATCTCCAAACTTTCTTGCACTGTCTCACGCATGAGCTTTTGGGGAACACCTTGTATCTAAATCATAAGACTGGGGTTCCAGGCCACAGCAATATTATAAAACAACCTCCTTGCTGTCTTTTCTACATGGTCTCCCTCTCCTCAGGTGCTCGCCCCTGCCCAGGATATGCCCATTGCCTCTCCAAGGCAGTGCCTGACCTACAAAATTATCTTTTTTTTTTTTTTTTTTTTTCCATCAGACTCTTATTTGCTTAATTTTCTGCTCTCCAAATTGTTTCAGAGAGAAGAGTTTTATACTAACTCAGGTGTAAAGGACTGGCTGGCTGATTTGCATTCTTGAAGAAAAAACTAAACTTCTTTAAAACCAAATGTATCTGACTCAGAACCTTTCAACTTCTGTTTTATGAAACTGGGAGTTCTCAGGAATGGCCCACATGCACAAGCCCCCCACAATGTGATTTTCTAGTGAATGTGAATAGTGAAAGAAGAGAAAGCGCTCAGGGCATTTGGGGGCATCAAACATTGTTGAATAAACAAAGGGAAGAAACCAGGCCCAGACTCATCTTGGAGGCTTTGTGCACAAACCTCTGTAGGAACCATTCGGCTTGTGACATGAAATACGCCACTTGGGCCCTCAAATTTTGAAAGAGGAAGACTTGTGAAAGGAAGCCCATGCCCCCCATTTGGGAGTTGGGGATGCCCTGGCCACCCCAGCTGTCATTTAGTGAGCCTTGGTTTATAGTAATTTTGGGGCAATTTACACTCATATTTATAAAAGTAAGTTCCAAATTCCTACATAACTTACATGACACAATAATCCATGAAGTTCCAAAGGGTAAATGTTTCTTTCTTCACTGGGGTGGTCAATCAAGAGAATGGAGTTCTCTGTCAGGTTAGAGGAGAGACAAGAACTGCCGAAGTTTGCCCAGGCTGAGATGGGTGAGGCATCCCCTTCCCAAGTCGGTCAGTGCCAAGGTCATCACCAGCAGAGAGCCCCTGGGCAGAAGCCTGAGCTCCTCAGAGTAGGAACTGCATCCTTCTCATTGCAGACGGACCTCCAGTGCCTAGCATGTTCCTGACACAGAAAAGGCACTCCATGAATCATCGCTGAATCCATGTGATGCGGTGTTATTTGAAGATTCACATACATGTACTCATGACATGATGTGTGTGTTGGGTCATATAGAGAGAAATAAAATCTATTTGTTGCCTTGCATGTGTTTGGAGTATGTACGTGGTGTCACCTATCCCTCTGCCTGGGGAATGCAAATCAATCTCCTGCATCTTTCAAATGTCAGTTCGACTGTTTGAACATGGAGCTAAAATATTTGGAGCCACAGAAACTTGGAACTCCAGGCACTTGCCTGAAAAGTTAGCTAAGAACTGACAGCAATCTATACCTTGCTGAAGATCCATTTGAGGCTCTACCTCTCTCAGACAGAGACAATCCAAGGACATGGAAACAGGATGTTGTTAGACTCTTCAAACTCTACCCCCATGCTGATTTAGTCCTGTGCTAAGAGGGTAGCCAGTAGCCACTGTGGCTATTGAGCACTTGAAAGGTGACTAGCCCAAATGGAAATGTGCTATGTAGACACAAAATGTGCTAGATATCAAAGACTTCATATGAAAAAAAGAACTTAAAATACTTTACTAATGTACATTGACTATGTGTTGAATTATTCAAATTTTGGATCTATTAAGTTAATAATATATTTTAAAATAATTTTACCTGTAACTTTTTATTTCTTAACATGGCTTCTAAAATTTTTTAAATTAAAAATATGATTCGCAATAGCCAAAAGATGGCAGTAACCCAAATGTCCATTGACAGATGAATAGATCAACGAACCATGATATATACACACAATGGAATATTACTCAGCCTTAAAGAGGAAGGAAATCCTGGCACCTGCTACAACGCGGATGAACCTTAAAGACATTATGCTCAATAAAATAAGCCACTCACAGAAGAAAAAATACTGTAAGATTCCACTTACAAAAAGAGAATTCAAATTTATAGAGCTAGAAAGGAGAATGAATGGTGGTGCCAGGGAGTGGGAGCTGTCATTCATTTATGTGTCAGTTTGGAAAGATGACAAAAGTTCTGGAGTTGAATGGTAGTGATGTAAATGTCAAGGTCCTTAATGCCACTGAGCTATACACTTAAAATGGTCACAATGATAACTTTTACCTATGTTTAACCACAATAAAAATACAAATATAATGAACAGAAATGACTTTTAGTGAATTCCAAAAAAGAACTCTTCTGCCCCAGGGAAGTTCACCAGCACCTTCCCAGCACGGCAGAGGCTGATGTCTCAATCGTTCTCTTCTATGTTTGGAGCACTTCCACCCTTTTGATCCCCAATCCAGGTGCCTGATAACTTATTAAGTGCTCATATATATGAATTCTTCTAAATTTATAAAAAGCAATAAATAAATATAAGACTTGATGGCCACTACGGCTTTTGATCGTTCTCATCCCTTATGCTCTTTAACAGAACTATACTAAAAGTCCTCAACTGGAATTTTTGCTCCGTGAGATGTTTCCGCATGAACAAGAACGTGGAGATGATCAGAAGGGACTGAGACATTCCGTTCTTCCTAGAGAGAATGAAAGCCAAGACTTCTGTGTATCATCAGTACCCACTGATGCCTCTTATGTTCATTCTGCAAAATCTCCAAGGCCTTCTGAATCACCAAAGAAGGTTTAGATAGTGTCTAGTCTAAGTGTTTCATGGTAAGTGTATTTCCTGGTATTTGAATTCTTTGTAAATTTGTGATCCAGCGGTAGTGACTTGGTTATTACTGGAATGTGTGCTCCATTAGCCAACCAATCAAGAAACACTTTGATTTTGGCCTAGACCACTTGAGCTCTCATGTCCATCTCTAAAGTTCACCCTGGGCCTGTCCTCCCCTGCCCCTAAGACAAGATCCAACAGTGGGCCCCCTGACAGCCTTCATCAACATGTAAATTGAATCAAAGCGAAGACACTTCCATGGACTATTTTGGTGTAAGTCAAAGACCTTGGGGGAAATCACAGTAAGGGCATGTGGGTTCTCCAAGTGGGATTCATGGCCCACTGCTCCAAGTCCTTGTAGGAGCCTACACCTGCACACATACCTGAGTTCACCTGGATCTGGAGAGGAACACAAAATTATAACCATCCCTCATGGGAGTCTCTTACTTTACATTTATTTTTTGAAACTTTTAAGTTTGAAACAATTTAGAATTATAAAAAGTTGAAAAAATAGTACAAAGAATTGTCATGTACCCTTCATTCAGTTTCCCCTAGTGTTGACATCTTACATAATCACAGTGCCATGCTCAAAATCAGAATGATGACACGTTAACCTCGGACATTCAAGTTTCACCACTCACTGAACTAATTGTCTTCTGATCAAGAATCCAATTCTGGTCAGGTTTTATTTAAGTCTATGGGAGCCTCTATTTGCCTCCTTGGTTCCATGCTCTGTGGCCCCAAGGAACTTAAACCTTCTGCCTGCTTCAGGGACAACAGCAGCCAGAGTTCTGTTCTCAGTGCCAGGCAGGGGAAGAGAACGCAGTGGCCAATGAATATTGAGGACACTCTTTCCTGTAGAAGCTTGCTTTCACCTCCCCACTCCACACCGTCTCATCACATGGGCAATAACATGCCCATCAGGGGTTCCATGAAGTGTACCAGATTTTGGAAGAAATGAGGATATTCATTCTCCTTTCTTTCAGAGTTCTTGCAGACTCTTATTATATATTCATTTTTTTCATATAAATTATATTTTCCACAGAGAAGAAAAATCTTAAGGATTCTTTACCAAGGTGTTTTCTCAACTTGATTTTAAAGTTGCATTGGAGTTTGATGATATTTTAAAGGATATCCACTCTTTAGGAATTTGAAGCTCAGAAGATGTGATCAACAAAGTAATGATCCTTTTATGATGTTCATGACCTAACCCTATGACCTTTTTAATATGTTATCTTATATGGCAAAGAGAAATTTGAAGATATGATTAAATTAAGGGTTGAGAGATGCAGAGATATTTGGACTGAATTGTGTCCCAAAAAAATTCATTTGTTAAAGCCCAGACCCCCAAGGTGACTATATTTGGAGACAGGACCTTTGAGGGGGTAATTAAAGTTAAATGGTGTCCTAATAAGGATGGAGTCCTAATCCAACAGGATTAGTGTCCTTGTAAAAAGAGGGAGAGACACCAGGGGCACATGTGTCTACAGAGAAAAGGCCATGAGAGGACACAGCAAGAAGCTGGCCATTTTCAAGTTAAGGAGAAACAAACCCTGCCAGCACCTTAATCTTGAAATTCTAACCTTCCAGAACTGTGAAAAAGTAAGTTTCTATGGCTTAAGTCACCTATTCTGTGTTGTTTGTTCTGGCAGCCCTAGCAGACGAAAACAGGAGCTTATCCCTGCTTATCTGGGTGGACCCAATGTAACACAGGGTCCTGGGCAGAGGGTCACATGTGGGTCTGAGTAGGAGGAAGATTTGTAGATGCTGCCCAGCTGGCTTTGAAGATGAAGAAGGAGCCACAAGACAAGGGGTGTCAGTGGCCTCTTCATCCTGAAAAGGTAAGGAACAAATTCTCCCAGAGCCTCCAAGAGGAAGGCAGCCCTTGGTTTTAAGCAACACCTTGTTTTCGGCCCTAGGACCCATTTTGAACTTCTGCCCTCCAGAACTGAAAGATAATAAATCTGTGTCATTTTTAGCCACTAAGACTGTGGTAAATGTAGTGACTGGGCTTAGGTCCTACAGGTGTTTAGTGCTAGAACCAAAATGGAAATTCAGGTAATCAAGAGTCTTTTAACGTGAATAGAATAAAAGGAGTTTTATAGATAGCTGCAGGAAGAGAATAAAAGTCAACATGTAATTCAAATTTAGTTTTCTACCTTCTCTTGACAGCCTAATTCTTATTGCTCTTGATGAATCAATATTCTAGATCTTTAGCAATGACATTTAACCAATCTTTGTGAATTCTTCAACCACCATCAAAACCATCATATGTCAAATCATATGTCATATGTCAAAGTTACATTCCTCAGCCCCCATCACACACACACAATCTTCTGGACACATTATAAATATGTTTTAGATATTGTTAACAAGCAACATAGCATAGTAGTTAAATGTCACATCCTAGAACCACATTGCTGAGTTCAAATCCCAGCAAGCTTCCAAGCTGGGTGAGCTCATGCCGCAGTTCTCAAAAGAAAATAATAATAGAGATGACCACACAAATCTGCTGGAAGGAGTAAATGTTAGCAAAGTATTTACAATAGTTCCTGGAACATAGTTAACATCATATGGATGTTTGTTAAATGCATTTAAAACAATAAAGACACCAGTGAGACAACTTTAAACAATTAGCACCCTTTGTATTAACATGCCATTGGATATAATACACAAATTGATCACATTACTTACATCCTTAAAGTTCTTTGGTAGTTGGCAATCCTCCAATGGAATCTGGCTATAGATGTGGGTTATACCATGTGTGTTTTGTGTGCACATTTTTTATTTGTTGTTGGGTCAGTATTTGAAACGAGAAATTTTATAAAAAGTTAATTTCTGATGTTTCCAAAAATTCAGACCTGTTCACATGTGGATCATGTTCCCCCAGAACAACAACCTTAACTGCAGCTAAATAGAAGCAGACCCCCTCTGGGGCAGGACATGAATGGTAGAGTCAGCCACAGTCCCCACCACTCTCTACAGTCTCCCTAATGATAAAGTGAGAGGGTACTGCCACATATCATCCCAGGTGCACTGTTACTTTTCTTACAGTAGAGAAATATTTCTCTTTGCCTCTGTCAGGAGTGAAACAAATAGAGTTTACAAGGGCTACATTTAAAGAAACATGAGAATGCATAGTTCTTTGCAAACATGGTATTTTTTTCCTTCACATTTTATGAGAAAATTGTGTCTGATTTGAAAAAGTACAATCAAGATGCTATTTCTCAGACTGGATTCCTTCATTCACTGTTGCCTCCTTCATTCTACTGGTCACGGGTCCTCGTGTTCACAACCCCTACTCTACAGAATAAAGCACAAATATTTGGCCTAGGATTTCAGACCCTGCATGACCTCATCCCTGTGGACTCCCTCAGATTCACTCCTCAAAGCCTGCCCCTCATATTCAGCAATTTTGAACTATTTTTGGTAACATGACTCCATGTCTTTTATTTTTCATTGATGTCTTATAAATAGAACATCTAGCTACAAAAAAGGAATTTTAGTCTTACGTCACTAGTATTCATCAGCATTATACATTCCAAATAGCCATGAAAAAAAGAAGATAACATTTGGTTTAATCATGCTCCCAAAGTCATCTCCGTGGCCTAGCCTTGATTTATCATCAAAAACAAAAATGTCTACAAATCTTCGAACATAATTCATTCTGACTACCATTAAAAAAAAAAAAAGGCATGAGAAGTACAAATAAAATCCCATGAGCCACACAGCAATTCAATAAACTGACACATGCTATTAAGAATTGGAAAATATATGTGACAGTGTACATTTTGAATAGTATTAGTAACACGTTGACATTTCCTCCTGGAGGTTCAGACTGTGTATATATTACCAGAATCATCTTAGCCCAAACAAAATTGATCTCAGTTCAGGAAAGATCTTTATTTGGTTGCAGGTTCAGGGTAAATGGAGAGGGTTCTGAAAAGAATTTTTCATTTAGTGGATATCTGTGGGAATAAGATGATTACTAATTGTTATGCCCATGTCACCCTTGGAACAGGGAGGGGAAAGGAGGGAGGGGAAGGAGAAGAAGGAGGAGGTCCTTGGCAAAATGATAAAGCCTGAAAAAACTTCCTCTATTCAAGTTTGCTTCTGCAGTGATGTACCATTTTGAAGTTCTCCACTTCTCAGATGAAGAAACTAATTCCTGGAGTCTTTCACTTCCTGGATAGCACATAGCTAACAAGAGTCCAGGTATTTGACTTTGTTAACTATGGCACAGTTGTTTCCCCTACAGCCCTCTAACAAAACATTGTAAACATTTCTTCTTTCATTAAAAAAAATATTTTGGAATTAAATGTCTATGATACCTTCACCCTTGGGTGACTAGTGGAACAGAAATGCTTGAAGTGGCCCATTTGAAATAAGTAATGAAACATCTCACATATGTAAATAATTTCTGCCACATATTGAGCACCTACTATGGATCAGGAATTATACGTATGTTGTCTCATTTATTTCTCACAATAATCCTAGAGGTGGGGTAGATAGCATTATCCCTGTTTTATGGCTAAGAAAACAGAGGTTCAGAGTGGTAAATTTGACATAATTAATAAGTAATGAAACCAGGATTTTTCAGGTTTATCTAACAAATTTATCTAACTGTACTCTAAACTACTTGTTATTTGGAAATAATAACATAATTACTAATTCTTTTTTAAATTTATTTTTATTGTAAACAAATGGGATACATGTTGTTTCTGTTTGTACATGGAGTAACAGCATACCATTTGCGTAATCATACATTTACATAGGTTAATGGTGTTTGATTCATTCTGTTATTTTTTCCTTCCCCCCCACCCCTCCCACCCCTCTTTTCCCTCTATACAGTTCCTCCTTCCTCCATTCTTGCCCTCTTCTCATCCCCCATTTTGTGTCATCATCCACTTATCAGTGAGATCATTATCTAACTGTACTCTAAACTACTTGTTATTTGGAAATAATAGCATAATAACTAATTCTTAATCAAGAGTTCCAGGCCAGGCACTGAACCACATGCTTTGCTCAGGCTCTAAGTTGATTGTTACCACACAGTAGGAGGCATGATGGATCACCCACTCTTGCCTATGGAACACACCTGAGAGAAGTCGGCTTGCCAAGGTCACAAGTCTCCATTTGAATGAAGCGCTTTCCGGGTGTGAAGCCCAGGGTTCCCTCTAAAGGGTTCGTTGCCTTTGGTGGAACCTTCTAAATGCAGTGAGCAAGTAGTCCAGGTGAGTGGTTCTCAAACTCCTATTTCTAGAATTTGCTGGCCAACTTTTTAAAACTCCATTACCCATATTGTTTAATGAGTATAGAGTTCTGTTTGGAATGATGGGAAAGTTTTGGAAACGGATAGTGGTGATAACTGTACAACACTATGGACAGACAGTGCTGAACTACACACTTAAAATGGTGAAAATGGTAAACTTACTTTACCATACCACAAAAAAGAAAAATAGATCCATTGCCCAAGTGCTTAATTCCAGGATCACTGGTGGTTAATTCCAGGTATCTATATTTTTGAAAGTTGCCTAATTGAGTCCAAAGTCCAGCCAAGTTTGAGAGCAAGTAACTTAAAGACAATGGTTCTCAAACTTAAATGTGCATATGAATCAGCTGGAGAATTTGTAAAACATAGACTTCAATGCCTAGGTCTGGAGTGGAGCTTGTAATTCTGCATTTCTAAGGAGCCCCTAGATCACACTACTGCTGCTAGTCCAGGAGTAGCAGGGCCTCAACCTTAGCTGCACATTAGGATCATCTGGAGACTGTTGGGGTGAGGGGATTCCGTTGACTCCACCTCCCTGGGATACTAAGCTTCGTGTGATTCAAAGTGCATATGGATAAATAGATGGATAAATAAATCTGGGAGACACTGTATTAAATTAAGCTGAGGGGTTGTCCTCTCAGATGCTGTAGTAGCCTCACACAGATAATGAATCACCAAGAGGGAGATGGCTAATGTGCAGCATTTCCCAGGCACATTGGATGCCGGGACCCTTTGCAGAGCAGAGCAAGGCTGAGGTGGGTGGTACTCTGCACAGTGGGATAGCTGTCAACTTTAGCCTGGGCACCCAGGGGCATGCCCTGATGTCAATTTCCCTGGATACCGCCACTCAACCTCCAGCTCTCAACTCAGACTGTTGCAAGAGAAGAGATGTCCCAAAGAAGGATCCCAAGAAATCCCCGAAGGAAGGCAGAACTTGACTCAGGACCAGCAGGGTTCTTGGCATAGTGACAGGAAAGAATTTCAGCATTCGCCAGTGGAAGGCATAGACAGGTTTATCTAAGAAAGTAGGTACATATTAAAGGGAGAATGGAGGCCATCTAGAGGGACAGACTGCAACCTGCTGGTGTGGGGTGTTAATATTTGTAGAGAAATGGTTGCTAGGGGCTAGACTAGAGGTGGAACCAGGTTCGAATTACACAACTTCAAGCCAGTTTTCCCTGCACTTATGTCTTGCCCTCATATTATAGGGACATGGGTCAAAGATGCAACTGTTCATGGGCACTTTCTGCATTTCCATGGTTCATGGGTATTTACTGATTTCCATGGTTCATGGACATTTCCTTTGAGACTCAGTATCTCTCCTCTTATTCCCAAATTCCCATCTCAAGTCATCCTTTCCACCCCAATCCTTCTGGACCCTTCAAGTCCCTGTGAGAGATCAGTCACATGCTCCCCACTCCATGGTAGCTGCTACCATTATGTACTACAACCCCCAATCCCTATTTCTTTCTCCCATTACACTTGAGGACAGGATCTGAATCTTATTCACACTTGGATCCCAAGCTCTGGCACAGTGCCTAGAACAAAGGAGGTGTTGGACATAAACTTGCCAAACTGGCCAAATTCTGAGTCTCCCAGGGCATGAGGAGATGTAATAAAGGGCCTCCTTACCCTTTATTAAGCTCTCACTGAGAGCTTGCCTGTCACATCTACCAGTGAGTCCCATAAGGAAAGGGAAGGGAAACAATGGTAGCCAGGCCAGGACAAACCAGTACTTCACTGGTTTGTTCTACATAGTTACTTTAATCTGTGCATCATGTCTCTTGCCTGCTCAAACCTTCTCAAGGACAAAGCCAAACTCCTTCCTTTATGTGTTTGTCGGTACATGCTGCTGTAGCAGAATGCCACAGACCAGGTAACTTATAAAGAACAAAAACTTGTTACTTACAGTTCTGGAGGCCAGATGACCAAGATTAAGCACACTGGCATCTGGTGTCTAGTGAAAGCTGCATGCCCCAAAGGGGAAGGACCCCTGCATCCCCACATGGCGAACAGCAAGCTAGCCAAATGCTGCTCTTAATGCCATTCATAAGGGAGGAGCCCCCATAACCTAATCACCTCTTAAAACCCTCACCTGTTAATGCCATCATGTTGGCAATCAAATTTTGGAGGTGGTCACACTGAAACCATAGCACCCTACATCAGACTCCCACCTGGTCCATACCCACCTTTCAAACTTTTGCCCCACTACTCCCTTCACTCACCCACCGTTCAGCCAGAGAAATGGTTGTTTCCCCATGCAAGCCCCAGCATGCCCAGCCTCTGTGCCCTCCCTTCCCCCTAGCTCAAGACTCTAACTTTTCTACTGTCTCATCCGAGTGCAACTTCCACAGGAGATCCTCCGGGATTCCTCCCTCAGAGGGAATAGCATCGCCTGTATTATTGTCGCTTTCTACCAGCTCATGGTTTCCTTATATTATCCTGTCACCTCCTTGGCCCTAAGTAGGAAGACACTTAGGCTTCACAGTACAAAGCCTTCCACATGGTGGGCTCTCAGGTGCACATTGAATTACTTAATTCATTAGGTCAGCAAGCTAAACAGCAAGAGCATGGACTGTGAGAAGGGAGAAATATACTAATAATAACAAATAACAAACACAGTAACTAACATGTTTCTCTGTGCAGAGCCCTGGAGAGGTGTTGAAAAGCAACTTCTAGCACTGTGTTCTGCCTCGACTTCCCTTGCCACTGGCACAGCTAGCCCCAGTCCTGTGCCCACGAGCGGTCACCATCTGTTTTTTGTCCAGCACTGGGCAGGATCAGCCCTATGTCCCGCTTCTTCCACTGCCTTAGACAGGTTTGTACACTGTCTTATGTTCTCCATGCTACTTTAAAAAAAAAAAAAAAAGTTCTAATTTTGCTTAATTTTAATCCTGGAAATGGAGGAACATACTTTTCTTTTGGTTTCTTACCAAAAAGACTATAGAAGTTTAGGTCAGCTGAAACCTGCAAGTCACCTAGCGTTTTCTCAGATGGGTGATCCAAACAGCTGTGCCTGCCGCCCAGGCTGCAGCTCCCCTGACGGCCCTGGGAATTCCACTCACTCAGTCCAGCCAGCACTGCAGCCTTTTCCCAAGTAGAAGCCTACTTCTGATGACTGGGGACTGAGACAACTGCCCATCTGTGAGCCCATGGGGCCCCCAAGAAGCCCCAAGGGCCACTCTCTGCTATAGAGAAACTTGGAGGTACACCTTTCCCAGGACAGGACTAGGGGGAAGTAAAAGAGGCTCCCTTCTTCAGGGTAAATGTACGGGGCCTCTGAAAAACTCAGGCACAAGACGCATACGATTTAAGTACAACATCAAAAATTAACATTAATGAAGAGGAAAAAAAAAAATCCCTGATGAACCAAAGATTGAAATTTTAAATAAAGACAGAATCAGTATTATTGATTTTCCTTTACCCTGAGTTCCAACATGGCTGCATGTTACTGCATGTTATCTTTATTTAAAAGTTTGAGCTTTAGTTCACTGTGGATTTTTCTGCATTGATTTTCATTATTTTAAATATCTATTTTGATCACTGAGGTTTTCAGGGCTCCCTGAACTTAAGTGGAGGATGTAAATATTCCATTTGCCCCATACTTGTATTGGTCCCCAGTCCTTCTGACACAGGGTCACGTGCCCAGGTGAAGGCTCTGAGAGTTGTAGAAAATCTACAATGCCACCTATTCCTCCAGCAAATCGAAGGCCGAGCCTCTTCTATGAATAGCATTTCTGACCATGAGCCAGTGCGTTCAATGTCCATGGATCTAAACCTTGGCTGTACATTGGAAGCCTTCGGGAGATTTTTCTAGGAGTCCCAGTACTCACTCAAACTAGAATCTCTGTGAATAGAACCTCACATTCTAAAGTGACAAAGCATCTCAATTTGCCAGAACAAAAAATTCCTCAGCACATGGGACTTAAACTGCTAATACTGAGTCCTGGGCAAATTGGGATGGTTGGTCACCCTAGCTGTCTTTTGTTTCCCTATGTGCAGGCATGACTAAGAACCAGTGATGAATAAATACTTTCAGTGACAGAGAGTTCATTAATCAAAGAAATAAGCTATAAATTCCCAGACCTTGGACATGACCTGTTTTCCTCCAACCAAAATCTAGGCCAAGACCGGAATGGCAGGAAAGCACTGTAGACTGAAGCTTTAGTAGGGAAAGCAAAGGAAGAGAAGAAGCAAGGTAAATATAAACCCCGAGAACCAACCTGGTGTGAAGTAAAGTGTTGCAGCAAAATTATGTATCACTGGGGGGAAAGGGTATGTAAGCAAATAGAGACATTCCCTGGTTTTAGCAAAGCAGTGACAACTCCCCTAACACCTGGGGGTGGACAAATGAGAATAGGAAGGAGGGTGGGAAGGAGAGCAGGTTTAGACATTAAATGTCATGTGCACAAGGTCGATATCCACGTCAGAATACTGCTGGGCCACACACTCACATCGTCCCTTTAATTTTGACAAAAAAATAAAAAATCCATCTTTTGCTTTGACCTCATTCTAGTTGTCTGTCGTAGCAATCAGAGGGTTAATTAAATACAATAAAAGATGTATTTGAGGAGACAGCAGTAAATTAAATTAGGGAGAAACATTCCCACGGTTTTGATTTACTTCACAGGAAGAAGCAAAATATTGGACATCTTCTATTATTTCACTCTTGCCTGGAGGGTAAATTGCAAAAAATTCTTAAAAAGCCACTATAATCCTGAACCATGCAGGGATGATGTTTCCATTACAGAGAATAAAAGATTGTCTTTAAATGCGTGGATGCACCCTTAGAAACCCTCTTAAGCATCAACAGGTACTTTGAGTCCAGTAGATCACACCATTTTGAATGTGTGACTTTGAAGGGAATTGCAAAGGGAAGAAATGATTTTCTTTCTTTTTAAATTTGAAAAGTTCTTTTCAAACTGATCTGCTTGCAGGATGGGCACAGGGATGTTTGCTGTGCTGCTGACATCTACTGAGGGACTAGGAAATAGCATTTCTCAAAGCAAAGGAAATTCAAGTTCCGCTGAGAAAGCTGTCTCCGACATGTAATACCATCTGTAGTACATCAGGACCTTTGAGCAAGCACTCGCCAATTTCCATGAAAGGTCAGGATCCTGGAATGCTCACCCAGGCATCCTGTAAAAAGAAACGGGGCTGTAGCCAGTGGAGTGACAGTTGCTCCCAGTCACAGAGCTCTCTGTATGTAAAGGTTGGGGAACTGTCTCTGTACTGCCTGCTGGCAGAGGCTGGATACTAATTTTCATATTGAATTCTCATAGCGGCCATTCCAGGATAGTATTTATAACCCTGTTGTACAGGTGTGAAAACTAAAATTCACAAATGTCCTGTGGCTTGTGCAGAACTATACAGCCAGTAAATGAACCAGTAAATGGCAGAACAGGAACAGGCATGCCTATGACCCCGTCCCTGTCTATACTTATTTGCTCTGAGAGAGCAATGCCGTAGATCCAAACCAAGCTTCCCCTGCAAAACGCTCCACTTCATCCCCAAGAGATCCCTACAGATCTATGGAAGAAAATGAAGACAGTCACCAAGGAATTTAAACTGAAGTGAAATCATTTCCTCCAAATTATTATTTATTTAATGACAAAGATATGCCACTAAAAAAGTGGTCTATGCACTCTAACCTCTGAAAAGATCTGAGTCAGATGGCAATTACACTTGGAATATGAAGGGATTACAGAGGCCAGTTTCCCTTCACCCTCATTTCCTTCTCCCCCATGACGTTTTTAGAAAGTCACGTTCATTTATTTTATCATTAGCCATGTGCGTTAACCCTGGCCTTCAGTACAGAGACTGCCTCTGGGTAAAATCATCTGTAAATAAGCTCATCACTCTGCAGGTGGACCCCAAATAATTGAGCACATCTCTTTCCCACACTTAGAGGCACCTGTTTGCAAATATAAGAAGGCATCAGCCTAAATGCGAAACTGTCTTTGAGGTCTGTCACCGTGTGGGCCATTTTTCTTGCCATGACTGCTAAAAGGAAAAGAAGGTTGGGTAGAGGTTCAAGAGATTTTACTTCTTTATTAAAAATCATGGTATTGGAGGGATTCTGTTGGTTAGTCAGTCCATGGAATGGAGGGGAGCTGGGGATAGAATACTCACATGTATAAATTGGTAAATTTTAGAAAATTGTGTCCAAAAAGATTACACACACAAAATAGAGGGCAGAGGGTTTGACCAGTAGTTATTTTTTCAATTATTTTTAATTAATTATTTTGAATGGATAGTGCACACATGTGTTATAATTTCAGAAGATAGTAAAGACTTTACAGTAAAAAGAAATCGCTCTGCTGTTTTGGACCTTGGCCATCTTCTCTGATACAGCCTTGCCAGCTTTCATCTATCCTTCAGATATATTCTATACCCACACAGTTGTTCTTTTTTCATTTTTAAACCAGAGTAGCAAACTCTTCAGCCTGCTCCACACTTGCTCATTTATCCGAATGATACATCTTGGAGATCCCCCTGTCAACAAACAGAATTCAAGCAAGTTTGGCAAACCCACCACAACTTCAGGAGCACCCTACAATATTATAAACCTTCAGAAATGATTGCTAAAAAGAACACTCATTCCAGGAATTAAAAGATTTTTTATTCTTTTGAGGCACCACCAACCTATGTCCAGGAATGTTGTGATTTTTTTTTTAATCCATAGTTTCTATCTTGTTAGATTGGATGAAAATTTTCTCCTATTGCATGCATTTCTGTTCAATTTTCTTCTGTGAATATAAGAGAAAAGCATCTTGATTCAAGAATTCAGTGGTGGAGTTGAGTTCAGAGTAGAATTGCTTGGGCTTGATAAAGCCTCTGGCACTCTCTTGGGGTACGGCAGGTGCTAAGGAAAGAAGATCAGGAACAGGGCAGCTTTGGGGGCTCATTCTGCAAAAACCAACACATGGCTAGTTCCCTGGGTTCTCAGTGTCTTGGTTTTAGTTCTTCCTTAATTATCTATGGAATCTGTATTAGGAAGTTTTATTGATATTTTATTAATTTTTATGAAAAAAAAAATATGTGAAGTCTGTGTAAATGACAGTCAACACTCCTCATCAGGAAAACTGAGTCTCTAATCCATTCCCAGATGATTTGTAATGGGGACATTTCTTCAGGGACCCATGATCTAGTCCAGTTGATACTAACTTGCTCTGTGACCTTAGGGAGGCCCTGGAATTTCCAGGACTAAAATGTTGAAATCCCCTGGCCTCAGTTTCCCCACATTTCTTCTTCCCAAATTCTCCCACCACCCTAAAATCACTTTCCTGTTTGCAATCAGGCCCGGGTGAAGTCTGTAGGGCAGCTAGCCCTCTGAGACCAGCATGGGCCAGCATGTGTGAGAGTGGACTTTCTAGGAAAACAGGCTTTTAAGTCCACTCGGATCCACAAAAGGTTGGAGTCCCCTTGGAAATACAGTCCAGCCCTTCACCCACAGAGCCCTTCAATTCCTTTGGGTCCAAAGGAACACTGAGTAGAGGAGGTAAACCCTGCCCTTTTATCTGTCAAGGTCCCTGATGCAGCCACAGCATCAGTGAACAGCGACCCTGCCTAAGGGACCTGACTTAGATGTATGCAGTGTTCCCATGAAATAAAGTCAAGTGCTTCCGGAAGGATGTCAAAACACATTTCTTGATCCCAACAACACTCTCCCAAAGATGCTCCCAAGGATAGTTTCAGACTGGCTTTGTGTTCCATGAAGATCTGTGCAGCTCAGATTAATATCAACATTTCAGAGTCTAACAACAAAATGCACCACAAAAAAAAGTCTATCAAAAGTACATGAAACAAAGACTTTCCAATATTAAGACCAGATGTCAGAAATACTAGAGAAAGGATTTACGTTCTACATACCCAGTGAGATATAGGAAATGTATGCAATATCAAACAAATGTGGTTTTCACTGGATTTTTTTTTCACAAATATTGACCAGTAACAAAGCAATTTGTGCTTAAAGATATAATCCAAAAATGGAGGTTTCTTTTAGTTCTTGGCAGGAACCCCTTTTAGCACTAAGCCATAATAGCTCAATAAATAAACAAAGTCACCTTTCATTGTCCTCAAGTGCTAGCGAAGGGCAAGTGGTTCACCTTCTCTCAAGTACCCATTGATTTAAATTATAATTACTTCCCTGGTGACAGCTACAGGGGTTATGAAGACCAGCAAGCAGGACAGTCCCTGGACAGAAATATTCCTGTCCCCGCTTTAAGGAAAATTCCATTAAGAGAAGGTGACCCAGGGCTTAGTGGCTGAGCCTCTCTTGGAGGAGTTGATTACCTTCACCACTAACCCTAAAGAAGCAAAGGGACTTGAGGAGGAAGGATCTTCGCAAATGCAAAATAAACGTCAGGTGGCACAGAAAAGCTCCACGTGTACTGACAGAACATTCCAGGCTGCTCCACCACACCCCGAAGCCAGGCCAGCCAAGAGATCATAAACCAGACTCTTCCATGGAAGAGCCCTATGTTTCAAATTTCCTGGCTATTGTCAATTTGTTCAGCAAACTCCACATTATCTACACTTAAGAGACTTTTAATTTCCTTTCTTAATAACAAAAATCTGCCAGAGGTAGTTATAAAATGTGTATTTATTTGCCTTTGGGACTAGGGCTGAGGGCAGCAGGAATGGACTGTGGGTTAGGGAAGAAGGAAGGGATGAGAACTTCTGGTTTTCTTTTCTTGAACCTTTCAGCCCCCTGGGTCCCCTTCTCCCTTGGTCTGGCTGATATCAGAAGCAAAGCTGTCAGACACAGGACTCAGGGGCTCACCTGAGTGCCCAGGCCACTTCATTTTTGTGGAGGCCGCCCTAAGTCCCAACACCGAGGTCATCTGTTCCTGAAAGAAAAATTCTGGGAGGCCTGCTGATAAGTGGGGTTGGTCCAGGACATGAACTTAGGGGCAAACCATAGCCCCTAAGTGAATTCGCCTGCCCCATGTTTTTGGAAAGGATGTTTTATTGGAATCTGACCCCAAGTTGGCTGTGGTTGCTTCTGCATTCACAAGGGCAGAGTCAAGTGGCTGAGCACTAAGTCATAGTTATACAGCCTAGGACATCTAAAATGCCTACTGTTTGGCCCTTTACAGAAAATGTTTGCTGATCCTTGGTCACAGTGCGTATAAGTGGCATTTAGGGGGTTGTCCCACAATCTAAGGTCGTGACTCCAAGTTAAATGTTGCCAATTTTAACCTTCCAGACAGATCTTTCCTGGCTTGAAGGAAGAGCAGTATATAGAGAGAGGAAGGCCATATAGAAATATATTTAAGAGCTCTATGCTATCTGTGCTCCAAGCCCAGATGAGAGGGAGAGGTCTCCAGGGGGATACTCCCCTCAAAGCAGGTTAAGGGAACTGAGTGTGAAAGATGGGCAAAAGCAACAGAACCAGAAAAGCCAAGGTGTTTCAGGCAAGAATGTCATCATTGGAAAGAGAAAAAATCACTAAGGCCTGTGAGGAGACCTCAAAGGAACAGAAAGCCCCTACTACTTGGAAGCAGCAGGGAAGCACCATGACAATGGTGCCACTTACTCAGTGCTTGTTATAGTTTTGCCTGTGTTGACTCATTCTGTAGGTATTATTATCGCCGCTTTGCTGATGAGGAAACTGAAGCCCAAGAGATTAAGTATCTTAGCAAAGACCACACAATAGTTAAGTAGTAAAGCTGAGACTGCAGCACAGCGAACCTGATAGTAGACCACATGCTAACCAGTGCACTGAAAGGAAGCTGCAGAGACAAGATGGGGCACAATGTGCATTTTTTTTTTTTTTTTTTTTTTTGAAGAGTTGGAGTGACCTGGTGAGAGTAGTATTTTGGGGAAAGTAGCTGGTAATGGACGCACACCCAAGCAGATAGAGGAGAGTTGCAGCCATCTAGTTATGAATGATGGGGACTTAAGCAAGATGGCGGCAATGGGGATGGGGGAGTAATCAAGACCAGCAGAGAGGGAGAACTTACCAGGAAACATGATTGAATACGGCCAGATGTGGCACCCTCACACCTCTCTCAATCTTGGACTGGCCTTGCACTGTTTCTGTAACTCTCCCCTGCTTTAGAGTGAGTGCCTCACAGTCTCTTAGAGACTTTCATTCATCTCTCTACCTAAGCTCAAACTTGCTGCCCAACAATAGACTAGATAATGGACTCCAAAGATTCTAGCCAGGAACTCTGGACAGCCTGCCAGGAGCCCTGCTTGAAAGGACACCCAGATGAGGAAGCCATCTTGAGGGAGAGAAGGGCCAGAGCACCCCCAGGCCTAGGGGCCTTCAGGATACCTGAGTGGAGATGTCCTGTCAGCAGTTGGAACTGCCGTCTGGGGCACAGGAAAGGGTCATGGCTGAGGAGGTCATCTGCAAAGAGGTGCTAATGAAACCATGAGAATAGATGAGCTCATGGAGAGGGAAATGGCAGAGAGAAGGAGCAGGAGCTGAAAGAAGTCCATTGTTGGAAAGTATAAGAAAGGAAGGGAGCCTGTGCAGGAATGAGTGGCTCAGGAGGTAAGAGGAGAAGAGTGAGGGCGGAGCATGGGGAGGCCCTTCTTCAGGAGCTGACAGACACCCTTATCAGCTGGTAGAAGAACTCTCACAGCCAGCAGGGCCTCAGCCTCTCACCCTGGGATCTTTCTGCAGAAAATTATCCCTTATGAAATAACAAAACATCAAGGTAAAAATGAACTCGGGAAGCCGAGGTGTACTTTCAGCGGGCTGAGCAAGGACCCCTTACCTAATGATGCCTGCAGCACCTCCATCAAAACTTCTTTCCTTTAACTTTTATTTTGGTTCCAGTTAGAACAGGTCACATCTCCCAAGAAGGTCATCATCAGTTGGTTACACTTGAAGGTAAACAAAGCCTCTGCACACAGGCTTAGTTCAGTGTCCAAAGATAATGGATAAGTAACTGGGGCTCACGAAGGCACAATGCAAAGAGGTAGGATAAGCAAGAAAAAGTTTTGTAAATTTGCCAAAGGAGGAATCATGCCTTGGGTTGTCAGGTCAACATCAACGAGGAAACTCGAGCAAGTGAGCTGTAGTAACTTCTGGGCCAGATCAATAGCTTCCATGCAGCTAAGATTCTCAACCCTGTCCCTTGGATGAGATGCAGACTCCAGGCCATGGCAAGATTGTGTCTTGTTCATGTGCAATGTTCAGTGCTAGGGATGACAGAAGGAAGGAGAACTGGACAAGAGCTGGCCCAGCTGATCCTTCAGATGGAAGATGATACCTGCATAGATCAGTCTAGGTGTTGCAGGAGCCCAGGGGACAGGGAGACAGGGTCCTTAGACACTAGTGGAGGGGTCATTTGAGCCACCCCTTGGAAAGTGCAGAGATCTTTGGCAGAGGTGGGACAAGGGCCTTCTGCCAGGGGACAGCAGTGGAAGTGGAGTCTAGGAGGTCTGAGGGAACAGGTGACTGGCTGCACAGGACTGGCTGGTTCCTGGCTAAGGAAGACCTTGAATGTCAGACAAAGAGATGAGACTTGGGATGGTCTAGAAGCTGAACACCAGATGTGTCCTGCTTCAAGCCAGGAAAGAAGTGCCTGTGCTATATGAAGCAGGAGAGAAAATACAAAACAATTCAGATTTCAGCTCCACTGCTGACAGGTACAGGCCTGTGGGCATTGTTTGGCCTTGGTAAGCTTCAGTTTCCTCATCTATAAATTCAGGGTAATCGTAGTACTGATTTCAAGAGTTGATTCAGAGGACTGAGATAGTGCATAACAAGTGCATGGCACAGTGCTTCTCCCACTGAAAGGTCTATGATCTGAATAACTGAAACTACTATTTATCAGGAATACTAAGGGGATGGAGTTTCCCTAGTAACTGTCCCCATTTTGCCCTGAACGGATGACTCCAGACTGAGACACCTCATTAAGAATTGGCGATCTCTCTCTCTCTCTCTCTCTCTCTCTCTCTCTCTCTGAGTGTGTGTGTGTGTGTGTGTGTGTGTGTGTGTGTGTGTATGCACGCGCGCGCGTATCTGCTGTGCTTCAGCTGCAGGAAGCAGGCTTAATTAAGTGGGTCAGTGAGCTCAAGAACATAACCAAAGTGGAGATCCATGGCAGAGAAGGGTCAGGAGAGAGCCAGGAGAAATGGCCCAAATTTCAGGT
Source organism: Sciurus vulgaris (assembly GCF_902686455.1). Classification (NCBI taxonomy): domain Eukaryota; kingdom Metazoa; phylum Chordata; class Mammalia; order Rodentia; family Sciuridae; genus Sciurus; species Sciurus vulgaris. The sequence continues at coordinate 105,812,783 of NC_136462.1, read as the reverse complement.
CAGGCTTAGGCTGGGGAGAGCAGTATAAGAGGCAATACTTGTAGCCAACAAAATAGGAAAAATGAAAATTTAAAAAGAAAGGGCTCCCCTGGAGAATTGCCAGGCAATTATTTGCCAAACCGAAGCTCTGGGAGGACAGGGGCCAGCTCTATCCTGCTCCGACTGAATCCCTAGCCTCTGCACCCAGCACAAGCTGCAACAACTTGAATGAGACCTCTTCAGTGTATCTCACTGCCATCTGGTGGCCTTTAAGCTTTTGATGCCACAGGTGGCCAAAGGGCACCTTCCCTTTCACACAGTCTAACCTCAGGAGGCGTTCTATGGTAGCGTCAGGTCAAGCCCCAGGGTGGAAATGCATTACCGCACATGCTCACATCCTCCGATGTCATTAGTCACACGAATAAGAAGAACCAGCCGTGCACCCCAACAGGTACTGAGCACTGTAATGAGCGCTTTGTGTACATCATGTTATTTGATCTGCACAAAACCAATTTTAAAGGTAAGGACATGGAGGGACAGAAAAGGTTGCGTAACTTGCCCAACATCTTTTATCCAGCAAATACCAAAAGGAACATACTCATGTCATGTGTGATCTATGCAGGGAGGGAACCCTGGGTGTTGGGAAGCAGGTCAGTGAAGGGCTGCTGTGCAGATGGGCAGGGCCTGGGTGGTGGCCTTCAGTGCTGCTGCACTCTATGCAAGAAGAAGGCTGGAGAATTGGGGGCGCAGCGAACCATGAATTCAGGATCTCCCTGCCCAAATCACTCCCCAGACTTTGCTCTACACCTGTTCTGGAGGTTGGCACTACTAGGAGGAGGTGCGGGGCTGGGGGAGGAGGAGCTATGGGCATCAGATGCAGGATCCTGCAAGTTCCACCTACTTCCAGTTGTTTTTCTTTTTGTTGTTGTTGTTTGTTTTGTTTTGCTTTGTTTTTTAGCACCTGAGACGCTAAGGGCTAACATTTGCAATGCTAAACATTCAAGGACAATGTTCAAAGTTTAAAAAACTGTATTTGGCCTTCATGGGATGAACTTTAAAGGTGGGACTTGAAATATATTCCCTCCACAGAGGAACTGGGAGCAACCAGGCCAGAGAAGACAAAAGTCCACCGTTTGCAGACTCCATTTCTATGTCATTCTAACCTGAGTTTCCTTCTTTTCCCTTCAGCTGTCAGGAAGGGAACTTATGTAAGAGACCGAGAAGGAAACCAGCGTGAGAGTCTCTTGAAAAAAATTATCGATTGTATCCCTACTCCCTGCAAATATGGGAATATGATTGAAGTGCTAAATCCAGGGCGGGGGGAAATCAGCCACCACAGTGGCAATTAATACAAGTGTCCAGTAAGACTGCTTCCAAGACTTCCTATGAAAAAGAAATGTTGACGTATGGAAAAGAAGATGACTCTGACGCTCTTGATGTCCATCAACAAAACGCATTTTCCCCGCCTTAGGTCAAGTGTATATTTTCGTTTTCAACTTTACCATCAAACACCCACCCAGTCAGCTCCTGGAATGCATTTGGCATTTGCTTCTGCTGGGCAGATCCCCCTTGCACACCGCCTCCCTGCACTTACAATTCCTGGTGTTATCGGAAATGACATCAATGTGGAGGTCAACATACATATGCTTTCAATATGTCATCAATCCGTGTTACATTTGGGGAGCATTTAGCAACAACAACAACAAAATTGGAACCTTGAATTCTGGAGAAAATTAAACTGTGGAAACGTGGCCAGTTGTGGCTCACTAAGCTACACACTCCAATCATCCATAAACTGACCTTCAGAGCAGAGCTCGGAGGTTTGCAGGTCCAAAAGAGGGGTCAAGGACACTAATTTGAGCATTTCTCACTCTTACACAAAGGAAAAGGTAAAAGAAATACAGACATGGGACTCTCTGCTACAGAAGGCCAGAGGCCCTTCCTCCCGCGGCAATTCTTGCAGAATTGAACTATTTTCTCCCCATGGGACTTGACAATAGGAAAAACGGGGTCTAAATGAGTGGAAAACTTTTCAACTTCCACTTGCTTAGTGGTTCCTTCAACCACAGTAGTGGAGAGATTCTTAGATTGTTTTAATACCTTAAAATGCCTGGAGAAATTATACATAAAATTTATTTCCTTTATTTGAGCTGAAATTATATCAAATCTGAGTGAACCTGGCTTATCACAGGCTAATGAGGGGACCTGTTGTTTACTTCATTTTGGGGATAATAACTAAACTAATTGCTACCAAGTAAATGAAGTTTGTTCCTGAAGAAAATCTTTAAAATGCTTTGGGTCTATGAGGGGAAAACGAGTAAAGGAGCCGTTGCTAGTGAAACGGGCAGGCACGCGTGGTGGTCAGCCCTAACAGGAGCAGGCCGGGCCCTCTATGTGGAGTAAATGGGGTTTTTCACTCCTTTCACATTAACTTTTTTTTCAATGATGATTCCAGTGCATTTTATGTTCCTAAACTTTGCCCAAAGGTGGTGCATAACAACCTTTGTTGTTTTGCAGTCTGGATGCTGAGGAGAACAAGAGAAGTAGATTTGGAAGTAAAAGATATTTAATTGAATTGGCTTTTGTTTTGACAGATGTTTTATACAGTACTTTGTCTGTAAAGAACAAGATGTTCCAATAAATATTGGATAAGTGGGAGAGAAGATTTACTACAAGGCCATAAATCAATTGGCAAGAGGTCGTAAACTGCAAGATTGGTACTCCAAGCATTTATTAGATTATCAGAATCTAAGATTGATCTGTAGTTTTATCTACCTTCCCTTATCCATCATTTTTATGGGACATGAAAAAGAGTTACAATGGATAAATTACATTTAAAAAAATTAAAATATGACTTTTAGACAAAGCAGTATGGCAAGATATGGGACTAAATTAAATAAGTGATAGGCCAAGAAATATATCCAAAATAGAAATATTTTTGTTGCTTCATAGGAGATAATTGCCAATTTAACACGAAGTTAGATACTAAGAGAAATTATGGAAGTCTTAAATACCGAGGGGTCCTAGAGCTGGTGTCATCTGTTCCCGACCCCGTCTTACAAACGAGGGAACCACGAGCTTTAGGACTTCTACAACACCACTGTCTGTCAGTGACATCAACGACCCTCTCTCCACCAACAATAATGCAGAAGGGTTTTGTGATTTTGGAAAGAAACAGTTTTATCAACAGAGAGGTTTATAACTTTAACTTAAAATACTTATACCACATAAACTCCTAGAGGAGAAGAAATCATTCTCATTTTTACTACTTTTTCCTGTGTCAATAAATATTTGCCTACCAACTTCGGAAAGTTTTGGAGACTCTAGGAGATTCTGGGTGTACCGAGGATTTGTGTTTCACACTCCTGCTGTCACATATTGGCAAAGTGCTGGTGGCCCCAGGGAGCAAGGGAACAGGCACGTGCAGCCACATGCTGAAGATAAGGAAAGAGTGACAAAAACCAAGCACTCCAAGCTTGTATGACACACCCTCATACTTGGATGAGTCAGGCCTGTTTTCTTTAAGCCAAGCAGCAGGTGGTGAATCCCAAGAGGCAGGGCCAGGCTAGGGTGAGGTGGGCCAGATGCTAGGGCCTACAATTCAAGGAGGCACTCACTCTCAGAGCTACCAGATTTATCGCAAGAGGAGATTTGCCCAAGCAAGTATGGCCAGGAAGACTAAGGGAAGAGGGGGAATGAGGACACACTGTCCCTACAACCTCTTCTAAGTGCCCTCATGCAATTGCAAGAGGAGCCCGGGGACTGGTAGTGAGCTACTGAAGAAAGAACCTGAGGAGATTCACAGTCAAACTGTCACACTACAGAACCATTCTCTGCTCTAAAAGGAAAATGATAGAAAGAATCCCGAGTTCCAGAGAATTTGGAGCCACAGAGCCAGAGTAGTGGATGCACAGGATGTACATCAACCACCCCACGGAGCTATTAAAAACTACCAGTGCCTGGAGCCCACCTCCGAGACTCTGATTGGATTGGCTCCAGTGTGGCTTAGGTATTAGCACTTTTAGAAGCTCACTGGGTGGTTCTAATGTCAGACAGAGTTAAGAACCACTGTGTGGGTGACCCCAAAGTCCAGTCCTCCAAGACAGAGGGTCAAAGAGATCTCGGTTTAAAATCCAACTCTATTGCTTCCTAAACTGTGTTTGCTTCACCATCTATAAAACAGGGATACTGTTGTTCCTACAGTGTAAGGTCCTTGTACAGATTGCTTAAGACCTCCAGTTAAACACTGATTGAGTGCATACGTTTAAATCCATTCTACCCTGAATCCCTATGGAAATGATGGTAGAAGGATAAATACTGTACCCAGCTATGCACCCACTCACTAGAGTAGAGAAAGCTGGTGTGTTACTGCCTGCAGAAAAAGGGAGCCAAAAGCAAGCGAGCCAATTTATTCCACTTAAATCTGCAAGGTTCAGAAGTGGAGGCAGCGTGAAAAGTGGGCTAAAAGCTGAGGATGCACTGATGGTGTGCACAGGGAGTGCGAGACCCTCAGATCACTTCGTCCAAGCCCTGCATCTGCTGTGGTCCCTCTGGAGAAGGAGACCTGAGAGGGGCAGGTTCAAGGACATTCAGTAGATACACAAGGACACTCGAGGATGCACAGTGAAAGAAAAGGCAAGGCAAATGATGAAATTTCTGGGATTTAATGCTACAGGCGAGTAGGGGTCTTAGCACTCTCTCCTGAATGCCGACAGCCAGGGACGCACCCCAAAGGCAGGAGACTCCCTGATGAAACTGCAAGTAGGATAGAGGCTGACATTTGGGGACCTCCCCCAAACAGGCTAGGTGCCCCTTCACTCCAGGCCCACTCACAAGACCTCCTCAACTTTTGAGTGACTCACTTTCACTCAACTTTTGCGTAGACAGCAAGAATAGAGAACGGCAGGGAGCCTCGAACGTGGTACAGACCAAAAGCAAGCAGGAGGGGGAAAGCACTTGAAAGAAACAGAGATAATTCAAAACAAAGAAACTTAATGAATATGAATAAAAACATCATAGTAATTATCCAGGAGATCCAATACCTGACAAATCAAAAGTCCAGCATGAGAAGGTAGAAACTGGAAAGGAATAAATTGTTAAATAACTCCTTACAAGAAAAAATTTCCCAGAAATCAACATGTGCTATTCTATATGGAGCGAGCCCAATAAGTACCAGACTCCTCACACCTCCACAGAATGTTGTGGGAAGGGGCAAAACACACCATCATGGAACTTTAATATCTTCTTTAACAACCCTACATGTTGAGGTGTTGAGAAAAGGAGAGAGAGAAAGAGTTAGAGAGTCACATACAAAGGATTTGGATTTCTCAGTGGCTAAGGAACAACAGAATCGTTAATGCCTTCCAAGTCCTAAAGGAAAATGGTTTCCTACTTAGAATTCTATACCCAGCCAAACAACAAATCAAGAATAAGGGTAGAAGAAAACCATCACATGCACAAGAAATCATCTTCTATGCTGCCTCGTGACTGCTTCCCTAATTTGATGGAAGGTGTGTTCCATCAGCACTTGGGAAAAAAAACAAGAAAGACAAAGACAAAGGATCCAGAAGTCTGTTCATATACAGGCGTGAAGCAGAGAGAAGTCCCAGGGTAAAAATGAAGAAAGTCTCAGAGGATAGTGTGTGGCAGACAAAGAGACAGGGGACTCTAGCAGGGTGGCTCTAAGAGAAAGAGAACCTAGTGATAGTTTGTTTGGCTTATGTGGAGAGGAGCTTTATGCTTCTGTGGGAAAGTCTGAAGTTTAATTTTCTAGGCACGTAGAAAATTGAGCAAATAAAGTAATTATGGATTCCAAAGCAAACCCAAGCCATAGAAGGAAGGAAATGTAATCTTATGATACTTTGAAAATATTGTCAATAGAAAATTTGTTTATAGTCATTATAATGTAAACACTGAATATTTAAGCAAAAATTGGATGAATAAGGGGAGAGAAGTGTGAGGGGGGTGGAAGGGGTTTAGGAGCTAAACCACATTCTTCAGTCAGTAGATAATGTCTACTTTTAAAATGAAACAATAGCACTACAAGCGTATTATTTAGAAACCTGGACATAAATAACAGAAACAACTAAAGCAGATAGGTGTTTTTCATTAGAAAGTTTCTAGATCACCAGATATGGTGGTGCACGCTTGTAATTCCAGTGGCTCAGGAGGCTGAAGCAGGAGAATTGCAACCTCAAAGCCAGCTTCAGCAATTTAGTGAGGCCCTAAGCAACTAGCAAGACCCTATCTCTAAATAAAAAATAAAAAGGACTGAGGATGTGGTTCAGTGATTAAGCACCACTGGGTTCAATCCCTGGTACCAAAAAAAGAAAGAAAAGAAAAGAAAAGAAAGAGAGAGAGAGAAAGAGAGAGAGAGAGAAAGAAAGCCTTCTAGTTCTATTTGACATTTTTTATATTATACACATTTTTCTTAAATGTAGGCCCTGTACAGCGCTTTTTCTTTAGAAAAAGTTCAGTGAGTGTTGGCAACTGTTACAGGTTAAGAAGTGTTTGGGATCAGAAGTGTTTCAAATTTGGGACTTTCTGGAGAGATTTTGAAATATTAGCATGTATACAATGAGATATCTTGGAGATAGGACCCAAGTCTAAATACCAAAATCATTTCTATTTCATCTACACCTTATACATATAGGTTGGAAGTATTTCATACACTATTTTTAATAATTTTGTGTATAAAATAGTTTGTGGTATGGAATTTTCCACAGTTCCCCCCACATTTTAGATTCGGAACATTTCAGATTTTGGATTTTTGGATTAGGGAATGTCAACTTGTATCACATCCTAGATTTAAAACTGAATGAATGGTGACATGCCTAAAACTACCTCCTACCCAAATTGTCAGAAGCAGAACTTGGCCCTCTTTATTCAAAGTATTTTAGAAGGGCACGTACGTCAGACCTAGGGATGAAGTAGCCCCCGTCTGTGAGTCTGCAATCTGGTGGGGACCACAAGAAAGAGCCAGTGTGTCCCTAACTGGTTCATAAACTGCACCTAGCCAGCACCAGGGAAGGCATCCCAGTACATATCAGTCCAGTTCCTGACCGAGATGTCCCTCTCACCTTAGACCCTCAGTGCCAGAACAGGTCATAAATATTTCTAACTTTTAATGCTGAGCATGTAGGCTGTCTTGAAATAATACATGTAATTCAACATGTTTTTCTTTCTTATTTTCATCTTTTAGGGAGGAAACCTGTGTTCATATTATAAAGTTTATAATCACAATCAACAGGACCATCCCATTTGTTGTGGTCATTACTGCATAACTATTTTTACTTCTGTCAAGTTTTTTCATAAAGTTTGGCTCACTCGAAGTATCACCAGCCCACGGATCCTTCTGGTGCCTTTCTGACAAATGGACAGCCAAGCTACTCCGAACAATCAGGTTTGGTAACAAGAATGAGGCAGTAGCTCTTCCCCCTCTTACTACCGCTGATGTCCCTGGCAGGAGCTGGCCACGCTGAACCAGTTCATGAGACTGTAGTGCGGAGGGCTGTAAAAGGGTCTTTCCTGAAAATAAAATAATAAAAAAATCAAGCTCAGCTGGATTCTGATTTAATAGTATCTGGCAAGCTAACTATATTATTTTTGAACACACAGACATAAATTTGATATGAATAATAAAACTGAAGTATAACATGGACAAAGGAAATATAAAATTCACCTAATCTTCAAAAGAAATTCTATACTTGAATAATTAACTATGCTCTATTTATAAAACTAGAATAATTGAAAACAGGATTTTCAGTTGATTCATATAGCCTCTGAAATATTTATTATTGCAAGTCGAAAGGATCTGTCTGGGGTTTGTCACTGAAAATGTCTAAACTCGGTGTCCAGATGTTTATTTAAGTTGCTCCCACAGAGTTCTAATGTCAATACCAGGGTTATCAGAGAGCATCGCTGTGGATCTTCCTTGACTAATATTCTTATTTCTGTTGCATCTTTGATGTTTTTGTTCATTAAAATTCCTGGCCCACATCCACAAAAATCTGCTGGGCTTGCATAAAAAAATTGGTCTGCAGATTTGACTTACGACGATGCCCTATGTCTCCACAAAGATGTCTCCACAAAGATAATATTTATTAGCAGCTATCACTTAGGCAATACAATCAGCAGCACAGAGTCGGTTTAAGAGAATAAAAAAGATTAGAGAATCCAGAGTTTGGAATGCCTAACTTGCAGATCGTGACTTCCTGTCTATTCTTTTTTCCTAACGTTATGTAGAGCTGAATTAGAGGCAGCCATGGGACTTCTCACCATGAGCCACTTGCACTCTTTCCCCTCCATCACTCCTGCATACCCTGTTTTCTTTTGCAAACCTCAAGTAAAGTGACTTTAAAGTAAAGGAAACCAGGCTCTCTGTCAAAACTCACTTCCTAACGTTTCTGCAGAAAAAGACACCTGGGAGAACGTTTTAAAGATGTATTAGATGATGTCCTTTTCCTTTGTGTAAAAGTGGCAAAAGACAAACCAAGTGTATTTTGAGCTGACCAGATGGGGATTTTTTTCCAAACCAGCTGCACAAAAGAAATATGTGCCAGAAGTTCCTCCTTCCCAAAATCAATGAATTTTATCCAAATTGTTAAAGCACCTAGAACCCAAAGATAGAGAATATGAGTGGATGAAATCTGCCTGAACATTCAAGAGTCCTGTGCCTCCAAAAGCTGGTCCAGTTCCAAGCTAGAATCAGATAAAGAGTTAAGACCAGCTGGAGGTCAATACTGTTTATCCTCTGCTGTTCACCATGTTCACTGAAAAGAATGAACTGTGGGATGAGAGAAGAATGGAGGAACTTTAGATTACATAGAAGGAAATGAGAGGGAGGAGGGGATGGGGGTATGAAAGAAGGTGGAATGAGACAGACATCACTACCCTATGTACATGTATGATTACATGAATGGTATGAATCTACATCATGCACAACCATAGAAATGAAAAGATGTACCCCATTTGTGTACAATGAATCAAAATGCAGTCTGTAAAAATAAAAAAAATAATTTAAAAAAAGAACGAAATGTGATTTGATCTCCAATATGAAGTGGAGAAAAGGTTTGGCACCAAGGGGAGAACCACTAATGACACAGTACCTTCTGGAAAAAAAGGAAGTTACTACTGGGTACTGGGAACAGATTAATTAGAAGGTGTTTCCTAGAGGAAAATCTCCAACTACACTGTTGATTGGGTTAAATCATATGATTCCAAATTCATGCAATACAGTCCAGGAGGAAACTTCCTAGCACAAAGTAGTTGCTCAATAAATGTTTCTTGGCTTTGCAATGAACATCAATTCCAACATTTCTATATTAAAATTGGACCTCCAGGCAAATATATTTGAGAAATACTGGGTTAAGTTCAATGAGCTCTTTACCCCAGAACCTCTCAAAACCTCTACTATGTTAAGGCAACTTTGAATTTCCATGGGTGAGGGAGTAAAGGAAGCTGGAGATTATGTTATATGGTGTAAAAACTCATTTTACCACCGAATTCCACTTTTTCTCCTCAGGATTTCTGTGTTAAGAGACACATTTTAGGACAGGTGAACCAAATTTAGAAAATGGACTATTCACATCCCCAAAACTTAAGTGACTTGGCCAAGTTGGTTAATAGCAAAGAAAGAGCTCTGCCAGCCCTTCACCCTCCCTCCTCACCCTTCCCTCTAGGACCACCACATCTTGACTCCTAGCTTGAGAGCCCAGGACTCTGCCTCAGAGCACTTTTGCTGCTGTCTTGCTAACAGACTTATTTTTACTTCAAGTAGAGCCCAAAGGAAACACACTTTTAAATCCCACACTTGAGGTAATGCGGCATTACCTGGTGATGATCTGCAATAAATTTATCATGATTTGATCTCTTGAATGTGGAAGAAAGTGAAGATCAGCTAACATTTGGGGGAAGTGGGAGTAGAGTAGAATTTGTATCTGTAACACCTTCCATTAAGCTTCCCCTCTGTGATTATTAGTATTCTCCCCTGGACTGTTCATTTTAAGAGGCTAAGCAAATCAACCTTGCAGTCGATCTCATGGTACGTGATAGTTGTTAGTGAACATCAACAGAATGTGTGAGCGACTGATAGAACAAACCAACAGGCTGTGTCTTTCTTTAAAAAACTTCTCAGATCTTCGAAGGAAAGAATGACTAAGCCCCACCCCTCTGCCCACCAGCTCCAGAAGATCTAGAGAATATGATTTCTGTTTCCAACCAAAATCCAGGCTGAGACACAGGCTGGGCTGAGGACACCGGACAGGATGGCTTCTCACTTGGTGGTTTCACAGACCATCCAAAAAGAAACAATGTGGTTGTTAGGTAAAAGTTTAAAAACTCTTCGGTTGTCCATGTTTTTAAAATGTACCTTAGTTGGGGGCAGGGCACATAACAGGGATATGTATCTAAAGCCACATGTTACCTCGTTGGAAGTTTAACTCTGCCTGAAAATGGTTAAGACTTTTCCTGGAAGGAACATTAAATCTCTAACTCAGGTCTAGCCCTCTAGTGGTGAAAGTCCACAGTATGGTCTTGAAGTGTGAAAAGAATTGCTTATGGAGTTCTGGGTGGAAAGAGTTGCTTATGGAAATTTCAGATGGCCACTGTCCCTTTCTAGTCCTAGATTGTGTCAATGTGAATTTTTCCTCAGATTTTTGACAGGATGAGAAAATTCCTTTTAATATTAATAACTCACATAGTGCTTCTGTATACAAATTATTCTGGAAAGAAATGCAAGAGTCAAATCTGAAAAGTTCCTCTGTTTAGACTCTGGATGTGATTCTCCAGAAATTCTTGAAAAATAGATGTGGCTAAGAGCATTCAAGCCAATCTGTGTATTAGCAATGCTATTCTCAATTTCTAAGTCACCATTTTCTAAGGGTGAGAAATTTCTTTTTAAGAATCAGTATGATACAAACGAGCCGTAACACACACATACACCCTGAACTCAGCCCAGGTGTGTGTCCTGGGATCCAGACGGGGGTGGTTCCAAGGGAAGAAATGTGGCAGGACCTCCTGATGAGAAAACCCATCTGGGACTTGAGAAATCTGGATTCAATTCTTGGCTCCATCTCTAGCTCACCGCATAATTAAGGGGGCAAATCAACTAATCTCTCTGTCCTTCACTTTGTCCTCTTTGAAACGATAGTATCTGGCCTCTCCCTATTTCTCAGGAATGCCATGTCAGCAGATGCTGGGACGTGGAGCCTCTGAGGCCAATTAGCTGTAGGCAGCAGGGAGCTGTGCCCAGCCCCAGCTGCCCTCCTGCCCCAGCCTGTCTCACAAATTAATGTCTTAGGTCTCACAGAGTCTGCTGGAAAGAGTGTGAATGAATTTCAGACAACTTAAAGCTCTTCTCTTTAGACGATGAGGCAAAATAAAAATTTCTTTTGAGAATCACAAATTTTGTTTCAATGCATGAAACTATTATCAGTGTCATGAAAAGAAGGCATGATTAGGCACACTCAGGAAGGGGACATATTATAGAAGAAGCATCCACCTGAGTCAAGAAATCTGGGCTCTGCCCTGGCAGCTGCCAGAGCGGCCTTGAACATATCCCCTCAAATAGTAATTACTATTTACTGAGGACCACAGTATGTTGGGCAAAGTGAATGAACTCATGCCCTAGCACACCTTATATATATACAGTTAAGTACTCAATAAATATTAGCTATTAACATGGTCATCTAACTTAATATCCTAATAAGTATATGAAACAGGCCTTACTATTATTCCCATTATGTAGTTGGGAAAACTGAGGGACAGAGCGGCTGCTCGCCTGTCTGCCCAAGCCCCTTAGGGAATGAAGACAGCATTCTCCCAGCAGCTGGAATGCTGCCGGACAAGGGCCCATAGCCATCAGCCCTCTTTGGGGATTGCTTCAGCTAAAGAAAACTGGCTTACCAAGGTCATGCTTCCTTCCAGGGGCAGTCCACACCCAGTGATTGATCAGACATGGTTTAAAAAAAAGGTCTGGCTTCCTGTATTAGTTTCCTTGGACTGCCATAACAAATCGCCATACTTTGGGTGGCTTAAAACAACAGAAATTTATTCCCTTGCAGTTGTGGGGGCCAGAAGCCTGAAATCAAGGTGTCAGCAGGTTGGCTCCTTCTGGAAGCTCTGAGGGAGAGTCAGTTCCAGGCCTCTCCACTAGCTCCCGGTGGCAGCAGAAGAAACCTTGGGGTTCCTTGGCTCACAGATGCAGCCTCCCGTCTCCCCTTCTGTCCTCACCTGGCCTCCTCCCTGCAAATCTAAGCATTAAATTTCCCTCTCCTTTCTCCTATAAGGACCACAATCATTGGGTTTAGGATTACTCTAAATGCAGTGTAATTTATTTTTAAATCCCTCATTTAATTACTTCTACAAAGACCCTATTTCCAAATAAGGTGGCATTTACAAATACCAAGGATTAGGACTAGGTCATATTTTGGGGGAGCCCCTGTTTAATGCTTTGTGCCTCCCACAGGGAACCTACTCTGAAGGGCTGTTGAAGCTCCAGAGCAACCTGCAAGGTCATTGGAGGCCTCCAAGGAGAAATATCTCAGCCCAGCATCCCCCACACCCTTCCATTCCTTTCCACTCAAGCCTGCTTCTCCCAATCCGTTCCACGGGTGTTTCTTTTCAGAGCTGCCCCAATAGATGGGCTGCGCACTCATCTCCACCTCAGTATCAACAACCATAGCAAAGATTTCAAAGTCCCCCAAAACTTCAATTTGTGATCCATACATATATTTGTTTAAAGTGTTTCTGAATTCTAATCCAAGTCTGCATTATTCTATGAGTACCTCTGACCATATAGAACCAACTTCTCAGCTTTCCAGTCTTCCAAGTGTGTGTTAATGCTGCATCTAACCCTCCCCATCCCGCTAGGCCACATGCCCTGTGGTTCAAAGTCTACTTCAAACACCCTCCTTCATGGAGTCTTCCTGGTCCCCACGGCTGGACGTGAGGCTTTCAGGCCTCTCTCGATCTCTCAGCCCTGTTTACACTGGATAAGAACAACATGTGCATGAGGCAGCTCTGTGAGATCCAAGAGAGCAGGATTTGAGTCTAGTGTGAATCCGCTGCATGTCAGAGCTCCCGGCCCGCCTGCAATTGCACTTCTCAAGTTCAGCCCCAGGTTCGTCTCTTCTTGCTCTGTGGTTGTGTAATGGATGGAAGTGCCTCATCCTTGTCATGACCATTCTCCTGAGGTCAGACTTGCCTTTCGATGCCCTCCTCCTGGACCTGTCTGCAAGGGACAAGTGAATGCATTCGTTGTAATCCCTCAAGACTGTCCTATTCCTGTGAACTCAGTTCCTTCCAAACTTAGGGACCACAGTGTGCTAGAATAACCCCCATCACTGAAGGATGTATAGGTCTTGTGCTTCCAATACTGCTGCTTCTGTAAAATATGAAACAGTTCACTCCTGAGGACCACAGGGCAGGTCCTACCTCATGAAACGGCTGTGGGTGGGCAGCCTAACTCTTTTGTCAGTGACTCAAGAACGGGGTCAGGAAGATGTTAACAAGGAGCCCTGCTCAGGGAGACAGGCCAAAAGCAGGAAGAACAGAGCTAACAGTAGTATACTTAAGGACTACCTCATCCTCAGATGCCTATGACAGCCATAACATCATTGTTATTCCCACAATTCAGATTGAGGAGATTTAGAGGGGTTAAGTAACTCCCCTAGCCATTGGCTCAGAGAGGTGACTAAGGGCTGGGCCATCTCTGGGTGGGGCACTGTCTGTCAAGACCTGGGACTGGGTGATTTGGCCTGTTATCAAGCTTCTTGTCCTGCTTCATCTGTTCTCCCTTGTCATTAAGGAAAACATCTGTGAAACTACAGATTGTCACAGCACTGCCTTCAGGTCCAAAGGGGAAGGTTTACCCTTGGACCCAGTGCAGGGGCTTGGGTGACATGATCAGGGGCTCTCTCCCACTCCATCCTGGCCAGGCCCCAGCAAAATCTGGGCCCTAACTGGGATTCAAATAAGCAGAGCACATGGGAAAGGCAGCATGGGAAATTCAAAGGGGCACTTGACTTAGAGAAAAACGGGTGCAGGTCTTAATAGAAAATCACTACCCCACTGCCCTCAGCTTTCCTCTCTGGAGATTGATGGAATAATAACACCCATCCTCAGAGCACTACTGTTGTTGAGGAATTCAGAAGCAAGGTTTGAGCTGGAGATACCAATGTGATAATAAGGGAGACCATAGATATCAAATCAGCAAGTTGCTATGTAGCAGAAGGCAGTATTAGATCTGAGAAGAGCTCAGACATATGCAGAGGGTGGCTCCTGAGCCCCACTTCCTCTTCTCCATCTGCTCACTTTCTTCTCTATTTGTGTATACAGTTATCAAAATATTGAGTGCCCACTATGTGTCTAGCACTATTCAAGGCTGGGGAATGTATTAAAAACAAATAAAAATCTCTGCACTGATATTCTAGTGGGGGAAGTCAGACAATAATCAAACAGGAAAATACACAATTCTATGGGGAAAAATAAAGCAACTAAGGGGATTTTATATCCACTGACAACCCTTACAAGATGACATTTGAATAGATACTTGCAGGAAATGAGGGAACCAGCCTAACTACATCTGGGGAAGGAACATTCAAGACAGAACAGCTGTGCATAAGCCCTTAGATGGGACATGTTACAGCAACAGCAGGGAGGTCCCTGTGGCTGGAGCAGAGTGACACTGTCAGGGACACTGGGAGTGAGGGGCATCGTATGGAATCTTATAAATCATCATAAGGATGTTAGCTTTTACTCTGAGTCAGACGGGAGCTACTAGAGGACTTTAAGTGGAAACATAACCTGATCTAACTTATGTATATTTTTATTTGTTCTAATTAGTTATACATAGCAGTATAATGCATTTTGACATTCGTACATAAGTGGAGTACAACTTCTCATTCTTCTGGTTGTACATGATGTAGAATTACAACCATAGTGTAATCATATATGCACACAGGGTAATAATGTCAGATTCTTTCCACTGTCCTTCCCATCCCTATACCTCCTCCCCTCCCTTCATCCCCTCTAACTTATATTTTTAAAAATCATGCTGGCTGCTGTGATGAGATTCTACATTAGTGTGAGCAAGGGCAGCAGGAGGCCAGAAAGGAGGCCCCTTCTATAATCCAGACATCAAGAGCATAACCTGACTATCAAATTCCACTTTTCTCAGGGGTTCTGATTTAAGACACATATTTTGGGAGATAATGACATGGTTTAATTCCTCATCTTACAAAATGGTATTCTTAAATTCCAATAAATTGACTTGACCAAGGATATCCTATGTGTTAATAGCAAAGCAAGAACTCTGCCACTGTCTCCACCAATACATCCTAATCCCTAACCCAAGAGCCCGGATCCTCCTGAGTTCAGAAGTGAGTTACATGCTGGAGATATAGGCCTGGAAGTCATCATGTATAAATGCCTGAGGTTATATAGCTCAAAGATAGAGTACTTGCCTAGGATGTGCAAGGCCCTGGGTTCAATCCTCAGGACCACAAAAAAAATAAAAATGAAAAAATAAAGGAAAAGATTCAATAATAAATGGCATTTAAACGTTTAAAAGCATGAGGCTGATGAGGTCACCAAGGGAGTGAGCACAGATGGAGAGGAGAGAACCCTGGGCACTTCAGTGCTTACTGATTGAGACTATAAAGAATCTACAAAGGAGACTAAGAGGAAGGGGCACTGAGTGCCTCCCAGAGTGAGTGGCGTTCCAGAAACCTGGGCAAGTGTCTCAGGAAAGAGAATGATCAACTATGTCAAACATTGCCAAGAGATCGAGGGGAAAAATTTGGACTAAGTGGGATTGACCACTGAACTTAGTGGCATGTTCACTGATGACCTTGACAAAGGATTTTTCTGGAGAATGTTGGGAGCAAACACTTGACATTGAAGTGGATACGAAAGACAGGAGTTGAGAGGAGAGGAAGATGATGCACCCACAACTCCTCAGTCAGGCCTCCTCACCAACTCTGGACCACTCAGGCCCATCCAGGCCTGTTCCATAACCTTGTCCTTTTCTTCCTCCACTTTCCATTTCCCCTCTTCTCTCCATGAAACTTACCAGTTCCATTTCCCATTTCTTGAAGCCCCACCTTCCTTCAGGAAAAAGTTACCTAATAAACCCATATGTACTAAGAGATGAATTAGATCTGATGGATACTAATTAGCCAGCAATACCCTTCAGGCCCCTGTTACCCTGGAGGGTGGGAAAAGTCTGAGACATCACAGAAAGATGGGTAAGAAGTGTCAGAGACTAGAAAACTAAGAGGAGGAGGTACTGTGCAAGTGGGCACACTTGAAACAGATCGAGTCAGGCAATGAGAAGGAAAAGTCGGGTCCCATTTATAAACAATGGGCAGTGTGATACCCAGTCTTTAAATTACAGCAGCTGAACTTAGTTGCAGTGGCTCAGACTATCAAACAAAATTAAACATTTGTGTAGTTTCAAACTTTTTAAAAGATTTCTGGCACTGCGCTTTTTCTGTTATTGTACAAAATGTGTTAGAATTAATTATAAGACAGCTCCTCCACACTAAGCAAGAATGCTGGGCTGGGGCAGTTGGGCTGGGGCAGTTGGTTTTGTCAGAACCTCCTGCACAATCACAGAAAAGCCTCCATTTGTCTCTGTGCCTCAGTTTCCCCATTTATAGTGTGTGGAACAAAAGATATCTAAACCTCTCTTTTCCCAAAGAACTAAGGATGTTAATTCAAGACAAGAATTGCCTTCTATATTGCCAGTTACATTTTTCCTAATAGTGCTTCATTTGGACCCTTCTAAAGGTAGCTCAAGTGGAGAAGAAAATTTTTAATTAAAAATTTGATCAATAGAAGATATGCTTTCATTTTTACAATGCAAACACTAGAAATGCTATTTAATTCAATACAAATATATGTGGTACTGATTAAGAGAACTGATGTATTTACTAGCTGTATTTTCAGACAAAATTTATATGCACAAAGCAGAGTCTCCAACTTTTAAGGAGCATTTCTGTATGCTCTAAATAAGGACTTGATTTACAACTCTCATTCTTTTGCCTTAATAATGTGAAATTTTTCCATACAAAGCTAGGGCTCTCCTTAGCTCAATGTCCTAATTTCCCCTTGTCAAAATAGCTTTATAGGAAGTCTCTATTGTTCTCAGTTCATTTTAACACTAAATTAAAAGTTTCATATGGTGGTGATTTTGAAACATTTTACTTCATATGGCAAAAGGTGCCTCCTAAACTGCTCAGTCATAATTGTTACCATCGTTACAATAAGGTTTTCATACAAAATCTTTTAGCCCTCAAAGTGCTCTATAAAGACCACACTTTGAAATTTTGTTCTCTCAAAACATACCCCATACATTAGATAAGGGGTCACTGACCTCATCTTAGAGACTTAATCATCATGAGAGTACATAACTTCCCACTGGATTCAAAGGAAATAGTGGCATTTAAATCCTAAATCTAATAATCTAATGCTATTCCAGTGGCTTACCCTCTTTTTTGCCTTTTTTTAAATTCCAAGTTTTCTAAAATCGTCTGGGAAGTAATAGATCATATTTAATTGTTCAGGCTTTTATGCTGTGCTTTCAGAATCACGTCTGATTTGTGGTTTGGCTGTGGTTCAGTATTATCCAACACTAGGTTTATTTCATCAGCCAAGTATCAAAGCTTCCTCACTTTAGCCAGAAATTAAAATAATAGCTTTAAGTTTCTCCCTGCTGTCAAGTAGCTAGTCGATAATGTGACTTGCCATATTTTTTAAATGACTATATATGTTCCCCATAAAGGCTGGATATATAATCCTTTTATTTATTTAGCACTCTCAATTTTTCCTGCACAAGGACAAAAATCTTTTTCCCTAACAACTTTACTTTTTTTTTTTTTAGTAGTACAAAGTAAGTCATTAATATTATAAAGGGCAAACTGTCAGATTCACCTGGTCTTCTAAATTAGGGCTATGATACTGATAACACTTTTCCTCAAATCTTTTCTAAAGTTTTATGAAGCCAATTATCAAAAAAGAGGGAAGAGTGAAGATACCAGCAGTGGCTAAAATAGCCCAAGTCCTAAAATGATTAAAACATTCCAAATACAAACTCTCCAGAAGAAAAAAAGCTCTTTTGTGTTTAAGTCATAGAGAAATGACAAATGCCACCCCATCCCCACCCCCATATTATCTGAGCTCTGGCTAGAATTTACACTTCCTAAAATCTGAATAAATCTCGAATGCTGGGTTCTTTTCTTGGCTGCCTCTGAGTGACCTTGAGCAAACCACCTCAACATCCCAGTTACAGGAAAAAGAGAATCACACAAGCTCTCTACATTCTACATAATGCAGATTAGAGACAGTCTATGAAGATGAAAAATTATTACTCCTACTGATTACTTATAGAATGAGATTAATCCTTGTAATGTCTCCCACAGTTCAGGTTAAGCTCCCAGAGCTTCAGCATTCACTTGCTTTTGTCAATGTAATCACCTGAAAAATTCAAGGTAAGAGTTGACAATTTCTGCAAATTTACTCCATATTCCTGCTTGAGGTCTAAATTTGACCTTTTAAAATTCTTTCTCTTCCTAAGTCTGATCAGTCAAAACTATACTTTAATTATTCACACTAAAATAGCATTCTAAATGTTCCATTTAACTGATAGAATCTAAAAATATTTACCCTTTTAGAAACAGTAAGTGTGTACTTTAGTAAATGGCAAGATTCCAAATCTTCGAGGTTTCAAAATATATTGTTGGTAATACAAATTTAATTAATGACAGAATATCTTTTTTCCCCCCAAAATGAACAAGGAAGGATTTGCACTACTAAAGACACTTTTTGTGGAATTGGACAAGGTGAGTCTAAAATTCTGCATTTCTATGAAAATGCAAAGAGCCAAAAATATCCAAGCCATTTTGAAGAATAAGATGGCAGGCCTTGCTCCAGTCTAACTATAAAGCTATCGTAAGTAAGGTAGTATATAATATTAGCACAAATAGGCCAATGGTACTGAAGAGAGAACCCAGAAAGTAACATGAATACCCATAGATGCTTAATACACAGTGAAGTGCATGGAGTAGCTGAGAAGGACCTTCTTTATACTCCACACTGCTATAAGCAGTGACCCAAGAAGACCTCTTCCCTGATGATTATATTTCAGGTAGAATCAAATATAATGTGAAAAGCAAAATTATAAAGCATTTCCTAACTACAAAGATTTTAAAAGGTAAGAATGTACCTTCATGGCTTCAGGATAGAAAAATGTTCCTTAAAATAGGAACAAAAACCACTAAACATAAAAAAATTGATAGGTTTGCCATTAAAATTAAGAATTTGTTATAGTACACCATGAAGAGGACGAAAACTGATCCCCAGAAAGGGAGAGGATATTTACAACAAATTTAACCATCCAAATACCAAATTATTGGATTGAACAGTATCTAGAATACATCCTACAAATCAATGAGAAAAAGAACAGCCAACACAATGGAAAAATGGATAAGATTTGAATGGGCATTTTGCAAAAAAAGAAATCCAGTGGCCAAAAAATACATGATGATGCTCAATGCCATTCCTATTTAAAGAAATGTAAAATAAAACCAGAATGGCATTTACCACATAAACATCACACTGGCTAAAATTAAAGTTTGGCAATACTGAATGTTGGTAAATTAGAACACACACTGTGGAAGGCATGGCAGGAATATAAAATATTAAAGCTAGGCATACCTCATAACCCAGCAATTCTACTAGGTATACATCCTATAGAAACACATTTATGTGCACAAAGATACTCATCACATCATTTATCATGGTCAAAACCTGAAAACATCACCAAAGTGCACATCAGGGTAGAATAAATAAATAGTGGTATTAATGAAACAGCACATTATACAGCAATGAATATGAAAAGAAAAACACACCTACATGAATTTTCTAAGCTTGTTTAGTGAAAGACACCAGACACAAGATACAGAATGATTCCATCTTTATAGAAGTCAAAAGTGGGCAAGACAGACTAACTATTGTTGCACACATAACTGATAACATTCCTTTTTAAAAAATGTGAGGGCTGGGGGATTACTACAGTCAGGATGGTAGTGACCCCTGAGGGACACAGGAGGTACTAAGAGGGGACACACAGGGAGTATCTAGAGGACTGGGAGCAGTTTCTCTGCATCAGCTTTGTTACATAGCTGTTGCTTTATCCAGTAAACTGCACACATTTTATATACTTTTCTGTAGTTATATTTCACAAATTTCGAAAGAAAAGGGAGGACTTGTCCTACAGAATATTAATACCAATTAAAGTCATATTGATCGCAGGGGGAAAAAATACTAGAAGGCCCAGAAACAAGCCCAAAGCATAAAAGACATAAGGGAATTTAATATTCTATAAAAAATATTATTACAAATCAGAAGGGAAATGGTGGCTGATACTGAACCAATTGATCCAATCAGTAAACTCTTTGCAAGAATTAACATTGAATCTCTATCTCATACATATCCTCAAATAAGCCTGAAATAGATTAAAAATTTCCTTTTCACCCCAAAGTTATGTAGAAAATGAGTTCAGATACATACACTAGATAAAATTCCTTTTAAATTAAAAGAGAACTATAAAAAGTGAAATTTTAAAATACTGGGAAAAATAGGGGTTAATATACATACTTGGGTTAGGAAAAGTATGTTTAAGCACACTTGCAAAATTGGCTCCTAAAGAAAACAAGTAATACATCAGTTGTATTTAAAGGCAAATGGCACACCAAGAATAATTATGAGGAAGAATGGACAACCTTAATTCAAAGAACTTGTAAGCCAAAAAAAGGGCCAGCTCTCCAAAAGAATAACAATAAAAATATGAATAAGCAAGCCTCCAAAGAATAAATAGAAATGGCTAATAAACATGAAAAAATAACTTGACCTTCACTATGTAATTAAAGAAATATGCATTTTAACTGTAGCCTTTTTCTGTACTTACTCAATGTGCAACAATTTTAAGTAACAATTTTTAATTCTGAGTGTTTAATATATTGCTAGTGGGAATATAAATAGACACAATATCTATGTAGTAAGTGAGGAATTATCAAGATTCTCAAAATTTACATCCCCTTTCAGTTAGCAATTTCATTTCTAGGAAAATATCCTCTGGAAATGTCACAGTGTATAGATGGGACTATCTTTTAAAATATTAATCATATCAGTGTTTACAGACTGCATTATAATAAACAATCAATTAATAGGAAATTGTTTTAAAAGTTATGGTATACTCATGAAAAATATTCTGCAGCTATCTGAAATGTAAAATATTTAATATGGGAAATGTTTATAATATAGACTATAAAAATGTATAGCATTATTATTTAAAATATAAATGTATAGCTTATATAGAAAAATAAGTACAAGTAAAAGTACATACACTCAAACGTTAGTGGAGATTGTCTCTGGCCGGCAGGCTTAAAAGGAACTGTGTGTACACACACGTTGAGCCTTCTGTACTACCAGCTTTCCAGAAATAAAATGTCATTTCATTCTATAGAAAAAGAATATGGAATAATTTTGTGTTCTGAAGTCATGTACTATTAGCTTTAAAAACTAAAAATAATGAGACTGCTAACTCAGGATACTTTTCACATTTGCTTTTTGTCAGGGAGAGGGAAATAGAAAGCACATGATATAGAACTAAGCCCTTCCTATCACACATGCATCTAACCTAAATGTGTTTTGTCAAATTTTATATTTGGAGTTTCTTTCAAAGAAGTTAAATTTAACTAAATATCAGTAAAATATCACCAGCAGCATTTGAAGTTGCTCTAATTAATATTTTATTTTTCCTTTCAATACTTTTAAAGGCTCCACATTAGACAAGGAATTTTTTTAACAACATAATTTCTCTGGAGACAACCATATAATCATTTTAAATGACAGGAACATGTATATATAGGAGATTGGGATTTCTGCAGCCTATATATGCCTCTTTTGGATAGGAGGGGAAGCAATGTACTGACAATTCAATTATAACTTTGAAAAAATAACTGGTCTTTGTACTAAACATGAATGTGCTACACATGGACCTCATCTGTGAGAGCAATGAACTCCAGTCAGGTGAAGCATGAGAACAGCGACTCCTTTTCTTAGCTCTCAGTCTGCTTTTCCTATGCCACAAGTTCCTCCAGGCAAATCTGGTCATCTAGAAAGACCCTCTGCCCTCCAGGATCTCCTCAAAGTACTCCTTATTCCTAATCAGAAGAAAGATAACAATCTTCCTAAGGGAAGACAAGAGAATGAAACAAACATTTGTGAAGCATTTTTCTGAGTGTCTTTCAAGGTAAAGGACATCCTAGATCTCAGCTCCATGTTAGCATACACACAGTGCTTTGGACTGCTCCCTTCATTGCTCAAAAAAGGAGGGAACTATTTTTCTAATTTATTTTAGGTGTCTGGGACAACTAAGTGTTTCACTGAAAGACATAATAAATGCCATTTGATAGAGGTAAGAATAAGGAAAAAAGCAGTTATCTACTTCCATTTGACTTAGAGGAAAAAAACATATTCTACTACATACTAAAATATCAGACCAATGCATGACATACCGCAAAACTTTAATACAATATGGTTAAACACAATATTGAAATATTAAACTTTTCAAGCACACGAAGATCATCTTCTGAAAGACAAACTGAGCTTTATTTTTTGTGGTGACATTTTTGTAACTTTATAAATGTTTTTTCCTCAACAATGTCTGACACCAATCTTGATACTTGTTAGGAAGTCTGATGGAAGATAATGACCTCTCAAGAGTTGAAAATTTTAGGAGATAATCCCAATGCCCATCTTCATAATTCATCATCAGAGGACTGATCATCATCTTCGTCCCTTACTTCTCGGTACTTCCCTGAAGACTCCCCTTCTGGATTATAACTCTGCATTTTAATATTCAGTCTTTCAGCTAATTTTTGTGCTGCGAGCTTTGCTTGCATCTCCTTTAAAACAAAGAGCAAAGCAAAAAGTCACATATTCACATCTTTTCCTTACAATTTTTCAACAGGAAGTTAAACAATCAGATAAATGGGCAGAACAGTCACTTAGTGCACTCTTTAACAACACAAGAAGCCTAACTGTGTGTCCTACAGATACAACAGGGCAAAGCGTGCAAAAACTACTGGCCTGTTACAGTTGTAGCCATTGACTTCCATTAATAAACAACACTGGAGCCCAGCATGCTGGCACATGCCTATAATCCCAGTGACTTGAGGCAGGAAGATTACAATTTTAAGGCCAGCCTTAGCAACTTAGCAAGACCCTGTCTCAAAATAAAAAATAAGAAGGGCTAGGGATATAGCTCAGTTGTAAAATGCTCCCACCCCAAGGGAGTCAATCTCAAATACTAAAAATCCCACACTGTATTGAAATGCCTATCTCTTCAAGAATAGAATAATCAGTTCAGCACACAAGTTATAAATACAGACACATTAAGTATGTACATATACACAATGATAAAGGAAACAATTTGACCTATCAAATGTTACAAATCACTAACACTGTGTGAACCCACTTCCCTTGAAGAAATTATGGTTTCTGGCCCAAGTTGCATTTCAAGGCACAAGCAAATCAAGATATTAATATTAAAAAGCTTATTATCCTTCTCCAAATAAAGTCCCTACAAAAATTAACACCTAACCAAAAGTCCAAGTGAGTTTCAGTCTAGCAGTGCCTATACACCCAAGGACTTCCCTACCAACAGATAACAGGGAACAATGCTTGTTCCCCCTTAGGCTCTTCCTTTTCTCCCATACCCTTCAAACTTTTTATGTCCTTCCCCGCCGCTGTGCATATTATGAGTAGGTTTCTGTCAAACAAACCAATTTCAAGCTGAAGGGTTTAATTCAACCTAAAAATGTCTTCAAGATCCCAGAGACAATTTAGAAAACACTTCCCCAATGCTACAGCTATAACTAGTCATCAATTTCATACACTGAGAGAAGAGTAAAAAGGAATGCCTTGAAAATGCCAATCCAAACCAAGTAAGTTTTTATGAAAAGCCAAAGCAGATTAACAAGCTAGTTTTAGATTAGTTGGTACATGACACCTGACTAAAATCTAGCTGAGCAGTTATCTAGGAAATAGGACAGGATGCTGTCTTCCAGGAAGCTGCAATTATTACTATCTGAGAATGTCTACTCCTTTCTATAACCCCTATGATCCTCACATTATTTCCCCCATTCTATTAACACAAACTCTCAAGGTACATGGTTAAAATTCCATGCAAAACACATAAATCTTTGGAGAAAGTACTATATAAAATTGATTAAGATGCCAAAAGTAGGAGATTCTTCTCTTTTGACATGGGCACCCAGATTATGGAACAGTGCCCCACTGTTGGCAACACAACACTATCGTCCCACCCCCTCTGTGCTGCCCCTGTGTTGACGGAGATGGAAGTCTGGGAGCATAATTCCCTTGGTTAGATTCCACCACTGAGAAGCTATCATACGAATTTTAGAAGGTAGAAGGGAAAGGTGATGCTACTGCTATCCTAATGGGAACAGGCAAAAGTATGGGTTGTAAGATGTGAAATTTTGCAGCAGTCTCTCCACAATTCCTGTTAAACACCACTTTGAGGTTGTAGGTAGTTATGATCATCTCCAGTTGTTTCCTGCAGTTTTAGTAACTCTGTAACTGAAAACTTAATGGCACATGTCTAAGAACTAATGGTCTCCTCAGCTGACCATTTCTCTAGCACCTAAGTCCTTCAATTAAATCCTTTCCTCCTTGAACTACCTGGAGTCAATCCTGACCTATGTAAGCAGGAAAAAAAAAAAAATCCTAATACCCTAAATACCTCATAATTCTGTTTCTGCTGTTTCTGAAGTTCCAAAGAGTCTTCTATGGAAAGCAGCTGTGCAGGCAGATGGTGAAGTGGCAGGAGCCGTGCTGCTGTGATGTCATCAAGATGCTGCTTGTCCCTGCGCCGCCGCTCTGCTGAGGAAACCGGAGACTCTACCCTCTGAGAGTGACTAGGTGAGTCATTCTGTTGTGATGGTAAACTAAAGGAGAAAAAACTTATATGATCAGACTATTTTCTTTTTATGAACACAATCAAAACATACACACACACACAAAAATGGTCCTTAACCTGATCATCAATTCTTGCACAAAGGTAAATTTACATTCATTGTTCTAACAAGGGAGTGTGCATACAAACAGATACAGGCCTTTGCCTTTTCCTTCCCTTGTCACACTTTATTTCATACTTTATACTTGAACTGAAGCTATTTTTTCATTTATTTACTTTAAAAACATTTGCAAAGAGGCTCACTGTCCAGTAGAGAGGAATAAGCTTGTAAGTAGTTTTAGTAAAATACAGTACTGCAGGTACAATATTTTCAGTGTTCTTATTTTTAAATCTTCTCACCTCCCTTCCCCCAGAAACTGCATTATCATTTAATTTTTTTTTATAAGTATGTAAACCTTAGGTCCTCATCTAGAACCTAAACGCTTTGAGAAGCATAGTGAGCACTCAAATAAATGGCTGAAAAAGTTCATCAACTCCTGCAACTGCTTTTCTCTTATATTACAGGCTGATCAAAGGGAAGTTGTACACTAGAAAATGGTAGTGGGAGGGGGGGAACAGTTATAATAAATCCTCTCTTCAATTCTGTGTTCATTATGAAATACTGGCTAAGCATTCTGAACTATAATAGTCCCCATCTGCTATTTAAAACCCTTTCAATTATTTGGCTTCAAAACTAAAGTATGGTTCAACAGGAATCCTCTATTCCAGCCAGGCTGGTCTCACTGTTTGCACAATATGTCCATTCCTACCTATAAGGAGCACTCACACAAAGCCTACTGAACTTCAAAGCATTCTTACAAGTTTGTGATTTTCACACATATTACATTCCTGTGACAGGCCAATTTTCAATGATACTTACACATTGGTTTTAAATTTATGTGGTGGGGGCACTGGGTTTTTGGCTCGCATTTCTAGCACTTCCATGTAATGGGGCTTCTTAGGAGTCCTACCAGAAAGGCCCATCAAGTTCTCAGCACTCGTGTTTTCTTCTGAGTGATGTATACCTTGGTCTGCAACCGTGAACCTTTGGAACTTATCAATAAACAGGTTGTCAAAACTGCTGGAAATATCTTCTGCTTGACTTGAAACACAATGCTGAGGGAGAGGCTCTCTAGCTTCAGGTGACGAAGGTCCCCTGGCTCCGTTGTGGGAAGCTGGGCCCTTGTTCACTGTGTACTCAGTCTCTGGAATCTCTTCATCGCCTTTGTGAGTAGGATGTACAAGTCCCTGTTTTTCTGAGATTGTGTTAGATGATTTGATGTTATCTACAAAGGAACAGCCAGGAACTAGTGATGAAGTATCAAGTATTCGGTCAGAATTCTGGGCCTTTTCTATATCCACATCAACTCTTGCAATTACTTTTTGCCTTAGCTTACAGTCTAAACTAGCAGAATGAAACAGTTCACGTTTTCCTCTAACCTCTTCACGCTCTGCAATCGCAGCTTTCAGTTTGGCAACAGTGTCTAAGATCTTTTTACCTTTGTCGGGCAATCTGCAAATGAATTTTCTGTCAAATGAAAAAAAAAGTATACATTAGAACCATGTTTTTAAACTCATGATTTATCATTTAAAAGGCAAAACACTAACCTCAAAGAGAGAAAAACTAATTTTTAAGTAAAAAATCTGCTTTCTAACTGGCCCCAGACTGGAATTAGGCAAATAAGACAACTATCCAAATAACCCCAAAACAAGGAAATGCAGGCAAAATAAACGACTCCTTTGTCTCCTCTCATTAGAATTTTAGCCAAAGTATTTTAAGAGTATACATTGGGCATTCCTATTCTGAAAATTCAAAACGCTCCAAAATCTGAAACTTTCTGAGCACCAACACAATGCCACCAGTAGAAAATTCCACACCTGACCACATGTGATAGGTTAGTCAAAACACGAATGTATGAAAAACATTATATAAAATTACCTTCAGGCTATTTGTATAAACTGTGTATGAAACTTGGATTTCATGCTCAGACTTGGGTCCCATTGCGAAGATACCTTATTATTTATATACAAATATTCCAAAAGCTGAAAAAATCTGAAATTCAAAACACTTGTGGTCCCTCCCATTCAGGATAATGTATACTCTACCTGTGTAAAAGTCATTTAAGATATTCCAAAAATCAGCAGTTCTAAAAGTGTGATTTCCAAAACAGAGGGCAGAGGAATGGGTCTGCAAGGTCAAAACTATTTTCAGAATACTAAGATGTTATTTGCACTTCCCCTCTCACTTTCTCACACAAATACAGTAGAATTTTCCAGAAGCTATATGATGTGAATGGAATTTGTTTTTGTGTATACTACATCATAAGGAGTTCCCCATTATTTCTGATAAATCAATAAGTATCACTAGATATAACACACATAAACAAGAACTCTTTGGTATGCCCAATAACTCTAAAGAGTACAAAAGGGTCCTGAAATCAAAAAGTGAATTCACTGCTATACTTTAAAAACTCATTCTCATAAAGGCAAAACATCTGTCTCAACTAGTAAGCCCTCACCCCAAATGATTATTTGTCCTTTTTGCTGAATTTCTCTTGATTCTTTTTCTTTAGTCATGTGGAGAGGTTACATCTTGAACCCTCTCTCCTTTCTTTCTCTGATACATTCCCACATTTTCAACTCTATATATTAACACCTCTGTGCAAGTCAGCTTCCTACATTTTTCCAGCTGTCTCCTAAGTGTTATGACCACTTCTCCAGCTTTTAATTACCCAAATGTCTGCCATGCTCTCCCCTCAACTCAGTACACCCTGAGGAAAATGAACCTTGAATCCATTCCTTTCCCTCAATTTTCCTGTTTTGTTAGTGGCTCCGTGTGCAACAGGAAACTTCATTTATCTCTATCAATTACATATTCGAATTATTCCACACTTGGTGAAGTTTTCCCAATCCTGCCCAGCTATCTTCCTCGTTCAACAACCCCCTTGTTGGAAACCTCTTTCTGAAAATACCCTCGTGATGTCCTCTGCCTTTTAATCCTTCAAACCATCATGCACCAAGCTACTAAATAAAGCTGCCTTTAAAAAGCCCTCATCACATCACTCCCCTGCTAAAATCTGTCGTCTGCCAGCTGAAAGAGTACAACTTTGGCTGCCTAATAAATCACTCTTTATACCCTTCTCTTCCCATCTCTTACGGTTCCTGCAAGAAGAATAGGATCTAGAGATGAAATTGATAACACCTTTTGGTCACGAGTGTGGGGAGGAGGGCAACGGGATTTAGCATACAGACACTCCCTTCACAGAGCCAAAACAGTAGCTGAGTACATTAAACCAAGGCCAGAGCTGCTGGCTGGATGAAACGCCAAGCAGCCGATCAGTACGCGAGCCATCCTCGCAGGCGGTACGTGCTTGGCCAGGAGGAGGCATGGCACGGCCTTGAGGCCGCAAGCCATCCATTCGCCCTCGGGACTTAAATGGATCTGACTGAGACAAGGTCACCTTCCCCCGAAGGAAACGCCAGAGGGGGCTGGGGCGTCCCAGGGAGCCCGAACCCTAGGAGCCCGGCGGTGCTGCCGCGAGACCCCAGCTTACTCGTTGCGCAAAAGTCTCTCCTGGCGCTTCAACATCTCCCCCAGCTCCGCCGAACTCCGCTGCCCCAAGTCCTCGGGAGCTTGGGGCTCGAAGCCGCGGGGCAGCGAGAACATTCTGCGGGGGTTGAGGCTGGCGCGGCGGAGGGCAGTCAGCTTCCTCGGAGGGCCCCTCAGCTGGCGCGGGATCCGCGGCAGGCAGCGACTCCGGGGCACGAGCGGGAGTCGCCATTTTCCCGGAAGAACAGGTCTTCTTCGAGCCGAATCGAGCTTTATTGAAACGCCGGAAACAAACACGGACCGGGAGAAGGGGGCGTCCGGAGGAGCACGAAGGGGCGGAAGTTACGTGAGAAGGCACGAGCGCCTGGGGTGGCCGGGTTTCGCTTTTAGAGTGCCTTCCTCTGCTCATTAGCTACCTATTTGTTTATTCAAAAAGTGTTGGGCACCTCGGTGACCTTACCAAGCTGTATGTGGACGTGAACAAAGAGCCACGGCCCCCGTTGCTATGAAATTGAAAGTGGTGGAGGGAGGACGACATGTAATAGTAAGGTTGGAATAGGCACTTGTTAAGATATCTGTGAGAATTGAAATTGGAGTAGAAACCTGAAGGATGGGCTGGCTAGCCATTAATGAGACAGGAAGAGAACAGGATTTGGGAGACGCCAGCCGGTGGCCTGGTGCCTCCTAGCCCAGTTTAGTGAAGCCCTGAAATGCTAAAGTTGGAAGATACCTTAACTTTAATGGGACTCACTGGTATTTGGAACAGGACTTGACTTTGCAACAGTGCCTGGGGCATGGCAAGACTTTTGGTATCTCTGGTTTCTGCCTACTAGTTGCTATGACAATTCCAAGTCATTTTAACAATTCAAAGTGCCCGGTCTCCCCCATTTCCAAAGGCCCACAGAGAGATGATAAGGGATGGGAGGTGCTCTACAAGCAGCTGAGAACCTTTCACAGTTTCTTTTCATCTGTAGACAAATGGACACAAAAACTAAAGTAAATATTACCAAAGCAAAACACAAAAATGACCGCATCAGATTTCAAACCATAATGACCTGCGGATTTCTCCACCACACCAATTAGAAAACCCCTTCTTCACTTTGGATCTATTTCCAAATATACAAAATTGAAAAGATTTATTTTCTGGCCAAAAAGGGGAAGACTGTAATAAACATAAGATTCAACTCTTAGGTCAGCTAAGAAAGCTGTGTTCTGAAGGAAAGAATAGGAAGCATGGCAAGTCAGCATATGTCATGCCCGTAACTTCTAACACCCACCTATAATTCTTGGTGTAGAAAGTTTTTCTCAATTGAAGTTTTTCTCAATCCTGGGTAATATTCTATATAAATGCAATCAAGCTCCTCCCAAGGAGCAGAAGCTTCAGATAAAATCCAAAGCTACTCCAGGGAGCCAAACTGCAGTCATTTCTTTACATGCACCCCCATTCTAGTGCATTCTAATCAAATTAATATATCAAAATAAACGTCCTCAACATAAGTCATGCTTTCAATGACTTTATCAACCCTAAGTGAATAAAAAATAAGGCCCTTGAATCAATTGGTTGTCCTTGGCAAGCTGCACCCTAAGACTCCCTCACCCTGTCCTTGGGCCCCGGATGGCAGCTTTGTTTTCCTCCACATTAGTGAACTCCCATCTTCTGATCCTGGGCACACTGTCCTCAAGACAAAACTTCTCTAATTGTGTTAAACATAGTGATTTTTATATTTTTCTTTTGTAGTAAAATTGTAAAGTCTTTTCTGTCAGGGAGCTGTTTGTGCTTTTCTGTCTCCCCAAACACATATAGCAGCTATTAACAGATAGAATCTCCTTCTTTCATAATTTTTCCCTTCACTGGTCTCCCATGTTTTTTCTTTCTATAAATGAAACATTTCTTTTGTATATACAATCCTAAGCTTTTGCAGTAATGTTAACCACAATTACTGTGAAAAATATTTTCAGTGGTGTAGGATAGAATCTTTTATACAATATAACTCAGGGATTTGAGACATCATAATACAAATCTGAGTTCTTACCAATATCCATGTATAAACATCTATTTCTTTAGTCAGTAACCAAGAGGTGTGAAAAGAGAAAAATCTATCTGTAACAAAAACAGACTGCTTGCACTTCAGAGTGAAAATAGGCAAAGTTTTCTCTCATAATTCATCAGATATACAGAAGATCAGTATCTGGGACACAAATTTTCACAGCAATGTCTAAGGAAAATTTTATAAAATAGAGAAAATTAGAAATGGAGAAGGAACAAAGCAAGACACGATGAATGCCACAGGTTTTTTCCATTTGCAGCTGAACCAGCAAACCCTTGGAAAGAAAGAAAGCCCACAAATTATGGGCAGCTGATCTCTGCTAAAGAATTGTAGTCGCATAGTAATCCATTCGTTATAAAATTGAATCTGGACAAGTGTTTTGGGATTTGTTTGTTTTTGGTCTTCAGTGCTCATTTTAAAAATAATCTAGACTGGGCATGCTAGCATGCCTGTAGTCCCAGCTACTTGTGATGCTGACATGAGAGGATCATTTGAGCTTATATTCTAGAGACCTGCCTGGGTGACAGGACAACATCTAAAAAAAAAAAAAAAAAATCAAAAACCAAAAGAAAGAAATCTAAATCGCTTTTTCAATAGTACTTGAATTACTCTCTTTTGTGTTGCCCTGAACTTGACTGTATTATAAAGAAAGAAAATGTTCAAAACAAAAATTTAAAGGGAAGAAGAATTTGTCAGGCATGGTGGCACATGCCTGTAATCCCAGCAGCTCAGGTGGCTGAGGCAGGAGGATCACAAGTTCAAAGCCAGCGTCATCTATTTAGCAAGGCCTTAAGCAACTTAGCAAGACCCTGTCTCTAAATAAGATATTTTTAAAAGGGCTGGGGATGTGGCTCAGTGGTTAAGTGCCCCTAATCCTGGGGGAAAAAAACAAGAGGTTGGGGGGCAAGGAAGGGAAGGAAAGGAAGGGAAAGACGGATTTCATCAGTCATGTGAAATACAACCAGGATGATTTATAGCTATCCCATTGCCATCAAACTCTGCAAGAACATTGTTTGAGCATTATTAAAAATAAAAACAAAACCTGAGAATTATTTGTCCCTACAGAGTTGAAAACAAAAATTGGCAATCAATCCTGAAATTGATAAACATGAATCTATAGAATTTCCAGGTTGCTTACCTCTGTTTTCTCAGATTGGCTGTCAGAAGTGTCAGGAGTGGCCATGATATATGTGGAAGCAGCCAAAATGGCAGCCATCTGCTATGGTTAGATATGGATTGCGTATACCCCCTAACGGTCATGTGTTGGGAGCTGGATTCCCAGTATGCTAGTGTTGGGAGACAGTGTGGAACCTCTAAGAGATGGGGCCTAAGGAGAAGTAAATAGATCACTGAGGACAATGCCCTTAGAAGGAATTGATGTAGTTCTTGTGGGACTATGGTTAGTTTTCACCAATGGTTGCTGTCAAAGAGGGAGCCTATCTCCTGAATCTCTATCTGGCTTCCTGTCTCACTATATGACTTCTTCTCACATGCAATCACAACATTATGATGCCATCTTCACTGGAGCCTAGTTGGTACCATCACCAGGCCCTTGAATCTGCATAACTATGAGCTAAATAAATCTCTTTATTTGTTCTAATTAGTTATTCTTGACTGTAGAATGCATTTTGACATATCACACATAAATGGAATGTAAATTCTCATTTTTCTGGTAGTACGCGATGTAGAATTACACCACTTGTGTAATCATATATGCACGTAGGGTAATAATGTCTGATTCATTCCACTGTCCTTCCCACTCACCAGCCCCTTCCCCTCCCTTCACTCCCCTCTGTCTAACCCAAAGTACCTCTATTCTTCCCCAGCCCCCCACCTTATTGTGAATTAGCATCCACATATCAGAGAAAACATTGGGCTTTTTGTTCTTTGGGATTGGCTTATTTCACTTAGCATGATATTCTCCAGATCCATCCGTTTAAGGACAAATGCCATAATTTCATTCTCCTTTAAGGCTCAATAATACTCCATTGTATATATGTACCACATTTTCTTTATCCATTCATCTGTTGAAGGGCACCTAGGTTGGTTCCATAGTTTAGCTATTGTGAATTGTAGTTTAATTTGCATTTCTCTAATTGCTAGAGATGTTGAACATTTTTTCATGTATTTGTTGGCCATTCATATTTCTTCATTTGGGAAGTGTTTGTTCAGATTCTTTGCCCATTTATTGATTAGGTTATTTGTTTTTTTGTTTTGTTTTGTTTTGGTGCTAAGTTTTTGAGTTCTTTGTGTATCCTGAAGATTAATGCTCTATTGAGGTGCAGGTGGCAAAGGTTTCTTCCCATTCTGTAGGCCCTCTCTTCATGTTCTTGATTGTTTCCTTTGCTGAGAAGAAGCTTTTTAGTTTGATTCCATTCCATTTATTCATTCTTGATTTTACTTCTTGCACTTTAGGACTTTTGTTGAGGAAGTCAGGTCCTAAAAACTGACATGATGGAGATTTGGGCCTCTTTTTTCTTCTAGTAGGAACAGGGTTTCTATTCTAGTGTCTAAGTCCTTGATCCACTTTGAGTTTAATTTTGTGCAGGGTGAGAGATAGAGGTTTAATTTCATTTTACTTCATATGGATTTCCAGTTTCCCCAGCACCATTTGTTGAAGAAACTATCTTTTCTCCAATGTATGTTTATGGTGCCTTTGTCTAGTATGAGATAAGGGTATTTATGTGGGTTTGTCCTTGTGTCTTCTATTCTGTACCAATTGTATGTCTGTTTTGGTGCCAATGCCATGCCATTTTTGTTACTTTGACTCTGTAGTATAACTTAAGGTCTGGTATCGTGATGTCTCCTGCTTCACTTTTCTGGCTAAGGATTGCCTGGGCTCTTCTGGGCCTCTTATTTTTCCAAATGAATTCCATGATTGCCTTTCCTAGTTCTATGAAGAATGTCATTGGGATTTTAGTAAGAATTGCATTAAACCTGTATAATACTTTTGGTAGTATGGCCATTTTGACAATATTAATTCTGCCTCTCCAAGAGCATAGGAGATCTTTCCATCTTCTAAGGTCTTCTTCAATTTCTTTCTTTAGTGTTCTGTAGTTTTCTTTATAGAAGTCATTCACCTTTTTTGTCAGATTGATTCCCATTTATTTTATTTTCTTTGAGGCTTTTGTGAATGGGGCAGTTTTCCTAATTTCTCTTTCAGGTGATTCATCACTGATGTATAGGAACACGTTTGATTTATGGGTGTTAATTTTATATCCTGCTATTTTGCTGAATTAATTTATTAGTTCTAGAAGTTTTCTGGTGGAATTTTTTGGGTCTTCTAAATACAGAATCATGTCATTGGCCAATAGTGATAGTTTGAGTTCTTTTCCTATTTGTAAAACTTTAATTTCTTTCTTCTGTCTAATTGCTCTGGCTAGAGTTTCAAGGACGATGTTGAATAAAAATGTTGAAAGGGGGCATCCTTGTCTTGTTCCAGTTCTTGGAGGGAACGCTTTCAATTTTTTTCCATTTACAATGATGTTGACCTTGGGTTTAGTATATACAGCTTTTATAATGTTGAGGTATTTTACTAACTATCCCTAGTTTGTCTAGTGGTTTGACCATGAAGGGATGATATGTTTTGTCAAATGCTTTTTATGCATCACTCCCCTTTTTAAAATTCATAGTTTTTAAATGCTTAGACTCTGGTTTTTCCAATTATCTACCTAGTTGCCAAAGCCAGAAACTAAGCATTATTTTACCCTCAACAAAGTTGGTCATAAAAATCCTATAATTTATATACCCTCCTAATCTTTTCCTTCTCCTCATTCCACCCCTTTTAGAATCTCCCCAGATAGCCATCATTGCTGCCACTACCTTCGTCCAAGCCCTTGAGTGATCTATCTCATAATAGCCCCCTAAATGATATCCTTACCTAAGCTGTTTTTTTCCTCTGGACTGCTAACAAACTTTTTTTTTTTGTTTTGTTTTGTTTTTGTTTTCTCTCTCTCTCTCTCTTTAAGAAATATACTTTTGCTTTCTTCATTTGGATTGTTGATGCCGGAGACACCAGTATCAACATAGCAAACACTGAAAGCATTTCATTACACTTTTGGTCTCTCTGTGCATAGAGATGACCTTGTCCCCATGCAGGGATGACTGGAGAGTAAGAGGGAGGTGAGAGTGCTGCAGAGGACATGCAGAAGCACACCTAATCTCTGTGCCCAGATTTGGCCCTAGTGACAGTGGACTAAGGGGCAGGAACTTGGGCAACTGAATGATAACTGGGGATACTGGAGTAGGGATTGGTATGAGGAGAGAATTGAAAGCAGAGGATACCCAAAGCTTTGGACCAGATGAGGGCACTGGGGAAAATGATCACCAACAAGGGAGCCCAACAGCATCATTCTGTCAGGAAACCCAAGACTTTGTTGCTGACTGGACTTTAGAGTTAGAGAAAGAGGAGAGCTAGCTTTTGCTTTGCCCCTATGGTGTGCTGGGCATTTTAATTATGTTTCATTAGTTTCATATAATTTTTACAACAAATACTCTCATGGAACATAATAGAGAACACTGAAATAGACCCATGAGTATGTGAAAACTTGATATCAGTCAAAAATGAGATTTAAGATTAGTGAGAAAAGAGTGAATTTTGATAAACAATACTAGAGAAATCAGTTATTTATATGGGAAAAAATGGTTTCCTACTTAAAACACATGTGAGACTTAATCTTGAGTAGCAAATTACTGTTAAAGCTGGGGAAAAATATTTACAGAAAAATATTTTAATGATCAAAAAGTTGAGGATGGATTTTTAAAAACATACATTATAAGCTCCATAGGAAATAGGTTGTAAAATTAGCTACATGGAGGCAAAAATTTCATAGTAGAAAATACAAATATCTACTATACATATAATCAGCAAAATATCCAGAATATAAAAAGAAATCTTAACAAACCAATAAGCAGTTAATAGGAAAAAGAAAGGAATACACAAAGGTCAGAGGGAAATGCAAAAACCAGGAAATAAATAAATACATATATTTATTTACTTTGCATTATATATCATATATAATAAATATAATATATAATAATGTAATATAACATAATATGTTATATGATCCTCAACTTCAGGGAAATGCAAAGTAAAACAAACATCTTAAAAATTTCAATGTCTTTCTGATTGGAGAAATGGGAACTTATATATTCCAGATGGAAGATCAAATTGGCAAAAACACTGGAAAAGAATCTGGCCAAATCTAGTAAATTTGAAGAGGTACCCACCTTACCCTAACACATGGCTTCTACATAAGCAGCCCTCCTGAAGATCCTCTGTAATGTACTAAAGATGTGTGTCAGAAAATTCACTGCTCATCGTTCACAGCATTAGTAAAAATGGAAAACTGCTTTAATTAAAATGAAGAAAATAGACCTATAGGTTGACTCTCCAAAGCTTAAGAAGTGAAAAAAGCAAGTTACAGATTAATACCATTTATTTTTAAATGAATAACACGTAAAACAATACTATGACTGCTTTTCTTTTAAGATACATATTATCAAGATGTCATTTACATATAGCAAAACTCGCCCTTTTTAGGTTAAAGATCTAAGTTTTGACAAGTTATGTACAGTCCTGAAACCATCACCCTAGTCGAGACAGCAGTTCCATTGTCTTCCCAAATGCAGTCAAGTGGCCTCACTGCACAGTGGTAGCACACAGGACTCCAAATGTAGTTAACATCTTTACCCAACCCCAACCCCTGGGCAGCCAACCACTCTGCCTTCAATCCCTAGAATTTTTCCCTTTCCAGAATGTCATGTAAATGGAAACATATAGCAGCCTTTCTGGTCTTACTTCATTCATGCTTAGCATGTTTTTGAGATTCTGTGCCACTGCATGTGACAGTAGCTTGTTCTTTTTTATTACTAAGTAGTATTCCATTGCATGGCTTTGTTTATGCATTTAGTGGCTGAAGTATATTCAAAGTTGTTTTCCAGTGATTATAAATCATGTCCTATAAACATTCCTGTATAAGTTTTTGTGTGAACATAAGCTTTCATTTGTATTGGGAGTAGATTATATGGTTATTCAGTAAATGAACATTGAATTTTGTAAGTAACTGCCAAATTTTGTATACCGTGCCTGCACCCTTCACTCCCTAGGCAGTGTCTGAGAGTTCCAATCATTCCATGTCCTCATTATCACTTAGCTTTTGTTTGGTTTTATTTTTAAAATTTTAGCCACCAATCTTCTTGCCCAAAGTGCCTTGACTTAGACATTTAATAAGAATGACAGAAATTGCACCAAACTTTTTTTATGGTATCAACTGTCACTAAAGCTGTGTGGCGAACAAGAAAATGGGCAGGAAGGAAAGGGATGGGACCAAAGTACTCAAAGGTCATAAACAAGTATGAAGCAAATTCTATTTTCTTTCATGTTTGTTTGTTTGCTTGTTTGATTTTGAAGGCCCCATCTGGGAAGGGAACATGCTGAACTTTCAGAAACACTGAAACTACAACCATAGCTAATACAAAATTAATTCACAATGGTACACCTAAGACATCAATGAAGAGTAATGACTGACCTGCATAGCATTTTTCCAGACCTTCCCTTTCAGTTAGTCCCCCAAACCACTCTCTCCAAGTTTAGAGGGGGAGAGACCTCCAGTGCTAGGACCTCTTGACTTCCCTATCTGTGGACCGGTCTTACCCCACTGCAGTGCACCCCTCAGCACAGAGCTCCACAAGTAAAAGACAGGAGCTGGGGCCAGTCAGGGAAGGGGAAGCAGGGAGAGAATAGGAAGCTGGAGTTGGGGTATGAGAAAAACAGTGAGAAGCAGAAAAAGAACTGGAGAGAGAAATGGAAAGAGAAAACTGTGGAAGTGGCAGTAAGCGGAATGCCATTTCTTTGCACAGAAATCAGAAACATAAAGCTCCCTAAGTCCTTAGGAATTCACAGATAGATTCTTCATTTCCCTTCCAACTCTAAAATCCTATACTTCTATAAAATGTCACATTTCCCCTTTATATTTCACTGTGATCCCATAGCAGCAAAAGGTTTTCCTCAGCTACCCAAGGGTTTAGGTTGTAAAGTGCATGTGCTCCACACTAAAAGTAAATTCTTGCATTAGTTATCCAAATTGTTTGAAATGAGGAACCAAATTTTCAGCTCATATCTCCCTTTTTATCAGCAAATAGTAATTTAAAACCATTTGCCAGGGCTATTGGTCCTGGCTGACAGACTGTGGCCTATTAAAATTAATCCTGTCAGAAGATCCTTGCTGCTTTCTCCAAGTCCATTCAGGTCCTTGGTTTATGAACAGGATGAACAGACGGCCCATCCCAGAGGGGCCGCGGGAGGAAGCACGTTAAAATGGCCGCCTGCATTGTTTGCTCAGCTGCTTGGAAAAACTAGGACTAAGGGAAATGGGATTAATCAAGGGGGCAGTTGCCCATGGAAAAAAATACAAAGACTCTGGTGAGAAAATCCCAGTCAAATAAGTTTCGAGTTGGAGGAAAAGAACTCTTTTTCTCTTCAGACCCTCACATGTTTGAGTGTTGTTAATAACAAATCTCCCATTTCAGACTACCACTGCATTTTATGATCTTGATGGAGTGAAAGGAGAGAGAACTTAGGGGAAAAAAAGCAAAAACAAAAACAAATGTGTGGTTCACCAAAATTTCATGTAATTTTATTTTTAATTAGCAAATTTAATGAAGATTCTTGGTTAAATGAGTGATTAATTGTGATTGAATAATACACCTTTGTAAGATTCTTTATATTAATAAACTCATAAACCAAAAATTTAAAAGTCTTTCAAAGAACTCATGTACTGATCTTTGGTACAGACTGCATAGACATCATAGCTAAGGCCCCTCCTGTCAGTTTAGGATATGATCTTAAACTAGATTTAAAATGCCTTCCCCTCCACTTGACTTATTTTACTTCCCCTTGACACATTGAATGAAATTCCACCAATAAAAAGATCATTTGACTAACAAAGATTTTCTTTTGAGACCATAGATACTTCTAGAAGGGTTGTGTTCTATCAGTTATTTACATATAAAAATGAATTAGTTCCAAATGGTTTTCTCATAAAAGCCCAGCTAAGGTAATGATGTACACTAAAAGAGTTGGATTTAATAAGAAGGAATGGGAGAAAATGGAGACAATTTTGAATAATCGGAGAAGGACAAAGCAGTGAGTTTACGGTAGTAGGAATATTCCATAGGATGTCATCTCTGGGATTCAGAAACCATGTAAGGTAGGCAAAAAGGGAAGCAGGAGAATATTAAAACCAAACCTTGCTTATAATTTGTCCAAATTCCACTGGAAGACAAGGTGTCTTATATTAAAGGGCCATCAGATTTTTTAAAATAAAATACCTAACACATTGAATATCCTAAATCTGGCTATGAAAATTATTTAACGAGTAAAATTAATGAGAAAATTAAAGGGAAGGAGAGAGGTAACTTGCGAAGTCACTGTAGGATGAGATTTTGTATACCTGTTCCCTTCAAGTTTCACTGAGGAGGGAGTTGTCCCTTTAGTGAAGGGGGG
Source organism: Sciurus vulgaris (assembly GCF_902686455.1). Lineage (NCBI taxonomy): Eukaryota > Metazoa > Chordata > Mammalia > Rodentia > Sciuridae > Sciurus > Sciurus vulgaris. Next base: position 105,773,658 of record NC_136462.1, on the reverse strand, counting down.
GGAAAAAGCAGGTCTCCAGCACACTCCATTTCTTCATTTCTGGAGTCTGACATACTCAAAGTCATGCAATAAAGAAACTGGCCATCCAAAACAGTCACTAGAAGAAAACTGACTACTCCTCTCCTCTCACTGGACCTGGCCAGAGATAAATATCTGATCACCTTTCATTTTCTGTCCTGATGAAAAAGAACACAACTGTCAACAGTGTCAACCAGTGGGGAGAAAGAAGAGAGGAGTAAGGGATACTGATGAAATACACAGTCAGAAGAATTACTGGGGGGAAAACATCTTTCTTGATTTTCCTCACAAAAATTTGCAGGAGAGAGCAGTTAAGCCCAGCATATGGGACAGTAAAGGTAATGCAGGTGAGAGACAATGGTGGTAAAATTTGTTCATGCCCAACTATGTTCTTAGAGGGTTTGTGAACCATTCACTTTGTGTCAAGTCAGTGGATTTCTCTGGGCCTTGGTTTCCTCCAGTTTAAAATGAGGGTTTTCAACCAGACCAAATCCAAGAGACCTTTTAACACTTAAGTTACAGGATTCTAAGATGATTAATGTTATATACATTCTTGGCAACATCTGCATTTATTTAAGCTCATAAATGTTGAGAAGAAATATTTGGTATGCAGTAAAACTGGGAAGCAGGTAGCTCCCTTTAAGTAAATACTCATCCAAGTTCGATGAAGTTTCAGGTTATCAACCTTCCCAGGCTGCTGTAGCTGGCCATGTCAGGACTGAATGATGTTTTCCAGCACCTAGAATTCTCAAGCTTAATTTAATTTTTGTATCTAGGGTATGACAGTTGGGAGTACTTTAAGATTGTTTATAAGGTTAAAAAGTACTCTGAATTTGTCAAAATAGCAGAAGACATGCAAACTATAATAAATGATGTGGGAGGCACACCACTTCAAGCAGACTCAAGAAAAAGGTAGTATGAAGGAATAAACATTTTCTTGATAACACACAGAAAGAAAAACATTAGATAATGTAAGCCTAGAGATGCAAATTGTGAGTCTTTGGCTGCATCCAATCTCTTTGTGGATTTGTTTGGCAGCACAGTGTTTTTCAAAATTACAAATTTGAGTGACTTAGAATGGGCATGGGAGCACCCCTCCCTGTTCTGGCCAGCCACTCACTCCCATTGTCCCACCTTTTTCACCTTTATGCAAACTTCTGGATTGCTTTATGCAAAATTCTGAGTTCCAGGACATCTGGGTTTGGGTGTGACAGGCAGATGTAGATGAAAAATTTAGCCTTAATCTTACAATTATTATCATGGAAACTTCTAGATCACCAGTACAAGATTTATACCTGTTACAGGAAAGTGGTCTTTACTTCTAAATATCAGTTTTATAAGGCCGTTATACCAACCCTCACAAATGCTTCTCAGACAATTTGTGGAATTAATGTTCCTCCAAATTGTAAACTTTATCAAGATTACAATTTTTTTTCTAGGATCAAACGTAAAAATTGAATTTTAATTCACACCGTCTCTATCAGGCTCTTCTATAGATAGGGATTCTATTTTGGGGAGTGGAGCTGTTTCTTTGTTTTATAAGTGACACGAAGTGCCCTGGTCAATTCTGTCATTTTGAATAATTCTTAAAGAAGTATTTGCAACCAGCTCAAATAGCATATGGGTATCGTATACAAAGTTTGGTTAAACACTCTCATCTGTAACAAAAGCCATTTTAAAAAGGTCAAAGAAAATTAAGAATCTTTATGATCACCTTGGAAACATTAGTATCTTTACAACTGCATTTTATACTTAAAATTTCATATTGGAGATTTTGTAAAAAAAAAAAAAAAAAAAAAAAAAGTCATCTTGAGACAGTCCTAATTTCCTTTCCACCAGCTTCCCAAAAATGTTTACGTAACTTTGTGGGTACCATAAAGATATTTTATTTTAGGGTTGGGCTATAAAGTGACCAGTTAAGTTGTTTTCTGTCTGAGTGTGTTTTGTTTAGGAGGTGGCAAGTTAAGAGGAAAGGGGAGAATTAAAATATTTGCAAGATGTCATTAATCTCCAGCAAGAGCCTAGATTGTTTTTCCCCCCTTTCATTTGAGAACTAATCCAGCTTTCTGTTATTTGGCTCACAAAAGTCTTAAATCTGTAACAAGAGAGTAACTTCCTGTTCTCAAGAGTATGGCTGCCAAAGAAAACATTTACAAGAAAAGTCCCAGGGCCAAAAAATTGCCTACTAATTATTTCTCAAACCCCCTCCCACCCCTAATTCAGGAAGGTGAATGCTGTAAACGCCCTATGTTAAAACCCTAAAGTATGTGTTGAAAAATTAAGAGAAAACCCTCAAGAACTGTTTGCCATTTGTTTCTATTTTATTGCATTCAAATTACATCAGTTGTATGGCCCTTGGGCACAAATGAATGTTTCTTATAATATTTTTCTCAGAATTCCACAGAGATTATACTATACTGTTATCAAAATACATTGTGGAAGTTTTACCCTAGGACTTTCCCAACCAAGGAAGAGAAAATCAGCCTAATATGCAGGAGCTGACCAGTACTCCCAGGTAGACCCAAGACTCACAGTGAGGTTCTATGTTCCTTGGTGATCTATTCATGCATGCAATCCCAATCAGAATCCCAGCAACCCTTTTGTAGAAATTGACAGACTGTAAAATTCATATGAAAATGCAGTGGACCTAGAGTAGTCAATATAATTTTGAAAAAGAGGTACAAGTTGGCGACCTATACTATCTGACTCTGCAGCCTATGATAAAGCTGCTGCAGTCAAGATGGTATGGTACCAGAGTAAACAGCAGCTCCATCAATCTAATAGAATGGAGAGTTCCAACTTGTACATGGGCAATTCAAGGGAAAATGGGCAGTCTTTTCAACAAATAGTGCTAAAATCAATCAGATAACCACATACAAAAAGAAAGAAAGAAACATACCGTATTCCTGCCTAACGAATCACTCCAAACTTGCAGCAGTCTCTGTCCTGTTTCTCTGCCTTTGTATCTCTTTCTAGAAACACATCTCTGGTCTCCCTTTTGGCCTTTCTTTCATTGACAAAGTACCATGGGTTATTCTCAACTTTCCATGAAACCTCCTATGTATTCAGGCATTTTCTCCCTTCTATGGTTTGGATATGGTTTGTCTCCCAAAGGTTCATATGGTGGAAGGTCAGTCCCCAAGTGTTGGTCTCCAAGTATTGGTCCCCAAGTATTGGTCCCCATGGTCAGTGTGGCAATGCTGAGAGGAGGTGAGATCTTTAAGAGATGGGGCCTATTTAGTTAGGTCATGAGGTGGTTAGGTCACTGAGGGTGCCCCCTACAAAAAAGATTAATGTGGTTTCTCTAGGGCCTGGTTAGTTCCTGCAAGAAAAGTTTGTTATAAAAAGACCAAGCCTGGCTCCTGCATCACTCTGGCTTGTGTCTCACCATGTGATCTCTCCCTCTCACACTTGTTCCCACCAGGTTGTGATATAGCCAAGACAGTGTCCACTAGAGGCTAAACAGGTGGGGCAGCCGATGTTGGATTTTCAACCTTTAAAACTGTGACGTAAACAAACTTCTTTATAAAGTACCCAACATCAGTTATGCTGTTAGAGCAACAGAAAATGGACAAATAGTCCCCCCTGTTTTCCTTCTGCATAATCTCATTCACTAGTATTCATGAGGTCTCTAATTAATGTGTCTTGTAAGGGGAAATCCCATGGGTTTGCAGACATTCATGGGTGCGATACCTTCTTCCCTTTAATGCCTGCTAATAATAGTAAATATCAATTATTGGCATGTCTTTGATGCAGTGTTGGGATGGTGTTGCAAACTTATCATAGGATAGTTTAGATAAGTGTATGTGGGGGATGTAATTCCATTACCTCAGAGGTAAGGCTATGTAATGGGGCACAGAGACTTAAGGAGCTATAATGACTTGACCAAGCGGGTATTGCAGACTTAGACCAACTTCAAGCTTCTCCACTGTGTTGTGAAATCAGATAGGCTTGGGTGTTTTGGGACAATTTTCATGTCTTTGAATTTCAGTTTCCTCACCCCAAAAAATGGTATGATAACATCTTCCCAAGTAGGACTGCTATGAAGACTCAATATACACCTGCTTTGTCCCCCTCGGTAATGACTGGGCACTTTTGTTTCCCTCAGCCAAGGTTCTTTCTGGAATACTTTTCATTTGTCAACTTTTCTATGAGTATAAGGGTTTGGAATGGATTCCCTTCAAATGAGTAAGGTGTCCTTTATGGGAAACTTCCCCTAAGCAGGTTACATCACTGGAGAAGCAAGAAATGAACACAATGACCAGTCATTCAGCATAAGGTTGAAGAGAGCACCAAAAATAAGTATCCCTGGAATTCAGAGACAAGGAAGATCAGAAAGACCTGGACTGACTGGAAAAGATTTTGGAGGGGACAAGATTGTGGAGGCACATGTGTCTGTCTTCTGGCACCTGGCATGCACTTATTGAACTGAAATGAGCCTCTGAGTCAAGGAGTCAAAAAGAGTTCTATGGTCCAGTGTCACCTCAGCCAGGAGAGGAGTGAATCCTACCCTTCCTGTCATCCACCCTTACCCTGGAGACCAGCCTAGAGAGCCTGGAGCAGGCAGATGGTATCCACTGGGGAAAAAAGGGGTGCCCAGACTATACACATGCACCAGCTCAGGGGTCAGCCCTGGTTGGTGCACCCTAAATAGATGCATCAATCACATATCAACCAATTCCAGACATTCCCCAAAATGTTGGTCCTATATTCCAAACTGGCCTTGGGAATTGGCTTCTGATTGTTATACTTGGAGTCAAACCTTCAGGCACACGGCCTGAGCCTTTTCTGTCTCCATGATTGGTCTCAATTCCAGCTCACTAAGCAGCAGGCCCTCTCTGCATTCTGGATTCTGAGGGAAACTTGCTTCTCTGAGCCCTGTTCTGTTTCCTGTCAGATGCCTACGCACTCTCTGGGCCTTGGGGATACCTCCAGCCATGCAGCTCACACCTGCACATTCCTGAGCTCAGGTATCCAAAGGCAATATCCTGAAGGAACTTTTTTCACTGCCTGTTTGAGTGATAAATCTGCCCACATAAAACCATTTTAAATCTACTCCATTTCTCAGTCCTAATATTGGCAAAGGGATCAGGAAATCACATGCTCATCCTGTTGGTAAGAGTTTTAATAGACACAAATTTTCATAGGACATATTGGACTTTATGCAACAAAAAACTTTAAGTGTGTGTACCTTTTGTCCTCCAATTCCTCTTCTAGGATTTTATCCTGGGGAAAAAAAATTAGGAGAGTATACCAAGACATGTACACAAGATGGTTCATAAGAGGATTGCTTAAAAAAAAAAAAAAGAGTAAAAACAACTTCCCAAATGCCAACATTAGGGGATATGCTTATTAAATCATGGTACATGAATAAAATGGAATTCAAGTAACTGTAAAAAAACAATGGTATAGCTTGGCATGGTGGTGCATTTCTATAATCCCAGCAGTTCAGGAGGCTGAGGCAGGTGGATTGCAAGTTCAAGGTCTGCCTCAGTAACAGGTAGGCTCTAAGCAACTGAGTTTCTTATATAAAATATAAAATACAAATAGAATATACAAACCACTGTGGCTCAGTGGTTAAGGGTCCCTGAGTTCAATCCCCAGTACCAAAACAAAACAATAGTGTAGATTTTATGTGTGTTTACACACATAGATAAGCAAGAAATGGTTATGAAAGTATGTAATGATAATAGATAGTATTGAAGGAGCCCACTTGTACTAAGCACTATTGTAAGAACTTCATGAGGACTAACTCATTTCTTTATGCAACAACTCCGCTAGGAAGAAACTATCACTGTTCCCATTTTACAGGGGCTCAGGTGGTTCTATGACTTACCATGAACACACTAGTCACTGAGCTCTGACAGTTGGACTCCAGAGCCCACACTCTTAAAAACCACATGATTCTGCTTCTCAGTGGAGTTGAATGTATTTTTAAAACAGAACAAAATAAGTGGGATATATGTGTATGTTTAAGAAAGTCTGGAAGTCCTGGAATGAAAATATTAATTTGAAGAATTATTATAGAATACTATTTTTAAAAACCCTAATGTATATGCTTTTGTTCTTTCAGAGGTTACGTTTGCTATGTAATATTAGAATTCACTCCCTCACTTCTATACTACACTCATGCTCATGAAGAAGTGGGTGGATGTCACTCTTTCATACTGAGGGTTAGCATTGTTGGCATTATTGGATCTAAAAGGATTCTCTCTCAGTTTCTTTCAGTTTCAGTCTGCACAATGTTTGGAATTCTCCACATGTTGAAGGTTGATTTAAAATACAAAGGCCCCAGCTGTAGAATGATCCCAAGCATTCTTTAAATTTAAAATTCCTTAAGTTTTCCTTTCTCTTTTTCTTGCTCATTTTAAGGGAGGGAGAAAGGAGGAAATGGAGAAATGTTTACAGAACAGTTTTCATTTCTGCCTTGGTCTCATGAAAACTGGCATTTTTTAAGTCATTGCATTTCATTTAGAAATCGCTTCCAGGCCAGCTTCTCCTTGGGTACAGGGCTCCCAGGACCCTCTGCCCCTCTCTGAGCCCAGTTTCCCTATCTCCTGGTTCTGAGGATAGCCTTTGCTCTGCATGCTCCTTCTGGTGATTTCTATAGTGCCTGATATCTTGCTACTAGAACATTCCACAAGTGTGGGGTCACCTGGGAGCCAACCTCCAGAGTGATCACAATTGCTGCCCAGGTGCGTGCCCCGGGTCAAGCCGCTCTGTGCATCACCTCATTTGCTACTCACATCATCCTATTCAGTAAGTATGATTTTCCTGAGTTGGGAGGGGATGAAACTATATTCAGAGAATATTATAGCTTCCTCAAGATCCCAGAGCCAGAGTTTACATACAAATTTGGTTCCAAAATGCACATTTTCTTCTTTATCCCAATTCACAGTAATTCCTTCAATTTTGTGGGCTTTCTTTTTTCAAGCTGGGGGAGGTAAAGGAGAATCTGGAAAAAGGGAGGGAATTTTTACAAGGAAAAAATATTTTTGCATTTTGTGATCATGAATATATCTTACTCTTTTCAGAAGGTGAGTTAGCTAAATACATTTCAGAAATTAAAAAGAAACACACACACACACACGCACATACAAATATGCATAAAATCTTAGGCTTTTAAATGCTTCTGTAGATCATACTGATTGAAAGATCACTGTGATATGACCTTGACACTCATTCCAGAGCCTGGTCTGCTCTGTATCCCTTCTACATGGTCAAGAATGAAACACAGGGACAACATTAGTAGAACAAAATATATGGTATTTATTAAACATATGTGATATAGGTTATAATATCAAAGTAGAGCATGTCTGAACAAATTACTCATTCTTTTAACAAAAACACCAATCAATACTGAAAACATTAAATGATTAAATTTCTACAACATACAAAATTCTCTTTAAGTTAAAGTGAAAAAAGAAAAAAAATCACAGGTTGAATAAATACAGTGATTTCAGCTGGTTCTATGAAGGCATACGGCACAGATTAAAATAAGGGATTAGCAATCGAATGAAGCTTGTCTGGACCACACAAGTCTCTAATGGTGGCTCCCACAACCCTGCACAGACCCTCGAGACCATGAGGAGAGAGCACTATATGCTGGGAATCCTTCCTTCCAGGTTCAAGTTTTTCCAGGTGCCTATGCTTTTCGTGAACAGGCTTCTTAGTGCCAGAGAAACACTGCCTCTAATACTTTTATGGGTAAACAAAACCTTCATGCTATAACAACCCACCCTGGCATGAGTAACATGAAATTTCAAATTAATGCCATTTTCCCTTCCAGCCAAACTCTAGCAAAACAGAAAATAAATTGTGAAATTCTGTTAGGATTTCAGTGTCTACATGGGAAACAAATGATGATGCAGTACAGCAGGGTAACATTGGTTGGGTGTCTGAAATATGACCTTAGAGACCTCTCCCTTGTGTGTCCCCTCTGCCTTCACTTTTCCTTCCTGTCTTGGAAGTGGATCAGAGGCTCAGCAATTTCCACTCCTGCTTATACTGTGTATATGAGGAAGCAACAGTCACCCCTTCCTGACTTGGAGCCATAGGGTTTCAGGGGCTTTGCCCACCTGTAGAAAGTGCATGTACCCAAATGCCTATGTCAGTGTTTTCTTCATGGTCAACTCCAGGACTCTTGTGTACGGGGTGTAGTTCCTAGAAGGCATCACGATCTCTCGAGTCCTGCCTGTTTGGCTGAGAAATGAGAAAAGGCAGATCAGGAAGATGAAACAAAACCTTCCATGTTCTTTGCATGGCAAGATGACTTGAGGAAATGGTTTTCAGCATTTAAAAACAAGAAGACTGCAGTTTAATATTTCATTCAAAGATTACAAAAGGGATCTGCAATAGACTGAATGCTTTGGTTCTCCCAAATTCATATGCTGAAATCCCAACCCTTAAGGTAATGACATTAGGAGGCAGGGACTTTGGAGGTGATTAGGTCCTAAGGGTAGGGCACCCATGAGTGAGAATCCCACGTGCCACAAGAGGACACAAGGAGAAGGTGCCATCTATGAGTCAGAAAGTGGGTCTTCACTGGAAAACAAATTTTGGTCTTAGACTTCCTGGACTCCAGAGGAGTGAGAAATAAATTTCTGTTGTTCAACTCACTCAGCTTATGGTATTTTATAATAGTAATCCAAATAGATTAAGACAGGAACATAATTTTTAGAAACTTTTGAAGGTACACAAGGCATAAGTGATTCAGAAAAATATAAAACATACAATCAAGGAGCTCATACCTTGGCAGGAAAGACATGCATATAAGTAATTTTAATATAATGTGTTAGGTACTATAATAGAGACGTAGAGCTGTGTTGGATTCTCCGTTTGCCCATTCAGATCTATTTTCCACCCTTCTTCACTTGCTCTATGCTCTGGGAAGCTGACTTGAAAGTCAGCATCAATGGACTTCTTCCTCATTTTGTTCTAATCAACTTGGAGATGGCAGCTAAGGATCAGAGAATGGGTGGGCAGAAAGTCAGCACACTTGTTTCCTTCCAGCTAGGCTGCATCTGGGTATCTTGCTATATTCCTCTCTCAAAGGCCACAGGTACATCTCTGCCCTTGCTCTCTTTTATCAGCCTTCTCCGCTGCCTCTTCAGGACTATGGTGGTGCTATGGTTTGGATATGGATTGGGTGTATCCACCAAAGGTTCATGTGCTGGAAGTCTGGTCCTCAGGGTGGCATGTGGAGGTGGTAGAATCTTTCAGAGATGGGGCCTAGGTGAAAAGCGCTCCAGCCCATGCTGGATTTATGGGGTCTGATGGGAGTGGCTAAGGGCTAGTAGGGGTAGATTAGTTCCTCAGAGTAGGTTGTCATAAAAAGAACAAGTATTGTCCCTCCTCAGTCTCTTGCTTCCTGTCTTACCACATGACCTCTTTTTCTTTTTTCACATGTGCATTGGCCATTGTGATATCATCCACCACGAAGTGCAATCAGAGCAAAGTAAAACAGACTAAGACAAGTGGTTACAGCTTCCACTGTTACCAGCTCTAGAGCATGCTGCTGTTCCTTAGTTATTTCCTGTACAGTTGCCCAAAGGTTTCTAAATGGCCCCTTCATTTAACTCCTTCAATCTTCCCTTCCTCCCAGGACCCTGAGCAATGAAGAATGAACACATGATGAGTTAACTGAGGGCAGAACAATTTAGCATCACCAAGAAATTCACATCTGGGAATTTATATAGGGAAGGTGAATCTTGAGGGATGCATGGCATCATCAAGGAGGCAAAGAGGAGATGGGGATTTCAGGCAGAAGGGATATTATGTGCCAGGGCAAAGGAGGATGAAGGCACAATTTGCAGATGTGGATCGGAGACATGTCTGGATGAGCGGAGCAAGGGATTCATAATCAAAAGTAGCAAAAAAGAGACTGGTGGAGAAAGGACTCGAGTACCTTGCTAAGGATCTCAGGAAGGGATAGGAAACCATGATGGGTTTTTATTCTAGTAAGATTTCTCTGGAACGGCTGAAAGTTGTCTAAGGAAAAGCTGACCTGATGGTAGAAGGTTAGGGAGTTCTTGGTGGTTAGCAAGTGAAAAAGAGATGAGAATTCCAACAGCAGTAACAGAAGTGAAGTATCAATTTTAGGGAGATATTTAGGAGACAGAATTAACAGGAGCCTGTGACTAATAGAGACATACCCCATTTTTATCTTTCTGGATATATAACTCAACTACATTTCACAGCTCCCCTTTAAGTTAGGTAAGCCATGTGACACAATGGGCAGAAATGATTCACATTACTTCAGGTTTACCTCATATGGCCCTTCTATATATTCCTCCATGCTCACTGTCTTCTCTTTTATGCAGACAATGCAGTGGAGGAGCCAGGAGGACTCCAAAGCCCAGGGCATCACTAGATGAAAGAATCCTGGGTTCCATCATAAACAAATTCAGCAAAGTAGCAAGATATAAAATTAACATCCATAAATCAAATGTGTTCCTATACATCAGTGATGAATCAACTGAAAGAGAAATTAGGAAAACTGCCCTATTCACAAAATCCCAAAGAAAATAAAATGTTTGGGAATCAATCTGACAAAAAAGGTGAAAGACCTCTACAATGAAAACTACTAAACACTAAAGAAAGAAATTGAAGAAGACCTTAGAAGATGGAAAGATCTCCCATATTCTTGGATAGGCAAAATTAATACTATCAAAATGGCCATACTACCAAAAGCACTATAGAGATTCAATGCAATTCCCATTAAGATGCCAATGACATTATTCATAGAAATAGAAAAGGCAGTCATGAAATTCATTTGGAAAAATAAGAGGCCCAGAAGAGCCAAAGCAATCCTTAGCAAAAAAAGTGAAGCAGGAAGCATCATGATACTAGACCTTAAGTTATACTACAGAATCATAGTAACAAAATGGCATGGTATTGGCACCAAAACAGACATGAAGACCAATGGTACAGAATAGAAGATACAGGGACAAACCCACATAAATACCCTTATCTCATACTAGACAAAGGCGCCATAAACATACATTGGAGAAAAGATAGTTTCTTCAACAAATGGTGCTGGGGAAACTGGAAATCCATATGAAGTAAAATGAAATTAAACCTCTATCTCTCACCCTGCACAAAATTCAACTCAAAGTGGATCAAGAACTTAGGCACTAGAGTAGAGACCCTGTTCCTACTAGAATAAAAAAGAGGCCCAAATCTCCATCATGTCAGTTTAGGACCTGACTTCCTCAACAAAAGTCCTAAAGTGCAAGAAGTAAAATCAAGAATCAAGAAATGGAACATACTCAAACTAAAAAGCTTCTTCTCAGCAAAAGGAACAATCAAGAACATGAAAAGAGAGCCCATAGAATAGGAGGAAATCTTTGCCACCTGCACCTCAGATAGAGCATTAATCTTCAGGATATACAAAGAACTCAAAAACTTAGCACCAAAAAAACAAATAACCCAATCAATAAATGGGCAAAGGATCTGAACAGACACTTCCCAAATGAAGAAATATGAATGGTCAAAAATATATGAAAAAATGTTCAACATCTCTAGCAATTAGAGAAATACAAATTAAAACTACACTGAAATTTAATCTCACTCCAGTCAGAATGGCTGGAGATATCAAGAATATAAGCAACAATAAATGTTGGTGAGGATGTGGGAGAAAAGGTACAGTCACACATTGCTGGTGGGACTGCAAATTGAAGCCACCACTCTGGAAAGCAGTATGTGCATTTCTCAGAAAACTTGGAATGAAACTACCATTTGACCCAACTATCCCACTCCTGGGTTTATACCCAAAGGACTTAAAATCATCATACTACAGTGATGCAACCACATCAATGTTTATAGCAGTTCAACTCACAATAGCTAAACTATGGAACCAACCTAGGAGCCCTTCAACAGATGAATGGATAAAGAAAATGTGGTACATATATACAATGGAGTATTATTGAGCCTTAAAGGAGAATGAAACTATGGCCTTTGTCTGTAAATGGATGGATCTGGAGAATATCATGCTAAGTGAAATAAGCCAATCCCAAAAATCAAAGGCCAGAATGTTCTCTCTGATATGTGGCTGCTGACTCACAATAGGCGGGTAGTGGAGGTTCACCAGATTGGACAGGGTGGAATGGGAGAAAGGGAGAGGGGATGAAAATGGAAAAGATAGTAGAATGAATTGGACATAACTTTCCTATGTTCATATATGAATACATGATGAGTATAACTCCACATCATGTGCAACCACAAGAATGAGAAGTTATACTCCATGTATGTATGATATGTCACAATACATTCTACTATCATGTATAACTAAAAAGAACAAATAAAAAATTTTTAAAAAATCATGGATTCCTGAATGACTGTGTGGAGTGAGGCCCATACGACCTGTCTTTGACTATGACATGAAAAATTAATCTTTATGCTGCTGAGCCACTGAGATTTGTGGGTTGTTGAATATGTGGGTTCCTGACTGAAACAATGATGAAAAGCATATGAAATATGAGAGTCAACCTTTCCCCTAACTTCCCCTGTCCAATCATTCACAAAGTGGGACAGGGTGTATCAGAAGCATGGTGGCCAGGCCTTAAACTTCACATGTTCCCCTCCAGAGGTCCACCATGTCTTCCCATGTTTTCCAACCCCCATAGATGCCTTGAAAATGACTCTTGTACAGGCTCTGCCATGTCATGGGAATCATCTCATGTTGCACTCATAGACATTTGTCTCCATCACTAGGTATAATTTCTCTGAGAGCGAAAACCACATCTCGGTCATCTTCATGACTCCAGCAGCTCACACAGGCTGGACACAGCTGTCATTCTATATACAGATGACAATGGAAGCCAGAGATGGAAGGAATTTTGAGGAGTGAGTGATCCCAGTGTCACCTGCCACAAATAGGAATCCATGGGACCTGGCACTGCAGGGTCCCTAGAGACCTGACCAGGCAATATAGGCAAGTGGCAGGGGCAGAAGCCAGATGGCAATTTGTGCCAACTCCTGTGAAAATTCCTCAAAACAGAAATGGTCTCCAGTGACAATATTCTAAAAGCCCATAAAATGCAGAAATATTTATAAAGGTGAACCTTCTGGATTTCAACAACAGGCACTCATATCCCAACCTCTGAAAACAAAAAAAAGTGGAGTATTTTGTTAAGCAGGTCACTAAGAAACAACAGGATTTCAAGAGCACAAATAATTTCAATCACTGAACTGAAATTCACCTACTTTCTTTAATACATTCAGGCTATTATTAACCTTTTATTAATCCACAAAAGGGTAACCACCACTCCCAACTAAGGGCATTAGCAGAATCAAAAAAAAAAAAAAAAAAGTTTTCCCCAAAAGTCGACTTTGCATTCCAATCTCTGCAACAGAAATGTGAAAATGTGAGCATTTTAAAGCACATACTATGTGCTGTGCACTTATGACCATGGGAATGTTTTTTTATCAAATTGCACCTATTAAGACATAATTGATGAGTTTCCTGGAAACTGTTTCACTTCACTAAGGGCAGAAGAAAGAAAGGTCTCTTTTCTTTTGGATTTTCACTTTTCTCTGTAAATGAAAGCTAGACAACCTGAAATTGTTCTCAATGACTTTAATTAACATGTATCATACTTTTCAAACCAAACTCCTCTGTCTTTAAATGAAAAAAGAAACAAAAGTAAAAGGTGTTTAAAAGCCCCTGAACTTAACAATAAGTCACTCCTTGTCTTTTTTTTTTTTTTTTTTTTCCCTCACCTTGTAAGATACTTGCTCACTAGAAATTCAGGAACAGAAAGGTTAGACAGAGGGGCAGAAGTTGAGGAGGGGACCTTAGGGGCAGGGAGAGGGTACTGGATAGATAGATTCCCACTAAGGGGAAGACTGGTCTCAGGCAGCCTGGTGGCAATAGGAGCCAGAGGGTCTGAAGCAAATCCTGAGGAGAAAGGCAGCCCAGGAGGAGTGAGTGAGTTCAGGAGCAAAACAATCCACAGTGATTGTAATACACTGAGCTGGGAAGTGGTGGCGGCATCCAGAGAAATATGCAAATGCAGACGCTTGCATTTATTTAAGCCTGTTATCTCACTTGACCCCCTTGCTGGCTTGGCTCAGGAGGGGATTACCCCCAAATCTTTATTTTCAAGGTGAGGAAGCTGAAATTCAAACAGGTTAGGAATCTGCCCAAAGCACAGATGAAGCAGGAGGCAGATCCAGGACCCAGTCCTAGGTATAACTTCTAAGTCAGCATTCTAAACCACTTCTAAGAGGGACTGACTTTGATAGGGAAATGAAGAAGAACAAGTGGCTGCCTGCTGGGAGAGCCCAGCAGGGGATGGGGAATGGGGACTCCTGTGGAGAGAGGTACATTACTCAGACCTCAGGCACAGGGAGGCAAGGTAAAGCCAGGAACTACTAGAACCCAGAAAAATGCATGAGGAGCTCCCACTTTGGAGAAGAAAGAGGCACCATCAATAAGACGGAGAAGCACAAGCCAAGGAGGTAGAGAAAGAACCAGGAGGGGAGAGTCCTACCCAGGTTAAGGAGCTGAGAGTTGAATTGAAGGGTGCACTATCCATTCAATTAGGCTATCAATCCATTTTATAAATGTACTAATTACCTCCAATTAAATTAAGTTAATGAAACTGTGTTAGCATACCCAAATTCATTTATACTTGACACAGCGTTTTACATGTGAAATCTGAGTTTTTAGTTTAATTAATAGAAATAGTAGCTAATTTTAATTAAGTGCTTAACTTTAGTCTAGTTATCATGCTAAATGCTGTGTACACTTTTTCAACTCATTCTCATAGCAATCCAGTGAGATTTGAAACTGTTTTCTTCATTCCCATTTTAAGGATGAAAGAGTTGAGGTTTCAGAGAGATTAGATAAGGCGGTAGCAGCTGGTGGGATAGGGAATCCAGGGGACCTAGACTCCCCACCTAGACCACACTGCTCAGTTTTTCATCAGAGAATAGGGTATAAAAGCATTTTTGTGTAATTGAGGTTTAATTCACTGCATTCATTGACTGAAAATACTCTGGAGGTGACTGTTTAACAAATATTCTGGAAAACACCATGGCATCTTTTATTAGTTAGATACGAGTTTGAAGTCCAAAAATTTTGTTAAAACATACATGACACAACTTAGCAACTCTATCAAGTATTTTCCAGTTACAAATGTACCCCAAGACTCGGGCCTGGTTCTCACCCTGGCTGTGTGGCTTCCAGGGAGTCACCTTATTTCTCTGGGGTTCAGTTCTGTTACCTATAAAACATGGGGATTCAACTAGGCCAGGGATGGGGGAGTCCAATTTATTTCTGACTACAGAACTCTATTCAAACAAAATCTTACTTGGAATCCAATATTCAAAATGGACTCAGATTGCTGTGGGGAGGGAGGGAGGCCCCCCAGGCCGCAACCTCACTAACCCTCCTCACCCCCAGCACCGAGGTCTCTCTTTAGGAGCCCTGGCTCAGAGTGAGGCAGCTCCAAGAAGCACAGGTGGAAAACCATTGCCCTTTGAAAGTTATCTCAAAAACTTCTGGATCCTAACCAGCAAGACCTGTCCTCTGCCTTTCACATAGTAGGCACTTAATAAATAATTGTGAGGAAACGCATGAAATATTACTCTGCCTTTTCGGAAATGGGAATATGTAGTTTTCATTTCCTCTGCTGACTGACCCAGGTAGTTAAAGTGCTAAGATGGATCCTGGGGGAAACCAAATGTTACATTTATGGAAAAACTGCTTTTAGATACTGAAGCGGCTTCCAAGTTCACCATGGCCATAAGTTAAAGGTCTGTCAGCACTTCCATTATGAAAACCGCTTTGTGGTTTCATAACTTAGCCATAAAAGTTTGCCTTGGGCTCTGCTTGGGCATACAAATTGAAAAGCTTGTTTTAAGCCAAAATGTGGGAATTAGAAAACAAACAACTTATTGGTTTCAGACATAGTTTTGTACCCGTCTCAGCCAAACAAGATTTATTATGTGGGCAATTAGAGTGGACTAAGCCACTTGGTTCTTGAAAAACAAAAATGGCCAAATTATTTATATTTCAAAAGGAGTCCCTTAACACAATCAATCATTCTTTTTATTTATATTTTCATCATGTACACTGTATCACACATTGATGAGACCTGGAGTCTGTTTATGTATTTTTTCTTTTAACTTTTTCTGTTAATTATATCAGAATGATAAAATTGCCTTGTCTACACCAGAAGACAAGAAGTGTAAATAAGAACATTTTCAAAGAAAGAATTTTATGCTGCTTTTGGTAATTTCTTTGAGAATGATGTGTAGCTTATTTTAATGAACAAAAAAGCATCATTAATGAGCTTTTTAAAAAAGTAGAGTAAGGAAGTATTATCTTACAGCATGACAGATGGTAAAGACCTGAGTGGTCACCTGGTCAAACTGCTGACTTTACAGACCTGGAAACTGAGGTCCCACCGAGAATGCCCTGCCAGAAGCATTCTTGCTGATAGTTAGGAGGCTAAAACCAAGTACTCCATACCCCAGCTTGGTGACTGGCTTATCACTCTTTCCCACCAGATATAACCATTCAAGTTTCCAGGATTCAACATTTTTCTGGACCACCAATGTTAGTACAACACACACAAATGCCTCTGCTTATGCAAGAATCCCCTCTTGCTCACAGGATATTAGGCATTTTGTGACAAAATGCTAAATCACAAGTCAGATGTCATTAGTATCCTCGTAAATTAGTTTTATGTCCTCTTCAGGCCACGCACAGTTTTGAGCAACTGGAAATGGGAAGCTACCAAGGGCAGAATACTAAGTCACAGGCTCTAATCTGACTCAGGATGGACACAGGCCTGGGCATGTGGGGCAGTTGAACAACGGACAGGCCAGTGTTGGCCCAGGAATGCCCTGAACCAACAAGGCTATCACCATCACAGACGTGCTGACGACAAGCAGATGGTTTATATATGAACCTGATCAAATGCTTGATGATACTCTGCTACAATACTGGGGAAAACAGAGGAACTTTGTTCAAGATTTAGACCCTCCTTCTTCTACATTACTAAGGCACCTTGTACCACCTTCTCATACTGTTATCGATATCTGCTGCATCTCTGTCTGTCCCTCCAGGCTCCACTCTGGGGCAGGAACCAAATCTTACTTCTCTCTGTGTCACAAGCGTCTTGCACAGGGAAGGTGATCAACATCTATTTGCTGAGTGAATGAATGCACACATGCAAGCATTCACTGGTAGGTCCAATCCCTCTTTCAAAGTAGCTTCTCCAGGCCTCCCCTTCACTGTCCTCTCCACCCCACACAAGGTCTCTGCCCCCACAGAAACCAGTCTGAACCCACAGCAACCACCAGTTAGCTTTGCAGAAATGTTTTTGGTAGAAAGAATGCAATTCTGTTAATAGCCATCCAGTAACGTATTTTCTTAAGTCAAACAAGAATCTGGGTCAGAAAAACAGGAAATTCCTAAATACCTGGGTAGAAGATCACAGCCCACTCCAATCTCTCTGGTTTCCACTTCAGTTTTGGGTTGGGTTTCTGTTAAATAGTCCAACCTGCTTTGTAGCTCATTATTCTAGAAATAAGGGGAAAAATATTTTTAGTCAACAAAATATGTTTTCTCACAAATATGCAATTTATATATATTATTTAATTTCCCCCTATGACACGGACATCTATCACAATGTATTTACTAAGCATCTCTTATATAATAGCTGTTGAAAAATACATTGATAGAATCCTTTTACATAAATCAGTATGGGTGCATATCTTAGTCTATAAAATAATGTTTTTTTTTAGTCAACAACTTGTTATAGGTATCTTTCCATGTTTACTAGTTTTCTTTTTATGTCAGCAAACTATTTTAATTGGTTCACATGATTCCATCCTACAGATGTTCATTGTTTATTTAACTAGCCTCTTATTGATGGGCTTTTAGATATTTATCACTTTTTTGCCATTAAAAATAAGGTGCAGCTCAACTTTTAACACTCCCTCATTAAACTATAAAATGAGTAAGTCTATTAATTTAATTTAGTGGGAAATACCTCTATAACTCAATAATTAGTATTTCATAGGTGTGGAAAATTCAGAATCTCAAACATATAAAATAGAACAAGCTCCTTGGGATTAAAATTAGCATTCTGAATAGCTTCTTTTTTCTTTTTTTTTACTTTAGGCCAGAGCCAAACATTACATAGGTAGATGATTAGATGCTCACGAACTGGAAATTTGTCTCATGGGGAAAATGAAGGACAAAGGAGCATGAAAGTTGAGGATATGGGAATAAAACCAAATGAAGTGATTGTATCTGAAATTTAAAGGGCAAATCACACCAAAAAAAAAAAAAAATCAGAAAGAAGTTAGCAGTGGTTTTCAGATGCTTTTTAAGAAGTTCATATATATAATTTTTTTTTTTTTTTTTGGTAATGCTACACTAAATTTCTAAGAAGTAATGACAGTATTTATCTACCTGGCTCTATCCTTGAAGCATGACATGTAGATGTCAGATAAAATTTATCAAATAAATAAATGTATAAATACTTTTACAATAGGCATGTTATTTGTCTAACTAGAAAAAATTTTTTTTCTAGTTAGCATTAGTCTTTTCTTATTTTCAAGTTGGAGCTGAAGCTGAGGCACTGATCTAAGATACTAGAAGGCACATGGAAGTTTAAACATTGGAAACAGAAGCTCATTTGTTTTGTAAAGACGGATGTAGGTTAGAATCAGAAGCTCTCCCTCTAAACAGGTGATACCAAGGAGCAAAGCTGCAGCTCTCAGGCAAAACCGTGTTCTGCACCAGGTAAAGGTCTATGGATTCCTTCTAATAATTAGGGAGTGGGTAAAGAAAGATAATACATTCCAGATTCCCAAGCAGCTAGACAGCTATGACAGACCTATATGGGCTCCAAATCTGTCACCCACTCCTTAATATGAAGAATAGTGCTGGCTTATTGCCAAGGGGATCTTAACATTCTCCCTCTCTCTCCCTTTCTCTCTTTCTCTTACATACATACATACATACACACACACACACACACACACACACACACACCCTTCTCTGGCACTATCTGGACTCTCCTGTTCACCAGCAAAGAGAAAGGCAAAAGAGGCCTGCCACTGTGAGAAATCCAGCAATCCTGTGGCCTTACCGCTTTTCAGTGTAAAGACTATAGTGATAAGGATTTCACAGAATGCTGGGTCTAGAACCTATTGTCAGGGGGCATAAGAGACATAAAGTCAGCAGATATGCCCCAGTAGCTACGCAGTGAATAGTGGCTATGTGGCCCCAAATCCTCTGCTTTCATGGAGACTATCTATGCACATTAGGTACCCAGAGAAGCACAGAAATAAAATATTTATATTCATGAAATTTAATACAATCAATAAAAATATTGGTTTATCTTCTGTATATGAGCCAGTCTGTGAAATTAGGTAAGGAGAAGTAGTTAGCAGTTTTAAAAGACATGGCATAATTTACAATCCCAGAGGAGCTCAGACCTGTGGGAGCACAGACAACTGAGCAGAAAGAACAATATGATAATTCATTATAGGGAGACACAGAATACTAAGAGGGAGTTCACAAGGGACAGCTAGCTCAAAATGGGACAGGGAATGGTGTTCTTGGAGTTAGGCAAGGGAGAGAGTAAGAAAAGACAAAGTACATGAGTACTCCAGGACTGTAGAAACATACTAGGTTGAGAATAGGTATCACGTTGCATTATAATAGCAACCAGGCTATGGATACTATTACAAGGAGTCAAAAGTCAATCCCATAAAAGTAAGGTCAGCACCAAAATTTATCTTAATTACTTGGCTCCCAAGTGAAAACTGAATTAGAGGGATTCAGACTAGAGACAGGAAGGGTAGCCCAGAAAGCCACTGCAATTAGGTAGCTAAAAGAGTAAGAGGGATACTTCAGAAATACAGGAGAATGTACTCACAAAACCAATCTTGCTGCAAATAATAGCTATACATACCGGATAGGAGATAAAAGGCAGCTAACAAGGTCTCTAGAGAGTTGAATAGAGACAGGAAAGTTTCTGAAACTAGAAAAAGTGATAAGTACTTCTCTGTATTCTGTTTTGTTTATTTTTTGTTTTCATTTGTAGCTTTGCCTTGAGTAGCAATGTTGTGGTGGTGGCCACAGACACAATAAAAATTTGTCATAAAGACCATTGTTCTGGTAGAAGAAACCAAGAGAAGGAGCACAGGGCTACCAGGAGTAAGTAAGAAGTCAAATGAAAAGTGTGGGAGATTGGAAACCTGTTTATATACTCAGTTCAGGTGTCTGATAGATCCTTGATCCAAGTTTAGGAGTGGTAAATTAAAAGAAGTTTGCAGCTAAGACTTAAAGAATGGAACTTAGACCTGAGGCATTATCTATCAGAGACTTGAATAAAATTCATTTCTTTTTAAGACAAAAACCTCAATAATCTTCAGAACAAAGAAACAGAAACTAAACTGTTCTGGTTTAAATACAAAGTGTCCCTCAAAAGCTCATGTGTGAAATAATGCAATAATTTTCAGGGGTGAAATGATTAGATTATAAGGTGTGCCTTAATCAGTGGATTAATCCACTGATATGGATTAACTAGGTGGTAACTGTAGGAAGGGAGGGTGTAACTAAAGGAAGTAGGTTGCTGGGGGTGTGACTCTGGGGTTTATATTTTGTCCCTGGTGAGCAGACCTCTGTCTATTTCTTGATTGTCAGGTTCTGAGCTGCTTTCCTTCTCCATACCCTTTCACCATGATGTCCTGCCTCATCTTGGACCCAAAGGAATAGAGTTGGCTGGCTATGGAATGAACCTCTGAAACCATGAGCCCCAAATAAACTTTCCCTTGTCTACATTGTTCTGGTCAGATCTTTGGTTACAGTAATGAAAAAGCTAACTAAAACATCAAGTATCCACAGCAAAGCACTCATAATGTCCAGTTTATAATGCAAAATTACTTGACATATGAAGATTCAGGAAAACATGATCTATTTTCAAGGGAAAAGAATCAACAGACACCAATCCTGATATGACTCAGATGATGAAATTTTCAGGTAAGGACTTTAATATAGCTATTGTAACTGTGATCAAAGAAGTAATGGAAAATATGCTTACAAGTGATGAAATAAAGAAAATAAAAACTATAAGAAAGAACCAAATGGGAATTTTAGAACAGAGAAGTACAATACTTAAAAAAAATTTTTTTTTTTTTTTTTTTGCTAGAGAGACAAAAATGAAAACGATGGAGGAGTCAGTAAATTTGAAGATTTATGAACAGAAATTATCCAATTCAAAGAAGACAAGGGCTGGGCTTATAGCTCAGTTGGGCCAGGGCTGTAGCTCAGTGGAAGAGTGTTTGCCTAGCATGTGTGAGGCACTGGGTTCAATTCTCAGCACCACATATAAATAAATAAAATAAAGGTCTATCAACAACTAAAAAATATTAAAAATAAAAAGAAGATAAATAATGAAAAAATAATTGGAACTTCATGAACAGTGGGGCAAGGACTAAAGTAAGGATACCAGAATCACAGAAATGGCAGGGAGGAAAACTAAAGCAGAAAAAATATTCTGCTGAAAATTTCTTGAATTTGTTAAAGATCAGACATTTACAAAAGAAGTTCAGCAAACCCAAACAGGATAAATTCAAAGAGAAACATATTATAGCCAAACTGCTGAAAACCACAAGAAAATCTTGAAAGCAATCTGTTGCCTACTGGGGAATAATCATTTGATTTACCACAGATATCTTAACAGGAAGAATGGAAACCCAAAACAGTGAGTATTGAAAGAAAGAAACTATCAACTTGAGCTTTATACCATTCAGTAATAAAGTTAAATTATGACCTTATTAGCAGGTAAGAAAAACTAAGAAAAAGTTTTACTACATGGCCTGCATTACACAAAATGCTAAATAAAATTTCTTTGGGCTGAAGAGGGATGATATCAGGGAGAAACTTAGAATTTCAGGAATGAACAATAAGCATGAGAAATAAAAAGCAAGTAATTTTTAAAGCAAAAGTAATAATAATATATTATGGGCTTGTAATAACTGTAGATACAACGCATATGACAACGCATATGACAATCTTAATAGTAGGGGAGGGGTTATCATACATATATCACTGCAAGTTTTCTTCGTTTTACATGCAATGGTATAAGATTATCTCTTAGTGGACTGCAAATAGTTGGTGTATATTGTAATTCCTATGCAACCACTGAAATATTAAAGAAATACAGCCAAAATGCCTACAGATAAAATGATCATCTAAAAAATATTGAAATAATCCAAAAAGAGGCAAGAAAAGGGGTATAAAGTAACATAGCAAAACAAAACAAAGGAGAACAAACAGAAAACAGATAATGAAATGGTAAACCTAAATCCAATCATATAAGTAAAATTACTCTCAAATTATCCTTTATAATTAAATGTTGATGGACTTGACTCCAATTGAAAGGCAGAGACTACTAGAATATATGAAAAAGCTAAGCCTTAACTATATGTTGCCTATAAGAGATTAACTTTTAATATAGAAACACAGGCCAGTTGAAGATGAGTGGATTGAACAATACATGCCACGTAAACAGTAGATATAAGAGGGTTAGAAATGGTCATATTAATATGAACTAAAAAAAATATTCAAGACAAAAGTAGTGACCAACATTTCACGATGAAAAGGTCAATTCATCATCAAGACAAAACAATTAAAAATGTGTATCTAACAACAGAGCTTCAGAACACCTAAAGTAAAAACCAATGGAATTAAATAGACCAAACCACAGTAAGGGATCTTACTAACCTCTCTCTCAGCAACTGATAGGATAACTAATCAAAATTCAGGAAAAATATGTTAATGATATTATCAATAACCTAAATGTAACTGGTATTTATAGGACACACCCAACAATAGAATATATATTTTTTCACAATATTTAATCAAGAGAAACCATAGGCCGGGCCATAAAACAACTCTCAATGAATTTCAAGGAATTAAAATCATACAAAGTAGGTTCTTTGTCCATAATGCTATTAAACTAGAAATAAAAACAATAAGCTAGGAAAATCTCAAAAATTTAGAAGTTAAACAACACACTTCTAAATAATCCATAAACCAAAGAAAAATCTCAAGGGAAATTAGGAAACATTTTGAACTGGATGATAATGAAAACACAACATATCCAAGTTTTGAGGATGCAGCTGAAGCAGAGCTTAGGACATTTATGGCTTTAAAGGCTTATATTGAGAAAGAAAAAAAGGTCTAAAATCAATGACCTAATGTTCTACCTCAAGAAGCTAGAAAAAGGGCTGGGAATATAGCTCAGTTGGTAAAATGCTTGCCTTGAAGCACAAGGCCTTGGGTTCAATTCCCAGCACCATCAAAAAAAAAAAAAAAAAGCTAGAAAAACAGAAGCAAAAAATAATAATAATAATAGTGAAAAGGAATTAATGAATACCTGAGAAAAACTCAATAAAATGGAAAACAGGCAATAGAGAAAATCAACAATACCAAAAACTATTTTAATTTTTCTAAGAAAATCAATAAAATTGATAACCCCCTAGCTAGAATGATCAAAGAAGAAAAAGAATGCATAGATCACCAATATCTAGAATTAAAGAGATATCAAAATGAAAGAACTGAATAGCTGTGAGAATAAAATGAATGACAACTCTTACTTCACATGAAATATAACAATTACCTCAAAGTGAATCATCTAAATGAAAAAGTTATAAAATCCTCAGAGGAAACCATAGGAGGAAATCTCTGCAACCTTGCAGTATGTAAACATTTCTTAGTACCACAAAAAGCATAAACCACAAAAGAAAAAAGTTCAACTAAACTTCATCAAAAATAAAAACAAAATAAAAAATTTTCAATATTTATCATTAAGAAAGCAAATGAGGGCTGGGGTTGTGGCTCAGTAGTAGAGCACTTGCCTAGCATGTGTGAGGCACTGGGTTCAATTCTCAGCACCACATATAAATAAATAAAGGTCCATCAACAACTAAAAATATATATATTTTTTAAAAAGAAAGCACATGAGAGAAATATTTATAGTATGTTTAGCTGACAAAGGGCTTGATCCCAAATATAAAAGAATTCTTACAACTCAATGAGCAACTAAAAATTCAATAGGCAAAATTCAAAGAGTGAAAGATTTGAATGGATACTTTAGAAACTAAGACAAATGAATTGCCAATAAAGACATGAAAAGATGCTCAAAAAGAAAAGATGCTCAACCTCATTAGTCACCAAGAAAACTCAAATTAAAATCACAATGAGATGCTACTACACACCCCCTAGAACATTTAAGTTAAAAAAAAAAAAAAAGGCAATACTAAGTCTGAGTAAGGATATGGGAAAACTGGTATACTCAAAGTGCTGGTAGGACAGCCAAATATACCACCCTGTGAAAAAATGCTTGACAGTTTCTTAAAAAGCAAAATCTTCACCTACCCAAGACCCACATATTCCAAGAATTTAATCCAAGAGGAATAAAAACATATGTCTACACAATGACTTGCACAGTAATGCTCATCACAACTTTATCCACAGCTATAGAAATTCAATGTATCTTAGTAGGTGAACAGACAAACTGTAATACAATCACAGAATGGGGCACTACAGTGTAACAAAAAGGAATGTAACTGACTTGGATGTGTCTCAAATCATTATGCTAAGTGAAAGAAGCCAGACACAAAAGAATACTTCATGATGCCACTTAACATACAATGCAAACAAATCTATAGTGACAAAAGGTGATTAAAAAGTGACCTCCCCACAAAAAATGAGGGGGGATAGATTGCAGAGAGTCTTTGGGGGATGACAGAAATGTTCCATGTCTGTAGACAAAGCTCACTGAATTACAAGTGGAGCACCTTTAATCCAAAATGCTCTGAAATTGGAAACTTTTTAAGCACTGACATGATACTCAAAAAAGTTGTATTTTGGAGCATTTCAGATTTCCAAATTTTGGATTAGGGGTGTTCCACCAGTACAGTCTGGAAATATTCCAAAATTTGATAAACTCCAAATACTTCCGGTCCTAAGCATTTCAGATAAGGGATACTCAATCTGTATACATTTTAAACAAATGTAGTTTATTCATGTATATTATACACAACAAAGTTGATAGGACAAAGTAAAAGATGATGAGTCTGAACACGGGTAGCTGAGGAAAGTTAGAGGAGGAACAGATTTAAGAAATATTTAAAAAGTTAAATTAACAGGACCTGACACAGTGAATCACAGAATATCCGCCTCTCAGTCTTGTAGAACCTGACTAGAGTGGAAGACAATGAATGGCCTCAGACTGCTGACTGGACTACGCTTCATAAAAGACTGCTTCTGGGACTGAGAATCAAATTGCAGCATTTTCCTGCTTTCAAATACCACCACCTTGTGTTTGCCTGTGTAATGAATACCACCAGGTGGCTTGCAGGCTTGTGTGCCTTCCAGAAAGGAAGAACCTAGTGTGGCACCTTTGAGTATTTGGGGGAGATCATGTCACAAATGCATGGCGGTCACCTCCTTCTGAGCTCCGCTAAGGCCCAGGAAGGTGAGCAGCTAGGAACATGCACTGAACAAGAATCCGTCCAATAAAAAGCAAACGAGAGCCCTGGTGCCAGCCAGGCACTGCAGCCCAGTATTACAAGGAAAATGAATGACAGTCCCAACAATGCACTGGACACATTGAGAGGTTTATCAGTCACATGCCTACATTAAGTGCAGAATGGACAAAACCAAGACATTTGATTCCTTTCTTCTGACTTTAAAATTTCACTGTAAGTTTAGGATTTTCAGCAGAGAAAAATATAGTAGAATAAGTTTCAAAAGCCTTTCAGCCTAGCATGGTGCACATATGTGCCTGTAATCTCAGTGATTTGGGAGGCTGAGGCAGAAGGATTGCAAGTTCAAAGCCAGCCTCAGCAACTTAGCAAGACCCTATCTCAAAATAGATAAAAAGCACCCTTGGGTTCAATCCCAGGTGCCAGGAAAAAAAAAAAAAAAAAAAAAAAAAAAAAACAGCATTTCTACCTTATGAAGATGTATATTCAGAATTTTATTTTAGGAAAAAAAATTTGTATCCGAAATAGGGAATTGGGATAATTTGTCTCCAAAAGATGAGTAACACAAAACTGTTTGGAAAAAAAGAAAAAAGGGCCTATTTTTATTATTAGGAAGATTTTAAATCGGTTAGTGACAATGGAGTCTGACAGGGCCAGGCAAGAGCAAGGTTTTAGGAATTTGTTATACGTTTTTGAGGGGGGTGAGTATGGGTAAAATCTAATGAGTTTGAATAGGTAAGTATTGATGATGAATCCAAAAAATAAAGTAATCCACATTCTCAATTTTAAAAGAAAAGAAGGGTTCTAGATTATAGTCATGACAAAGGGAAGAGTCAGACCCTTTCTCTGAGACCAGGATCAGGGATAAAGTACTCTCTTGTACTGTTCATCTAATGTCCTGTGATGATTTTTTTTTTAAAAAGTCAACAAAGTTTTAAAACATTTATAAAAGTAATCTCAGATGATCTAAGTCCTTTTCTGTCCTTCCTCCCCTCTTTTCTGAAGATGAAGTAACAGAGCCCAGGTTGTCAGCTGGCATGATTTGCCTGAGGTTAGACATAGATTACAGCAGAATGTGGATAAGAACCTAAGTCTTGTGCTAGGGCTATAGCTCAGTGGCAGAGTGCTTGCCAAGCATGTGTAAGACACTGGGTTCAATCCTTAGCACCACATAAAAATGAAACAAATAAAATAAAGGCATGCTGTCCATCTATAACTATTAAAAAATTTTTTTAAAATAATCTAAGTTTCCAAATTGCTGTGACCAAGAAAGAATTAATATCTGGCAACCTTTTACAGTGTGTCATGCACAGTTCTAAGTGTTTTGCATACATTATTTCACTTAATTAAAAAAAAAATCCTTCCAAGTGGTGTGATTATCCCCATGTTGCAAATGCTGAGTCTGAGGAGCAGCAAGATAAGTCACATGACCACAGTTACTCAGCTTGTAAGTGGGGGTGTTAGGATCAAAACCCAGAACCCTTAACTAAGACAACAGAGTTAAAGTAAAGATGTTAGTAATTTTTTTCTCTTTTTATATAGTACATATTTTATTAGTTTGAACATTTTCTTATCACAAAGGCAATTTAGTAAAGATTCTTCCTTTGATATTGAATCCTCTGAATACAAATAGCACATTAAAAAAAAAAAAAAAAACACTCACTTTGTGTTAGTAAATTTTTAATAACAGGTTCTCCGGGGAGAAAAAAGCTCTGATTTGTGGTGAATGTGATCTCCACAGTGTAAAGACAACTTCACAGCTAATTTCAAACTACCCATGTAATATCTCACTGAAAATAGAATTGAGAAAAGGTGCACAACAATCAGTTCTTGTGAGCCAGTGGGAGGCAGCAGCTCCAGCACACCACCAGATACTTCTGATGCTCTGTGCAGTCCTGAAATCCAAGGCTCAAAAGAATCACTAAAATGCTCCTGGGGGACAGGGGGGATGGGGGTGCTCAGTCTGAAGCTGAGTCTGATGAGCAGGATAGCCCGAGGTAAGATGGGGGCCGTTGTTTGGGTGACTTTCTACTTCTGCTGTCAGCATTTCCTTCCTCTCTCCTAGAATCAGCCTTTCTCTGGACATACAGACCTCCATCAGGACACTCACTCTGACTTTCACCAGGGAAGGTGTGAACCCCTCTACAGGAAGCTACAATTTCAGAAGGAAATCTAAGAAATAGAAATGCTCATTCCTAAAGCTGGAGGTAGACCCAGGGACCATGATGGTGGGGTAAAAGGTGGGCAGGAAGAGGGATGAGAAAAATACTAATTTACTCAGCTTCCAGAGACTCAAGCCTTGACTCCACTACCAGACCCCTAAAGGCCACAAGGGGCTTCTAGTTATGACTGTCATAGGCAACCCCTCAAAATCAGAGTAAATGAAGACCCAGCTCAGCATCCCTGCATACAGGCCCAGGCTCTGGATTCAGGCTTATCTATCTCTACTATTACCTAGGAAGGTTTCCTAAAGTCCCTGAACCTCAGTTTCCCATCTATAAAATATGGGAAATAAATCTAATTTGGAAGGAATCCCTTTTAATAAAAAGAGAACAATAATACATTAAAAATTAAGTGTTAGTGTGTGCCAGGTACTATGCATTCTCGTTTCATTGTCACACATACGTAGGAGCAGTTATGATCCCATTTATAATTTTAAGAAATTTCCCCAGGTCACTCAGCTAATAAAAAGCAGATCCAGTGCTCACTCTTGGGTAAGTCTGATTCCACTCTTAACTTCTTACGTTATGCAGAGCATATGGAAAGTAACTAGCAATGTCCAGCACAGGCTACGTACTTGATAAATTTCGTTTCTTCCCTTTCTCCTTGCTTCATCATTGTCTCCTGTGCTGTCTCACTGGGGAAGGATGATAATGAGGAACACTGACAAGGACAGGTGCTTGGCAAACCAGCTTTTCATGGAGTCTCAAAAGGAAAAGGCTCAATGCCAAGTTCTTAATAAAGAGCCTTTAGAGCAAATAGATTTTGGCTTCTCCTGCTATTAATACCTAGCCTCCCAAGGTTCTTCCAACTCCATAATTTCCTTCTCTGGAACCTATACAAAAATCCCCAAATGATTTTCAAAAAGTCAGAGAGTCAAGAATACTATGTATCCTAAAGTTTCAGGTGAAATTAAGTCATCTCTAGAGCATGGTCACACACTCAATGCAACAGAAAAGCACTGGATTTGGAGTCTGTTTTTCAGCTGGCTCTGGCATTTATTAAGCTGGTGACCCTGAGCAACATCACTTGTCTTCTCTGTGCCTCTGTTTTTTCATTTGTTCACACAGAAATAATAGTCCTTGTCTTGCCTTTCTTAAAGTCCCTGAGAAAATCATATGAGGAATGTACTCCACAAACTATACCACACTACACCAGTGCTGGAAATTGTCAACATTAATCAACAGCTTTTCAGATTTGTTGAGGAAATTCTCAACAAAGATAAACTAGAGCCAAAAAGCAGAAGTGAGCAGCAAGCTAGCATGAGGAGAGTGAGATGGTAAAGAAAAAGGAGCTGTCAGAACCTCATTTGCAGAGCTGGCAGTTAACCTTCAATCCATTTTATAAGGCCAGGAAATGGCCATATTTTTTAATTAAGTGTCAGCAGCAGGATCAGCAACATAAAATTTAATGGTAGGGAAGACACTGACTTAAAGAATCATAACTTCTTACCTCTCCTTCTAAGAAGGAAATCTTTTCTAAAAGCTGCAATATCAAGAGTTGTTTCTGTTGCACTTTTTTCTTTAACGATTCAATCTAGAAAGAAACAAATGAAAAACTGTCAACCAAAAGTGTAGAACCGTATGAGTATGAGTTAAGCTACTGGGAGAGACGGATGACTTTGGTTGTCATTTGAACAGAACCAGCACATGGATTTCTTTGTTTCCTGGAACAGCACTGATCTGAAATGCTCCACACAGGGCAGTTCTGTGGCCAGGGAACTTGGATTTTCAGTCGTGATTTCAGAGTCACATCTCATTAGGACCATTTAGTGCAACATCTCCACATTGATTCTGCTATATAATCCTTAATAACAACCCAGAGACAATCCAGAGAATATGCTTTGGGAAATGCAGATATAGCTCAACAAAGAAATAATCATTCAGCTTGAATTTATGAGGCAGTGGCCCACATTTCAAATATTCAGTTTTGTTATTCCTGTTAGCACTCTCACATCTGTTCAACGAGTGTCAAAAAGTTTGACGTGTTAATGAAATTTCAAGGGTTGAGGATTCCCAAGGTTAGTAAGCAGGACTGGCTTCCTAAACCAGACTGTGCTGGGCTGATACTTTTGTTTTTAAAGCATACTCTAACTTGGACTACTCTTTGCTTTTTTTTTTTTTTTTTTTTTTCCATATATCATATATTCCTAGACGAACCAGAGAGTCCCCAAAAGCGAGAACTGGGGCACTTTATATCAGATTGTGTCTTGAACAATAGTGAAAATGGTATGTTCATTAAACAGCACACTAACTTTCTAACCATCTTGTGTATTAAAGTTGAGCATTCACAAAATCATTTTCTAAAATTCCTCTCAGTGCAAAATGTCACAATTCTTCCAGGCATGGTGGCGCATGCTTGTAATCCCAGCAGCTGGGGAGATTGAGGTAGAAGGATCATGAGTTTAAAGCCAGCCTTGGAAATTTAGTGAGGCCCTAATAACTTAGTGACACCCTGTTCCAAAATAAAGTATAAAAAGAGCTGGGGTTGAGCACCCCTGGGTTCAATCCCTGGTACCACCCCCCAAAAAAGTCATAATTCATATGGAAGGGAAACTAGCAAAATCTAGAAAAAATATGTATGCATTTAACCTTTGACCCAGCAATCCCATTTCTAGGACTAGATTTCAAAGATACAGTGGCTAAAATACAGAATGACTTGGACCTAGGACTTTTTTCAATAAAACACAAGCAAAACTCCACCAATGAGTGATTGGTTGAATAAACCATGGTATCCTAAAAACAGAGGTCTGTGTAACCTTCCAAAACACAAAAACCTCTAGAACACTGATATGAGTGCATAAAGCATGTATAGTATGCTAAATTTTGTATAAAACAAATGGGGACAAATAAATGCATGTACATATTTATATAATACACACTACAAAGATAAAGCCCTAATTATTTTTTATAGGTTTGTTTTGTTTTGTTTTTTGGTACCAGGGATTGAACCCAGGGGTGCTTAATCAATGAACTACATCCCCAGCCCTTTCTATCATTTCTTTAAATTTTGAGATAGGGTCCTGCTAAGTTGCCTAGTGCCTTGATAAGTTGATGAGTCTGGCTTTGAACTTGCGATCCTGCATTAGCTTCCCAAGCATCGGGGATTAAAGGCATGTGCCACCACACCCAGCTAAAACTCTAATTATTTTAGAAATAATTATTAAGAAATAATTTACCAATAGAGAGAGGGAGGAACTTAGGCAGAGACAGAATGGATTGAAGACTTTTGGGATACCTTGTTACTTTTTGGATAACTTTGAAAGCATACTTTTTAGATTCAAAAAATAAAATTTAAACAAAAAGAAAAAAGTAACCCTAAAACTTGATGACTAACTAGCATGAAGCAACTTAATATTATATTGGTGAAAAGTATTCAAGTGTTGTTAGCACAAGTAATTTAATATTTTAGAGAAATACATTTTAAGTATAAATACAGTTGCAAAGAAATTACACCTTCATTAGGAAAATTTTGAGTAGAAATACTGGCATTGTTATTTTGAAACTTTTATGTGTAGTAGTATATCTGGGAATAAGATTTTTAGTATAAGAAAAAAGTATGAAACTAAAGAAGCAAAAAATATTTTGTTAAATTTGAAATGACAATGTCAGTATGAACCCACTCTTATTGTCTTTCATAAAAGATGTATTATGACTCTGAGAAAACTTAAAAATAATAACAATATAACATATTCATACTGTAGTCTCCATTTACTATTCTCCACTAAAAACAAACAAATAAAAAACCCATAGAATTTCTTAGAGAAATGACCCATTCCAGGGGAAAAAAAAAAAACAAAATTAGATGAATCTGAGATACCTTATTATACCTGAAAACAAGATCATGACACTTCCTTCAGTGGGCCAAGGATAGGACAAGTTGAACATCAAAAAGAATGATGAAGTCAGGTGCGGTGGCATATGCCTGTAATCCCAGCAGCTCAGGAGGCTGAGGTGGGAGGATTGAGAATTCAAAGCCAGCCTCAGCAACTTAGTAAGGCTCTAAGCAACTCCTAAGCAAGACCCTATCTCTAAACAAATTTTTAAAGGTTGGGGGCGGGGGGGGCTGGGGATGTGGCTCAGTGGTTAAGCTTTCCTGGGTTCAATCCCCAGTACCAAAAAAAAAAAAAAAAAAAGAATGAATAATATTGAGTCAATACTTTGTAAGTCAAAGTAATGAATAAATATTTACTAAGAATACTTCATAAGTCTTTAAGGAAAAAAAAAAACAGCAATCACAGTTTCTTGGATTCCACTGGAAGTGACAAAGGCACCAACTCCATATTTGAAAATGTGGTGATATAAATGGGAAAAATTAAGCATTTGCCTTACCTTTTTTATATAAACTGCTTTTTAAGACTGTAACAAGCCTTAGTTTATGAGGAAAACATTTTCACTTTTCTGAAGAATTCTACTTAATCAATATGGAAGGAATAACAGAATAAGAAAATCACAATTTTGTAATCTCTGTGAAAGACCTAAGACAAGCAACCATCAGCAGAGAATGAAAGAGAGCGGGTGAAAGCTGAGGAGGAACTGTACTGTTGAGTTTTGGACCATCACCACCTGCATCCATTATCAGCCTTCATATCACCCAAAGTAGGACAACTGGCCAGTTCATGTCTCAAAAGTGATACAAAATGAAGTATACTGTACCCCAGGATTCTTGCCTTCATCTCAAATAAAAGTTAAAATTTAATACAATCAAGCTTCCAGAGCTATTAAGGAAACAAAACGTCAAATACAGAATGTGGAAATGTATAGGCCCACTGGCTCAGTTCCTGCAATAAGCAGCCAGCTGGGATAAGGTCAGAAGGTGAGGTCAGACAGGGGCAGCATGCTCCAGACTAGGAGACCTTAGAAATGTAACAACTAAAATGTGAAGGTAATGTGTGCTGATTGGGATAAAGCATCAGTAAAAAGACACTTTGGAAAATTTTATTACAGATGGGCATTAAGTGATGCAAGGAATTATCACTAATTTTGTTAGGTGTGACAATGGCCTTATGATTACATAAGGAAAACTTCACTTGTTTTAGAGATGCATGGTGAAGTATATAGGAAACATATGCAGAATGTCTGGGATTTACCTTTTTTTTTTTCTTCAAATTTTTTTTTTTTTTAGTTGTTGATGGATCTTTATTTATTTATTTTTATGTGGTGTGGAGGATTGAACGCAGTGCCTCACACAGGCTAAGCAAGTGCTCTATCACTGAGCCACAACCCCAGCCCTTGCTTTTGAAATATGATACAAAGTGAAGAAAAGAGGTGAATAAAGCAAATATGGTCAAATCTTGTTATTTGTTGAACCTGGGTAATGAGTCTGGTGGGCTTCATTGATTTTTCTTTCTGTTCTAAGTGCATTTGGCATTTTTATAATTATAATTCCACATAGTATCAAAAAATATAATCCTATGATAAGAAAAGCAAACTATACAAAATAGAATGTAAGAAATACACTTAAAAAAAAAAAAAAAAAAGTCCAGGACTGGGGTTGTAGCTCAGTGGTACAGTGTTTGCCTAGCATGTGTGAGGCACTGGGTTTGATCCTCAGCACCACATATAAATAAATAAATAAATAAATAAAAGTATTGTGTCCATCTACAACTAAAAGAAAAAATTTTAAAGTTCAGTGTTGATATTAATGAAAGAAATTAGCAATTAAAAACTGTAACAAGTTACCCTTTAATACCTCTTAAATTTGCTCAAAACTAGTGACTAAAGAGGCCAGTGTTGGCAGGACTGGGAGGGACAGCCACTCTCATGTGTTGCAGGTGGCACTGTAAATTAGAATGACCCTTTAGGCAATTTAGCAATAAATATTAAGAGCCATAAAGCTGTTCAGACCCTTTGACCCACTAATCCCACTCCTGGGAATTTATCCTAGGGATATAATTCAAATATAGGGAAAAAGCTGTATATATAGAGATGTTCTTGCTCCCATTATTTATAATAGAGAGAAAATGGAAATAACCTTAATGTCTAGCACTAAAGGAATGGGCAGTAAATTATGGAATATCAATTTGATGGAGTATATTACACAGATGCTAAAAACAAATACATTGCAAAACGGAAGAGTGTTTACAAAAAGCCTCAAGGGACAGGAAAAAGTTTACAATAGTGAAAGTAAAAGCTGGAAGAGAAGTTAGATAAATGACATAGTTCTGGGGTTGATGTAGGATTATGAACCAAAATAAAAGAGTCTGTGTAAATTTTCTTCAATTTTCATAGAAATAATTTTCAAAAAATTAACCTCCTTGTTTTCCTTTTTCATTCTTTCCTACAGTATTAAGATTTTTTTAAATTGCCTTTTGAAATTTAAATGACATTAATAATGGGCACTAAAATTCACTAAAACTCTCCAAGGTGGTGAAGGGTGATATTTAACCCAATAACATAAAAAGTGGTTTCAAATACACTAATTTGCTGTCTCTTGAAGGACTCAGAGTGGTATGTGAGTCAAGAAAAGCAACAGATGTGGTTTAGAAACACAGAAGTGAGCAGCTTATAGGAAGATGCCAAGAGGATTCTGTGGATTTTAGTTTAAAAACTAATCAGTTCTCCATATCTGTGAGTCCTGTGTCTCAAATTCAAACCGACAGCATATTGAAACTATTTTTTTAAAAAACTCTATCTGTATTGAAATGTACAGACTTTATTTTCTTATCCTTAATCCCTAAATAATACAGTATAACAATCACTCAGACAGCATTGATATTTCATTAGGTGTTACAAGTAATCTAGAGATGATTTGAAGTCCATGGGAGAATGTGTGTTAGTGTACACTAACACTTTGCCATTTGATATAAGGGACTTGAGCACCCTTAGATTTTGGTCTCCAGAGGGTGTCCTAGGACCAGTACCCCATAATTACTGGGGGACAGCTATAAATAAATAAAAGGCAAAGAGATCATCAGGAAAGAGTGCTATCAGAAAAGGTTCTGGGAGCTCTTCTGAGAAAACAGGGTTAATGCTACACTAATAAGGCACCTGGTTTGGGGAGAAGGAAGGAGCTATGAGAAGGATTGAGGGTATAGAATCTTCTGAAAATAGAACTCCAGATTTTCAGCAAATGATATTTCATGAAGCAACTGTGCTATTGTGCTAAGTGAGGGCTGTTGATGCATGTTTACTTACATTCTTAAGCATATCTTACAGCAGCATCTTGTCCAGTATATTCTATGACCAGGGTTGACTAGTTCAGATTAAAGGGAAAAAAAGGATGCTTGGGGTGGTCATGCCCCACATGCCTAGAAAGGGTGCCTACTTTGTACCCCCACTTGGACTGTCCCACAGCTGCTCTGGAGCACATCCCATGCCTTTTCCCAAGTGAGGCCCCCATTCCCTAAAATAGCACACTCATGTGCTTCTGGGTTTGATAGTGTGGTGGTAATGTCTGATTTCAAAGTCTGTGCTTCTTTTTTCAGAATCTCTAAATCACATGTTGGTATGGGAAATGGTATTATTTCTAACCACTTCTAAAAGTCTTAAAATATTGTCTCTTGTTGCATCTTGCACACAAGAAGACTTCAATAGTTAGCTACTATTATATGGTTACTGGTATTTCTCCCTCACTAGACTTTCTGAAAGTAAAGATCTTAATTTTTTTATATGCTCAGATAACAAATGAATGAATCAATGAACCCATTTGTCCACCCTCAAACAATCCAACTTCAGGGACAAAATAGTCTGGAATCAATTCAGTTGAACCAAGATGGCCTTGATAACCACATGTTCCCAAAGCACCCCCAAAATCAGAGACCACTCTAAAGTCCAGGGTCCCATGCAATCAGTATGCAAATGAAATTCATTAGGCATATCTGCTCTCACTCCTTGATTCATTTTAGTTTACAATTTGACCTTCAGATTTACCGACCCCTCATGAAGCTGCATTTAGGGTTAGTTGTCACCAGGTGGTGGCAAAGGGCCCAGGTAAGCAGGCTCAAGTCAGTATTAAAACTGAGAAGTAAGAAGCATGTATCTACAGACTTTGCCTAATCTATTTATAGAAGGACACAATCTTGTTCCAATGACTAAACCTAAATATCAGAAATGATTGTATTGGACTCCCTTAATAGAACAAGGGGGAAAACACATCTTGATGGAAACTTTTAATGATGTTATCAGAATTTCTTCTACTCTTCATCTTGATTATCATGTTTCTTTGTAGCTCAAATTGAATATGACTTGCAACCCCATG
Organism: Sciurus vulgaris; assembly: GCF_902686455.1. NCBI lineage: Eukaryota > Metazoa > Chordata > Mammalia > Rodentia > Sciuridae > Sciurus > Sciurus vulgaris. The sequence continues at coordinate 105,737,694 of NC_136462.1, read as the reverse complement.
CACCTAGGCAGGATGTTGAGTCTCTAAGACTTCAGCCTAGTTTGATATTTGAAAAGAAAAGGGGAAGTAAAGTTCTAGCTTCTTAAAACTGATGGAGGCTTTTCTCATTTTAACCACAATGGAGTTATCTGCATACGTGGTTTGAGCTAAGTGATTGCCCTTAAGCACTGCCGCACACTTAGGGGGAACTGACAAACCACCCAGGCCTTGGCCCCAGAGAAGCTGAATTCTTGGGCTCTTACTCAAAGGCCCTCCTAAGCTTCTAATGTTCCCAATCCCTAGCATGACACATGAGGCCCCTCTGCTGGGGTCCCACTCTTGTCCCAGTATCATTTCATGCCCTACTCATCCCTTGATGAACCCGACATTGAAGCTGCTCCATACAGTCAACGCTTGTTTAACATACTACAGTCCTGCCTGCAGGCCTTTGCACAAAGCTGGTGCCTCAATCCGGAATGCCTCCCACCCTCCATTGCTTGTCCACTTGGATAACTCCTGTTGTCACGATCAACTCACAATCACCTCTCAGGCCAGCACATCCCAAGTCCATCTCCCTCCTCTGTGATGCTTCAGCCCTCTGAACAAACCCCTTAGGATACATCAGTGTTATTGCCGTCCTTTGTTTACATTTCTGCCTTGTGAAGACCCCAAACCCACCCCGAACAAATGTGTAGTGATTCAATTATCTTATACAGAAGATCACTTCTTGGAGATGAAACTGCCCTTATAAACCCACATTTTTAATAAACTGCTTCAGAAAGAGAGACTGCTATAGTAAAAGAATTTCTCCCAATCTGTTTCCAAAAAGAGCTTCTGTCAACCAGACCAAAATGAAATTGTAGACAAATTACAAAGTTTCTGTTTTAAATTTGGCTCAACCCTGGAAGTTGTAAGATTTCCCAGCTTCCTGGAAGTTTGTTTTCCCCATTAGCAGCAGGTAGGACATGGGCCACTTCATGTTAGATGCTGGAAACTGATAAAGTTATGTAGTTAAAATTATGTGACTAGTACCCAACTGTGTGAGACTCAGAAAACATAATTCAATGTTGAACTCAGGGACTATAAGGAGAAATTAATGAAAAAAAAAAATACAGTAACAAATAAGCATGAAATATTAGACAGCAATTGGTTGTCAAGAAATTGTGCTTTGGGTGTTTTCTAGCAACATATCATACATGGGAAATGCCTTATGTAAAATAGGAAACCGGCTGAAACAGCACATGGGAAGGGCACACCAGCTTTGTTACAAACCAGGAGTGCAGTGTTGTGCAATAAATTCTACTCCCTCCCTCAGTGATACTAGAAGGCACATTAAAATGGATAGTCTCAAGTTTCACATTGAGAGACACTAATCAGCCATGATAATGACACCCTAGTGTTACACCCCAGTTTGGGTCAGATGAGAGGCTGAACAAAATTGGGGAATTGTTAAAATTATTAGGGCTCTAGGACCAGGGATGCCTACCAAGCAAACCAGAACTCAACCAGAATGCATGGTCACAGCTCAGGAAAATAAAGCTCAAGCTTAACCAATCAGAAACTAACAACTAACGTCAAACTAGGAACTCTACCAATCAGAAGCCACCATTCAACCTGTATCTAGGAACCTCGCCAATCAGAAAGTGCCAACTAACTTCCAAGTAGGGGCTTTCTACTTTAACCAATCAAACGTTTTCCTCACGCCCCCTGGTAGAAGCCCAGAGACACTTTCCACCTGGTGATGCCTGGTTAATGCTCTGTTGCTTGCTCAAATAAACTCTTTAAAACTAAAACAAAACAAGACAAATATGAGAGTCACATTTAATCCAACTGTTTAAAATCTTGTAAGGGAAAGAGAACTAGATTTTTAAAATCCAGACTGTTTATATTATTTTTCTTTGAAGTTTATTATGTGTTCATTTTAATTTTAGGATAACCAGTTAAGGCCCACAGTCACATTTATTCAAGATCTGTGGGAAGGAACTTTGTGCATATGTGTGCACACATCACAAAACTTGGCCGCACATTAATGAATAAAGTGACCCAATTTCTGTCACCAACACCTCTACTTTGTTACTCCTTCCTATGGAACCTTATTTACAAAAACTTCCTACTTTGAACTGCATTTATGAAGAAATAATTCATTTTTGCATTGGAATATTTATTAAGGATGTGTTACTGCCAATTAACGTTACTAAACAAAATGAGATCATCTGGATTGTGAATTCTAGGTCAAAATGAAGCAATATAATGCTTTATTTTTAGTTCCTAAAGGCTTTTCTGGGGAAAGTTATGTTGCTGTGTTATTAGAAATTTTAAAAATTTCACAAGGAAATAGTTCCAAATTCCCATTATTGTTTTCAAAACCCCTATAGATCCAGTGAATCAATGAGCTGACTAGACAGGAATGGAATAGGACAGGCAAGAACATTCTAGAGCTCATGCAGACTTCCGCTAGATTCTCTCTTGGCTTCCTCTTGTCCTGACAGGGTCTTGTTTTAACCGGGTCTCTTGATTGTTCTGTGATCTGCAGACAGTTGTCTCCATTTCCCTCAACAAAACAGGAATTATGTTTGATACCCATATATTGCATTGCAGAGAAATCGATATTTTATACTTTTTTCTCTGAAAATTATTTTATTTTTTGCTACAGCTTCCCTTAATTCTAGTTTGAAAGTCTTTAATGTTGTAATTTCATAGCAATTGTATTTTTAAAGTACATTCTCCTTGATAAAAGTCATCACAAAATGCAAGGATAAAAATAATGAAGCTTAGGCTCTTTTATTAAAAAAATAATACATAGAGAAATATGACAAGATCAGAATCTGCCCTGCCTTAATGCAGCATGAAAGAACAGTTTAATAAGGAGAAGGAAAATGGAACATTATCTCATTTATGGGGAGGGAGTGAAGGGAATGAATTAAGGCCACAACAAAATTCAACTGAAGAATTGCTAAATGAAGCTCTGAGTGGGCAAAATGAAAAATCAATGAAGGAACGGAGGGGAAAAGGTACATTTTTCATCTTCATGATGCTTGATTGGGTTTGTGGAAATTCATTTTCAATTAATGTGTCTTGTGGCATTCAGCCAGGCTACATATGAACAAGGCACATATTTTAATCAATTTTTTTCTATTAAGGTTGAAGTAATATATAATAATAGAACTATGCTATTCAAAAGAATCCATTGAAGTGGTCTTCTGAGGTAAAATAATCTAATTTGGTATGATTTCTAACTTTTATTAAAGATAACCTAACTTCTCTTTAAGGAGAGGAACTGTAGCACTCTGATTCTCCAGGGTGCCTAAGAATGACTTGGCTATAAAAATGTCAAGTAAGGATGGATAAACTCCTTCCCAATCTGAGTGCTTTCACTGAGAAGGTAGGAAGGATGTGCACTGGGTACCTGGCTTTTGCAGGGTTAGCCCTCGATGCTGAGAAACAACCCTAGATGGCTACCCCACTCCATGAGGTTCCAAGACATTCATCATTCATTCATCCCTTCAACAAGCACCTAGATATTGGTGGGGCTGAGACCTCAACCCAAGTGAGTCTCTCCAATGGGGAGGCCCAGGCTCTTTTACTCACACCATCCTGCCGGTCAGAGGTTTGTCTGCTTCCATCCTTCCTGGGACAACAACCTAGCACTGCAGTACTGCCCTAGAAGTAAGGGGAGGATGGGAAGAAGGCTGGCATGGGCTCTTTAACAAAGGACCTGCCGGGGTCTCATCCTTCAGGTTGTTGGTTTCCCTGTGACTTTAGAGGAGGCAGATGTAATGGAGAACTGGGGAAGCAGCTGATTTGTCCCTATGCTTTCCCTGATGAATGCAGTTTCAGAGACAAAACACCAGATGCTTAACAGCAATATCCAGGGAGAAAACTGTCTCAAAATAATGTAATGAATAGAAATCTATATATATTCACACCTGGTGCTAAAAAAAAAAAAAAAAAAAAAATAGTATTTTCAATAATGTTCATGAATAAAGTTCAAGTGCCCTGGAACATGAGCCCTTCCCAGCACTGGCCCTGCTCTCCCTTCCCAGCTGCCCTTCCTGCCCTCTCCCCTCCTATTTGCCCAGCACCCACTGCCAGAGACCTCAATCTGGGACTCAGATGTGATCAGGCACTAGGGAGCCACTGAGAAATTATGAGCAGAGTAATAAAAATTTTTCTTGGCATGGTGTTGATTACCTACCACGACTGGTCTCAACCTACATTTCCAACCTCTTCATTTATCAATCCCTCCCATAATCCAGTCAAACTAGATCAATGTTCCCTGGACTCACCCTATGCTTTCTGGTCTCCATGTTTTTGTTTTTATTTATTCTATTTCTTGTCTAGCATAACCCTTCCCACTCATTCAATTCCTGCCTAGAAAAATCCAAACCATCCTGCAAGACCCAGGCCAACACCACCTCCTCCCTGAAGGCTCTTTGCCCACACCAAATTTAGTGTAGATTTATAGGCATTGTGCTATTAGTATTTGGCATGCACACTATCAGTAGCCCTTACAATCATCAGTGGATGAGGTGCTATGATTATTTTCCTTTTATTGATAAGAAATCAGAATCTTGGAGAGAAGTCATTTGTTCAAGATACAAAGCCTGGGGCTGAGGCTGTAGCTCAGCGGCAGAGTGCTTGCCTAGTACGGGTGAGGCACAGGGTTCGATCCTCAGAACCACATTAAATTAAAAAAAAAACAACAACAACAAAAAAAAAAACGTTAAATTCTTAAAAAAAAAAAAAAAGAATATAAAGTCTGCTCAAGAACAGAGATAGGTTGCAAAACCAGATTTCATTTTAGAGCCTTCAAACTTGACCACTATGTTTCCAGGTTCTGTGTTCTCAGTATACAAAGCTCACAACTAGTCTTGTTGCTTCTGCCTCAGACCTGAGGAGTTGAAATGTCAGCCAGAAAGTCCTCTGAGAGCAGGAACTCATGTCCCTTTTTGAACTGAGTTCACAAAAGGCACTTCTTCAGTGTTTACTGACAGGCCCATCAGGGGAGAGCTTCCTGTGCGCTGTTCTGGCTCTGCCTCCTTCCCATTCCCACTACTGAGCTGAGGCGGCAATAATGTCGGAGAAACGAGCTTTTCATGAGTCAAAACAAAAAACAAAAACGGTGCCTTCGTCATATCATCTACACAAAAAATAAATTCCACACGGATTATTCTTTATTTGTCCAACAAATATTTATTGAGCACCTTCTACAGGCCAGTGACCATGCCAGGTATTAGGGATACATCCATGAACACAACAGACCAAAGACCCTGCCTGCACAAAGCTTACACTCTAGCAATGAGACAACAAAATAAGTAAAGAGACAAGAGAAGCATAAGGCACATTAGCAGGCAAGGAGTGCTACAGAGAAAAAATGGAGTAAGGAAAGGACAAGCGGATGGGCACATGGGTCATAATTAAAGACCTAAAGGAGGAAAAAAAACTTCAAAACTATTACAGAAAATATGACAAACAAGATGCACAGCACAGCAAAAAAAGACTGATAACTTTACCAAGATTTAAAAGTCATACACAATGAGAACCCACAATCACCCTTGACTAGGTCACCCAAATGTTTTTGGTAAATGATTAATATTGATAATATGTAGAGTTTATACAAATCAGCAGGAGAAACGATAACAGCCTAATATAAACATAAACAGAGAATGTGAACACCAATGCATGAAGGAGGTCGCCTGAATGGTCAAGGAGCTTATGAAAAGTCATTCGGTCCCACAACCTGGAATGACGCAAATTAAAATTAAAACAATGACATGCCATTTCATAACTGGTCAAAATTATAGTCCACACAGTGCCAGGTGGTATAAGCCTTTGGAGAAATCTGCCCTCTCCTATATGACAGCAGTGTAGGAACGCTTTGTAGAGCAACTGGGCAGTCTCCAGTAAACTGAGCCTGCGTCAACCCCACACCCTGGTCATTCCTCGTGCAAGTGTATTTCCCAGTTAGAGAAGATGGAGGCATGTTTGGCACAGTTTGTAGAATAATAAAACCTGGGGAACTAATAATAGGATAAATAAATTATAAAAATTCAAAGAAAAGTATATTAGACAGCCAATGAAATAAAGAATTTAAATATATATGTAATAAAATCAAAAACAAAACAAGAAAAAAGAGAAATCTGCAGTTGGGTACCATGGCACACACCTGCAATCTCAGCGACTCAGCTGGCTGAGGCAGGAGGATTGCAACTTCAAGGCTAGCCTCAGCGACTTAGTGGGACCCTGTCTCAAAATTTAAGAAAGAGCAGCAGATATAGCTCAGTGGTAGAGCACCTCTGGGTTCAATCCCCAGTACCATACATATACACACAAAAGACTAAGTTGCAAAATATGTACAATATGATTGATTTTCTATATGATAGATCAAAATGTTTCCTTTTATTTAAAAAAAATAGAAACGAAAATATGCCAAAAGGTCAGCATTTTTTAATTCTAGAAAAGGGTACATGGTGGTTTGTTTTACTGTTATCTCTGATTTTCTGTAGCTTGATTTTTTTTTCCAATTAAAAAAGTGAGAAGAAAATAGCCAGACTATGGAACCAACCTAGATGTCCTTCAATTGATGAATGGATAAAGAAATCGTGGTATATATAAACAATGGAATATTACTCAGCTATAAAGAATAATAAAATTATGGTATCTGCAGGCAAATGGATGAAATTGGAGAATATCATGTTAAGTGAGATAAGCCAATCTCAAAAATCCAAAAGACAATGATCTCACTGATAAGCAGATGATGACACATAATGGGGGATGGGAGGGGGGCAAGAATGGAGGAAGGAGGGACTGTATAGAGGGAAAAGAGAGGTGGGAGGGGTGAGGGGGAAGGAAAAAAATAATGCAATGAATCAAACATCATTACTCTATGTAAATGTATGAATATGCAAATGGTATGCTGTTACTCCATGTACAAACAGAAACAATATGTATCCCATTTGTTTACAATAAAAATAAATTTTTTAAAAAAAGTGAGAAGAAGGCTAGCTTCAGAGTCAAAGACCTTGGGGTGAACCAGCACCACCATTATTTGCTGAGAGACTACTGGCTACTTATTTTGTAAGACTCTGAGCCTCAGTTTCCTGGACTTACCCAATTGAGTACTTAATACTGCTCAGAGTGTTTAGGTGGGAATATGAGGTCTGTATACATAGCCTTGAGAAAAGAAACACACTCAACAACTAGTAGGGACCTGGAACATGAACTACTCAGCCTCACATATTTTCTAGGGGCAAGAACTGGTCAGCCAAGTCTCTGAGAACTAGTCCAAAGCCAATGAGAAACAAATTCAATAAAGAGAACATGGATTCTGTGACATTTCCCAAGAAAAGACCTTCTCCCTAGGGAAGACAGTGGTACCAAGAAAACATTAATCAAGCCCTATCATCAAGTACACCTGTGATAGCTCTTTCTAGAATTTGTAGAGAACAAAGATCCACACAATTGTGCTCCTTCTAAAAGGTTCACATTTTGGAAAAAGTATTAAGGTTTTAAAATAAGGATGTAACTAATACTAAATTAAACACTAGACTTTGAAACTCTAACATTATTCATGTACCATAAATTCTGCCTCAAGCTCTTGCGGAGCACCTCCTTTGGGTGGGAGCATGAACGTCCAGGAGATACATCTCAAGAATCAAGTCTAAGGGTCCAGTTAAGGACAGGGATGGGGCAGGTTTGAACACACAACTCGGTTTTTGATAGGCAGTAATTCAAGTTCACATCACATCAGAGTTTAGGAAAGAAAGAGGTGAACTGGGGGACACCAGCAAAGGTAGAGCAGAGCAGCTCAATGTAGGTTCTGTGAAGAAGGAACACAGATTTAAGAAGGCCACAAATTAGCCCCGGATTGGGGTAGGGACGAGAGGAAGGTATTATGAGGCTCCAGGGCATAACATTCAGGAGATACTCTAAGGTTAAAAGGGATGCTCCGGCTTGTATTCACTATTTGCTCCACAAAACAAGGCCTACCTGGCCTCCAAGGACTGTCCATATCCAAAAGAGAGAAGAAACAGGGGAGCACGCCAACCTGGGGGCCTCAGCAGGGTGCTCCACTCTCTCTGAAGTTCATGGGACCTCCTTCATTCTGATTATTGCACCTTTTGAAAGTGGGTAATCAATCTAATCCACTAGAACAAATGCCTAAGACTTTTCCACCTCAGACTTAGAAAAACATGAGATGAGTGCAGGAATCCCTAGAAACAGTGTAAGTCACCACCACAGAGTGACATCTAGATGAGCCATTGTTCAAGCTCACTCCAGGTCCTGTGGAACTCTGGATGCCCAGTAGGGTGTGTGGGGTCCGTGTTTAAATGGAGCATCATGCACAGGGTAATGGCAGTAGGCAGCAGCTCATTTCAGAAGTGGAAGATTATTCATCTGTACCCTTTTCCAGTCACTCTCTACTTGCTTCAGCTGAACAGAAACATCAAAATGAAAGACAAAGGGCAAATACTGACAAGAAAATATCTGTATACCCACTTTGCCACAGAGGTGTGAAGGGAGAGAACAACCCAGTGTCAGAGACGTGGTGGGTCTCTCCATGATCCCTCCATCAGCCCAGTCCACTGGCTTACTGAGGCTAATACCCCCTTCACCAAGACTGCTGTGCTATGACCAGATAGTTCCCAGAAACACTGTTAAGTTTTGATGAAAAACCAGCACCTGTGGATGTCAAGAAAGACCTCCATAAAAATAAAGCATACATGAGGTATATTTCACTTCAATATATTTTAGCCAAATAGTTTCATCAGACATACTTCCCTTTCCATGAGGTTTGTTGAACTGTCCAATCAGGCAATATGCCCAGAGTGATAGAAGCAAAGCAAACTTTTCTTAAACAAACAAGGAGAGAGAGCTGACTAGTGTTGATACCCATTAAGAAAGGACACCTGCGGGCCACTTCCCATATGCAATCACACTACAGGGACATTGAGCTGCTGGTCTTTTCTGGGATGTGATCCAGTGGGGCATACTTCCTTCCCAGGGCACTGAAGTTCTTCAAGTTCTCTTCCCATCACCTTATCTGGTGTCCTCGGCAGCTTTTCCATAAGGAAGGATTCATGTTCCAAGATCCAAGGCCAGTCTATGCTTCCCGAATAATTGTTAGTAGTCTTTTCCATTGCAGTTCTTTCCTGATGTCTGAGAACCTAAATGTCCAAAAAATGCTCTGTAGATCTCGGAGCTCTCTGGACTCTGCAGTTTGAGGCTGTTCAAGTTGTACAGTATGTGGGTGTTTTCACAGGTGAGAGACCTACAGGGTTCAATTTTCCTTTGAATAGTATGTCCTTCCTGTTTTATTCCTTGGCTCACCACAGATAAATACCACCTCTTCCTGCAGAGGGCGTACGGGTGTTCTTCTATTCACCAACAGCAGAAGGAATCGCTTCCACCCAGAGCAGACTACCACTGTATCATCATCCAAAGAACCGGAGACTAAATCTGGAGAAGAGCTCGTGCGACATGATCTGGAGACAGTTGAATTGAGTGGGTTAGGGATGAGGGCTCAGTATTACAGCTCCTTCTCCTACCCCCGCCTGGCTGATTATCAGCGATGGGAAACAGAATCCTCTAAACACAGGGCATTTGGCCAAAGTGTGCTTCTGTGTGGCACATTCCAGCACACCACTAGCTTTGAAATGAACTATGACAGCAAATGGCTGAACCAATTAAAATGTAAGTTTCTAGGGAAGAATTTAAATTTAAAAAATTGTTTTGCATGTACATATCCTACTCAAGAGTCTGATGGCTAAGGTAAAGAGCAGCATAGAGCCCAGAAGGGAACAGAGTACCCAAAGATCTGATCTGTCCCCCAAGGCCTCCAAAAGGAAGAAGGGAAGCCCTGAGTATTGGTCAGTACTTTAATCAGCTACTCTTGCTTTCAATCACTTCCCTTTGCTTTAGGTGTACACAGCAGAAAGACACTCACCAGCAGTAATAATAATAGCAGCAGCTAGTATTTATTGGGCATCCCTATGTTCCAATTAACACAATGCCTTATTAGACATCATCTCATTTAACGCTTACCCAAAATTCTCTCAGATAGGTAATATTAACCCCATTTTATAGAAATGAAATGAATAACTTTCCAATGTTCCCCAAACCAGTCTGTGCGAGTCTGTCTGACTCTAAAGTTCACCCTCACGGGTGATTTCTAGATTATTTTTTTATTGTACGTCCCTAACAATCTATTGCCACCCGCAAGAGGTACTTGTGACTCAGGGACTGGGGAGACAAGTTCGGTGGCCCCACACGGACAGGGGAAGCCCTGTTTGGCCAAGTGGCCAAAGAGCCAGACATTCAAAGTCCCTTTTCTCAGAAGAGCCGCACGTCATCCACCCCACTTCCCCGCCACCATCCAGTTTCTTTCCCCAAGGAACTGTCATCACAGTCTGATGAGGGCATCGTCACTCTGGAAAGGTTCTACGAGATGGTGAGCAAAAGCATCGGATAGGAAATACAAAACTATTCTGCTGTGTCTTCCACTTCCGAAGTTGTCATTGTTAATATTGTTTCACCCAAGGCATTCTGTTCATTTTGTCTGTTTGGCAGTTCTAGAACTGAACCCAGGATCACTCTACCACTGAACTCCAGCCCTTTCCGTTTTTTGAGACGAGGTCTTGATAAGTTGCTGAGGCTGGCCTTGAACTTGAAATCCTCCTGCCTCAACCTCCTGAATCATTGGTATTACAGGTGTGCACCACCAAATCCAGCTTGTTTGTCTCTTTCTAAAGAAGTATAGTATGGCCAAGTGTAAGCTCTTCTGATAAACAGAAGTAAATTGTTTAAAACAGGAGGCAAGCAGATACACCGCGATGTGCACAGTGGGAAGAGGATCCAGGAGAACCACACAGTCTCTGTGTTAGTGGTAGGTTCCCAGCCTCCAAGGACATTAGATAGACTGGCTTCTATAACCTGAAGTCTCCAGTCTCTGTTTAACCAGCACAGCTCATCGCCCACTCTGTAACATCATCCCTCCAGGATGGATCTGGACAGCTACAGAAAGACGTTATGATCTGGACACCCCCAGGCCATACAGCATTAAGAAAGAGTTGTTACAGAATCCTCCCAGGACCCAGGATCTGGGGGACTGGCAAGGAACAAAGCTTGCCTGACAGGACCTGGAGAGATTTAGACTTAGACTAGCTTTCTCGCTTCAGTGCTCCTGTTCCTGGTGACTAGTCCCCTGGGCTTTCTTCCATGGAGTCCCTCCTACTCCAGGTTCACTAGCAGCTTTCCCCCTCAGGTCTAGGAGCTTCCCAGGTAGGTCGGCTGAATTCATGAAAAACATGAAACCCAACAATGTGAGTCAGCCCACTGCTCTGAAAATCCGGGGCATGGGTCAATCCTGGCTGCAGGCTAGAAACACTTGTGGAGTTGAAAGCAATCTGAAAGGCCACAGTACCCAGTCGGCACAGGTGGGGCCTTGGCTTATGTCACTGTTGTTTTGCTTACTACTTTTGTCAGAGCCAGCATTAGCTGGAAGAGCTAGTGATGAGAAGAAGCTTGAGCTCCATGACAAAAGACATAATCCAGTAGGAAGACTTAGACTAGTACTACACTTTTCAGAAGGTACTGTTCTTTTTATTTATTTTTTCAATGAATTGACCCCTTAAAATATATCCACACCCTACATTTCAAAAGGTCTCCTCCGCATCCTAAGCCCTTCTTACATAGCACAAGTCTTTACTGTCCCACGCAATGGAAATCATATCATTACTGAGCTAAGGACTGCAAAATGTAGGCCAGTCACTTTTTATTTAGCCCATGATGTTAATAAGTTTCTTCACAGACATTATGACCAAAATGACACTGAAGGTAGATGGAGACTGGATTCTCATCCTTGGTGGAGGTGGAGCTGTGGCACAGATGAGCTTTCAGACTTCCCGTGAAGGAAAGATAACTTCCCCTAACATTTGCTGCCCTTAAAGGCTGGTTATATCCTAGGTCAAACTGCCCCCCCACCCCACCTCGGTGGCAGGTGTTCACAGATAAAAATACACTTCTCTTCTCAAACCAGAATTCAAGAGTCTACACTGACCAATTGGGTCATCTGGATTTTTCAAAACTTGGCCCAAGTGATGTAAAGGGATTTAGTTATAGTTTGGCTGATTTCACTCATTATGCAAAATAATAATGCAGAGATCATAAGAACGGGCACATCATAGTAAACAACAAGGAATTCTTTATAAAAGTTACCAGATTTCCTCCACACAGTATTTCAGATCAAAGAACATAGAATTCTTGAGGAACACTGAAGAGCTCCTCATGCAATATTCCACTTCATGAGGAAGATACTCTTGGTGAAGGGCTAAATACCTTCCCAGGGCAGCCAATATCAGAAACATTTTCTATGTTTTGAACAAAGAGCTGAAATTCTCTTCTTTCAAGTGCCACCCAGTGGTTCTGGTCTGGCTCTGCCTCATAATACAAAACAAACATATTCCCTCTTCTACAAGAGCTTCTTTCTAAGAGTTGAATTCAGTTCTCACAGTGTTCCTTGGTTGTGTCCTCCCAACTCCTCCAACCAGTGCCTGAGTTACCTGAACCCCTGACTCCTTCCAACTTGGTCCTGCTCTTCTGACCAAGTTCATTTGTCAATGCCATGTTTCTAACTTAACACACATACACACACATATATATTCTAACTTAAAATATATATATATATTTATTAATATATATATTCCCATAAATGCCTATGAGTTGAGATTTTTAAACCATTCTTTTTCTGTAGAAGTTAAGGCATACTAGAAAAATACAGTCATTTTTACTGCTTGATTAGGTCATTTAAATTCAGAAAAAAAAAGGTTCTTTTTGTACATCTCCATTCACTGTGAAAACCCAGCCAGCTCCTAGATGGCGCTAACTCTGATGGCACCATCCTATGAGCTCAGGATTGCACTCCAAGGATTGGCTTTTCTGGCTGCATCAGAACATAGGGACGTTTGTTTGGGAGATGTGAAATCACAGGTAGAAAACCCAGCATAGACATTGATATTTACATGCTTCCCTGTACACACACACACACACACACACACACACACACACACACACACGCACACAGTTGGCCCTCCGTTTCCATGGGTTTCACACCTGTGGATTTAACCAGCCTCAGATTGAGCATATTTAAAAAAATAAAAATTATATCTGCACTGAACATGTATAGTTTTTTGCTTGTCATTAGTCCCTAAACAACACCACATAAACTATTTACATATAGCATTGACATTGCACTAAGTATTATAAGTAATCTGGAGATGATTTAAAGTATGTGGAAGGGATCTGAGTATCCAAGGATTTTTGGTGTCCTTGGGGAGCCCTGGAAACAAAAGCCTCAGATACAGAGACAACTGTGTGCGTGCACATACGGGTTGCCACATGCGTGGTCCCCTACTTCCATCAAATTGCTACCTTCATTCTAATCTAAAGGTAGGTTACAAAGCAGGGAAGTCTAAATTTCTTTTCAAATGTCTTTATAAGAAAAAATATCTAACTTTGCTACCAGTCTAAAACCCTTACAGACAAGGCTTTAACTGCATCAAAAGCCAATCAGTGTGAAGATGGTTCTGTAGTTCTCCAACATTTCACTTGAGTACAGCACAGTCTCCTGCAGTGAGGGGGGAGACATGCAGCTCCGTGTAGGTAAGGAGTCCCATGGGAGACCATAAGAGATCACTTTTGCCCCAGACCTCCAGTTTGTGAAGTTCAGAAATAGAAAAAGTATGCCCTGAAAGCCAAGGTTCACTGAGACTAATTGCAACAAGTGATGTCTCCTCTTGGGAAATACCCCCGAGATCTACCTGGTGCTAATGACAGGCCAAGACCACTCCCATCACTGTGGCCCCTGCCTCCGGGTAGAAAGCATACAAAGATCTTGACCTTTCCTCTGAGCCTTGGCTGATTCCACTGCTCCCCAGAGACTTGTGTGCAAGCTCAGATAAGACACACACCCTTCTAATTCACTGACTTTGACTCCACCACAATAACATCCCCAACATTTTATGGGTTAATAAAACAGATTAACTTAGACTCTTTTGTCTGTCTTGCGTATGAATTATTTATCAGAAGTAAACCTTTAATTTTAATAACTCACTAATAAAATACATATCTTTTTAGAGTTGTGCATAGTATAAGGCAAAAAAATTTTTTTTTTCAGTTTTCCAGTGCCAACCAAATGTTCAATTGAATTAATGCCTTTTCTTCTCTATTGCAAGTTAGAGAATTTGACCCAAGGGATTTCTTATAACCCCATTGACTATTCTTTTTCTATCAAACTACAGTAGTATGACAGGTTTTACACAGCATGGACTCTCCTCTATCAATTGTCAGCAAAAGAGAGAGAGATGAATGACATTGATCAAGCTCAAAGAACTCTTCTTTCCTCTTAGAAAAATCTAAGTGTTCAACTTACCTGCTTTTTTGCATTCAGAAAAAACAGAACAGTAAACTATCCCCAGGAGAATAAATATGTGACTTCATTTCATGTTACAGAGACAGTTAAGGAGAGAAAGGATTGCAGTAAAGAGAAAGCATGAAGAACAGGCATGACAGAAGAGAATTAGGAAGGAGGGAGAAAAGAGAGAAGCAGACAAGGAAAGGGAATATAAGAAGCAGAACAGGAAGATGTACCCAGAAATACAGAAAGGACAGCACTGGCAGCTGAGAGGGAGGGGCAAGTAAGTTAGGGAGGTGTGCACAGCCCTGAGCTGTAGGTACCACAAAGGGTATCACTGTCCTCCCAGAGTGGGTGCATTTACAAACTCCCTTTGCACCTTTCTAACTGCAATGCTTTGTCTGGAGAATGCTCTCTGTTAGAAGAATAATCATCAGTTCACACTGGACATACGAAAAAAATCCCTGCCTGGGCAAGTTCATGTGGGAGCCACAGGAAACTGCTGAGAACCAGATCTGTTCTGGCTGAAGTTTCCTCACACAGGAAGCACTTCTGGTCCCCAGGCCTTGCGCAGGTGCTTACCTCTTCAACCATCTGCTTGACTTTCTTCTGCTGGCAATGCACCATGTCATCTAGGTGTCTGATCCGCTCACGCAGGTTGGCTGATGCCTCCTCCAGCTGTTGATACCTAACATGGGGGAAAAAGCAACTGAGTCCTAAACCAATGCATCCACACCAGCACAGGAGGTCACCACTTTGTAGAAATACTACCAAGAACACAAGAGAAACTCCAAGACCGGCTCTTCTTACAGCCTGCAACCTAGGTGACTACCCCACCCTAGAAGGAAGACAGGACTCTTCCAAGTTCTCACTTTCAAGTTGTATCCAGTGTAAAACCTATTGCTACACTTTTCAGGGAAAGAAAGAGAATTTTTTTTCTCTGCTTACAGGTATGGTAGCTGAAAAGGAAAGGGAATATCAGAGGCAGAATAGAAAGATGCACCCAGAAATAAAGAAAAGACAGTAGTGGGGGTTAATACAAGATTGATCATCCAGTTCACAGAGCATTTTACACTTTTGTTTTAAAACAGCACAAATGCTTCTCTGACTTTGCTTGTTCTGCAGAAATCAAAGGAGCCACAGATGACTCTAGCTTTGGGGGCCTCCAGCATGGAACACTGGAGGAAAGGTTTGGTGGTCTCTACCTCTCAGCTCTGCCAGGTCTCTCCATAGTACTTCAGTTAAAACAAACAAACAAACAAAAAAAAAAAAAAAAAAAAAAAAACTTCTATAACCTTGACAACTCTAAAATTACAAAAGAGGAAGGAAAACAGGTGTTTTTTTTTCAACAGATACTATGTGGTGGAAGTATGGCCTAAAGTTCCCTCCTAATATGACCCAACGAAAGGGACAATGCTGTCAACATGGTCACCCTTTCCTCCTTTAAAAAAAGAATTCCCATTTCACAGCTAAGTAAGGAGCCTCAGGGAAGTTAAGTAACTCACCCCAAGTGCTCCAGTCATCTAGCCCTGTTTCCCTCATGGGAGAGCCTCGGGAGGGCCATGGCTCTGCCTTCTCATATCTAGAGGGACAGTAACTACTCCTGTATCCAGTGTTTTATATGCTCATAGCCAAAGGGCAAGTCAAGGTTTAGAAACAAACAAAAGTATTTTAAAATTAATTTCCAGGACAAACAGTATTAGTCACAGTTGATGAGTTTTCTCATCAACAAGGTGCATCCTGCAGAGCTCGAGGCTCCGGAGAACATTTATAGACTGAACTTTTGCACTTGCGGCATCTTTGATGTGCTCTAGTGTGCTGACATCTAGCCTTGGAGGGGAAAGTGGCTGTAAGCGCCTAAGGCAACCTGCTCCACACTGGACACTCTCAGCCCAGTGTCACACTTGTGTAAGTTTCTAATAAGTGATGACCACATGTGTGAAAACACCAGGATCAAATGGGCTCACAAAAACAACGTACCCACCTTCAAAATCTACTGCATGACAAAGGGCATTTCCCCTTACCTTTCCTTGTCAGAATCAGTGATTTCCCCTGACATTTCAGTTTCATGTTCCAGGAGTTGGAGCTGCAGCTGATGCCGTTCCTAAAATCAATAGATATTGTAATCAATGGATCAGGAGCTACACAGAAAATTTGCACGTCAATCAATTCCAGCCTTAGTGAGTCCAAGTCTGTATGATGTCCCCCTGGGCTTTACACCACTCACCCAGAGTCCAAACAAAGTTCAAAGGTGTCAGATCTGATGATGTGCATTTACAGCAGTATTTATGGATTTAGTGACCGGTACCCTGGATAAAACCACATTCAAGATTTTTTAAAAAGTATTCCATTAGCCCAAGATCAGATGTCTTATGTAAATTTATAGTTCTAAATAATGGTAATCAACGCTTTGAGTTAGTAGCTCTGGGGTTCTGGTGATGTCCTATGTTCTAACCTGGTGGTGCTTACACAGGTGTGGTCAGTTCTAAAAAACACACTGTGGTTAGAATAATGGGCCCCTCAAAGATGTCCATGTCCTGTAAGCATGTCGTCTTACACAGAAAGGGGAAATTTGTAGATGTGGTGAAGGATCTTTGGTCCCTTATTGGAAGGAATCATTAGAGTTAGACTCACAAAAGCTGGAAGATGCTACAGCGCTGGCTCTGAAGCTGGAGGAAGGGACCATAAGCCAAGGAATACAGGAGCCTCCATAAGGTAGAAAAGGTAAGGAAAAGGATGCTCTAGAGCTTCTGACAGGAGAGCAGCCCTGCCATCATCTCAATTTGAGGACTTCTCACCTCCAGAATTAGTGTTGTGTTAAGCTACTAACTTTGTGGCAATTTGTTACAGACATAATAAGAAACGCATCCTTTATCACATATATGTAAATTTTAAAGTTTAACTTAAAAAAGTAAGAATCTGGACAATCATTTCTTTGAAGAAAGTAGAAAAATGTTAATAAAAACATGGTGCCCATCATCACTGAAATTGCACTAGAAATCCATTATCAATGTCAATGTGATACACTTCCCTTAAAGTGGAAGTTTATCAAGTCCTGCTCACTAAGTGGGAGGAGAGTATTTTACTTTCAATCCTTTTCTAAGAACTTCTGTGCCTCATCTCTAGGCTCAGGAATTCTCTCCAACAAACTCCTACCAATTATTTCAAACCTCTTTTCCACCAAGTTATTAAAAACAAATCTTTGAAAATTTACCTCTCACTCCTTCTGAAGCTGCAAGCAGTATTACCAAAGGGAAAGCCAGCGTGGGGCTGGGAGTTTCCACCCTGGCCAGGGCATGTTGGAATAATGAAGGAAGGCTGACTTTTGCTAGGACTTTGTTATTGTTTTCAAGGCTCCACAGCAAACACACATTCATGTAAGGTCTGGCCTGTGTGCTATGCCATCAGCCCTGAAGTAAGGAAAACAGACCTTTCACATATGGGAAACATACCCACATAGAGGGTCACACCATAGGACAGGACCTAACTACAGAACATTCTATTTTTAAACACTGAGGTACAACCAATCTTCAATGTACACTGCACAATGATTTCTTTAATTTGTCTACACTTGTGAATGTTGTCTATTCCCAAGGAGTCCCTGGGAGAGATCTTCCTTAGATTTTCACTGATTAGAAACAAAGGTGCTTCCAATATCACACTCAGTGAGAGAAGCAGAAACTGACATATAAAGTACAGAAGTCATTCAAAAGCACACGATTTATCCTCCAGCAAAATGCAAAAAGTAGAGGAGAACAGGACACGAACACTGCCACCATTCCTGCCTGTGGACATACTGTTCACATGGAATGGGACAGAGATCTGGCCAGATGCCTGCTTTCAAAGATTTATCCCTGAAGGGGAGATAGTATAAGTGGGTATGTCTAATCTTAGCTAAATAAAGGAAACATTTCTGTAGTCTAAATGGACAGGAAGATTTAGAGAAAGGACAATTAATTTTCAGCCACTAAAGAAAAAGCCAACAGAATCTGAGGAATCTTTTGTGTTCCCTTAGTGCTGGCAAGGAGGGCTGGCCTCACCCACTCACTGGCCTTCCCTCCCATTAGCCTCACATAAGGGCTGCACTTGGAAATCTGTGGGCACAAACTAGAAACCCGCAGAAAGCCAAGGGTACCCGGAAGACCACCTGCTAAGGGAAAGCTGACTGCTAGGGCAGAGACTTAAGCAAGACTGTAGCAAAATTAAAATTGGGGTCATAAATTCATGAATTCTTCAGCCCTTTACCATGTGCCAGGTACCATGCTTAGTTAGCATTTGGCATGGACTTTTTTCCCCATTTACATCTCACAAAAGCCATTAGGATAAGAACTAACATAATCAGCATTTTCAGAAGAGGAAACTGGGTTTGGAAAACACAATTAGGAAGAGAGGCAAGGTGCAAGCCCTGGGTCTGTCTGACTCGAAACCCACACAATGCAGGATTTCTGGAAGATGCTTCACTGCCGAAGCCAGCTCCCCCATGCTGCCTGCTCTCTAGAGACCATGTTTGACTTAACCAGCTGCTTTGTAGGAGAATGATGATAAGGGAGAAGTTCACCCAGGTTGTAGAAAGCAACCCCATTGTCAAGTCTTTACTACCATGACCACTTTCAGCCAATACTGATATTAGTCCTCAAAAGGCAACAAAGTACAGGTGGATTCTGTTTCCCAGGGGTGGAGGTGAGAGCATAACTCCCAATTAGGATATTTACTCTAAAGGAGATCTCAGCGAACCCAGAAGTTCCACAGCACTGAATTTAATGTAGTTCCCTTGTCAGAACCCGCCTTATCAGAGGGCCATAAAGGAGTTATGTTGCAGACACCAAGGGGTATGTAAGGGAACCTCTCCTCTCAAGTACATGGAAGACTGGACCGTGACCTTGCTCATTGTCATTTCCCAGCCTCCATCATCAGTTTGGAGATTCTCATCATGCAGAGTGAGTTTCAGGGTGCAAATAATGTCAGTCCTGACAGGTCATCTCTATTTGCAACCATAGGCACCTAAAGAGTCAGTCCTTTCCCAGAAACAAGCCACACCTTTGGCCCTAAACTCCTGGGTCATGCCCCCAGAAGTCAGGGTCAGGTGCTAAATGTCACCCATTCTTCCTCTTCCTTCCTGTCATCTCTCCTCTCTCCTGCCACTCTTCCCTCTTCTCCACTACTTGTCCAGTTTCCAGCCTCTTCCCTTTCTCTAAACTGGCTTCATTATCTCAGCTGTGCTCCTGCCTCCCAGGCCCCCACCTCCTCCCCTCAGCCTGTTTACCACATGCACAGAGAATGTGGCCTTCTCGGCTCCTCCTAGTTCCAGGCGTGTCAGGGAAAAGTCAACATGCCCCAGACACATGCCCCAGAAACAACAGGATTGGGGTGTTGGTTGAGCATCCCAATAGGGCTGGATTACTCAATGGGTAAACTACATGCCTATCTGGAGCACCAGCAAAGCAGGGCTGCTAAAAAAAAGGAATTTTTGTAAAGAATTTCATGTATGATATTTTTTAAAAAGCATAGAAATTAAGTGATCAAAGTTACTAAGGGAAAAATTCAAACTCTATTGGACTTCCTCATATTTTATTTTATAGCATTTTTGTTTTTTAAACTGCAAACTGGAGGGCTGAGAGAAATCAGTGTTGAGGGCTTCTGTATTTTCAGCACCTGCGGAAATACGGTGGTGGCTGGGTAAGTGGGCAACTGTGTCTGGTACCTTTTCCATGCGCTCAATGAGTCTGTCCAGCTCCCCAATCCTCTGATCTTTCTCCTCCAGGCTGATCTCTGCTGCTTGCATTTTTTTATTGGCTTCTTCAATTGCTTTCAGAAAACTATTGGTTTCTTCCTGCAAAGAAATAATATTGTCCTCAGTATAGGCATGGACTACCCAGGCTACTCAATGTGGTCCAAACAGCTCTAGCCTTATTAAACCATGATTTCCCTCTAAAAGAAAAACCTCAGGAATTAATTCTGTCACAAATGATGAACTCATTTTCTGTGATTCTGGTTCTCACCTCTGGATTAAGACACATCACGTGGTTTTCTAATGGGTCTCAATACTATTTCTCCTTTTCTCCTTGAAAACTTATATACCAAAGGCATCAAGAAGGTTTAAGTAACACTGAGCAGACGCTCAGAATGTCATTGTATTTGCCAATAGCATAAAGGGAATTAGGGCCAGATCTGGACTGGAATGTAGAATTCCCAGATATTTCTCTGCAACACACCAACTCACTCTTAAGGGGAAAAAAATCCCAGTCCGTCATCTGGCACATTTATTAAGCTCTAAGGAAGCAGACAAGGCAGATATGTAGTCCCTTTGCAAAGAATGTATGCTCTCCTATGAAAGCAAAATGTGAGACACACAGCCCAACTCTGTGACAGGTATAATAGAATTCCACCCCAGAGAGCAGAGGGATGAAGTGGCTTCCCAAGGACTGAGGACAATTCTAGATGCATGAATGGAAGAGATCCAGGCATCGAGAGGGTGGCACTTTACAGAGGGTTTAGGGAGCCCAGGTAGACTCCAGGATGGGGAAGCAGGAAATTTCAGGTAGAGGAGATGCTGCCAAATGGTTAGCTGAGAAACGCATGCATTTAGAGACAGAGACCGGGGCTATTCTGAGCAGGGAAGGGGGTGAATGAAGGCAGGAAGAGAGACAGGAGGGAAGTGATTGAGCAACAAATTCCCTAATCCCTTACCACCTTCCAGCCCACTGTCCCTGTAAAAAGAAACCAGCCTGTTCCACCTCACGTCCCTCATTACTTGGCGCTGCACTACGCACCAGAAGCGCCTCCTTCTCGGCGCTGTGCTTCCGCTGCTCCTCATGCAGCCTCTCTTCATACTGGCTGTACAGCTTCTTGGTCATCTCTCTCATCACCTCAGCATTGGCTTCTTGGGAAGATTCCACCTGCCAAAAGGCTCATTTCAGAACTGCAGCTTTGGCAGATCCCAGGGCCATCAGCAGCCTTCCCTGAATGTCTCATGCATGGACACACAGAGGTAGCCAGCTGGTCACCCAGAGCTCTCAGTAGAGGGAAGAAGAAGGAACTCTCAGACAGAGAGGGAAGGAAGGAGGAAGAGGAGTGAGCAGGGCGCAAACCAAAGTGGCATTGTACACTGATTTTTTTCAGGGTGTTTGGGACAAAGGTGATCTACATGTGTAAATGTATGAAAAGGTAGAAACTTAACTTCTCAACACAATTCCATTGGTTTCACTGGCCAAGCCAGTCTCTAGGTCAGACTTCATTTAAATTTAAAATAAGAAATATGGATTCCTCCTTCCCCACATGCATGCTTTCCCAAATGTTACATTTGGCAGTATTTTGACATAGTGGGGACACTAAGTTGGGCACTTTAAGTGGCCTGAGTGAGCCCGGCTTGGGAGATGAGACAACTCAGTAGTACTGAGGGTGGGTGGGGCTGAAATTAGGGGAGCTGGGGCCTCTTTTCTGCCTGGGCCTGGTCCTCCCTCCAAGACTCTGTGTTGTCAATCTCATGCTGCCGAGGGCTTGCTCCTGTGCTCCTTCCAGGTAACTGACTGTTCAAGAGAGCTGAGTCTGCTGCCCTCAGGATAAGGGAGGAGTCTTAACCTCCATAGGTTAAGTTATGTTTATTCCAAAGATGTGACAAGTCTCTTGAGGCCCTTTAATTCTCTCTTCTCATTGCTAAGCAACTGTTGGCATCAAGAAGCCACCAAATGCACACTCCCAGTCAGAGGTTATCATTAGCTGAGAGTCTTGGTTCACTGCACACAGACTGCAGGAAAGGGCTCTGTCCCTGAGGCCTGATCACTCCACATTCAGGTCATGCAAAAGACCCTGAGTGCCTATAACTTGTTTTTCTTTTTATTTGGGAGATAAAATAAGAGGAAAAGTAAGGGGCAAGGGAAACCCTCTTGAACTCCCCCGTCAGCATAAAAACAAGTATCAGTCTGAAACAGGCCTGAACTTGGAGGCTTGGACTCTGGAAGCAGCAAGACTGCCAAGCCACCTAATGATGTCCTTCCATGTCTGGTGATATGCCATTCCAAACAAGAATACACAGGACAAATGTGTACAATAAACACTCGATAAGTATTTTTGGAATAAATAGGTAGATAAAGCTACTGTGCTCAGGAAAAGACTTCATTCAATAATTTCAGACTTTTTTCAGCAACAAACCTTTTTAGTTCAAGCCTCATCCTAAGGGATTGCCCACAAGGGGGAGAAATTTTAATCAAAAAGAGAATGGAGAAAAGGAAGTGGAAGAGTTGAAGATGGGAGGCGAGAGAAGAGGGGAAAGGTTAGCAGGACATGTGGACTCATGGACTTTACCTTCAATTTCAGCAGCTGGTTCTCCACTTGCGCCACCTCTAACTGCCTCTGCTTTTCCCGCAGCTTGTCCATCGATGCTTCATACGTCTGCTGCAAATTTCTGATTTGATCCTTAATGTTGCTATTTTCCAAAGTAACATCTACAAGGGTTTTCTATTTGGATGAAAATAAAAACAAAACCAGATCTAATGGTGTGAGAAAACATGACCAGGGTCATGTGCTCCACATCCCTTTTTCAGACCACACTGGGACCTAGTGTTTGAGGGACCAAGGGCCTCCCATGGTGGTCATGTGGTTGTTGTCCTATGGCCGGGTTGACCAGCTAATCTCCCCCATGACCTCCCACAGCTGTTGCCAACACCACTTGCCACTGCTGAGGATGAATAGAAATGGATTAAAATAGAGTCTTTCCAAGGAAAAACGCTTATAATATGTCACTTCTCATGGAAAAAAACAGGTTTGAAAATAGTAATAAAATTCCATTAGTAAATCCAACCCCAAATAATAATTTTCACTATGTGATAGAAGTAAATATATCTATTTTCTTCTTTTTTTCTGTATTTTCCATATTCCCACAATGAAATTAGAAAACAAAATACAGGCTTTACAGAATGGAGAAATCTAGTGTCTTGAGCATGAAGGGATGCTGTATTTTATCAAATGCTTTTTCTGCATCTATCAAAATAATCATGTGATTCTTTACTTTAAGTCTGTTGATATGATGAATCACATTTATTGATTTCCGAATGTTAAACCAACCTTGCATCCCTGGGATAAAGCCCACTTGATGGTGGTGCACTATCTTTTTAATATATTTTTGTATGGGATTTGCTAAAGGACCCTCACTTCAGTACTTCTATCACTGCCCACCAGGATGCTAACAACATGGCTGACATGACTCTCATGCCCCAAGTGCTTCACGTTCCTCTCTTAGGCAGAGAAGGGTGATAAAGAAGTACTAAGGAAAAGAGTTTGCTGACTTAGGTGTCTGGCAAGGGTCAAGAGTCTGGTGATTATTGTTTCAGGCCACCCACTGGGGCAAGAATGTTCAAATTCACAGTGTGACTATTCATTCAGTTTCTACTTGGCTAACCCTCCTTGGAGAGAAATGGCTTCCATAAGCTCCAGAATTCTCACCAATGAACACTGGGTTACAGGCACCTTCTGCCACCTCCCTAAGTTATCCACAACTTCAGGGGATTTAGAAATTGGTGCTGGACTATTTCCAACACTTCTGTCCTCTTTGTTAGGTAATCAGCCTCTGAAATTTCCTCAGCCCTCCTTTGGATAATAGGAAGTGTCTCATCCAAAACCTACTTGAGTCAGGAAAAAGAATTGTTGATGGAGGTAATTAGATATTAAAGGAAATACTGCAGCCATTTGAAGGCAGGGACTCACAGAACCTGTGAGCTTCAAAGGGCTTTAGAAGGTACCTAGCCCAACCCCCATCTCCAAACCCTCTGGCTCTACAGATACTATGCTTGTGTCCACAAAAATCTCACAGTGCACACCAGAAGACCAGGATTCTTCTAATCTTTATTCTGCCACTAGCTAGACATCTTGTTCACATCATTTCTCTATGCTGGCCTCCATTCATCCATAGAACAAGGGGGATAGATATCCTCTCAACAGTGCTTTACAGCACTGATAGTCTATGAAATCAAATCAAGGGTCTGGTTTCCCTGTCAATAATAATGACAAGTGGAAGAAGCCAACAACCTTAGGATTCAAGCATTGGTTTAATCTATTAGTTATAAAGCTCCTCTGAATGTTCAGGATTGAGAGACTGGACAATAACTAGGAGTCAGTCAGAGCCCCTGGGTTAAGGCTGCATTTGTTCTAACAGCTGACCTCTGGGGTACATTTTCTGGAAGGTCGATCAGGGGGCACATCAGAAGAGTTTGAAAATCACCTGGAAAAAAATCTTTTTTCTGGCAAAAAAAAAAAAAAAAAAAAAACAGAAACAAAGTACAGACACCAACCAAATCTGAACTCTTCCTGGTGGGCTGGGTGAGGTGGCATCCAGGAGGGAAGGGAAGGGAG
Organism: Sciurus vulgaris; assembly: GCF_902686455.1. NCBI lineage: Eukaryota > Metazoa > Chordata > Mammalia > Rodentia > Sciuridae > Sciurus > Sciurus vulgaris. The sequence continues at coordinate 105,712,961 of NC_136462.1, read as the reverse complement.
CCTTGGCAAGCCCCATTGGTAACAAGAGGAAGGGAAAACAAAAGATCCTGAATAAACCAGAGCCAAAGTGGAACTTGGCCTGGGGCCAGGGGAAACTGGCATACACAAAAGAGAGCCAGGAAAAGCATGGGACTCAAAGGCCCCGCCAGAAATGGGCATCCCAGACAAACCCAAACACAAGACCCACCCAGACCCACATCTGGACAGCGGCCAGCTGCTGCTGACACTGCTGCCATACTCTGATAGAGCTGTTATTAGAGAACACCAGGTCCGGAGGGAAGTGGAGAAGCCCAACATGAAAATCTGTTTGCTTATCCACTAAATTATTTATAGAGGACCAGGAGGGATTTGAAATAGTCTGTGCAACTTTAAAGAAGAGTGTAAAAAGATAAGAGTCCAATGAAATTGAAGGAGGGGCAAAAAACACTGTTTATGTCTTTGGAAAGTAAGGCTCAGGGAAGCTATTTTGAGTGAATATAGTGATTTGTTTTGAACAGCTTCAAAATAACCTACATGTTAGGTAGGGGAGAACATTATTAGAAGAGTAAGAATGGGAAGCACTGAATGGTTGGCTCCTAAGGAATCAAATTAATCAAGAGGATGATTAATAAATGTAGGATACTGGGTCTTTCTGTATCTGTATAAGACATTCTCTGGAATGCACATGACTCTATTGCAAAATAATTTCTAAATTTAGAAAATGTGCTTATCAGCCCTTGGGAGCTACTTGTCATGAAAGTATAGACTGTCTTTGGCTAAGTCTGTCTTCTCTATGATTGGGTAGAATTTCCTGAGCTACAAGGGCAATGGGAGAAGGTCGTTGATGTTTTGTGTCTAGCACAGACACCGAGGACTACTCAGTCAGTTATCTGATGGAGCAAATAACATCGCCAGCACTGAACTCAGAAACCAAAGCCCCATTTTAATGAGGGTAAAACAAAGGGTTAGGGTCTCAGCTTGGAAAAATTTCCTTCAACTTGCTTAGGCAACTCCCTGACACAGTTTTTACAGTGGTTATGCTTAGAGGACTCTGAATCATGAGCTCCAGGCTTTCTGTGACTTCACCACAAAAGAACAGGACCCCCTATTAAACTCAACTGCCCTATAGCAAGAACAAGCCATGTAGCAGGGAGCAGATGAATACCTGCAGGCCAATGGAGTCCGAGGCCAAAGCTGAGTTCATAGCATTAAAACTATCCAGGGCTGATGACTGGGTCTGGATGTGACTCTCTAGATAGTCCTTTTGAGCATGGGAAACCTGGACAGATGGAAAAGACAGTCACTCAAAACCAATCCAGACACACCCACAGCCATCTTCAGTGAGGCTGGAACTTTCTTCTGAGAATAGCCACATCCGCTTCAACAATATCTACAGTAAAGCTGTAGATGAAAGGTCAACACTGGCGAAACCCCGAGAGTAGAAATGCAGGACTACTTCTCCTTTGGGCGGTAGGTACACATCCACCTACAGCCTCACTGAGGCCTCCTGGTACCTGCAGAAGTTAGACACTGCCCTTTAGGGGAAGAAGCAGAATAGAGGAGGGGCATTAAGTGAGTTGCTTATAGTTAAACGGCTCAGAAACTCCAGACCTAGAAGGAGAACCCAGTTGGAATGACTCCTACCATCTTGCCCTTTCTCCTCACCACTGACAGAACACATTTTGGGCTCACCCAATTCGTAAGGGTTGTTTTGCTGCTGTCTCAGTTGGGTGTGTGTGTTTAATGAGTTTGAGGAAGTTTCATCGGAGGCCAGTCTTGAGCTAGACCTTACCACGGGCTGGGTAGAGAGGCAAGCAGGCAGTAGGACTAGGGGCAGGAGTTCTCATCGAGACTCAGGGGTAGGCCTCATGTGACTGGGGGTCATAGGAAACAGTCTGGCATAGCAGAGCAGGAGGTTCACCCTGCTGGTGGGAGAGGGAGGGTTGAAACAGGAAACCAGGACTTGAGCATGGGCATGCTCTTGTCCAGGGGCATGTTTATAAGATAATAATTTAGCGATCCTAATCTGGCTGCAGTATGTAGTATGGACAGTGAAGACACCGTGGGCAGAGAGGTGGGGTTCCTGGGACAGTTCTAGAATGAGAAAAAGAGGATGTGCAAGAGATGATGATGGGAAGCAATGGGCAGGTCTTATTTATATTTCTATTACAAATTCAATCCTTCAGCTTTGAGGATAGTCATTAGTGTCTGTCAGGGGTTGACAGGCTCAATTTCCATAATTAGGTGAGAATGTCACACATCCCCTCCTCCAGGTCACTGAAAAATGGGCCAATGGGTATGTTTACATAGCCCCACACCTATAATCAAGGCCAGAAGGCCTGCGTGAGCAGGAAACCCCACAGCCCAGCCATGTACTAAACTCAGGCACAGCTGTAGCAACTGCCCTCTTTCCTGCAGATGTTGACTCTCACAGAAGGGATGTCACATGTGCACACAGACTCCTATCTTTGGGATGATTAATAACAAACACTCTAAATCCCACAAGCATTAGCCTGGTTCAACTACAGGGAGCTTATTTTCTTAAATTTTTGAATAGGTTATACGTTAGCATGGTGCAAACATTTAAAAAGTGTAAAAGGCACACACTGAAAAAAATGCCCCTTTCAGTCTTGTCACATTCGCCAGGTTACCCCCATGCCCTCCTCTGCCCTCCAGTTAGGAGCCACTGTAAATAATCACTTTCTGGATTATCTTTTAGTTACTTTTGTGTGTCACTTTTTTTTAGTCACTTTTATCTTTTAGTCACTTTTGTATTTTGTGTATACAAAATAATCCTGATGTTTTTATTCTTTCTTCCTGTGTTATGTAAAACAGGATATTTTGTTATGCAGATTTTTCTACATTTTTCTTTTCATTCTTGAAGTCTTTCCCTATCTTTTTTCAAAGGACTTAGGTACTCCTTTTTTTCTTTTACAGCTGAATGGCTTCTTTTGGAGACATATAACAAAATTTACTTTCCTCTTCTTGATGGACATTTAGGTTTCCAGTCATTTTACTATTACAAGCAATGCTGCAATAAATAAGTTCATCCATAAGTCATTTCTCACATATGTGAGAGTTTATCTGTATAATAAACTTTTAGGAATATTAGGAATAGACTTTGGTGAAAATGCTTCAAATATGAAGAAGATTATCCTTGCCACAAAAGTTTCCTTTAAATAATAAAGTCCAATTTGTGATAAAACTCCCTCAGTTCATTTAAAATGTGGTTCTATTCACTAAAACACACACACACATGCACACATACTGTATACTCAAGAATCTTTGGGAACCAGCTGCTGAGAGGAAGTATCCAAGTTCTACCATTCCTTAAAACAGCCATGTCCTGAGATATGGACTTACTGACAACTCCTGAGTGAGCTGGCGAATCTTCTGTCTCATCTCATCATAGTCTCCATACATCCGCTTCCTTACTTTTTCCAAAGTGGCTCTTACCTGCAGGCCAAAAAATGTTAATTAGAGATCAAGCATTTTTACATTTTCATGCAAGATATCCAAAACTTTACTAATGAGAGAAGGGCTCCATTTAAAGAAGGAGGAGGAGGAAGAGGAAGAGGAGGAGAAGAAGGAGAATTTTCATTGTCGTTGTTGTTGTTGTTGTTATTATTATTATTATTATTACCTCAAGTATAGGACATCCAGTAAATTACAGGAGATGATCCAAAACTTAGTTAGAAACCAAGAGAATAATCCAAATGTTATATATAACATAATGATTAAGAAATATTAATTATCCAAATAATAAACTAAAGGAAAATATGGTTTTTAGAAATTCATCAGTTACCCTCCAACCACATTTGGGCAAGGTCTTCCCTTTTCCCATCACATATTTTTACAAGCAGAAACTTTTGCAACAGGTGATTCTGTAAAATGCATAGCTAAGTAGACCAAAGAATCAAAGACCAGACATCAATCTCTAATTTTCCCTATTTCTGCTCTGATTGCTAAAAAGCAATTAATGGAAGATGGAAGACAGGAAAACATAGCTGGGTGGTTCATAAAATTCAACACAGTTTCCTCAATAATAACCAACTGTCCACAAGGCACCAAGTATAAGAGAAGTGAAAGTGGCCCCCAAACACTATTCACATAAACACTATTTGAGGTTCTCAGTAGTGACTGTCAGAAGAGTACCAGGGCATTAAACACTTTTTTTGAACAAAACAATAAGCCTTACAAACAGATCCTGCTTCCTCTTTTCTTCTGATGCCCTTAGATGAATAAAGTGCTCAGGAATCCTCAAGCAGGGCAGGAAATCTCAAGGAGCTTCCTCCAGGCTCACTCTAGAATATCGACCTTAGAAGAAGGACTTGTGGGCAACAGGTTTCATTAGAATGTGCATGTTTGGGGACAGAATTGGGAGACTTAATTTTGAAGGTGTGTGTGCATAGCAAGTACAGTGTTTTTAATTACACTGTACGTTGGTGGTGATTTAGAGGCAGAAAGGAATCAAGAAAGACCCCAAGACTTCCCCCATAAATGCTAATAATAGAGTTTACTTTCTTGCTATTATCTACAAACATTTTGGGAAAATTAGGTCAAAAGCATGACTTTCCACTGTGGGCAGATGGAACAACAGTCATTTGTGGCCCTGAGCTGGCTCATGTATTGCCATCTGTGGTGAGTGGTGAAATCTTGAGGTGGGTGTCTCTGTCACTGAAGAATATCAGAGGACGCCAATACAGCCAGCATGCCGCTCACCAGGGAGAAGGCAAATAAACCCATAAACATACTCATGAGTGACCAGGCCCGAGATGGATTTGAAGGTGGGACTGGAAATTAACTTCGCACCGCAGATCACAGAGGAGTTTGGTAATTACAGGTCAGAACCAGCCCTGCAACTCTGGCACGTGTCAGTCACAGACGTGAACCTGCCGTCTTTGTCCTGGGCAATTTGAGACTTGCGACTCTACTCAGAAGGCTTACGTCTAAAGCAACAGTATGTTATTTGAAATATAGAAATGAGAAAGACCTAAGTATTTCCTTGAGGAAAATACTGGAGGCTTAGAATGCCGGAGCTGTTAAGAACGGACAGGAGGCTGGGGCTGTAGCTCAGTTGCAGAGTGCTTGCCTAGCATGTGTGAGGCACTGGGTCAATCTTTAGTACTGCATAAAAATAAACAAATAAAATAAAGGCATTCTGGAATACTCCACTCTGTAAACCCACTAAATAAAATGTGACCAGCTCCACAACCTTCACATGAGAAAACAGAAGATTAAGGAGGCAAAGATGACGTGCTTTGCCACCTGAAAGCGGGTCTGTGAGCTTGCAGGCACGGGAGCCTCCCTTGCCCTCTGCTGCCTCTGCTTCTCACAAGCACTTTCCAAGCTACAGGTCAGTGCTTGGGGCCCATCAGTGTGAGAGCAGCTCATTTCCTCTTCCATCTGATCAGTGTGGTTTAGGCAATAGGAGCATGAGTCAATCTAGGGGGATAGCAGGTGGGGCTAAAAGAAACGGAGACAGATATTAAAAGATGAGAGAACGTGCCAAAATGTTAACAACTGTACTGGCTGAATGGTAATATTATAGGTGATTTTGTTTTCTTCTTCATACATTTTTATATTTCCTAAATTTTCTCAAAAGAACATGTAACCTAGAAAATAAGAAATATAGCATTCAAAGAAATGGCATTGACTGGCTTGGTTTGGGCAATGTTTATTGTGGTTTACTTGCCAGCATTCATTTCAACCCAAATAACTGGTCTGAAACCTACCATGTTCTCCTAGTTCACTTGCCAGGGATTGGTCTGGGATCAGGCATCTGACCAGACCCAGTCAATGAGACAGAAGGGGAAATTTAATGGCTGGGGTGGAGGTGTGGGGCAGGGATACAAAAGGCATCCCAGGTGAGTGGCCTCTTTTCTTCCTCCAGATACTGTAATATTTTCAGAAGACATACCAAGCCTAAGGATGAAGGAGGAAAAAGCCAATGGAACACAGGAAAGAAGAACCAGAGCCTGGCCATGCCCAGCCTGGAGCCCAGCTATGTCCAGCCTCATCGCCATGTGAGATCAATTTTCTTTCTGAGCTGACTTTTCTCTTACTTGTAGTCTAAAGCATCCAGTCATAGAGTTGCCCAAACTTATACCTTAGGTGTGTCCAATGTAAAAAACAAGCACTTAAGAGTCTTCATACCATTTATGGAAAAAGGAAGCCATGGATGGGTTTCCTAATATCCTTACTTGGTAGCATCTATCCCACAGAAGTTCAGCCTACCCCGTGGTGCAGAATTACATGTGTGCTTTTAACATTACCATGAAGATATGTAGAAACATTTCCATTCAAAATAACACTAAGAAATTCACAAAATGCCTTATTATATTCACATCAATGCTTCCAACTCTACCCTCTTACATGTTACAAAAGGAAAACAGGCAAAAAAAAAAAAAATCCTTTAGTGGCTCACATCTTTGATGTAGTTCATCTCTTCTTTTAGCTGATTGGTGGACCACCCATACACCACCATTTCTTTCTGCTGATTTGGATCAGATCTTCGCACCACACCATAAACGACACCCTGAGGAAGTTTCCTGGTAGGTTCTCCATTGCTTGGTTCAGGATGCTAAAAAATGGTAGGAAAAAGAAAAAGAATAATCACTCAAGAAAATGGACATACTAATGGGCCCACTGTATGATGTGCAGATTGTGCACAGTGCTGGTGCCAGGCAGCAGGGGTGGGTGGGGCTCCCAGCCTGGGCTGGGCCTGCCTTTACCCAAGAGGAGGAGCACCTTTGGCTAACTTCAATAGAGGCCCTTGTCCACTGACCTCAGAGTGCATTTGCACTTTTTCAATTCTCACAAGGTGTCAGAGGACTTGGGTCATGACACCAAAAAGTGTTTGAAACCTCACACTCATTATTCATTACTCATTACAGTTCCTCTTATGGGCTCATCACCAAATACATGGCCTGACATGCAGGAGGTCGAGGTGGGCAGTCATCAGGCAGCCAAATTGTCCTCTGAGAGTAGGGCTCACCCCTGGAGCCAACTTCTGAGAAAAAAAGGTGGGGTTAGTACAGAACCTGCTGTGATCATTCATGAAATATTTCTGAAAAACCAGGCAGAGGCCATGTGACTCCACTCCAAAAGAATCTTCCTTAATTCCTTCAGTTAAAGCTTTGATGATTGTTGAAATGCAAATCCCTGAAGAAAGGATCACACATCTGAGTCTTAATACGTCTTTGTGGAATGAAGACTCAGAAAGCAAGAAAAAGGAGAATTAAGGTTGGCTGAGAAACTACTATCAGCTAGAAATATTCCTTAGCTCATCTAATGTTCACAAGCACTCCATCACAGCAATCTTCTTACTTCATAGCTGAGAAAACTGGAATTGAGAGCGATTAAATAACTTACGTAATTTAAAAGTAAATGCAAGCCCATCTTGTCTGACATTAAGTACATCCCCCTCATACTGTAGAGTTTGCTAGATGTGAGGGGACAGAGTGGGGGCCTCTACAACATGGAGGGGACAGAGGCAAGGAAAAAAACCCAGATCAAGGACTGGGACTAAATGGATTAAACAGCCTCCTAACTGGGCATGGTAGTGCACACCTGTAATCCCAGCAACTCAGGAGGCTGAGCACGAGGATCACAAGTTCAAAGCCAGCCTCAGCAACTTAGTGAGGCCCTAAGCAACTTAGCGAGACTCTTGCCTCAAAATAAAGAAAAAAAGGTGGTGGGGGGAATGGGGATGTGGTTCAGTTGTTAAGCACCCCTGGATTCGAACCCCAGTATCAATAAAAAACAGCTTCCTCCCTATTTTCCCTGGGGCTGATCCTGGTAGCACCATGATAACACAGCACAGAGGTAGGAAACCTATCAGGGCAACCACACTTTCCCACTAGCTCCTCAACCACCTTTGCATAGATTCTTTCCATGTCTTCACAATGTATTTTTTTATATACAAAACTATAATTTGCATTTAAAAATCAATGATTGTGACAGAACAATAAGTACTTTCTGATCCCATTCAAAGTTTATAAAATTTTTAAAAAATTCCAGAAAGATACATGATAAATTATTAATTGACCTCTGAGGAGGGGACAGTGGGGCTGGACAGGGACACTGGAGAGCAGGATTACTTTCGGTTTTTTTCTTTATATTCTTCCATATTATTTGTATAATTTTTTTCTCTTTTTTTACAAAGAGAGCTTTGTAAAAAGAAAGAAACCACATTCATGACTTGCCACCCTCCTGCACATTCCTGAGAGAAGATGGAATACGAGAGTCTGGACCACTCTGTCCTTGCTCCTGGTAAATGCATGCATGTGTGTCCCTAGTACCTAAATTCACAGGCACTGCTGCTACCCCCAGAATTTGTTCATAAGTTTAGGTGAGCAGCTGTTTAATGGTTCTCAATGGGATGGCAAGTCAGCATCAAGACAGCCTCAGTATTAAGATAGCCCTAATGCAGTAGGCACATAATTAGGAAGAGGAAGAGCTCTACTGAAAATCCCCACATACCAGGGAACAAAAACATGTTCTTTCAGTCATAGACTCCACCCAGTTCCTGAAAAACAAGCTCATGAGGACCTGAGGCTTTGGTGAGACATATTCCTACAAAGCGAAGGTGCTCAAAGGTGAACCAGCTTGCAGGAAAACTCAGGTGGCTGGATGCACAGGATTCTGTCCTCCAGGTGGGGACATAGGTGCCACCACCAAGAGAGGAAACACAATACCAAAAACAACGGATCCCAGGAGCACTGCCTGAGAGGGTGTGGATCTAAAGTTGTGTGTACGGAATGATACTGAAGATGCATTAAGTGAAACATAGTAAATGGTACATTCCTGGTTTTTGTTTTAAGAATATGTGTCCTTATGCATAAAACATCTAGAATGATGCAATGCAAACCTTTAGTGACAATTTCTTCCTAATACAGAATGTCTCCTTTCCTTTACACTCTTTTGTACTCTGAATTTTAGTTGGGAGAAGGGGCAAAAAATCCAAACAATTTTGAATTGATAATTTTTATTTCAATTTTCAAAAAAAACTAAAAGTAAAAATTATTAACACATTAAGGTCTAAATAAAAGACCCCCAGGGAAGGGCTGAGCCACAGGGCTCTGCTCGGATGCAGGCTTGCAGCATAGCCACATCCCAGGGAGAAGACTGTGGAGCTGCTGACCATGGTAGGGAAAGGGAAGAGGAAATATTTATATATTATCATTATATTAATATATTGTTAAAGAATGAGACAAACAATATTTGCTATATTTTTATAGAATATTTTCCTTAATTCTCATAATAACACTACTGTATAAATATCACTAGTTCTTTCAAGGTGGCAGCATTCAAGTTCCTGTCTATGTCTTTCCAAATCTAAGCTCTTTCCTTGACTACCATGCCTCAAAACCAGCTAAGAATCAGGACAGGCACTGAAACACATAACTCCGTGGAGCATCCAAAAGCCTCCAGGGACGGTGAAGCCTAAAGTCCAAGTCCCGGGGCTATTTGGAAGAGGTCAGCCCAGGATGAGGGGCTCTTCACTTCTCTACTTCACTCCTGTCCCACTCCAGCCTCACTGTCTCCCTTTAGTCCTTTTATCAGAAACCTCCTTTTTGCCTCATGCCATTTACACCTGCTCTTCTCTCTACCTGCACTGCTGAGCTGACATTTTCGCTTCCCTCCCGGACTTCCCTAACCCTTCAGATCAGTTAGGCCTCCTCTTGATGAGATGAACACAGCCACAACCAAGTGACAATAGGTATCCTGATAGGTGTAAGGTCTGATCCCTTAGCAACGGTCAGTTTCAGGAAGCCTGGGCCTTGCTCCTAGTAGAATCCCCAGCATTTAGCAGTGATAGACACAATAACTTTCTCCATAAACGTTTGCTGAATTAGTAGGAAGTTTTAAAAGCTATAAGAAGTTCTGAGGAATCACCCTGAGTATCTAAATATGGTCCAGCTTGAGGGAACACCTGTGTTCCTCTTATTTGGAGGGACAGATAGCTGACATTTGCCCCAGTCACAAAGTATATACCCAAAAACCTTCCAAAAGAGCAGAGACTGCCATCCATAATTTTTACAAAATGTCAGTATACTTATGGTAAAAAACTGGAGAACACAGGAAAAAATTAAAAGAGCTAATGTTTGGTGATATTTATAACTGAATTTTTCTCCTCTTACAGCCTTTATAATATCTCTGTAAGAAAAAATATTAACTGATGCATGATAAAAGTATTGTGATAAAGTTAAGAAACAGTCTATCTTTGAGAGAAATATGAACTATTTATGACATATTTATTTCTTTACACAGGGTGGAGGAAGTGGATGGGGGTATAGACAAGGAGAACTGGCCAAGGGTTGAGGGCAACTGGGGCTGGGTGAAGGGTTAGTGATTCATCACACAATTCAGTCTCCTTTTGTATAAATTTCCCCATAATTATAAGATTTCTTAAACCCTCCTGATAGTGCTGTTGAATATTAAAAAGTCAAATTTAAAAAACAATATACTAGGGCTGGGATGTAGCTCAGCAGCAAAGCACTTGCCTCCAATTCACAAAGCCCTGGGTTCAATCCCTAGTTCCAAAATTGAAAAGGAAAAAAAAAAAAAAAAAAAAAAAAAAAAAAAACTCCACCAAAAAACCAAAAAACATATGCTAGACCTATTGCCAGCCTCCTGGGCATAAAACAATATCAGGCAAACTCTCCTTGAAAATAAAGCCCAAAGGTGCACTGGAAGGAAAAGAAAGTTGTTACCAAGAAGGGAAAAGGAGAGAACCCACTGAGAGGGCACTCCATAGGCCCCGAGTGAAATGCATCAGAATTAACCGCAGGTGTAGTCAGAACGCAGTCACACCACAGGGTGTTTCTAGTGAGTACTTAACAGCTTAAATTTTACCTACAGGCTTATACTATGGCTGTTGGCAGCAAGTACCTTAGAAACTTGGAAAGAAGAAACTAATGGAAATTTCGTATTCAGTCTTGACTGCTATAAGGGATTCAATGGCCATTGGAGAGTTTGGTCCAGTGAGGTCAGTGATAGGTGGCCCTATTTTCCAGCTCCTGAATCTTACAAAACAGCAAACTTCACAAAGGCAGGGATTCATCTCCCATACTCACTGCTATATCTTGATACTCAGCATAAATAGATACTAATACATGCATTTTGAAGGGAGGCAGACAGATCAAATTTTTGGAATTGAGACTATGCCAGAATATCTGGAGTGTTTGGCCATCAGAGACACTGAGGATCAATCTGTACAAAGACAGAAAATCCTTTTGTCGATAAGGTCTCTTGGGGAATAAATAACAGTGGAAACACAGCTTAACTCATTAGAACTGATGGCAGTAGACTACCACAGCTGGCCACAGCCCCAGAGGCCTAGCAGCTGGTCACATGTCCAAGCTGCCAATATGACTTAGGACCATGACATGAATGACTTGCAAAGTTGAAGTCAAGTGTCTTCCAAACTTCTTGCTGTGGACCTCTTCTCTCTGACCAGAGGACAGCAGGTGCCCTGGGACTGCGGAATCCTGAGGCAGAGGGCAGCCTATCCATTTTATAAACAGAGCTGGTACTTTCAGGAACATGCACTGGCCTGTCTGGCCTGTGTGTCTATCTTAGCAAATTTTTCATCCCAGGTAATTACTCATATTTGATATTGTTTTGCCTTCTTATGACAAAAATGAACATTACGGCTGAGCCCAAAGGTCTTTCCACAGCCTGGATAAGAAATAGGGAAGAGAAGGCTACCAGCTTTGTATCTTCAGAGAAATTGAAGCCTTTGACTTATGAGAATATTTGTTATTTCTGACAGTCTCACAGACTGAATAGAGAGCACTCTCTAAACAAGAGCCCCAGAGTAAAAGGAAAGAATATCTGGGAGAAAAAAAAATCAGGAACTGTTTTTCTGGAACATAAGGGTATAGGACACACCTTAGGTAACTCTGACTGATAAAATGTAAATAAATATCCTAAGCAGCTTTGCCTGATAAGAAAGCATGCAAGCTGATGTTCCCAGGGCTACATGGCAGAGTAACAGACCTAATTTAGGATTGCAAATTCACTATGTAACAGCTGGTTGGCCCTGTGCAAAGCTAGTTACTTTGCTGAACTTCAGAAAAATTGAAAAAGGGTTGTATAGTCCAGATGGTTTGCAAAAAATATTCCTAGCTTCTTTTCAGTGTCAATAGGAGTGTGGGGTAGAAGGCTGAATGGGGGTGGGGGTTGCTGAACATAGCCCTGATCTGATTTGAAATCAAACCCTTGCACTTGTGGGACACACAATGACTTTATACACGTATTAGTTTGAAGAAAGAGTTCCACAGCTAAAAGAATTTGGGGAAAAAAATGAGTCTAAGCTAATGTTTCCATTTACTTGCAGAGGAAACTGAGGCCCCTAGAGATGGCTTGACCTGCCAGAGCTCTGCAGTGGTGGTGAGGGAGCCAGGAGTAGAGCCCAGGCCTTGACCCATCCTCTAGGGCTGTTATCTCTGAAGGGCACCAGAGTCCCCGCACGCTGTCACAGAGGGCAGCCCCAGCCTCATCTGCAGCCCTGAATCATGGCAGCACACTCCCTCACCTGGCAACAGCCTTGATGTTGTATAAACAGTCACACCAAGGACAAGAACCAGAGGGCTTATTCATCCAGGGCTTTTAAAGGAAAGGGACTATAAAACCTGATGGCCAGGGTTTCTTCCTATGAAACATTTTACTGGTTAGAAAATTCCCCACTCTACAACCATACCCACACATCTGTTCTCCCTCACTCATTTCTCAAAGGGCTGAAAACAGCTTCTTTAAAAACATCAGGTCACCGAAGGATACTTACATGCTGGATGTTAATAACTACTTAAAATATTTATTCTATCAATTTGCAAAAGACTTCATGACAAGCACACAATCAGTTCAAATCAGATTCCCTGAAATTCAGCTAGGCAGTGGATCCTGATTCAACACATCTGACATAGCTGGTGTAGGTCCTGTCTCTTATTCCTGTTGGGCAGGGTAGGAAGGATACCCGAACACACATGGAAACACAGTGCCAATGGATCTGGACAGTAAAGTGGAAACGTACATTCTCAAAGTTCTTAGAAAATTACAGATATTTATAACTTTATTACTACCAATTCTAATGTTCAACAATTTTATGAATATAATCCATATTTATCACTTTCTCAACACAAAATTTGCACTTGCAAACTAATCAGCATACCTCCTTCCACATTACCAATAATTTGTGTATTTGTGTGTGTGTGTGTGTGTGGTACTGGGGATTGAACCCAGGGCCTTGTACTTGCAAGGCAAGCACTCTACCAACTGAGCTATATCCCCAGCCCCCAATAATTTTTAATATACAAATAAGAGCCCACAACTAATTCACCTGAGCTGTTCACACAATTTAAGATAATTACAACATACAAAGAAAGTTGTTATGGGTTGAATTGTGTTCCCTAAAAAGAGAAGTTGGAGTCCTAGCCCCCAGTGCCTCAAAATTTGACTTTATTTGGAGACAGGGCTAAGTGAGTCCTTAGCGTGGGCCCTAACCCATTTTTACTGCTATCATTATAAAAAGGGCAAATTTTGGACACAGGGGCAGACACACATACAGGAAGAACTCTGTGAGCCACACGAAGAGTGCAGTGATACAGCCACAAGCCAAGGACTGCAGGAGCCACCAGAAGCTGGAGAAGGCAAAGAAGGACTCTTTCCTTGCGCTTCCAGAGCATGGCCCTGCCAACACCTAGATCCCAGACTTCTAGTGTCCAGAACCATGAGGGAACAAACTGCTACTGTTCAAGTTCTGCAGTTTGCAGTGCTTTGTTTTGGCAGCCCTCAGAAATTAACACAAAATGCAGTCATCCAATCAACAGTCATTCACTGAACACCTATTCTGAGTGAGACAGGGAGCTGGGTTCTGAGGAAAAAAATAAAAAGACACTGCTCACAGCTCTACTTGTGTCTATGCATAAGCAAATGTCATATACAAATTTTTCAGAAATGCATATCTGTAGATATGTGGAGTTCTTAGCAGCAGATGGCTAGGTGCCATGCAAGAGGGGTACCTGGCGCCTGGAGTTTGAAGGAGGGGTAGACACTGAAGCATGAGAAGGTCTCCGTGGGGAAGTTGATTCTTGAAGGACAGGGGAGTCTTGGGTAAAGTGAGAGCTGGCTGGGAAGAGACTGCAGGTATAGGCGGGGCTCAGCCTGGGTTCTGAGGAGGAAGGAGATGCCAGTTGCTTGGGAGGTTCCTTAACAGCAGAGAAAAATGACCAGATGTCTTCTAAATGTGTACACCTATGCTCTGTTCAACATTCTGCCTAGAACTTTCTGGGAATTTGTTCACATAAATGAACCGTATTTTAAATACTGAAATAATAGTACCAATAAAACATCGGCAGTCTGTAAAAAATAATATTGAAAATCAGCATGGTGACCCACTAGGACAGGGCCCAGGCTGCAGAGCTGGTAAGTGGGGTAGGCATCTTTCCAAGAGAAGCCAGCTCCAAACTGCCAAGAGGTTAGTCTATGCAAAGAGAGGAGGCACATGGGTGAAGGGATGCTCAGATTTATGGAGTTGGATGGAATGACATCAGAAAGAAGCAAAAGGTATGGCCCCAAGGAAGGAGAAGAGTAGGGCAGCAGCATGTGGGGGTGCGGGGATGACTCCAGGCAGGTAACAGGGAGAGCAGCAAAGGCCAAGGCCACTGGGTCTGGCATTCAAGGAAAGAGATCTGACACTTCATCACTGCCTCTCAATCCACCCTAATCCACCTTACAAGTCAGACACTGCGAGGGGTACTCTGCCTGTATCAAGTCATTGACTCTGCAGCCAGGCATTATCACACCTGCTCTAAAGATGAGGAAGCTGTGTGTATGGGAGCACACCGTGACCTGAAGAAAGCAGGCTCCAGCAGTTGAAGTCTCCTGAAGAGAAAGACTGAAAAGGAGCAGAGGGCCAGGCATCTGCCTTAGGGATAGGAGTACACCCCATGATCCCACAAGTCCATAAAAAGACACTGACTCTGTTGTAACCTTCATGCAGCTAGGCAAAACATACCTTCTGCAACACACCTGCATTTTGAGTAATTCCCCTCTCCAATGACTTGAGAACAGGGACAGAATATTCAGCTGGCAGTGACACCTGTGCATGGCCAGCCACCCCATGGCATCCCAGTTACTCTGAATACACTAACCTTTTTCCATGACAGTGTTGAAGAATAAGGCTCAGTCCACCCTCCTCTAACTGTATCTCTAATAGGGCACTGGAAATCCTCTGAGAAGCTTTAGGTTAGTAGGAGTCAATCAGGCTATTGACATCTTCCTACTTCCATATCCAACCTAGTGCCAATCTCCTGGCCTTTGTGCATTAGAGTTCCCCTTTCAAAGGAACCAAGTTATCTGACCAGGGAGGGTCATCCAGGGTTTTGGGTACTCTGCAATTTTGTGGGTTCCAGGGAGGAGCAAACATATTGGAACCACATCAGAAGAAGTGGCCCCTCCAGAGTACCCTTGTGGGTGCGTGGACTCTGGCTCCCAATGACTCAAACCCAGGAACCTGTCCAGCACATGATGATGAAACCATTCAGAACAGCCCCATCAGAACCTTCAGGTGCTGCCACCACCCAAGGACTTCAGTCCTGGAGAAAGAGTCTGCCCCACCCTCCTCCTCTCTACCCCAGTTTTTCTATAGTGAGTCAGCAGTGTGTGACAGATAGGTACTCAGATTGCACACCTGGTCTCCCTGATATAAGAGGCATCATGGTGCATACACTGCCCCAGTGGTTTCTGTCCTGAGCTCCTCTGCACCTTGGAGCTCATAACACCCACAGTAGGATCTGGGGATGGAAGAGGAAGGGAGACTGGGAGGACTTTGGCCCCCACCAAAGCCACTTTTGCCTGGTCTGTATATGAGGGTTCAATATATAACATATCGATTCAAAAAATAAAGTCTACTACTGCTCTAACAAATTTGAAAAGCACTACTCAAGACAAATAAGCAAATTGGTATACAACCCAATTACCAACACCATTTAACATGGCTAAACACATGCCTCCTTGCTTGGGATCACTTGATTTGTCTTCAGCAGTGACAGCCCCTCCAGGACATCTACCACTCCAGTTTCAGCACTTAGAAATCCTTTATGAAATCTCCCCAGGCACGCAGCTTGGGGCCAACTCCAAGAGACCAAATTCCCAACTCTTCTACCACACACACAGGTGCAGACACCAACGCCCTTGTCCTGTCACCCACCTGACTTGGGCCTCTTCTTTAAAAAGTATTCTAAGTAGTCCTTGTGCCTGAAGCAATCAGTTCTAAAAGGGACATACAGGGAGAGGAGCAGTGGAGGCAGAAGGGAATGTCCCCTTGGCAACAGAGGGTCCCACTCAATCCTGGTCATCACAGGCTCTAGAAGCCTAGCTGACCATTTCCACTCTCTTTATGGTTATGAGTTTTTTGACCCAAAACTTTTTAAAATTTGTTCTTTTTAGTTATATATGACAGTAAGATATATTTTGGCAGATTATACATACATAGAGTATAATAATATTCTATTTAGGATCCCACACTTGTGGTCGTACATGATGTGGAGTTACCCAGGTTGTATATACAAATAGAACTCTAGAAAAATTATGACCAATTGAGTCTATTGTCTTTCCTATTCCCCACTTCCTTCGTTTTCCTTTGTCTAATCCAATGGATTTCTATTATTCCCCTTCCCAACCTCCCTTGTGACCTAAAACTTTTTTATGGTAAATCTTCAAAGCTACAGAAAAGCTGAATGAATTCTTCAACTATATAATCATAGGACCATTATCACAAGAAAATGAACATTTACTCAATGATAGCTAATATATTAGATGTTATTTATATTCAAAATTATATGTTATCCCAGTATGTCTTTTATAAATTTTTTGACCCAAGATCTAATCAAGGTTCATACATTACATTTCATGTTAGGTCCTTTAAATCTCTCTTATCTGCTACAGAGTATCATCTTTTTAAAAATATCATTGACTCTATGGAGAGGTACAGACCTCTCCAGTTTTGTAAACTGTTTCACATTTTGGATTTTGCTTCCTTATTTTAATTCAGTTAGACAAGTTTGGCAAGACTATTACACAGGTAATAGTGCACCTCCTCAGAAAATATGTAACCTAGCCTGTCCCCCATTAGATCACTTGGTTGAAATGCTGACTGCCCAGTTGCTCCACTATAAGGTACACTGACCCTTTAGAACCAGTAAGTCATCTTTCAAGGTGACATTTTGAGACCACATGAATATCCTATTCCACAATTATCTTTTACCAACTATTATACTACCCAGTATAATAGTTTTTTCAAATTATTAACCTAACAAATGGATTAATCTACCAATTACGTTACTATAGCTCTTATACTGTAATCATTTCACCTCCTGCATTAACACAGGAACTTTGGGGGAAACCTCATATGGGAACTGTAACAGCCAGGAACATGGGCAGAGATAAACAGAACCTCCCATTTAGTCCTTAAGCCTACACTTCAATGTCCCTGCCAAGTAGTCAGTCATTCCCTTCTCTGTGTTCCCAAAGCCCTTTTTATGTTGCTGGATCTGAATACTTGAAATATCACATCATTGTTTATTTATGTCTGTCTCACCTGAGAAACTGTGAGTTCCTCTAAGGCAAAGACAGGGTCGCACTTATCTTTAGGGCCCCAGCACTTAGCACAGGAGCTGGCACGTGAGTGTTTACCATTTGGAGGAGAACTCCTGTGACAAGCCAAGAAGGTGCCCTTCTGCCACCAGAGCGGCCTGCTGGGTTTTTCCTCCATGCCTGGGCCTGCGCGGGGCTCCCAGCTGGCTACTCCCAGCTGCTGAGAAAGACTCGGCTGGGCGGCAGCTCACAAAGGACCCTTTGACTCAACCGCACTGGGCTGTTTCAGGAAAAACCACGTTCCCTGCCACAGCACCTGTCACTAAGGCCAGTGTCCCTGCAGCTCCAAGGAAACACAGAGCCACAGTGTTCACCAAGAAACAAGAGCAGGGGCAGAACACTGGCAGAGCCACCAGGGAGAGCAGTCTGGCTTCTGGGAGACAGAGGGGCAGGCCGAGAGGGGCTATTTATCAACAGAGTGGCAGATGCACAGCTCTGAGACAGGAGAGTAGGTTAAACAGGACAAGTGCAGGACTATCGGAGCTTGACCTCAAAGATGGCTCACCTGCTCTCTTCTCTCAATCTTCTTTTCAGTTTGCTCAGAAACTGGACTCTCAGGTGGCACGGTTAACCGCAGTCTGCAGACATTTGCCTGGAAGAGGTGGAAAGGAGAGGTCAGGGAGGAACCAGCATTTGGGGCACAGCAAGGTGACCTTGGGCTTCTCACAGCCTGTTTCCACTTGGCAATGGGGGTCACTGCACCAGTCACGCAGAAGACAGAGGGCAAGGCTAGCCTCTGTCTGGCCTAGCTCAGGCACTCACCAACCTGCTGCTCAAAACAAGGAAACTATTGAATATCTTCAGAAATTTCAAACATTTTATTTTTAAATAGCTCAGATTCCATAACAATATGTATAAAATGATCTCATTTCACAAGTATAGGCCAAAATGCAGCTAGAGGAATAGAAGACAAAATACACACAGTGGTTCTCTGTAAATTGTAAGATTTTCAGGTGACTAGGGTAGGAGAGCGCTTTCTAATTGACTTTCTTTTTACATTAGAGATGTATGTGCTTTTTAAAAATATTTTTCAGTTATAGATGGACACACTGCCTTTATTTCATTTATTTATTTTTATGTGGTGCTAAGGATTGAACCCAGTGCCTCACGTGTACTAGGCAAGCACCCTACCACTGAGCCACAACCCCAGCCTCTGAGATGTACAAGCTCAATCACAACTTTTTGAAAGTCTGTTTATCCACATTCACAGTAGCATTATTCACAATAGCCAAAGGAAGCAACTCAGAAGACCATTATCAGATGGATAAACAAAATGTGGTATATATGAACAATGGAATATTGTTCAGCCTTAGGAAGAAAGGAAATTCTGATACACGCTACCACACGGATGAAGTTTGAAGATAGTACGGTAAGTAAATAAGTTAGTTACAAAAGGACAAATACTATATGATTCTACATAAATGTGATATTCAGAGTGTTCAAACTCACAGAGAAAGAAAGCAGCATGGTGGCTGCCAGGTACTAGGTGAGGGCGGAATGGGGAGTTGTGTTTACTGGGTGCAGAGTTTCAGTTGGGAAGATGAGAGGATTTTGTAGGTGGACAGCAGGAATGGTCGCACAACACTGCAGATGCACTTAATGCCGCTGGACTGTACAGTTAGAAATGGTTAAGACAGCAAATGTGATGCTCTGACTATTGTACAGTTTTAAAAAATACTGACAAAACCAAAGCTGCCCATGTTTGTTGAATACAGATTTAAAGAAAGAGCATTAGATGGAAAGACAGAGGAGACTAAGATTATAAATTGATAAAACATCTGACTCCTTCATTGGCTATACTACCATGAATATTTGTCCCTACTCACTGAGACTCTTGTCAGTTTATTAAAGGCTTGCAACAGAATTCACTGAAATATAGGAATAAAGCTCCTAAGTGACTTTTTAAAGTCTAGGACTGGGTTATAGCTCAGTGGTAGATCACTTGCTTGGCCTACACTAGGCCCTGGGTTTAATCCTCGGTACTGAAAAAAAAAAAAAAAAAAAAAAAGTCTAAATTATACTATTTCTCTTAAAATAAAACAAAGCATTATACCATTCATGGAGAGAAATTACAACTTATGTGTTCTATCAATATTCTATTGATGAAGGGGGATTTTGATCAAAGTCATTTCTCTGCCTACTAGGAAAGAAAATATATAACCACAATCTGTAGTGTGAATGAGGCAGTAACTATCATAACGACTAACCACGGACTCCACTTACTGCATGCCAAGCACTTGTAAGCATCTTCCATCCATTTATTCATGTGATCCTCACCATGACCCTATGGCAACAGGTTCTCCCACCAGCCCTACTTTGCAAAGGAGGAAATCAAGTCTCTGAGGGGCTGCATGTCCTGTAAATGACAGAGCTGAGATTTGAACCCAGGCAGTTTGCAGAGTCTGTGCTCTTAGCCCTCAGATTCATCGCTCACTACATCCCTGAAACGCCACATGGGCTCAATTCATGGTCATGCCACTTGTCTGGATACAGGTTGAACTGTGTCCCCCTCAACTTCATATTAAAGTCCTAACACTAGTATCTTAGAATATGAACCTACTTAAACTGAGGGTCTTTATAATGCTGCTCAAGTAAAAATGAGATCAAGGGTGGCACTAATCCAAAATGACTAGAGTCATGAAGTAGGAAATGTGGAGGCACATTCTCTTGCAGGGAGAATGGCTTGTGAACTTAAGATGGTTATCCACAAGCCAAGGACAGAGGCCTGGGACAAATCACTCCGTCACGGCCCTCAGAAGAAATCAATCCTACAGACACCTTGATTTTGGACTTCTAGTCCCCAGGACTGTTAGACAATAAATACATATTTTTTAAGTCACTGGTTGGGTAGGATTGCAAGAGACCTTTTAGATCCAACCTGTGCACCTATGAAAGCACTCAGAAATGCACCTGAAAGGTGGGGCCCCAGCCTGTGGGAATAATTTTGCATGAAGTGAGGGAATCCAAGCTTGGGACCCAAGTTAGTACTTCCACATATTCCATCACCTCCCTCCAAGATGTCACATCTTACTATCAGGCATTTCCAACTTTCTGATGTTGAGTTTACATGCTTTGCAGAATTCCCACCTAACCAACCTAGGATTTCCCTTGAACCACAACAGAGACTGCCCTTTCTAGACAGTTTTCCTATTCCCTGAGACCTGTTCTGTATGGATTAAACAACCCTAGTTCTTTAAGATGTGGTTTTGAGACCCCTTTCCATCCTCATTCTCTTCATCCCCCAATGTCTTAAGGGTCAGATGTGGCCTGACACTCAGGGCTATCAGTGGCTGTAATGTGGCCAACCTTGCAACCAGCCTTCAGAGCTCACTGCCAGACCTGCAAGTCAAAGAAACAAAGCCATTCCACCAGGTAGTTCTCTTTCCTGACATGCAAAGACACTGATGGAAATCTGGGTCCGTCAGAGAAAGGCAACCCTCTGACTCCAGGTCATTCAGACACATTGAAACCAGCCTGGCAGGTGTACAACATCAGGTATAACCTACCCTGAGTGGTGATCCAAATCCACCATATTCAGCAAACTTCTGATAGGCTGGGTCTAATCCATGGCATAATTCTTCAGAGAAAATGAGGAACTTTCCTCCTGCACCACATCCCATACACACATGCATGCACACACATACGTATGTGTACATGTGCACACAAGCACACACAGACTCCAACACCTACTAGTTGTGTGACTATGAGCAAATTACTAAACTCTCCAGATCTCAAGGGTAAAATGAGATCTATTAGGAAGGTATCTAGCACATAGTAAGCCTCTATGGATGTTAGATATTTTTATTATTATCTAAATACTATCATTGTCCTAGAAATTTATATACTCCAAAATGAAACAGACCTAACTGCTTCACCACCCTGCTTTCCTGAAAATAACAATTTAGTCAATGGCTTTGGGACATTAGCACTGTAAGTGATGCCTTTTGATTGGCTGATTACCCTAGAGGGATAATCCCTGATGGCCATAATTTTCAGAAAGGCACTTGATGAATCCAATCACCCAAGAGTGAGATGGCCCCTCCCCCCGGTTGAGCTCATTCTTCATCTGCTCCCACAGAACTTTGATATTCCTCAACATACTTCCTACAGTGTGCAGGCACCTTTTGAAAATCGAGTTCTCACACTAAGCCATGTGTACCCTGGGGTATACAAACTCAAAGGGTAAAACATAATGCATAAAACAAAATGAACTTGTAAAATAAATCGTTTGGCATCAAAGATACTTGGCAGTTGCAGCAGGTGCTTGAGGCTGCGCCCCAGGGCCCTGTCTGGGGCGGTTACTCTTGTCAATAGAGGTGCTTTGATGGAAACATTAAAAAGCACAGCTATTCTTCAATAAATGCTGACCCACTGACTGTACTGAAGCAGTTTAAACTCAGCTGGGAACAGGATCACATACACACCTTCTGCACTGTCACAGGGAAAAGAAAGCTGCAGAACAAAATGTTAAGAATAACCCCATTTTTGTTTTTTAAATACACATTGATAATTTGTATAGATTTAGAGGGGAAAAATATCTTTAAGGAAACACAGCCAAATGTTGATGCTGTTTATATCCCAAAAAAATGGAATTTCTCTACTGTTCACAAATGTTTGAAGTATAAGTTTTTAAATAGCAGTAGTAGTAGTAGTAGTAGTAGTAGTAAAGATGGAAAGAGATTATGCCAAAGATACCAAGATAGATAGACCAATCCTCCCTAAATCCACAGGATAGCTTCAGTGGCAGCAAAAAGAACATTCTGGAGGTCTAGATGGTACTCTGAATTCCTAACAGAAGCACTACAAAAAAGTGAACCCTGAACCCCTCCCTACTAGGCTGACCTCCTAGGTCCACCTGACTAGGTCCACCTCCCTCTACTCATTCACCTCCAGCAATCTCCCCACAGGAAAATCCCCCTGATCAAGATCAAGGTCCTGTAGTTTATATTTGAACATTTTATGATGCTGATCACCATGGTTTCCTGAAACTCAGATACACAATTCCCAGAGCTGCCCCAGGCTAAGTAATACCTGAAAGGCAGGTAGGGCACTTGATTACCAGAGCTTCTCACAGCAGCTGGCTCAGCCCTTGAGTTAGGAACAATGCAGAGAATTGCATTTTACTTATCCTGAACATCACTGCTATTGGACTAATCATCCCTGGAAGCAACAGTCCATTGCAGTGGATCAAAGCAGGAAACTGCACACAGCATATTTCATTAGTCAATGAGCACCCACTAATTGTAAAATACTTTTTAAGAGATATGAGGGTACCATGTTGAAAAAGAAACTACTGTGCCCAATGAGCTTATAATCCAGAAACACCCTCACATGAGTTAATAAAGAACACTTGTACTACCCAATACTGCAAGGCAGGGTAGCTTAGTGGCCAAAGCATGGTAAAACTTCACTTCCTGGGTTTCTTCTGGGTTCTGACACCTACTAGTGATGAAACCTCAGGAAAGCTACTTAATCTTCAGGGCTTCTGTTACCTTACTGTAAGATAAAACTAACAATATTGTACCCTCTTAAGATTGTTGTGAAGATTAAATTAACTAATATGTGTAAAGGGTTTAGAATAGTTTCTGGTACATATTAAGGGCTCTCTGAGTGTTCTTCATTATCACAGGAATATTGGAAAGACAACCTTAATCTTAAGTGGAGGTAGAATTACATGGGAACAAAAGTGCTTAGAAATGACACTTGAGCTGGTATAAAAGGATAAAAAGAACTTTCCAAGTCAGTGAGGTTTGGAGACTCCATCGTAAGAGACAACTATCAGGCAAGGTGTTCCAGACTGGCCAAAGACAGAGCTGTTGCCATGTTCAGAGGATAACTGGGCCTGCAACCTGAGGTAGAGGAGGAAAGGAAAATGAACAATACATAGTCCCAGTCAGAAGACAAGGGAGTCACTGAAATCTTTGGAGGAAGAAACTAATGTTCAAATCTGGGTTCATTTTAATAATTAAACTGACAGTCACTGGGTACTTCCTGCATGTGTGCACTACAAAATGGAAGGAAAGGAAAACTAGGGGGATATTTCAAGCAAGCTTTGTACCATAATGGCTTTACAGCCTCTATAGTACTTAGCATAGTATCAATATATAATATGTAATAGTATATAATGTGGTGCTTGCTCAATGAATGTCAGTTGGAGGGGTTTTTTTTTGGTTTTGGGGGGCTTTTGTTGTTGTTTTGCTTTTGGTTGAACTAAAACAAAGAAAGCTACACCTGAAACTCCCTAGAGATTCTTCCACTTAATTGGAAGCAACTCTCTGGGGAAGGGACAGCAAGAGAGGGGCAGATAGCATTCGGGCCTCCTCCAGAAGAAAAGACACAAGCAAGCCCTTGTTTGCAACTCCAGGCACCTAGGGAGCTCAATGGGCCCCCTGAAGCCTTGTTTCTGACCCCCTTTGTGGAAGCAGAGATCCCTCACCTAGGGGTATTCTGGGGATCCACACACCATGCTTCTCTCAGCCCCTGGCTCCCAGGCTCACCCAAGGGGGAAAAAAAAAATCTATCTCAGATAAGAAGGGGTGGAGAAGATGACCACAGAAGCTAATCAGTTTACAGAGATGGATTTTAGGAAATTAGTCAAATGCATTTACATTTCTCTTAGGCCTGATCCACTCCAGCTGGTCCCTGTTCAATTTCCCCCAACAACAGAAGGTGTGGCCTCTGTGGATGTAGCTGGGGGATCCACCCCACACTCTGCTCAGCACAAGTATCCAATCTCTGGCACCTGCAGGCCAGGCTGTATGAAGCCTAGAGCATGCCCATCTAGATTAGGTCTCTCGGGTCTGCTGTGGCCCTGAATTTGCAGCTTGATTATCTACCTCAGGGTGGGGCAAACTTTTTCTGCAAAGTGCCAGATAAGAAGTACTCAGGTTTTTCAGGCCACTGTATAAACCATTCCTAGCTCAGAGGCATACAGAACAGTAAAGGATCTTCCCTTTCTACTCAATGGGACACTTTTCCAGGTGGTATCGTGTTCTAGAGCCTCTCTTTCCAATGTCAGAGAAAAATTCATCAATAAGAGGACAGTAACCTCTTCTCCCTGCTCTCTCTGGCTCCTTCTGTACCATGCAACAATGTACTCAAAATGTCAAAATCCAGAGAGAAAGCACTGATGGGATAAAGGCACAAAAAAATACCAGTGTGTCTTGGAGTGCTCTGATTCCCTGCCCTCCATCTTACAAGGCCTAAGGGACCTTTCTAGAACACTGTCCCAGGAGTGGACTAGGAAAGCTTTCAGGAAGGAGTGAAGGTTACAGAAGTATTCTTATCCTAGGCTGCACTCAGGGAAGCCTCCTTAAAAATGCAAATATTATTCCCTACTTTCAGAGGTTCCCCTGAATTAGCTTAGGGTGAGGCCAGGGCATAGCTCTTTTAAGTTTCCTGGTGATTCCATGCAGACTCAGAGTTGAGAACCACTGACTTAACCAAAGAATAAAACTCCAACTGTGCTACAGGATGAAACAACTAGAATATTTGGAAGCCTTCCCAGAACTGTCAAACTCCTCACTGGTCCCATCCACTCGTCACCTATTTCCTGCCCAGGTGGGCTGGCTTTATCCCAAGGCTTCTCTTCCTGTGTTTCCATTTGCCCACTGGACATTAAGTGTGGCTTCTTTAGGACCCTGGGGACTCCTCTATGTAAACACCTATTCATCAAGCCTGAGGAGGGAGGGCCCTAAGACTTATCTTCAAGTAGTTAACCACAGGTGAAACAAGCATGGTGGGGTACATAAGCCATGGGAAGAAGAAATCAGGGCAGACTTCCTGGAGGGGATGATCCTCATCAGAGGAAAGCATGAGAAAAGGCAAAAGGGCAAGGAACAGCACTGGAAGTTTGGCGAATGGCAATTAATTAGGAACACCTGGGACTACGTGGGAAGAGGATGTGGGTAGAGGACAAGACGGCCAGGTCAGAGGGCCCGGATACTATGCTAGGGAGTTGGAATTTTTTCCTGGTAGTACCAAGGAGATTCCTGACGCAGAGGAATCAGGTAACTGGATTTTGCAGTTTTGAAAGATCACTCTGACCATAAAGAATGAATAAAAGTCAGCAGTGCAACTGACACTTGGGAAATAGCACTCATTTGAGAGGGAAAAGGGGTGAACACTGCTATAGTAGTCTCCTCTGTGCTGGAAAAGCACTGCAACCATTTTAAGATCATAATGAGGTTGATCACTGAAAGTATTTGGGTTGAAGCATTTCAACACGTCTCTAATCAGCCCTGGACCCACAGTGCCTTGAATGCAAATGACAACGATTCTTAAGGCTTTCCCACTTGAAAGGGTTTCCCAAGAGACTGGAAGCATGGTGGTGACACCATCCTCCAGGTCCGCTGCTCAGATGTAGATGTACAACAGGGACCTAACAGGCAAGCCTTCTGCAGTGACTGGAGACATTTTTTAATGACAGAGGCTTTTTGGGCAACCCCTAAGGACGCACAACTTGATCTGTCAGGAGCTGGCTCAGCAGGACCCTGGTGAGAAGCCAGCAGGCCTTTTGGGTACAGCAGGGACCCACCTTTCTTCTCCCTGTGGATGCTGCAGCCAGCTTCCTTCCACCAGATGCTGAGATCCCACAACATCCGGTGTCCCTTCCTTAGAGCCTGCCAGATGGTACAGAGCTTATATGCACAGATGTTTTTGTGGACTGGGAAAAAGAAGTGAGGTAACACCTGTCTGACCCACTCACAAGCCACCTAAGGGAATTCTTTATTTTGAGCTATCAGAATGAGAGTGATGCATTAGCCAGGGAGCAATGCCTATCAGTCCATTCTGGTTTTAAACAGAGGAAGCCTCTGCCAAGGCAAGGGCAGGCTAAGGAAAAATCCTGTCCTGTGGCCTTGTTGGGGTTTGTTTTGGTTTGGATTTTATGTGCCACTGAGGAGCCATGATACCAGCAAAACCAGCCAACAGTCTCTTATTATCAACAGAACACAGTGCCACATAAAACCCTTGACAGGTCTAGCATCTCACATCATCCTAGCCCAACAGCTTAGCCAAAAGCACTGGGGTACACAAAGCAACAAGTACTTTCCACCCCAAGCCCACAATCTGGCCATACAACTGCCTTTTCATTTCAAAGGCTCACACAGCAGGATTAACTTTCATTTACAGAATTCCTTTCAAAATCATGAAGTAATGCCAATATTTTAAAAAAATTTCCCACACACCCCAAGGTCATCATTCTAGCTGTGGTTATTCTCCAAACAATTTATCTCCCTGCTGTTGCCATAGATAAAACTATTTTTAGTGCACAACTAGTTTGAAGGCTTTTGTTTATCAGCTAGCAGAAATTACTCTTCTCACCTTCCCCCCACCCTCTGTGAGAGATTATTTTAGTTAGGAAGGAAGTACAATTGCAGGTGGCAGTCACTGAACAAAGGATAACTGGTGACAGGCTAGTCGCCCCCACTGCTCCTGGCAGCTGACTCAGAGAACTAAACTCCTGCTCAGTGTCAGCTGTCACCAGTGGTTGGCTGCAATGACTGGCCCAACATAGCCTGGTTCCCCACAGACACTAACTTGATAAGCTTTTTGGATGAAACAGAAGATTTATTTTAATGGCTAATATGTTCCTACTAAAGATGATCACTTGTCTACCATTGGGGTGAAATGAGAGAATGATATAGGCTTTCCCGAAAGTTTTCAACTTTGTAAACACTTTTCATAATTATTTGTTTAGCCTGCAATTTTATTTTTAAGACATCCTGTTTTTGTTTTTCTAAAAAGAAATTTAAAATAAATGTTTTGTCCCAAGGCAGGTCCAATATGCCGTTGTCATACACCATATGTCAAGTATTCCACTTAGCCAAATGGTAGTTCCTTCATGCAGTATCCCAATGTTGTCAGCTGCCCTACACACTCCTACTCAGGCTGCAAGACTAAACTTACACATCACCTGCAGTGAGGGACCTCCCTCAGGTGCCTCAGGAAGAACCCTGCCTTTTAGCTTCATAGAACTTTGGAACTACTTCTCCCCACTACACGATCAATGCTTTGACAACTTCATGACAGCAGTTTGTGACAATGTCTGCCTCCACAGGTAGGATGGACCCCAATGCCCAGCACTGTACCACACAGAAGATCTATAAATGTTCAAGAAGCTAATTAATCAACTGATCATGTTTCCCACCACATCTCCACACACACACAAACAACATAGCACCTGTGATATTTGCAAAACCAATGGCAGAGTTGGAAATGATAAAGATATGGAGAACACCAGAACCTTCCAATATCCTCTTTCCAGAACAAGTACCAGGATGCCTAGCATAGCCTGCATAGCCTGATTCAGAGCCCTGGGCCTCCAGTCCAAAGTAGTTATACACTCTTATTCAAAAGGCAAAGCATTCTCAATAGTGTTCACAATGTGCCAGAAACCAAAGCACTTCTAACTAAAGAGATACTCAAAAACATATTGGAAAAAATCTTCAAAAATGTTATTGGGTATACTACCTAATCACATTTATGTATCCACCTACAATATTACTTTAGCTACCCCAACTCTAACTCTAGAGGGGAAATGAACCCCATCTGGGATCAGGGGCATCTTTTCAGTGACTTTTATTCTTTCTGTTATAATTGATAAAATTTCCAAAGAAAGATGACAAATATCCACCTTGGAGTAAGGCCAGACCTCTGGCTGGAAACCCAATAGGACCTAATATGGCTCTTGTTCTATGAGGTTAATGATTGGACAACTAGAGTTCTGTCAACCTGCATGCGCACCCACGTGTGCACACACCCAAAACCCATCACCTGGCCCAACCCAATTATAACACACACCTGTCTTCTACAGCTAATGAGAGACAACTCATAAGGTGATATGACCACCACCATTTGGTTGAGATACATAAAAGCAGATAAGCATGTCTACAAGACTAGCAGACAGAAGTACCAAAGGGGCTTTTTTGTTTGGACTGAAGCACCCATTCAGCTAAACTTGGGGAAACATGATCAGAAAGTTTCAATCACAGTGAAGAAGTGTTGAGTAATAAGTACTGAATATCGTGATGGAAGAACTACAAGCCACAAAACAAACCTCTAACAGTTTGCTCTGAGACCCCGATCTTGGAACAAATGCAAGTGAAAGATGCACATGTGAAGCCAGTCTTCACAGAGCATACAGAGGTGGGAAAGGATGTAACAAAGATTGCAGAGAAACATGCTTCCACAAGGAAACCCTCCCTGAAGACAGTGACCAAGGCTATCAGGACCACTCTGCTGCTACTGTGCTAGTATTTAAGCTAGAAAGAAGAAAGTGTTAGGGCTAGGGTTGGGGCTCAGTGGTAGAGTACTTGCCTAGTAGGTGTGAGGCACTGGGTTGGATCCCCAGCACCAACATTAAAAAAAAAAAAAAAGAAAAAGAAATAAAACAAAGGTATTGTGTCTATCTACAACTAAAAATATCTTTAAAAGAAGAAGAAGAAGAAGAAAGTGGCTTGCATAACATGACCTCCCACACAACTGGGCTCCTGGGTGGCCAGTGCTAACCCCTGGTTTGCAAAGAGGCATCCACCTTGGCTAAATCCACTCCAGAATCAATATTCTTCTGTCACACTGAACACAAGTGACACCTTCTTACTTCTAATTAATGGAAGAAGGAAAGTTTGGGTTTAAAATACCATCTTTACTTGTGGGCCTCAGGGTAGAGATACTGCAGATCAGGGTACAGATACTGCAGAAATGTCTCCCTTGCTTTTTAAACTGGTGCCACCAATAAGTTGGCTTGACAGAGGAGGTAGGAAGGAGAGGAAAACTCTGGGAATTCAAGAAAGTCTACCAAGACCTCTTTTCCAGCTGGTGAGGTGCCCCCTGGGCGTCAAGAGGGAAGGTCACAACCCGTGCTGGGACTGACGGGAAAGTTGAGCCCAGGGTGGATGTCAAGGCCAGGGGCTGGCTCCCGCGCGACCTCAAACTCTGATACCTACTGAAGCGGCGAAGCGGCGGGGGAACCAGACCACGGTCGCCACCTCCCCAGCAACTCACCCTTCTGCTGGGCGTCCCGGGCGCTTTGGAGCCGCCGCCCGAGAGCAGGGTGACCGTGGACGTGGAACGCAGCATCCCGCGGCGGCTGTCGGCGTTGGGCTGGGCACCGAAGCTGCTCCGGGGCAGAATAAGTGTGCCGGGCGCGCCCTTCGCGGGGGTGGCTCCGGCCACTTGCTGCTCCAGCTTCGACTCGGCGGGAGACGGAGGGGGCGGGGCCTGGTCTGGGGGCGGGGCCGGGCCGGGCCCTGGGGGCGGGGCGGGGCGGGGCCCGGCCGGGGGAGGGACCCAAGCGCTCTTGCCTAACTGGTCCTCCTACATTTCCTCTCCAGCGCGCCGACCCTGACAAAGTTGAGCTCTATCCTTTCCCTTGGCGCTTCATTCTGTCCGGGGAAGGAAAGAGTCCTGGATATCTGGGAGGCCCAGGCTGTCTGTTTTCTGAGGAGTCGCGGTCCGCCTGCACGTTCAAGCTCACAACGCATTGCTACCAGTGCCACACCCACCCCTGGCTATTTCCCCCACCCCACCCCCAGCGGTCTCTGCCACACCCGGGGATCCCTGGGACCATCACCCTATCATTTATTGAGTATTTATTGAGTGCCTATCCTATGTTCCTCCTAGCAGTCAACACAATTGACTGACCCCTGTCCTCGTGGAGTTTGCACTCTGGTGGGGTCCCCGGAAAAATGAGATTGTCTTGTGCTAAGGTAGAAGAGGGCACAAGGTGAACTATGAGAATACACAACCGGTCTTAAGAGCCAGGAAAAGCCTCCCAGAGGAAGTGACTAAGCTAAGACTAGAAAGCAAGTAGGAGTAAGCCAGACCTAGTGTACATCACAACTGCTCATATTTATTCAATGATTACTGTGCAACCAGCTGACAAGCACTTTGCATTACGTCAGTGAATTCTTACAACCACGCTTTGAGGAAGGCACTACTATTATCCTGTATCCATTTTGCAGATGAGGACATTGACTAACCAAAGGATTGAGTAACTCATCAGGGTCCCCAGTGGCTGCTGAATGGCAAATCTAGGGTATGAATCTCCCCAGTCTGATCCGAGGGTCTTGCTTGTGCACTCCTGCCCTCTAACATGAAAGAGGGTAGCTCCAGGCCAAAATCAGGGGCATTTTCAAAGAGGGAAGGGAGGCAAGGGACAGTATGATATTTTTTAAGAACTATAAATATCACAACAAAAGGGACAAATGGTAGAGATGCAGCTAAAAGGGATCTGAGGCCAAGACATGCTGTGCTCAGTTTGGCCATTATCCTCATCAAAGAAGACAGGATACCTCACACCCATCCCTCAAAGCCCAGGTCAAACTCTGCCTCCCCACCAAGTACTCCAGGACCTCATGCCCTCTGCACTCACACTCCTGAACCCAGAAACTCTTTGTGATCATGTTCTCTGTTAAAGTCATCTATTTGTATGCTTCCTTCTGGAAGCAGGAGGCAGGCTCAGTGCTCTCTGAATGACCAATATGGCACCAACAGGGAAGATGCTCAAGGAATGTTGCTGAACAGAATTTCAAATGATCCTGCAAAACTAGTTTCTTTGGCAGATGAGGAAGCTGTGTGATTTTCCTGAAGTCACACAGCCTGTTCATCATAGCTGTGCCTGTGTTCTAAGAGCTTTATACTTCCTTTCTCATTCAGTTCTCATAATGACCCCACCAGGTAGAATTGTTATTATTCCCATCTTCAGATGAGGAAACTAAACCCAGACACAGTAGGTGACTTGATGAACAGCTGGGACTAGACATCTAGTCTTCTAACTCCAGACCTACTGCTTTTCTACTACACTCCTTTCTTCATCCTCCCATCTACCTACCTTTTCCAAAAAAGGTTCAGGAGAAGTTTCTTTCCATCCTCATTCAACACAGTCCTACACTCTTGGTAGAATTTTGTAAGATTGAAAGCTGGGTCTGCCTTTCAATAAATAGTGGTCATTATGTGGCTGTTGAAAGACACCGAATTGGACATCTGCATGGTCATCTCAGTGGAAAGAAGCTAATGATTAGTGTTGCTTTGTTGTTTTGCTCTGGGGTAAATGGAAATGGGCTGTTTTTCAAACAAAGTCAAAATAACCTGCCATCCACAATGTTTGTTTATATTATGGTAACCACCCAAGTGACCACCCAAGATGGAGTCAACCTTTGAGAGAAAGGGTGGTCCAGGGATCCATTTTTCCTCCATCCATTCACATCGTTAATATCGTTGATATAAATAATACTTTTCATTATAATCCATTGCACAAGTAGCAGACTGCTCACCAGCTTGGGAGCTATGTAGGAACAGGATCTTATTTATACCTCTGCCTGCCTGATATTTGGGACATATTCATTGGTACATGGTAAGTGCTCAGTAAGTGTTGAATGAGTGAAGAAATGATATTACAGAACAAGACTGCAACTGACCTGTCACTGAGTAAAACAGAAACGAAGGCCTTTGCCAACCAAGCTTCTAAAGTGACCAGGGTCTACAAGAAATTTTCCAGCTGAAGCAACCAAAGCCCTGGGATTGTCCCAGTGAGGGCAGTTTCCCAAAAATGGCTGTCACCAAGGGATGTGGGCAGAAGCCAGGCTCTGGCTTATACCTCAGCCCCTCCCGACGAGGTCAACACTAGATATGGTAGGACCCAATGGTGGCAGAGTTCACAAGGAATTGCAGGAGAGAGGAGGATGGGGAGACCCCATGAAGTGGGAAAGGAGAAGAAAGAAAATGGAGAGAAAAGTAGGAAGAAGAAATCAATGGAAAGTAGCTCTAGAATGGAGAGGGAAGAATAATAAAGTCATAGTCACAGGTTTCCACGAATAATTTGAGAAGAAAATTATACAATAGAAGGATTGGCACAAAGGCTGAAAACTCCTGCTCAAGTCAGAAGTCCTCAGAGTCAGCCAGGCCCGGAGGTACAGGCTTGTAATCCCAGCAGCACAGGAGGCTGAGGCAGGAGAATCGAAAGTTCAAAGCCAGCCTCAGAAATTTAATAAGGCCCCAAGCAACTCTGTGAGACCCTGTCTCTAAATAATCTATATATAAAGGGGGGTGGGCAGGGATGTGGCACAGTGGTTAAGCACCCCTGAGTTAAATCCCTGATACAAAAAAAAAAAAAAAGTCCTTAGAACCTATAGATTATAGAGAGTAAGGAACAGAGTGAGAAAAACAGGGACAGGGTTCTGGTTTGGAAGGTCATTGTGTTCCCTCTCAACATGCCCCGGTTCTCTCCTGGCCCTCCCTGAGCATTGGTGGTAGAGGGTTGCCAGTATTTGGGCTTGAGGGGATAGGAGATACGACAGAACTATCTTAGCAGCTCTTCCTTCCTTTCCCATCCATCGCAATAGCCAATATACCTAAGAGTTCTCCTAAATATCTCTGCTGAAGCACAGGTGTATAAAAAATTCCAGTTACCTATATAAATGCCCTGTCTTTTCTTGAAATCAGTTATTGAATCGCACCTCCTCCCATCCCAGTTTCTAGAATTCTCTTTCATATCCTCTAGGCATCTGCTTTCTGAATTGTCTTTGTTGCTTTCTGCTAAGTCCTGTGCAAACTCTATCTACATCTTTAGCTGAGGAACTTTTGATGGGACCCATTTTCCCCCACATCCTAAGCAGCCAAGACTGCTGTTAGATTTTTAGCAGAAATAATTAGGAATTGAATCACATGCTGGACAGAAGCATGAAATGAGTAAGCCCAAGTCATGTCAGGCTTCCTGATATTTTGCATCCTCCACATTCATACATCTCTGAATCTTCCCTTTCTTTCTTATCCATTCATCTGCGGCAACATCCCAAAGTCCTGGCACATTCTCCTGTTCTGAATGCCACAGAGACCAGACTTTCACAATGGAAAAAGGACACATTTCCAGCCCAAGGACAAGGGTATTGAATTACAAAGTCCTTTTGGATAAAGTAGAATAAGAAACCTGACCTATTCACAGGCACCCAAGAGGTGGAGAACAGGGCCTAGTGATAAGGAAGGCAGACTGAGAGGAACCCAAAACACAAGTCTCCACACATCCACAGTGTTTGTAAGACTATCTAGACTGGAACCTGCCGCTGATCACCCTGGGAAATACAAGCTCATTGCAAAGGATTCTGCTGGCTCCCCAGGTAACACCATGAGCAAATGAGCAACTGATAGAGTGATTGAAAAAAAAATTCATTGAGAAAATATGTATCAAGCATTTACAATGTGTTGGGCGCTGGAGAGGCAGAAACAAGTAAGACAGCCCTGCTTTCTAGGATTTCAAGATCAAATTGGGAAGAGAAATATGCATGTAGGAAATAAAAATTATAACTGACACCTAATGTGACACTTACTATGCATGATGAATTGTGAATGCATTTTGAGCTTTTTGGAACACATAGTGATGAGAAAGATACACTCTGTCCCCTAATTTGCAGATGAGGAAATTGAGTCACAGGGAGGTGAAACGACTTGCTTGTAGTACCAGTACTGGTAAGTGGTGGAGCTAACCTTCAATCTGAGGCAAAATGGCTCCATCTGTGTGCCTGACAATTCACCTCCTATTTGGGGGCAGGAGCTAAATTTGAGACATGTCCAAAGCACAGAGGTAGACAGAGGAGAAGCTGCTGCTGCAGAGGACAGGAAGGGCTTCCCTGGGAAGGTGACCTGGGAGTTGGTCCTGAAGAATGAGGAGGAAAAGGTGAGAGCTTTCCACACCAGAGGCCTCGAGGAAGTGGTGGGGTCAGAGGGTCTGGGAAATGGCTGATAACCAACTCAGCTTGAACTTCAGGGCAGAGGGATGGCCAGAGACCAAGTGGGGTGGGGTTAGAGTGCAGACGGCCTTGAATCCAGTTGAGCCTGGATTACAGGTGAGGAATTATTGAAATTTCATGAGCAGGGCAGTGATATGATCAGGTTTGTGTTAAGAAAGATGGCAGGCAGCAGAGAGACCTATGAAAGGAAGGCAGAGGCTAGGGCATGAGCACTTGTTTTTTGTTTTGTTGTTGTGGTTGTTATTCTTGTTTGGTTGGTTGGTTTTTGGTACCAGGAATTTAACCCAAGGGCCCTTTACCACTGAGCCACATCCCGAGCCCTTTTTGTTTTTTCAGACAGGGCCTCGCTAAATTGCTGCGACTGGCCTTGTACTTACAATCCTGTCTTAGCCTCCCAACTCACTGGGACTACAGGCATGAACCACCACACCTGGCTGTGGGGTGAGCAGTTCTGAATGCATTGAAATTGTGTTGTTATGATATAAAGAAGATCTCGGGCTGGGGAGATAGCTCAGTCGGTAGAGTGCTTGCCTTGCAAGCACAAGGCCCTGGGTTCAAACCCCAGCACCGCAAAAAAAAAAAAAAAAAAAGTACTAAAGAAGATCTCAACAAGGGGAGTCAGTGGCAGTGGAAAGGAAAGGAGGGGGGTGGGTCCAAAGGTTGACAATCAGGAGAACTTAGTGACCAATTAAAAACTGTACAATTTTTGTGAATTGTAAGCCATTCTAGTGAAATCAACAATATTTCTATAGACCCTGAGGGAAGAAGAATCAGTCAAGTAAATGAATAAAGTTTAGGATGAATGGTTACTTTCTCAGCCTTGTGGCCTTCCTGTGCATTAAACACAAAGGAACAAACCTCACGTCCTACAAGGTGTCCGTCTGACTTTCTAAGTAGCTGCTACCATGGGCTTGTAGTAGAAAACCTTTAGATGCAGAGGCAGGAACTTATATATTTATTTTCTCAGAAAGACATCCTGCTGTCTTTTAGAGGAATTAGTTTCCTTGGGATATCAATAATAATAATTATAGCAGAAGGAGCCAGGCAGGTGAGAAATGTTAAAGGAATTAGGGCCTTCCTGGACAGTGTGATACAAAAAGCAGCTCCTTCTAAAGACCATGCACATCCTCAAGAAATTTAGGTTTTCCCTGAAAGCTACTGAATTGGTGACTGGTCAGAAAATTCCCCTTGATTGAATTAAAATGTGAGTCATACCTGTATTTTAATCTATATGAAAAAAATGAAAGAGCTAATCTATGAAAAGAGAATTTTCTTTTTGTATTTCTGCCTTAAAAATAGAAATCCTTTAGATGTTTATGCACGCATAGTCGTGCAGAACACCTGCTAGGTCCATGTGAGTTGTGACCATCGTCTCAAGTCAGCTGCTCCCAGAAGCAGACTCTGAGCCAAGGACTCACATGTAGGTGATCATTAAGGAGCTGCTTTCAGGAGAAAACAGGAATGAAGTGTGGGATGCAGGAAGGGGAAAAGCCAGCAAAGGAGCAAGCTCGGTTGAAGTTCCAGGTTTGGTTGGATCCCATGGGCAGCTCTGGAATGTAAATGGCACCTCAGAACTGAAGACAAAGACTGGGGCGCTTGTACACTAGTCAGTCATTGTCTCAGGTTTCCTGAGGATGGGGGTGAAGGATGAGAGAGGTTTATGATCTCCCAGGTATGTGCAGCACTTGAGAGAAAGGCAACTTCATGTCCATAGAAAAGTCCCCCACAAGTGACAGGGTAAAGACAATTAGAATCAAGAACACAAAAACAGGAACATACACAGAGCAGGTAAAAGAGGAAATTTGAGTGGCACCAAGTCTGTCTACAACATCTATATACTGTATCTATATACAAATCTGGAAGTAAACATTAATACCAATGGGTATATCCTATCTCACTACTCAGTAAAACCTCTGGAACAACAATAACCATAAACCACTGTGCAGCCCACAAGTGTGGTACGAACTAGTGTAGATATAAGCAGTCTAAAAGAATCAGAGGAAAGAATATTCAATCTACTAATAGAGGGGGCAGGACCCAGAAAATCAAGAAGCTAGAGAAAGGAGCAGAATCTAATTAGATAAAATCTGGAAGGAATAAACGTATGGTCCAAGCTGGGTCCAAAGTCAACAACAGTATATACAAGACTTTGAAAACCCAACTCACTAGCATCATGTGCTAAGATAGTTGTGAAACTGAGTTTGGTCAATAGCTCCAGAGAAAACCACTCTTCTAGATCCAGAACATCTCATTTCAAGTGGGATTTTCAGACAAAGGAAGATTTGGAATCAGAAAAGCAAGCATCTTTTCTGTATGGTTCTGGTCCAGGCATGCCTGGAATGTGCCTTCAGGTCTGGGTACCATGATCGAAAGGAACATGAAATACCTGTTAAATGATAGTAGTACCCATTATGAGACTTGAATGAAATTATATAATATAAACTATATGATTATGATATGTACATCCAGCATTCAACAACTGTGAAGTTCTTTCTCAGGAAAACCATGAATTGCTAGCCTAGGTTTTGGATAACACAGAGTGTGGAGGAGGACAGAATACTTCTTTAGATGTGGAACACTTTCTTCAAAGCAAAAGTATTGGGTGTTCCATACCAGTGTTAGTGTAAGACATTTGGAAAAGAATAAAAGCATTTCTTTTCCTCTATTTGATTTGCTTTAGTAAGAGAGATTAACATGGAGAACTTATTTGCTCTCAGCATGTAAGAAGAGAATCATACAATTTTAAAACAAAGGGGCATTCAACTCATTTAATCCTGAGGTGACCAATAATACACCTTAGCATTATCTTTCTACCTTTATGCCTAATGAACTTGTGCCAACAGGTTTCCATTATAGATGCTGAGACAAATGTAAAGTTTACTATAAAACACAGAATATGAAGAAGAGTTTTTCTCTAAGTTCGATTTACCCATCTAACCCTGCTTCTGGGGTCTTCTTTCTGCTTTCTGGTATGCCAGTGGTCACTCCAGAGAGGGGCTCTGCCTATGGCTGTGAAGGTTATTCACAGCACAAAGGTTTCACACCAGGTTGTCCCCCTGACAAGGTGTGCCCCCAATGTGGGGCTGTGCCCACTAAAGGAAGAGATGTTATTTCTCATCCAAAGTCTTGGGCTGGTGGGGGTCCTGCCCTGAATGAGGGGTGCTCCATTATTTTTGTGCAAAATCCCTCTCTTCAAAACCCTGTTCCTGCCACAGCTCTCCCCAGTTCAGGTTCATGAGGACCTCTTTCTTCTGGCCAAAATCCTTGGAGTCATCCTTACCTCCTCCCCTTACTCTCCTACCCTATATTTTATTTCTCTGCTTTTACCCTCAAAATGTGTCCAGAATCTAAGTCCTTCTCCTTACGTGGGCATAATCAGCCATGCCTCCTAATTTGTCTGCTTGTTTCAGTCCTTGCCCTCCAATTGTCTAATTGAGGGCCACATTACTTTCAAACCCACATTACTCCTCCGTTCAAAACCTTGCAATGGCTTCACAACTCTTCAGATAAAAGCCCAAGCTTCATGCATCTGGTTTGTGCCCACGTTCCCTAACAAAGATCCAAGATCGATAGGCAAGGGTTTAGTCTATTTTGTTCATTACTCTAAAACCAGCATACCAACAGTGCCTGGCACAGAATTGATATCCAGTAAATCATTCCTGAATGAATAAACGGTCTTTTTGTCATGTTCCCAGGACTACAGCATGCTCAGATCAGTCCTTCCAGGATCCCAGCATCTGGATAGGGGGCAGTGTGGGCTCCATTACTCAACTGACCTAGGAAAAAAAAATCTACCTCTGTCCAAACCTCTCTCTGATCTGGCTATTTCTGCCTTCCCCCATCAACAGCAGGACATCTCATCCCCCCTCTTCAAGAGCAAATGTGGTCAGTTTCTCAGTAAATCAGAACCTTAAATAACAAAAGGACCTGCTGATTTGGATCTCCATGAAAGGCCCTGGAGAGAGGGGACAGAAAGGCTTGGGAAAGAAGGAATAAGGAAAAGCAACACCGCAGTAGAAAGAAGGGACAAAGCATCACCCCATCAGTTGTGTATCAACCTCCTCTTGTGGGTTGTTGTCAGAGGCTGCCCATTCATTAGAGCAGACATCTGTGGGCCCAGAGATGCCATCAGTTGTAGTAGTTGCCAATCATCCAAACCCTTCTTAAGAAGTGGGAAGAAGAGGTGGGAGGCTGTGTGCTTCTGCGGCGAGGCACAAGCATGCTCAGGGCTTCCACACCATTGAGCCAAGTGCCCTGGAACCACCAGCACCCTTTCACGTGGGATTACTTCACCGTGATCTTTTTTGATGTGACTCCCATGCATCTGTCAGACCAGAAAGATGCTCTGGTACTCTAGTTACTGGGGACGGATAGGATGAGGCTAAAGTTGGTTCAGAGAGGTATGCAGGGAGCTCCTGGATCTGTCTCTGCTGCTGAGGCTGCTGAAGACATTGAGCTCAACTGAAATATGGAAGGGAGGCAGTTAAGCATCTCCTGGTCACAGCCCTAGCCCATCAACCAGGAATGAAGAGTGTGAGATTAAATACTCCAACTGTAACAGGGAGGCTGAGCCCAGCAACTAAGAATCCTGCAAGAGAGGTCAAGGGAGCATGGGGTGCTGCCAGGGGATTTCAGGCACGGGGCAGGATTCCAGATAGACCAACATGCCCCAGTTTGCCTGGACTTTCTCAGTTTTAGCACTGACTCGGGAAATCCCATTCATCCCAGGCAAACTGGAACGGTTGGTCCCTCCCAGTCAGAGCAAGGAGCAAAGCCACAGGAACAAGGTCAGACTCTGGTGTGAGGAGGGAACACTGGGCACTCACAGTAGAGTGACCCCACAAGAAAGCCCATTTGTAAGAACTAGGCCAGACGAGAGCAACTGGCCTTAGAAAGAGGTGAGGTTAAGTCCCTTGGAGGAGGTTAAGTGTACTTAGCATGCAAAACAAAAAGTTTCCCGGCATTATATTGGGACCAAAACAGACACAACAGACTGGTACACCATGGTACACAATAGAAGACACAGAAACAAACCCACATAAATACAGTTATCTCATACTAGACAAAGGTGCCAAAAATATGCACTGGAGAAAACAGCCTCTTTAACAAATGGTGCTGGAAAAATTGGAAATCCATGTGTAGCAAAATGAAATTAAACCCCTATCTCTCACCCTGCTCAAAAGCTCAACTCAAAGTAAATCAAAGACTAGAACAGAGACTCTGCACCTAATAGAAGAAAAATCTTCACCACGTCAGCTGAGGACCTGATTTCCTTAACAAGACTCCTAAAGCACAATAAGTAAAATCAAGAATCAATAAATGGGATGGATTCAAACCAAAAAGCTTCTTCTCAGCAAACCATCAATAATGTAAAGAGAGAGCCTACAGAATGGGAGAAAATCTGTGCCCTGGATAGAGCATTAATCTCCAGGATATATTTAAAAAACTCAAAAATCTTAAAACCAAAAAAAAAAAAAAAAAAAAAAAAACCAAATAACCCAATCAATAAATGGGCTAAGGGTCTGAACAGAAGAAAAATTTAATTGATCAACAAATATATGAAAAAAAGTTCAACATTTCTAGCAAATTAGACAAATGCAAATCAAAAAACTATTCTAAGATTTCATCTCACTCCAGTCAGAATAGCAATGATCAAGAATATAAGCAACAATAAATGTTGGCAAGGATGTGGGGGAAAGGTACACTCATACATTGCTCGTGGGACTGCAAATTGGTCCAACCACTATGGAAAGCAGTATGGGAATTCCTGAGAAACTTGAAATGGAACCACCATTTTACCTAGTTATCCCACTCCTCAGTTTATACCCAAAGGACTTAAAATCAGCATACTACAGTGACACAGCCACATCAATGTTTATAGCAGCTCAATTCGCAATAGCTAAACTATGGAATCAACTTAGGTGCCCTTCAATAGATGAATGGATAAAAAAAATTGTGGTATATAAACAATGGAATATTACTTAGCCTTAAAGAAGAATGAAATTATGGCATTTGCCAGTAAATGAATGGAGCTGGAGAATTTCATACTAAGTGAAATAAGCCAATCTCAAAGAACCAAAGGCTGAATGTGGATGCTAATTCACAATAAGGTGGGAGCTAGGGAAGAATAGAGTTACTTTGGATTAGACAGAGGGAGTGAAGGGAAGGGAGGGGATATGGGGGTAGGAAGGACCATAGAATGAATCTGACATTATGATCCTATGTGCATATATGATTGCATGACCAGTGTAACACTACATTATGTACAATCAGAAGAATGAGAAGTTATACTCCTTCTATGTATGATGTATCAAGATGCATTCTACTATCATGTATAACTAATTAAACAAATTTTTTAAAGTTTCCATAGTTAAATAAAATTGGGAATATCTAAGCTAAACAAAAGTAGGAAGGTTTAAGATAAGATCCTAAAAAACTTGGAGCATCTTCCAAAGAGGAATAGCTGCATTCCAACTTTACTGACCACAACACCCCCACCACAAACTACTGGATGCTTGTTAGAAGAGAGCTTTAGAAAAGTGGCAAAACGCAGTTCAGCTGGGGGAACGCAGCTTGGCCCCGCCAAGGCAATGTGCCCACACATTTTGAATATGGTTTGTCCCACTGAAAACACATGTTGGAATTTAACCTCCATTGTGAGGTATTAAGAGAATAGAAACTTAATCTGAGTATGGTGTTTAGAGATGGGGCCTTTGAGAGGTGATTAGGATTAGATAAGGTTATGGGGTAGAGCCCCCAGGATTGAATCCTGGCAGCTTTATAAGGGCAGGGAGCGAGCAGCACACACAAGCGCACTCCCTGTCCCTCCCAATGTGATGCATTGCTCCACGTTGGTCTCTGCTAGCAAAAAGACCATCACCAGATGCATGCCCTTGATCCAGGACCTCTAAACCGTGAAAATTAACCTTTTTTTTTAAAAAAAAACTTAGTCTGTGGTACTATGTTTTTAGGGGGGAAAAAAATAGCCCAAATGATACAAACTCAAGTTCACATGGAGTTTGATTATGTGGGTTAATATTTGCCAAACCCAGAGAGCCAGGTCCAGACAAAGCCTCTGTTTTAGACAAGGCAGCTCAAACTGAGAACTGCCTCCTCTGACAGATGGATGGGTTTGGACTCACCAACTTTCCAGAGGTTAAAGAACCGAGGTTAAGGACTGTCATTTGTTGTGATGGTGCCCCAGCTGAAGGTGGGCTTACCTGGGGACCCTCTTTGAGAGGAGAGGGTGTCTGACTAATCCAACGAGTGAGAGAAAGAGCAGCGACTGCCCAGCTGGCCAGCATCGGCACTAATGCTGAATAGGTGCAGGCGTGCTGCCCCTAATTGTGATTTCTGTGGTGTCCACATTATCTTGATCTTCATTGGGGAAAAGCACCTGAGGTGAATCTGGGGGTGAGCAGAAGAAGTGCAGAGGGTTCTGGGGCAATACAGAGCCTGGATGTGCATGGCATCATCGAAGTGGGTTCCCTAGGCACGGGCTTTGTGGAGAGTTTCTCGGGACCTTGGGAAGCTGGGTGGTGGTCTTCTTCAAGACCTACAGATAAGTCACTGTTGGAAAAAAAGAGGAGTAAGACTGTGCAGGGCTTATGTTTATGATTCTGGTAGGTGTGATGTGTAGACGCACCCAGGAGCCCAGGAAAGACCAGAGTAGAGGTCAGGGGGCTGGGTTCTGTGTGGACTCTGGCACTCTGTGTCCTCCTGAGGCCATGACATCTCTGTGGGGCTTTACGCTTCCACATGGTGACTGAGGGCTTTGGGACTGAGTGCAGAGACCGACCATTTAGCTTTGACATTCCAAAAGTATTCATAAACAAAATGAATCCCTAAATACTTCTTTGTCGTTGTTTACTCAAGCTGTTGACTGTCATTTCCTCTAAATCTTAAGTCACTTACTATAAAGATGAGGCCGACTTCTGTGCCGCTGGTCAGAGCTGCAGGCTGAGTCCTTGAGAAAAGTAGATATAGGTCCTTCATTGGGTATTCAGATCAAAAGTCAGGAGAAGCCACCTGCACACGACCTGCATTCTCCACCCTGGCAACCTTGGACTGTGTTTACTTTCTGGAACATGCTGTGTACCTCATGTCTGTCTTGGCTTGGATTCCGTGAGGTGCAGACTCTGAGATGGGGACTTGTGTGCAGGGGACATCGGGGAGAGATCTGAGAAGACACCGCTGTCTTCAGTGAGAAGGCTCAGACAATAGAGGGAGGAGCTGAGCTGGGACACACACACAGGCCTTGGCCTATGCCACTGGGCACTCTTGAGCTGAATGGCCCTTCAGAGTCATGGTCCACTGAGGCAAGGGGATTGAGCCTTTTCACCCACCACCAATCCCTGAATTTTCGTTTGCCCTGGGAGGACCTAATATTGAGTAAGGCAGCTCCCTCTAGTCAAGGGCAATTCTTGGGAGCCATTGGCATCCACCTCTTCCTGTAGCCAGAAGAGTGAGAGGGGTATGTCAGCATCCTGCAACCTGCCACAGTTCTTTTGCTCACGCTCCTCCATCCATTACGAGGACACCTTTGCTGAGAAGCCTCCCCTTCCTTGAGGAACTCCTCAAGGCTGGGATTGCTTTACACATCTCTGTTGCAGACACATGGTGCTGGACAAATAGCTGAAATGAAATTGAATGTGCTGGATAAAAGTGAGGTCAAATCCCACAGCTACCTAGAATGAGAGTATTCAATTTTCTTTCCAAAGCTTCAGTTTCTTATTCTATAAAGTGTATAAATGGTCATTAACACTGCTTTTTAGGGTTGTTAGGATTAAATGAATAAGACACCTGACCCAGGATAAGTACTTAAGTGAAAGAGCAGAAAGCCTGCCTCCCGTAAACTTTACTCCTTGGCCTATTAGTGAGGATCTGATTATTTAGTAGCGAGGAGCGGGAAGGAGAAGAGAAATCAAGGAGAAAGAAGCTATAGCTGAGCCCATGAATGGATGTTCTGAGGGAGCCCTGGGCCCTCAAAGGTGGAGGGGCATTGGGGATAAATGAGGCCAGAGGCTGGGGTGTGGTGTTCTGACCATGGGTGGCTGGAAAGATGCTGAACTAGAAGGAGAGAAATTAAAGACCCAGAAGCAAGCCTGGTCCTGAGCCTTTGTCCTGTATTAGAAAGTCTTAGCCCTTCATGGGTGCCTTATCTTCACAGAGACCTCTGAGCACCATATCTCCTCTGTGTGTCACCTCCCCCAACAACATTCTTAATGAATAAGCAGACAGACATATCGTAAATGCCAGGCGTTTCCTCCCTCTGGTTGAGATTTCATACAATGCATTTATCACTGTTTCATCATATGGGCCACCACATATGCTT
Organism: Sciurus vulgaris; assembly: GCF_902686455.1. Taxonomy (NCBI): domain Eukaryota; kingdom Metazoa; phylum Chordata; class Mammalia; order Rodentia; family Sciuridae; genus Sciurus; species Sciurus vulgaris. The sequence continues at coordinate 105,669,242 of NC_136462.1, read as the reverse complement.
CTGAAAAAAGGAAATGGCCTGCATTAGCAGGGACTGGAGAGCTGGGCCGCCTGCATCCTGTCTCCCACGGGGCAGGGCGGGCCGGATACCCCCCTGAAAGCCCACTTCCGTCCCTTCCATCTCCTCCCTCCACAAAACCTCTCAGGAGAGAAACGTTTTCCTGTCCTGGGTGGAGAGAGACCTTTGTCCTTTGTCCTGCCTAGATGAGGGTGAAAGGGAAGACCCACCGCTGTAACTCCCTGCTCCCAGCTCCCTAACTGTCCTTGCGCACTTCAACACAGGCTCCCTAACAGCACTCTGCTTAATGTGTACGTTCAGATTGTGGGTATTTTATGTTATATGTTACTTTGCTTAAAATCCTACAGGATATATACAGATCCAGACATGTCTTGAGTTAAAATCCCTTAGAGTAGTAGTAGGTTTTTGTTTTTGTTTTTGTTTTTGTTTTTTTGTTTTGTTTTGTTTTGTTTTGTTTTTAAATACTTGACTGAAATCAAACCACCTCAGTTGAGCTAGTTCTGGATATCATGCTGGCTAAACAATTTGAAATGGGGATCAGAAGAAAGCCTCATTTGGACCATCTACAATGAATTCTACTACTTGGCAGAACCACCTCCTTCATCTCTTCGTTAGCCATCTATTCACTTAGTAATTCAATACACACCCATTTATTGCATATTTTCAAAATACAAAGTGCATTTCTAGGGTTGTGGGAAATGCAGAGATGTGTAGGAATCATCCCCCGCCCTGAGAAGCTTACAGTTTGGAGGTGGGTCAAGGGGAAGTGCAGCAGGACTGTGTGAAAGAATTATCCATTTGGAGAGCTCAGACAGAAGTAGAGGAAGTAAGGTAGGGGAAACAGCAAGCGAGGAGGCTGGGCTGGCCTGACACTCATATGTACTGATGCTTTTCATGGTTGTCATGAATCTTGCCATTAAATCTTATGCTGAAGGCTCTGGGAAGTCAATGAAACATTGTAAGCAGAGGACTCCCGTTAGACCAGTCAGTCAGTGGCGCCACTAGACGGAGCAAATGAGAGCTAAACGTGGCTTATTCTGTTGTCCATCCCAGGCACTAGCATGGGCTAATCAAAAGAGGTAGGTTCAATAAATATTTGTGAACGAATGAATGAATGAATGAAGATGTTTTAGAATAGCATAGGAGATGAGGGGATGTGGGGAGGGGACTTGGATCTTATGAAGTCTAGAAAAGGTTTGGTATACCTACAATAGGAACAAAGAATAATAAGCAAATGATGGATAAAATGATTGCCAAGCTGCTCAATATTCTTAGCTGTCAAGGCTGTACAAATTCAAACCAAATCAAATACCACTTCACATACACTAGGATGGCTAGAATCATAATAAGCATTGGTAAGATACAGAAAAAATTGGAGCTCTCCCATGGTGTTCGTGGGAATATAAAATTGGGCAGCTACTTTAGAAAGCAGTATAGTAGTTCCTCCAAAGGTTGGATGGAGATTTAAGATAGGGCCCAGCAATTCCACTCCTAGGTATATACTCAAGACAAATGAAAACATAGGTCCACTAAAAAATGTGTCCACAAATGTTCATAGTTAATGGTGTAGATCTACATGGTGTACAACCATAGAAATGAAAATCTGGTACCGCATTTGTGTACAATTAATCAAAATGCAGTCTGTAAAAATAAGAAAAATAAAATTCTTACTTCAAAAAAAAAAAAACTCATAGGAGCATTATTTGTATAAAAAGGAGGAAACAACCCAAATCTCCATAAAATAATAAATATGCAAGATATGGCATATTATTGAGTCTTAAAAAAATTGAAGAAGTGATACATGCTACAACATGGATGAACTTTGATAGCACTACATTAAGTGGAAAAAGCCAGTTGTAAAGACTACAGCTCTGTTTACATAAAATATCCAAACTAGGCAGAGTCAAAGAGGAAGAATATATCTTAGAAGTTGCCCACATCTGGAGTGACTTGAGGGAAAATGGAGAGACTATGATTACTAAAGAGAATGGGGCTTCATTCTGGAGTCATGATGTTCTAAATTTGATTGTGGCAATGATTGTGCAAGTCAAATGGGTTAATTGAACGGTATTTGAATTAAAGTTCAATAAAATGTTAGCAAAAAAGATACAATGACACTCCTACTTGTCTATAATACTTTACATATACATACACTCTCACAATGATTGCCAGACCATGGGGAAGTCCCACGGGGGATCATGACTTGTCATAGAGTCAACTGATCTGATTCTTTAACTTTCTCTGATCAGTTACAACGATCAAGGAAAGTAGATGAAAGAGCCCATAATAGTTAATAATAATTTACAGTTACTGAGGGCATTTATGAACCAGGCACTGTAGAAAGTTTTACCCATATTATCTCATCATACCTTACATATGTTTATGCAGTATATACATTCATCCTTCCCAGTGAGATAAGCACACTCATAAACCCCAGGTTACAAATAAGAAAATTGAGATCCACAAAGAGCAACTAACCTGACCAGGGTCTCGCAGCCAGTCAGGAAGTTATGGGGACACCACCCAGGCAGCCTGCTCCTGAGCACATGTGTTTAACCTTGTCCACACTGTCTTCCTAAGGGTGAGGGCTGGACACAGGTGCAGGGGAAGTCAAAGAGAATGGGATTCACTCACCCTGGGAATACCCACAGGTCCCTTTGGCTTCAATGAAGGTGAGAAACTGGTTCTGTGAGTGTGACAGTGTGTGAACAGCTGCACATAAGCTAAGGAATTTGAATTTCTGACTCTTACTTTGAGATCTTGGAGATGGTCTAGTTTAAAGCTTGGTGCATTCCAAGGTGTGGAGGAAATTGGGCTGGACAAAGAGCATGGGGGTTGATCATGGGGCTTTCATAGCCAGGATGGGTTGCTCATCTTTCATCCCAGATAGTAAAATGATTAATATCTTCCAAATCTCAAATCCCATGAATTTCAGAGGGATGAACATGCCAAAGCCACATCTCCAGGGGAAAGTTAAGGGGAACTCTATCACCTACCAACCAAATGTGGAGACAGAACAGGACTGTGAAGAATTCAATCATCTGCCAGTGATTTCCAAACTATATATCACCAAAGGCTTCTTTCAGCAACACTCTCTAAGAATAGCACATTTGGAAATATTTTGTCTATCCAATTGCATTTTAAGGGGTAATTAACTTGTTTTCAACATTTCCATTAATCAAGGAGATTTACAATTGCCAATTAGAGCTTCTGATCAGCAGAGACCACCAACCTTGCCTGGCTGGAATGCTATATGCCCCAAGCCAAGAAACAATGATCTCATCAGCTAAGGAGGCAATAGTTGGGTAGCTGTGTAATTTTCTGCCAAGCTTTTCCAAGTAAAGTAATGGTCTGCAGGTGCCCATAAGAACATCTCTGGATCCTGAAGGATACACAGGACCTGTGTCAGGATTCATTGTCCCCATCTTGTCCCCTATAGTTAGTGCTGACTTGTTATCAGGCAGAGTGGGTGTCAGGTGGGGGGACAGCTGGGAATTAAGCCCAGGTTTGAGTATCTGGAGGACAAGATGATAATTAAAATCAAACAATCTGAGGCATTGACATTGCACGTACACATTTCCCCAACTTGTGCTGAGCAGATATTTTTTTCATTCTTTTCAGTAAAGGTACTCCCTTAGGTCTAGAACTTAGGTTAATGATATTCAATGATATCAGCAAGTTTTGTAAATTTAGCTTTTCCTTAAAAGAAAAGAAATGGGCAAAGTTAACTTTACTAATGTATTTTATTTAACCCATAATCTAAAAAACCATTTCAACATTGATACTGCTTTTACCATTATTAAAATAATAATGAGATATTTTACCATTTTTTGGTACTAAGTCTTCAAATTTTGTGTTGTATACTCATAGGCCATCTCAGATTAGACTAATTACATTCCAAGTGCTCAGTAGTCACAGGGGACTAATGGCTATTCAGCTAGTAAGAAGATCCATAAAGAGGCCCCTAAGGGGAAATTGGAACCCTTTCCAGACCTCCAAATCAGGAATGGTCCTGCTGCTCTACAAGCCCTGTTTTTGTTTAAATACAAGTAATGGCTTCTTTGAAGATACCCTCCAAGGTCACACAGCCCAGCTACCCAAAGTCATAGCTGCCTATTGAAGTATTGAGTCTACGGAATCTCACAGTATAGAGACAAGCTCCCTTGGGGAAGCCAGGCCCAGGGACCTAAACTCCATTCAGTTGAATAAAGTCTAGCTTTTGAAGGAACACATGTTTCCTACTAGGCTCTTCCCCAGAACTTTCTGGTTTATCTCCTCCACAGGTCACTGTATAGTTAGCTGCTCTATTCAGGTACAAATTCAGTGGCCATGTTCTGCCCTACAGACTGGGATTCAGAAGAACAAAGAGCTTCCAGGGTTCCCTACATGTCCAATCTCTAAAGGTTCAAGTTTCCTTCCCTTGGGCTCTGAGACATTCCCCCAGCAGTAAAACAAGTTCTCCTTGTCACTTAAGGTAATCTCAGTGTGTTCCAGATGCTTGCAGCCAACAGAGCCTAAAAGGCCTGCCTCACCCAGAGGCCCTAGGCACATTCCTGGGCTCAAATTCAGCAAGAGCCTATGTCCTTATCTCGGATTCTTCTAAATGGCAATGGGGCCATTGCACTTTGCCCCCACATCCAATCTGATTTATGGGGATTTCGTTAAGTAGCAAGGCCACTCCAAGGAGAAGAGCAGAGAAGATGTACACCGCCTCCACTCACACTAGATGGTCTATGAGAAGACCAGGGCCCTCTGCACCAGGTCCTACTGTCTCCTCCACATTGTCAGAACCAGAGGCCTCCCTCTGTGGACCTCTGTCCTGGCCACCTCACATCCCCAGCCTTGTCTCTCTTCCTGTGAGTCCCAGCTGCCCATCAAGTCTTCCCCACCCCCCTGCTGGTATTATGTGTGCCTTCTTCTGCATTCCTGCACCCTTTACTAGGCACACATGTAGTTGTTTAGTTCTTGCTGCCTTCTTCTCTGGCTCTCATGGGGAAGTTGACAGTCCCTTGGTGGCAGGGACAGTATTAATCACCATTTATCTTCTCAGGTTTCTTCCCGCCCATCTTCTTCCTTATGGTCAGTGAGCAGTAGATATTCAATAAATGTTCATTGAAGAGAAGCAGGACAGGATGAAAGAAGAAAGGGAGTGAGGAAGGAAGGAAAGAATCCATAGGTCAGTCATTTAAAGTGTAAGATAGCACCTAGTCAATTAAAATCTGGGCCAGTAAACCTCACCAAGGGGAGCCATCCAGAAAGCAAATTGTAGCCAGCAAGGTGCCATCAGGACAGTATAGGAATGGCTTTTGGGGAGAAATCAAGAAGCCTGTAACTTCATCATTCTGATCTAATTTCTTCAGTGGAATTGTGCAATTTCAATTCACTTCTGTATATGTATCTGATATGATTCCCACATCTGTGTGCAGGACAAAAATACCCTTTAAGAGTAAGGTGGACATTTAGGAATTGAAATCAACTGGGCTTGGTGGCTCATGCCTGTAATCCCAGCGTCTCAAGAGGCTGAGGCAGGAGGATCACAAGTTCAAAGTCAGCCTCAGCAAAAGTGAGGTACTAAGCAACTCAATGAGACCCTGTCTCAAATTAAAATACGAAATAGGGCTGGGGATGTGGCTCAGTGGCCGAGTGCCCCTGACTTCAATCCTCAGTACCCCACCTCCAAAAAAAAAAAAAAAAAGAACTGAAGTCAACAGTTTTTTGAAAAAACACCTGATGCCAATGCCAAGCAAATGTTTCTTGAGAGACCAATTATTTCCAGGAACTCCACTGAGTCCTGGGAATACAATGGCCAGCAAAACAAGTGCTGAGCATACACTTGTGGAATTTTAGATTATCAGTTGCACAAATCAGAAAATGGCTCTAAAGAAAACCACAGTCTAAAGCAAATAAATTTTAAGAATCTATTTTAAGAGGCAGTTTTCAAGATGGTGGACTAGAAGGTGGCTGCATTTCAGGTTGCTCCAGGACTCAGGATTCAAAAGAGGAGATATTGAGAGACTGGGGACCAACTCAAAGCAGCCGGGTGAGTCTCTCCCGTTGGGGAGGCATTCCGGATGGGGCGGTAGTCCTGGAACGCAGGGAACTTTGTGAAGTAGAGCTGCCCAACGAAACACCCCCTCCCCCCACTGGAGCAGTGAACTCAGACAACTGGGAGCATCATAGAGGAGGCCGCTCAGCACAGTGCTGGGACTCGGAGCAACCACTGGGGCTCCGGGTGGCTCCCCAGAGGAGGAGCTGCGAGGAGAGCTGTTTGGACTCAGAGCAACCACTCCTGAACACCGGGGCCTGCCCAGAGGAGGAGGAGGAGGAGCGTGGCCGCTTGGACTCCGAGTGACTGTACCAGAGCTACAGGCAGTTGCCAGAGGAGGAGCTGCGTGGCGAGCTGTTTGGACTCAGAGAGACAGCTTCTGAACACTGGGGGGCTGCCTGGAGGAGGAGGAGCACGGCGGGTCGCTTGGACTTGGAGTGACTTCCCAGGGCTATGGGCAGTTGGCGGGAGGAGAGGCACGCAGTGAGTTGCTTGGACTCCTAGTGACCGCACCAGAATATCGGGCGGCTCTCTGGAGGAAGAGGCGTGCGGCGGGTCGCTGGGACTAGGAGCGATTGTATGGGGCTCCAGGTGGCTGCTCAGAGGAGGGGCTGCATAGCCAGGCGATTAGGTGCAGAGCAGGGTCCCAGGACCTAGGAGGATTCTTGGTGGAAGAGCCGCACAGAGACACACTTAAGGGTGGAGCGAAGGTTCCAGGACTGTGAGTAGATTCTCTGAGGAGAGGCAGCCTAAGGAGACTCGTCTGCGAAGGGTGAGGCTCCCAGGCCCAGGAGGTAGGACCGGGCCCCTGGGAACATTGCAGAGGAAGGCAGCCCAGCCCAGGCGGTAATTGTAGATTGAGGGGAACCTCTAGGAGGGGAACTGACCAGCGAGACCTCCGCACCGGGTGAGTCTTCCCTGCCGGGTGAGGTTTTCCCACAAGGATGGCAAAACCAGAGACACAGGCCCAAACAGGCCTTGCCTCAGCCCACAGCCTAGTTCCCCTTTGGATGACCATTGGTCAACAAATGGAGGCACCTCTTTTCCACTAGCAGGGAATATATCCCACCTGAAGGCCACCACCCCTAGAGAGGCAGCTTCCTTGTGGAGCACCGCACTATCAACTTCCTCCAAGACTTCAGCCCACTGAAGGCTAAGAGGGGATATACTAGAAATCTTCAGGGACATTATAAGTCAATAGAGGAAATCTGCAATATCTCAGCGGTCCACTGATACCTGAACAATATGAGAAAACAAGGGAAGAAAACGCCCCAAACAAATCTAGATGTTACATCAATAAAACCCAATGACAGCATGACAGAAGAAATGACAGAAAAGGAGTTCAGAATTTACATAATTAAAATGATCAGGGAAGCAAACGATGAGATGAAAGAGCAAATGCAGGCACTGAATGATGAGATGAAAGAGCACATGCAGGCATTAAATGATCACACCAATGGACAGTTAAAAGAGCAAATACGGGAAGCAAAAGATCATTTCAAATGAGTTAGAGATATTGAAAAAAAAACCAAACAGAAATCCTTGACATGAAGGAAACAATAAACCAAATTAAGAACTCCATAGAAAGCATATCCAGTAGGATAGAACACCTAGAAGACAGAACCTCAGACGTTGAAGACAAAATATTTAACCTAGAAAACAAAGTTGACCAAACAGAGAAGATGGTAAGAAATCATGAACAGAATCTACAAGAACTATGGGATATCATGAAAAGGCCAAATTTAAGAATTATTGGGATTGAGGAAGGCTTAGAAAAACAAACCAAAGGAATGAACAATCTATTCAATGAAATAATATCAGAAAATTTCCCAAATCTGAAGAATGAAATGGAAAATCAAGTTCAAGAGGCTTATAGGACTCCAAATACACAAAATTACAACAGACCCACACCAAGGCACATTATAATGAAAATACCTAACATACAAAATAAAGACAGAATTTTAAAGGCTGTGAGAGAAAAGAACCAAATTACATTCAGGGGAAAACCAATACGGATATCAGCAGATTTTTCAATCCAGACCCTAAAAGCTAGAAGGGCCTGGAACAACATTTTTCAAGCCCTGAAAGAAAATGGATGCCAACCAAGAATCTTATACCCAGCAAAACTTACCTTCAAATTTGACGATGAAATAAAATCCTTCCATGATAAACAAAAGCTAAAAGAATTTACAAAAAGAAAGCCAGCATTACAGAACATTCTCAGCAAAATATTCCATGAGGAAGAGATGAAAAACAAAGAAGCAAATCAGCAAAGGGAGGAATTATCCTAAAGGAATTGTCAAATAAAGGAGGAACCAAGTCATGTCAAATAAATAAATAAATAAAATAAAATAAAATAACCAAATGACCGGGAATATAAATCATATCTCAGTAATAACCCTGAATGTTAATGGCCTGAATTCATCAATCAAAAGAAATAGACTGGCAGATTGGATTAAAAAGAAAGATCCAACAATATGTTGCCTGCAAGAGACTCACCTCATAGAAAAAGATACCCATAGACTAAAGGTGAAAGGATGGGGAAAAACATACCATGCACATGGACTCAGCAAAAAAGCTGGAGTATCCATCCTCATTTCAGATAATGTGAACTTCAAGCCAAAGTTAGTCAGAAGGGATAAAGAAGGACATTTCATACTGCTTAAGGGAAGCATAAATCAGTAAGATATAACAATCATAAACATCTATGCCCCAAACAGTGGCTCATCCATGTATGTCAAACAAATCCTTCTCAATTTCAGAAACCAAATGGACCATAACACAATAATACTAGGTGATTTTAACACGCCTCTCTCACCACTGGACAGATCTTCCAAACAAAAATTGAACAAAGAAACCATAGATCTCAATAACACAATCAATAATTTAGACTTAACAGACATTTATAGAGTATACCATCCAACCAAGAGGGAATACACTTTCTTCTCAGCAGCACATGGATCCTTCTCTAAAATAGACCATATATTATGCCACAAAGCTAATGTTAGCAAATACAAGAAGATAGAGACACTACCTTGTATTCTATCAGATCATAATGGATTGAAGTTAGAAATAAATGAAAGAGTGAAAAACAGAAGCTCCTCCAACACCTGGAGATTAAACAATATGCTATTATATGATGAATGGATAACAGAAGATATTAGGAAGGAAATTAAAAAATTCTAAGAGGTAAATGAGAACAAAGAAACATCATATCAAAATCTCTGGGACACTATGAAAGCAGTACTTAGAGGGAAATTTATTTCATGGAGCGCATTTAATAAAAGAAGTAAAACTCAACAAATAAACGACCTCACACTACAGCTCAAAGCCCTAGAAAAAGAAGAGCAGACCAGCACCAAAAGTAGTAGAAGACAGGAAATAGTTAAACTCAGAACTGAAATCAATAAAATTGAAACAAAAGAAACAATACAAAAAATTGACAAAATAAATAGTTGGTTCTTCGAAAAAATAAACAAAATTGATAAACCTTTAGCCACACTAATAAAGAGAAGACGAGAGAAACCCCAAATCACTAAAATTCAGAATGAACAAGGAAATATCACAACAGACACGAGTGAACTACAAAACATAATTAGAAGCTATTTTGAAAATCTATACTCCAACAAAATAGAAAATTTCAAAGACATCAACAGGTTTCTAGAGACATATGAATTGCCTAAACTAAATGAGGAGGACATACACAATTTAAATAGACCAATTTCAAGTAATGAAATAGAAGAAGTCATCAAAAGCCTACCAACAAAGAAAAGTCCAGGACCAGATGGGTTCTCAGCCGAGTTCTACAAAACCTTTAAAGAAGAGCTCATTCCAATACTTCTCAAAGTATTCCATAAAATAGAAGAGGAGGGAACCCTCCTAAACTCATTCTATGAAGCCAATATCACACTGATACCTAAACCAGACAGAGACACTTCAAGGAAAGAAAATTTCAGACCAATATCCTTAATGAACATCAACGCAAAAATTCTCAACAAAATTTTAGCAAATCGCATACAAAAACATATTAAAAAGATAGTGCACCATGATCAAGTGGGTTTCATCCCAGGGATGCAAGGTTGGTTCAACATCAGGAAATCAATAAATATAATTCACCATATCAATAGACTTAAAGTCAAGAATCACATGATTATTTCAATAGATGCAGAAAAAGCATTTGATAAAATACAGCACCCCTTCATGCTCAAAACACTGGAAAAAATAGGGATAGTGGGAACATTCCTTAACAGTGTAAAGGCTAATATCTATGCTAAGCCCATGGCTAATATCATTCTAAATGGTGAAAAACTGAAAGCATTCCCCCTAAAAACTGGAACAAGGCAGGGATGCCCTCTTTCACCACTTCTATTCAATATCATCCTTGAAACTCTAGCCAGAGCAATTAGACAGGCCAAAGAAATTAAAGGGATACGAATAGGAAAAGAAGAACTCAAACTATCCCTATTTGCTGATGATATGATTATATACTTAGAGGAACCAGGAAATTCCACCAGAAAACTTTTAGAACTCATAAGTGAATTCAGTAAAGTAGCAGGATATAAGATCAATGCACATAAATCTAATGCATTTTTATACATAAGTGATGAATCTTTGGAAAGAATAATCAGGAAAACTACCCCATTCACAATAGCCTCAAAAAAAATAAAATATTTGGGAATCAATCTCACAAAAGAGGTGAAAGACCTCTACAATGAGAACTACAGAACACTAAAGAAAGAAATTGAAGAAAACCTTAGAAGATGGAAAGATCTCCCATGCTCTTGGATAGGCAGAATTAATATTGTCAAAATGGCCATAGTACCTAAAGTGCTATACAGATTCAATGCAATTCCAATTAAAATCCCAATGACGTACCTTACAGAAATAGAGCAAGCAATTATGAAATTCTTCTGGAAGAATAAGAAACCCAGAATAGCTAAAGCAATCCTTAGCAGAAAGAGTGAAGCAGGGGGTATCGCAATACCAGATCTTCAACTCTACTACAAAGCAATAGTAACAAAAATGGCATGGTATTAGTACCAAAATAGAAAGATAGATCAATGGTACAGAATAGAGGACATGGACACAAACCCAAATAAATACAATTTTCTCATACTATACAAAGGGGCCAAAAATATGCAATGGAGAAAAGATAGCCTCTTCAACAAATGGTGCTGGGAGAATTGGAAATCCATATGCAACAGAATGAAACTAAACCCCTATCTCTCATTGTGCATGAAACTCAACTCAAAATGGTTTAAGGACCTCGGAATCAGACCAGAGACCCTGCAGATTATAGAAGAAAAAATAGGTCCAGATCTTCAACATGTCGGCTTAGGACCAGACTTCCTTAACAGGACTCCCATAGCACAAGAAATAAAAGCAAGAATCAATAACTGGGATAGATTCAAACTAAAAAGCTTTCTCTCAGCAAAGGAAACTATCAGGAATGCGAAGAAAGAGCCTACAGAGTGGGAGAAAATCTTTGCCAATCATACTTCAGATAGAGCACTAATTTCCAGAATCTATAAAGAACTCAAAAAACTTTACACCAAGAATACAAATAATCCAATCGACAAATGGGCTAAGGAAATGAACAGACACTTCACAGAAGAAGATCTACAAGCAATCAACAAACATATGGAAAAATGTTCAACATCTCTAGTAATAAGAGAAATGCAAATCAAAACCACCCTAAGATTCCATCTCACCCCAATTAGAATGTCAATTATCAAGAATACAAGCAACAACAGGTGTTGGCGAGGATGTGGGGAGAAAGGTACACTCATACATTGCTGGTGGGGATGCAAATTAGTGCAGCCACTCTGGAAAGCAGTGTGGAGATTTCTTAGAAAACTTGGAATGGAACCACCATTTGACCCAGCTATCCCACTCCTTGGCCTATACCCAAAGGACTTAAAATCAGAGATACAGCCACATCAATGTTCATAGCTGCTCAATTCACAATAGCCAGACTGTGGAACCAACCTAGATGTCCTTCAATTGATGAATGGATAAAGAAACTGTGGTATATATATATATATATATATATATATATATATATATATATATACAATGGAATATTACTCAGCCATAAAGAATGATAAAATTATGGCATTTGCAGGTAAATGGATGAAATTGGAGAATATCATGCTAAGTGAGATAAGCCAATCTCAAAAAACCAAAGGACGAATGATATCGCTAATAAGTGGATGATGACACATAATGGGGGGAGGGAGGGGTTAGTTTTAGGGTTAGAGTTAGGGTTAGGGAGGGGGGCAAGAATGGAGGAAGGAAGGACTGTATAGAGGAAAAGGAGGGGTGAGAGGGTGGGGGGAGGGGGAAAAGTAATGGAATGAATCAAACAACATTACTCTATGTAAATTTATGATTACACAAATGGTATGCCTTATGCCATATACAAACAGAGAAACAACATGTATCCCATTTGTTTACAATAAAAAAAAGAATCTATTTTAAGAGGCACAATTGAAATGAATAAAAGGTTTGAATTCAGAGCAGAATTAAGTTCAAATACTGATAATGCAACTACCAGCTATAACATTTATTAAGAAGAAACATTATATAGGGTTTAAAAATCCCAATGGTTCTGTAAGCTTTATAATGACAACTGGCCTTCTCCTGATCCACAGTTTCCACTCAAGGGACACAGCTACTTTTAACTCTTTTAGCTGTTTCCTCTGGTATTAACTCCACATATTTAAATGGCACACTTAAATGATAACATTTAGCTTTGTTTAAATTTTAGATATTTTCTACCAACTTTCCATACAAATGCCAAGCTTTTATTCTCTTATATCTCCCTGCCCACTTCCCCTTATCATTCTCCAAACAGATATATCATGCTCTTGGTTAAATCCATATTCAGTGCTTTTATCCTATGAACGTGTGATTATTACTCATAATAAGGCCATGAAGTGCACTATATATACAATTTTTTGACATACAACTTTTTGTTTGTAAACTAAGCTAAAAATGATCTTTTTCTTTATCTCTCCATGTCCTTTTACTAACTCTTCACTAGCTTTCCTTCAGAAGTGCAATCTCTCAGTATGACCAGACTCATCTGGTCACAGATCAGTGGCATCTTCCCTGGAGATACCCCACCCCACCTCCTGGGGCTTCTCCAGCCAGTGCCACAGCGCTGGGGCTTCTCACGACCAACCTGGGGATTATCTGGATGGATCTCCTGGAGTGGATGACTGCCTTTACCTTATGTTTTCTCTGTCTTGGAAAATTCCCTCATTTATTTGTAACATACCCAAGGGTAAATAGGAATTAAAGTTTTCAAGACTTTGTATTTCTAAAACCATCTTGATTGACAGTTTAAATGTGTATAGAATTCCATGTATAGACAAACTATTCTCTCTCAGAATCTCAAGGACCTTGCTGCATGGATTCCGAGCATTTAGTGCTACTTTTCTTGAAGTCCAATGCCATTCTGATCCCTGATATCCCCTTCCACCCCTCAGAAGCTTTTGAGTCTTCTCTTTGTCCCTAGTGGTCTCTTTGACCCTAGTTGTCTGAGTCTCTTGATTATATGCATTCTTGTGGATCTATTCCATGCATTGTGCTTGACATTCTGGGGACCTTTTCCATCTCTACATTCATGTCTCTTTCAGATCTGAAGAAAGTGCATAAATTACATCTTTCTCCCTTGTATACCTTCTGTTTCCTTTCTCTGAGACTTCCATTATTTGGATATTAGGTTCCTCTGAATTGATCTTCTGATTTTATTACATTTTCACTCCTGTTTTCCATTTCACTTATGTTGTTTTATTCAAGACTCTGTATGATTACCTTAATTTTCTAACATTTTAGTTTATTTTTTCCTTTTGCTCTCAAACTTTAAAGTTCCAAGGGTTATTTTTGTTCTCCGTGTGTTCCCTGACTGCAGCCTCCTGTGCTTGATTATGTGTCCTATGAGGATCCATCGCCAATCACTCTGGCTCATTCCTTCTGCCTAGATTGCCTGTTTCTTCCCAAGTTCTCATTGCTTACTTTTTTTTGGTTTTCATCTGTCTTTGATATTGGAGTTCTCTCTCAAATGCCCAATGAACCTTGGCTATCCATTCCTATTTGAGAATTAGGCACTAAATTATTGATGGGCAGCTCTTCATGTGCAGTCAGGGTCGACTGTGAGGTTCTTCACAGAAGACAAGAGGATATATGAACAGGCACTTTTGCTGGGGGACTCCTCCCTTTGGCATCTGTAAGTTCTGTGCCCTGAGTCAGCATCCTCCCTGGAAAGGCATCTCCAGGCTCTGGCTTCGAAGGATATCAGTGTGTCCCAAGCCAGCCGCTCCAGGGATGAGAGAGAGGATCTAGAAGGAACCAATTGTTTCGTATACAAATATTCAACACATCCTGTTTTGGCCCCACTCATATTCCATTTTCAGAGGACTCTACTTCAAGCTTCACCCCCACCTACGTAGGTGGCACCATTCTCTAGTCAGTTAAATTGACAGTTGACCCTCTCTTTTCAGCTTTCCAGATTTTATTGCCATTTTTTTTTTTTTTTTTTTTTTTACTTTCCTGTTCTCTTTGATCATTGTTGTTTTGTTGCTTTAAAAAAAAAAATCCCTTTAGTGTCACTGTAGGTGGGTTTCAGGAAAGAGCAGTAGTAAATAAAAGTATTTGCCCTGCCATGTTTAACCAAAAGCCTTTGTCATCTTGCTGAGTTCATTCATGTCTCCAGGCCTCTTCTTCTTCATTTGGAAAAGACTATGAAGGCCTCACATTTGGAAAGGCCTATGAAGACCTCACAGGGCTGTTCTGAGAATAGAATGAGATTTTGTTGGCAAAGCACTATATGTGGTTTATGGTACATAATACGCGCTCAATACGTAATGGTTACTCTTTTCAGTTTCCAGATACGTTCTGAGAAAATGCCATGTAATACAACAAAAAAATTCAGGTTGTAATGAGACAGGACTCCCCAAATTCATTAAAGTTAGATATTGAAAGTAATTATCAGTTAAAGATCCTTTCCACACCTATAAAATTTTAAGTATGTGATAGGCAGTCATGGGCTGGATTATCTTAGATAGTCCTTCCCGGAATCAGCAGACTGAAGAGATCACCCAAAAGAAGAGATAATCACAAAGAAGCAATGCATCTTTTTTTTTCTCTTTCCACATATTTTTCATTGGTGCATTAGAGTTGTACATAATGATAGAATTTTGTTATTACACACTCATACATGCACAAAATATAATTTGACCAATATTAGTTTCCAGCCCTTTCTCTTCCCTCCCCGCCTCCCATCCCTGGGTCCCTTTCCTCTACTGATCTCCCTTTGATTTTTCATAAGATCCCTGAACCTATCCCCTACCATTCTTTTCCTTTCCCTTTCTAGTTTCCACATATGAGGGAAAACGTATAACTTTTCACCTTTGTTACTGTAGCTCTGTAGTATAATTTGAAGTTGAGTATTGCGATGCCTCCAGCATTGCTTTTTTGGTTAGAATCCCTTTGGCTATTCTGGGTCTTTTATTATTCCAAATTAATCTTAGAACTTTTTTCTAATTCTGTGAAGAATGCCAAGCAATGCATCTTTGATAAATAAAGATCACAGGGACTGGGCAGTGGTGATGTGGCCCCCTTCTTAGGCATTTGAATTGCTTGTCTTTCCGGGCCAGGAGCTGGTTGGAATATTAGAACTCTCTGAGTGACATAATGCTACAGGAAACATTCAGCTGAATTATACTAGAAAGTAAGGTAGCACTGCAAGGATATATTTGCATTAGAGTTGGAAAATAAATTTGAATATAGACAAGGAACAGCAGCCCTTAGGTTGACCTCAGGCCATTGGGAACTAGGATTCTGGACTACTCAGGCTTTGAGAACACACAGCTTTCCTAGGAATTGAGTTTTGAAGGGAATTCATCTGTAGAATCTGGTATCTCTTTTATCCAGAGCGAATTAACCCAATAAAAAGTTAACACAGAATGTTTGGGAATTTATATACTTTGGGCAGAGAGGAAGATTCTCTCTTAACTCCTTGACTTCTCTGAGGAGTAATCATGCCTGACCATTTTCAGAGGAAATTAAACATGCACATTTGGTGCCAGTGTTAGGGGAAAACAGTTGGATGGGATTTATAAAGGATGACAAACATTGGACAAGAGTTTTTAGTGAACACTTCCTTTTGAAGGAACCATTACTGAGAGGAAGGTCCTCTCAGGCATAGAGAACTGGTTCACATTCAGGAAGTCAGGAGTGCTTATAAATAGCCACTGCCCTTGTGGAAGAACCGAAAACCCCAGGGACTTCTAGATCCTGGCCCAGCACCCAAGCTTTTGTTTTAATTTTTTTTTTTTTTTATTACATGTTCACTCTAGGAAAGCAAAATATAAATGATAGAGAAAATTGCTTAAAATCTTGCCACCAATCCTAGCTTTTTCACAAATAATCTTTCTATGAGAAGAACATCTAGTAAAACTTTCTGGTTTGAATCCAGTGCTAAATTCCTACAACGATGCCCCGCTCATGGCTTGCACATAGTGGGGAGTCCTCTAGGACCAGATTCCAGAGTGCCTCAAAAGACCATTCTGTTCTCTTGCAGGATCTGGCTCCTTATCATTACAGGGTCACTTATACCAAGTCAATATTAGGACTTGGTGAGTACTCTGAGAAAAGAGTAATGTCTTATTGGCCATTAACACACCTTAGTGGGGATTTCTTTGCTACAATAAAGCCAATACCTTGGGAAGCAGGTCTTAAAGCCCCCAAAAAAGGGAAGTAATGCAGTGCTATGTAAATAGCAAATGCCTCCGCAAACAGGGCTGTTATTATACACACAAGGGGATTCCAGGTAGAAGTGCCCTGAAGACATAGGGCTCACAGGTCAACAGTGCCCACAAAAGTCAGTATCAGAAAGAAAACCATAGGGGCTGGGGAGATAGCTCAGTTGGTAGAGTGCTTGCCTTGTGAGCACAAGGCCCTGGGTTCAATCCCCAGCACCCAGGAAAAAAAAAAAAGACAAAAAAAACAAAAACAAAGCCAGAAAGAAAACCGTGACTCACAAACAGGATCGACTGTGTAACAGCACATGCAGTCGTGAGGTGTGAAGACCTGGTCTGTCTGTCCTGCCAAGTACTTCTCTGTACTGTGGACCTGTGAGCTGGGGAGTCATTGGATCAGTGGGGTTGTGACTGCTGTGATTTCAGAGGCTGTCATAGTAACTGCAATTAAAAACACAAGGAACTCTCATACGCTGCCAGTGGGATTGTGAAATTATGAAGCCACTTTGGAAAACAGTTTGGCCGCTCCTCAAAAGGTTAAACCTAGAGTTACCCTATAATCCAGCAATTCCATTCTTGGGTACCTACCCAAGAGAACTGAAAACATAATTTCACATAAAAATTTATATGCAGACAATCAAAACAGCATTATTTATTATTGCTCCAAAGTGGAAGCAGCCCAAATGTCCCTCAACTGATGAATGAATAAACAAAATATGGTGTATTCATATAATGGAATATTATTCAACCTTAAAAAGAAATAAGGTTAGTCACATGTTCAAGGGTTACTGTGATGAACTTGGTCATTGACACCAGGCACACTTGTGTCTAAATCCTGACTGTCCTGGTCATTAGCTGTGTGATCATGGATAACTTATTCAACATCTGTAAGCCTCTCTGTGTTTTTCATTCATAAAAATAGAAAAAAAATTGCTCCTTTACTGCCATTTTTCTGAAACTTAAGGCAAGAAAAAAATAATGAATGGATACCTAGGAAAGTTCTGGTATATATAATAGCTGTGAAACAATTGTTATTTATTTTCACAGTTTATTTTTTATTGTGACATAATATTTGTACATCTTTGTGGGGTACATTATGGTAATTCAATGCAAGTATATAATGTGTAATAATCAAATCAGGGCAATAAACACTTCCATGTCTGCAACCTTTAAAAAAAAAAGTAATGATGTGCTGATACCTGCTCCAACACGGATAAGCCTCAAAAACATTATGCTAAGTAAAAGAATTCAGACACAAAAGGCAACATATCACAGGATTCCATTTATATGGAATGTCCAAAACAGGCAAATCCAGAGACAGAAAGCAGATTCGTGGGTGCCAGAGTCTGATGGAGTAAGGAGTGACATTGGGTAGGGGGTTTCTTTTTGGAGTAACAAAATATTCTGAAATTGAATAATAGTGATCATTGTACAACTAACTCTATGAATGTATTAAAAACCAATGTATTGCACATTTTAGGGAAATAACATGTTATGGGAATTATATCTCAATAAAGCTAACACATGAAAACCCAAAGCCTGCTTATTCATTCCTAGCTGGTGCCCAGGCAGGATATAGTCTTCCCCCCAGGATACTAAGCCTACATCAGGACAAACCCTGAAAGAAAGGGTGGGGATCAAGCAAGATGGAAAAATCTGGGTTTGGGATACCACAGCATTTTAAACAGCCAATGCCCTTTTTCTTTAATAACTGATCATGATCATGTCTAAGCATCTTCACTATTAGTGAGAACATGCATAGAATACATGACAGAATCAGAGGTGCAGGACCAAACCCCAGTTAAGCCTCTGGCTTTGGTTGTCTGATTCAGGAAGGAAGAAGGCGTACTCCTCAAGGACACACCCTGGCAGGTGTGTGGAGCAGGAAGGGGCCTCCCTGAGAGCCAGGAAGAGGAGCTAGGAAATATTGTTACCGTTGGAAGAACAAGAACCACACCTGGACAGGTGCTGCTATCACAGGGCTAAGTTCCACTTGACTACCTCAAGAAATAGAGAACCTGCCCAATGCCAGGAACTTTTGAATGAGTTTCTTTCCCAATCAAGCCTTCCCTTCCACTGACTGTTTCCCCTTACAACACAGCTCCTGACAAAACAACCAGCATATAATGGGAGCTCAATGAATATTTGTTTCATAAATTAATAGCAACATCACTATGACAACAAACAAACAGAAATGTCCCACAATGGGCTATTGGTTCATACGTTTATGCTATATTCACAATTGGGCAAGTTACTTAATATTTCTATTGCATAATTTTTTTTTTTTGCTAAAGGAGAAAGAGTAATAGTGTATATCTCATCAGGTTGTCATAGGATTAACTGGACCAAGGTATATAAAACATCTAGAATACCGCCCAGCATAGAGGAATTACAAAATAAATGTAAACTATTATTCCACAGAATGCTACATAGCTAGCTGCTAAAACTGTATTAAGGAAATATATTTTCATACCTGGAAAAATTTATGATAATTTGAAAAGCAGGTTATGAAATAGTGTAAACAATAATGCCAATTTTTGTAAAATAGGCATATAAAGACAAAAGCCTAGACATATATATACCTACACATGTATGTATTTACATATATAATGGTAACTAGTTATTTCTAAATAGTGAAACTGATGGTGACTTTTCTTATTTTTACTATTATTAATTCTTATCTTTATTTTTAATAATGAGCATAAATTATTTAAGTGAAGAAATTAGTAAAAATCCCATTTCAATGTAAAAATGTTCATACCCTGACACAATAATTTCAGTTTTGGGGATACTAGTCTAAGAAAACTCCAAATGCCAAAAATATGACATTAAGAATTAGATAAATCATTTTTTCTATATATTATACAATATGGTGACATATAAATATGTTCAAACAGTGTATTTGAACCGTCGTTTCTTACCAACTTTACTGTCATGATATTACTCAGAAATCCTATTGCAAGTAACCTTGAAAGTTATCAAATCAGCTAGGACTTGAGAGCTCTGGGGACCTGTCAGAGGGAGTCTGGGCTGGGAGTAGGGGCATCCTAGAGAAGGAACAAATCCAAATTACCAGTTACTCCTTTCTACAATGCATTCTTGAATTTTGAAAAGTTTGGTACAGTAATTTTTTTGTTGTCATTTTGTATCAGACCTATATTGAAAATTCAAAAGTAACCCTCTGCAGCCTCTCCCTAAGGTCTCCCAGTTTAGCTAGGGCCTGCGCTGCTCTCTGCTCCCACCCAGTGGATATACTAAGGAAGGTCAGGTAGGAAGATTAATCCAGAGGTTCTCAGTGTGGTTCCCCAGACCAGAAGCATCAGCATCAAATTCTTGGCTATCCTAGGAACTCTGGCAGTGAGTCCAGCAGTATGTTTTAACAAACCTTCAAGGTTATTCTGATAAACATTTAAGTTTGAGAAGCACTTGTTTAGACTGCAATTTGTACCTGTCATTCATGAAATTGGTGGAGATCTTTCTGAGTTGGGAGAAGCTGATTCTCATACCTTTTGAAAAATAATTAAATTTCACCAGTCACTTTTAACGAATATTCATCTCCTTCTCAAAAATGACAAGAACACATACAACCCAACTTCTCCTTTTTAGGTAGAATCACCAACTTATAAATATGCACTGATTTCCAGTTACAAAGAGAGGCATTCCAGGGGCTAGAGGTTTGGCTCAGTAGTTGAGCATTTACCTAGGATGTAAGAGGCTCTGAATTCAATTCTCAATATGTCAAAAAAAAAAAAAAAAAAGTGACATTCAAGGTCTTCCAAAATTATTATTCCAAACCTGTTTTCTAGCCTCACCTCCAATCATTCTTCCATTCCATTACCCTAAATTGTAATGCAACTGGCATTAGAAATACCAAACACCATTTCTGCCAGGAGGCCTTTCCTGATTGCCCCATCCTGAACCACCACCACACCGTATCTATACCTCTTTTTTAGGCACTTTAAATGTTGCCCCTTGTTTATTCTTAGTGGACACAATTTGAGTCCAGAGCCCATGGCTTATCTCAGTGAAGCCCAGTGCAGTGTAGGTGCACAGCAAATGCTCTTTGAAATGTATATAAATCAATCACTTTGAGTTCTCACAAAATACCTCAAACACTGGAATTAAAACCATTGCAGTGCAAACATTGCAACAGAATTGGGATAACGCTAACACAGGAGCACCCGATGACCTGGGCAAGGCTGGAAAGACAAACCTTGGAATTGTCCCAAAGTCCTCTCTGGGACTCTGCCATGGATATGCGAGGCCCTCATTACAAGATTCAGGACCTGGGTCAGAGAGACCAACATCTCCCCCTACTGACGACTACAGCGATTACACCAGAACTCACTGCTACAGGTGGCCCTGTAAAGTCTTCCATCCCATCAACCTCAGCCTTTTAAAGAACCCCTCTGGGAACTCAAGAGCCCTCAAACAATTCCACCCCTGCAGCTGCTACTAATACCTAATTAAGGATGCTGCCTCCCATAGACCCGGAGCCTTTGGTCCAAATCTGTCGTCACGTCAGAAGATGAGGTCAGTACTGTTCTCTCTCCTCCCAGGCCACTCCCCCAAGAGTCTTCACCCTCACAGCCTTTCCTGTAAGTGTCCATGTGTTTGTGGTTTCCACCACTGTGGACCTATAAGGAAGAGAGATGCACCAGGCCTCACACTGGAGTTGGGGAAGAGGGTGCCCTTGAAAGAGAATCTGAAAGGCAATGAGAAGTCAGTAAATGATCCAGGGCTCCCAGAGAAAAACTTAAGAGAAGCGGAAGATGACTGCCAGAGGCAGCAAGAGACTGAAGCCTGAAAGGGCAGATGGAAAAGGACAAGCCACCAAAGACCTAGGGCCAACGCAGTGAGAGCCTGGGATAGAGTTGTGTGCATATCAGAACTCATGGAGTTGGGATGTGATCGCTTAGCCTAGGCCGCCACAGACCTCCACAGCTCCCTCTTAAGTGGGAGCTTCCTCATGTTGTTGACACTACAATCACTGGAAAAAGACTTTGTGGACAGCCTTCCTTCAGGGTCTCCTCACCAACCCATGAGTTTCAGGACCAGGTTATAATCCCTCTGTTGAACAGTCCCATGGCGGGTCTCTGTACTGTGGGCAGGTAGGAGCTCTGTGAGGGACTCCTGGCGGGGAGGAGTCAGCCTGGGGGAGCAGGTTCCCAGTGCCCACGCATACTTCACCATCATGTGCAAATCCCTTCAGGTTGCTTGTATTTGGGACAATACAATGGGACACTTGTAAGTTCTTGGGCCTAGACGAATCATTGAGTAACTGGAGGGGAAGAAATAAAGAAACTGAAAACAGTGGTTGCCTCTTGGAAGAGAATGGAGAACCATTCTCAAAGATGGGTGACTTATTTTTCACTATTTTACCAAACTGTACTATTTGCAGTTTCTATTACATGCTACAGACTAGATAGATAAATAGATAGCTAGAAAGATAGATAGATAGAAAGATAGATAAAAAGGACAAGAATAAACAAGTCATAAAGGGCTACCTTATTAAATAAACCTAACACTATGAAAAGGAGACTGCCCTGATGAAAGATAGGTTAATCATCAAAGCTAAGGGTTAGGGGAAGTAGAGAGATTACCACATTTATTTATTGTTGGGGCTATGCAAATTAGTAAGCCTTTCTAAAAGCAATTTAGCAACATCTATAGAGACATAAATATTTCTTTTTACTTGATTCCCCAATATTCCACTTCAGTTGTGTAACTAAAACAAATAACTCGAAATAGAGGGAAAAAAATCACAAATATAAATGCATTTGTTGTAGGAGAGCATAATTTGGAATCCAATACATTCAATAATATAGAGAGGGGTACTTAACTAATGTGATGTAATTAAGGGATGTTATGCAGCATTTTTAAAAAGCGATAAAGATTAATAATAGGAAACATGCCTATTCTACATTGTTAAGTGACAGAAAAATCATATGCAAATTTGTACAAACTCTGTAGTTACGCCTGTGTTTTTAAAAACTGCATTGGAAAAAGACTGGAAGGAAATGTACCAAAATGCTAATAACAGTTGCATCCAGCGGATGGAGTTATTTTCCCATATTTTAGTAATATAGTTATCCTATTTTCTATGGAAAAATAAAGAAATGAGGTTTGTTTTGCAATCCCACCACCTGTCAAGCAAGAGCACATATGAGGCCTCTTGGCAGTTGAGCTGCGAAGAGGAAGGTCAGGTGAGCAAATGCATACTGGAGATCAAACATCACAATGCATGTCTCTTTTTCCAAAATGTTTGAAGAGCAACTTCCAGGAAGTGAAAATTCCAGCTGCTGTGTCAAACTTAAGAGTAAAATATCTACCAAATACAGTTCACACTCCAATCATAAAAGGTCTAAATGAAACATGGCAAAATAAACATGGTGACTAGCTCCCAACTTGTCCTGAGTGATGTGAGCAGTGTTCCTCCTCACCCATCTGACCCTCGAAGTGTGGCTTTAGAAGCAGCCGTCAAGGAAGAGTAGGCCCAAGTTAATTGCAGGTCCAAGTCAGGTGTTTCCAGGGATTACAGTGTGTAAGGGTTCTCTAGAGAACAGAACCAGCAGGAGAGTCGGGAGAGAGAAATTTTGGTTATTGGTTCATGCAGTTACAGAGACTTAAAAGTACATGAAGAAATAACCATCAGCAAGTTGTAATTCTGCCCAGTCGAAAGCCTGAGAACCAGGAGCACTGATGTCTGACAAGGAAAAGACAAATGTCTCAGTTTAAGAAGAGAGTAAATGTGCCCTCCTCTCACTTTCTTGTTCTTCAGGGGCTCTCAACAGATTGTGTGAAGCCACTCACATTGGGGAGGACCATCTACTTTACCCAGTCCACCCACTCGAATGTTAATTTCTCCTGGAAACATCATCACAGACATATCCAGAAAGTGTTTTACCAACAGTTTCATATCCCTTAGCCTGGTCAAATTTACATGTAAAATTAACCAGCACACAGAAAATGTTGCCACTGTTTATCATCTAGGGACAGAGTCAGAGAGACATTGATCTTTGTGAGCCTGGAACGAGACACGTGAACACCTCAGGCAAGCTGAAATGCTACTTCTCAAACAGGTTAACATGGTGTTCTTTCACATCAAGATTTTGCAATATGTGTGTTCACCATACTTAAAGGGCACAGGGAAGCAGTGCTCTGAGTGAGGATGGAGACAAATTCTCTGAAGGCAGCCTTCAGCATTTCCTCCACTGTTCAAGGCAGGACAGTTCTGGTCCCAAACTCAGAAATCCCAACTTGGCCAAACCCAAGCCTCAACCTCTCTGAGGTCACCCCTGTCCCTTCCTAGTCTCTGGTGACTGCTATCTACTTATACATTATTTAACTAATGTCCTCCATCCATCCTTATTGCCATAAAAGATATTTCATCCTTTTACGGATAATATGCCACCATATACATCTACATTTTTTAATCCATTTATTTGTCAAAGAAACCTAGGTTGATTCCAAATCTTGCCTATTGTGAGTAGTGCTACAATAAACACGGGTGTGTAGTTATTACTTTGGTATAAAGAGTAAATTTCCTTTGGACATATATCCAACAGTGTGATTGCTAGATCATATGTTCTGTTGTTTTTTTTTTTTTTTTTCTTTAAATAAACCTGCATACTGTTTTCCATAACAGGTATACTAATTAACATTCCTACCAGAATGTAGAGAAGTTCCACTTTCTCCACATCCTCACCAGCATTTATTTTTTGTCTTTTTGATAATAGCCATTCTAACTGGGGTGAGATGATATCTCGTGGTGGTTTTGATTTGCATTTTCCTGATGATTCGTGATATTGAGCATTTTTTTCCCTATGCTTTTGGGGTGTTTGTGACAATTCTTTTGAGAAATGTTCATTTAAATCCTTTGCCCATTTTTAAAAAGGATTATCTGGGTTTTGCTGTTGAGTTGTTTGAGTTGCTTATATATTCTGGATATTAACCCTTTATCAGATATTTCCTCCCATTCTATAGGTTGTCTCATAATTCTGTTGCTCGTTTCCTTTGCTGTGCAGAAACATAGTTTAACATGATTTTATTATCTAGTTTTGCTTTTTTATCTATTCTTTCAGGGCCTTACCCAAAAAATCATTCCCTATCTTAGTGTCTTGAAGTGATTCCCCTATATTTTCTTCTAGAGGTTTCAGTTTCATGTCTTATATTTAGATCCTTGGTTCACTTTGAGCTGATTTTTTTAATATGGTGAGAGATGGTGTCTAGTTTCATTCTTCTGCATATGTATATCCTGTCCCTCACCCCTGCCACACACACACACACACACACACACCATCTTTCATTGAAGAAGATCTCCTTCTCCCAATCTATGTTTTTGGAGCATTTGTCAAAAGTGAGTTAACTGTAGATGTGTGGATTTATTTCTGGGGTCTCTATTCTGTTCACTAGTCTGTGTGACTTTATGGCTTTATTAGTGCATTATAGCTATACATAGTGGTGGAGTTCATTTTGACAGAATTATACATTCATGGAATATAATTTGCTCTATTTTCAATCCCTAAAACTTCCTCCCTTCCCCTCCCCTTCTTACCCCCACGTGTCCCTCCTCCTCTATTCCACTGACCTCCCCCCATCTATTTATTGTCAAACACTGGTATTTTATACATAAAGGTGGAATTCACTGTGGTACATTCACACACGCACACTGCGTAATTTGATCAACTTTAGTGCACTGTTCCTCACGTCTCCCACCCCTCTTCCCTCCCCCCTTCCCTCCCCCTCCACCCCGCTTCTCTGTTCACTGATCTCCCTTCCATTTTCTTGGAGTCCCTCCCTCCCTCCATTTTTCCCTTTATTTTGCATATGAGAGAAAAGGGTTGACTCTTGACTTTCTGAATTTGGCTTATTTCACTTAGCATGATGTTCTCCAGTTCCACCCATTTACCAGAAGATGCCATAACTTTGTTCTTCTTTAGAGCTGAGAAAAACTCCATTGTGTATACATACTGCACTTTCTTTATCAATTCATCTGTTGACTGGCATCTGGTCTGGTTCCATAACTTGGCTATTATGAATTGTGCTGCTATAAACATGGATGTGCCTATATCACTATAGTATGCTGACTTTAGTTCTTTTGGGTAAATACCAAGGAGTGGGATAGTGGAGTCTTATGGTGGCTCCACTTCTCTTCTTTTGAGGAATCTCCATACTGCTTTCCAAAGCGATTGTACTATCTATGTGTCTTTTTATGTTAACACTATACTACTTTGATTACTGCAGTTTTGTAGTGTATTTTGAAGTTAGGTATTGTGATACTTGTAGCTTTTTCCCTTCCTCTAGATTGCTTTAGCCATTCTGAGTCTTTTGTGATTCCATATGAATTTTGTGGTAGCATTTTTTCTAGTTCTGTGAAAAATGTCATTGGTATTTTTTAAAAATAATTTTTAGATGTCAATAGACCTTTATTTTATTCATTTATTTATATGTGGTGCTTGAGGATTGAACCCAGTGCCTACACATACCAGACAAGTGCTCCACCACTGAGCCACACCCCCAGCCCTAGTCATTGGTATTTTGATGGGGATTGCCCTGAAAGTAGATCACTTTGGGTAATACGAATATTTTAATAATATTGATTCTTCCAATCTGTCATGAACAGGGATGTTGCTATGGCTTATAAGAATGTACTCCAAAGGTCTGTGTGTTAAAGGATTGGTTCCCAAGGTGACATTATTGGGAGATACTGTGGGCCTTTAGGAGGTAGGGCCTAGTAGGAGGATCTTAGGTCATTTGGGGTGTGCCCTTGAAGGGGCTTGTGAGACTCCTGTCTCCTCTTGCTCTTTCTCTGTTCTCTGGTTCAGAAGGTGAGCAATTTTATTCTGCCACGTGCTGCTATTGTGATGTGCAACCCTCACTGGAGGTCCAAAGTTGTGGTGCTACTCAGTGTTAGACTAGAATTGGGAGCCAAACAAACCTTATCTCTTGATAAAGTTAATTGCCCCATATATTTTATTAGAGTAAGATGAAGTTAACACAGATGTTTTCCCATTTGTATGTGTGTCCTTTATAATTTCTTCCATCAGTGTTTTGTAATGTCTATTGTAGAGATCTTTGACTTTATTAAATTTGTGCCTAGGTATTTTATTTTTTGTATAGCTATTGTGAATATGATTTCTTTCTTGAAAATTTTCAGCCAATTTGTTGTATAAAAATGCTCCTGTTTGTTGGCTTTGAATCATTCAACTTCAAATTATATTAGTTCCAACAGTTTTTTGGTAAAGTCTAGGTTTTTCTACATAGAAGATCATGTCATCTGCAAACAGGAAAAATACGAATTCCTCTTTTCTATTTTTGAATGCCCTTTATTTCTTTCTCTTGCCTAATTGCTCTGGTTAATTGCTCTTCCAATACTGTTGAATAGGAGTGATGAAAGTGGACCTCCTTGTTTTGTTCTTGAGCTCTCAGGGAATATTTTAGCTCTCCCTCATTTAGCATAATGCTGGCTGTAGGTTTGCCATATGCAGCCTTTATTGTATCGAAGTACAGTCCTACTATATAATTTATTGAGTTTCATCATAAAGGAATGTCAGATTTTATGGAATGCCTTTTCTGAATCTGTTGAAGTGATCCTATGTTTTTTTCTCCTTCAATGTGATGATGTGCTGTTATGTTTGATGATTTACATGTTAAACTGCTTTTATATCCCTAGGATAAATCCCCCTTGATCTTTTTAATTTTTTTTAGATATTGATAGACCTTTATTTTATTCATTTATTTATATGTGGTGCTGAGAATCGAACCCAGTGTCTCACACATGCTAGGCAAGTGCACTACCACTGAACCACAACCCCAGCCCAGATCCCACTTGATTTTTATGTATAATCTTTTTATGTGCTACTGGATGGATTCAGTTTGCTAATATTGAGATTTTTGCATATTTCTTCAGAGATATTAGTTTGTAGTTTTGTTTTTGGGTCTTGGTTTTGGTATTAGGGTAATGTTTTCCTGGTAGCATAAGTTTGGCATAGTTCCCTCCTTTCCAAATTTTTTAAAAAGTAGCATGAGAAGAATTGGTATTTTTTTTTTTTTTTTTTTTTTTTTTTTAATGTTTTGGAGAATTCTCCAGTGAAACCATCAGGTTCTGGGATTTTCTTTGGTGGGAGATTTTGTTGTTATTATTACTGATTGAATCTTGTAGCTTATTATTGATTTATTTGGGTTTTCTATGTTTTCATGGTTTGAATTTGAGAGGTCACATAAATCCAGAAATTTATCTATTTTTTGTAGATGTTCCAGTTTGTTCGTATATGGTTGTTCATGATGATCCCTAAAGATCCTTTGTATTTCTGTGGTATTGGTTATGTATGATTTTCCTCTCATTTTATTTGGGTCTTCTCTTTTTTGCTTGACTACAGGTTTTTCTATTTTATCTTTTCAAAAAACCAACTATTTCATTGATCTTTTGTATCCTTTTGTTTCCATTTCATTTCTGCTCTGATTTTTGTTACTTTTTTCCTTGTAACTTTTCTAGTTGATTTGCATTATTAGGTCGTTTATTTGAAATCATTTCCTGATGTAGGCATAAATTTCCCTCTAGTATTGCTTTTGCATAAGTTTTGGTATGTTGTATCTTTATTTGTTTTAATTTTAAAATTTCTCCTTCAATTTCTTCATTGACACAATGCTAATTCAAGAGCAGGTTATTTAGTTTCTATGTATTTATGTTATTTCTAAAGTTACTTTTGTTGATTTCTAGTCTTATTCCATGTGGTAAGAGAAAGATGCATGATATGATTTTGATTTTTTGCATTTTGTTGAGACTTGTTTTGTGACCTAACATATGGTCTATCCTTCAGAATATTCCATGTGCTGAAGTAAAGAATGCAAAATCTGTATCTATTGGATGAAATGATCATCTACTTTTTCTATAAGATAGCTTAACTCCAAACTCCAATGCTTCTTTCTTTGTTTTTTGTCTGGATGATCTGTCCATTGAAAGTGGAGTGTTGAAATTCCCAAATACTTTTGTATTGGACTCTCTCTCTCTCTCTCTCTCTCTCTCTCTCTCTCTCTCTCTCTCTAGATCTAATGTTTGCTTTATATTATTGAATTCTACAGTGTTGGGTGTATATATCTTTATAATTGTTGTAGCCTCTTGTTATATTGATGTTTGTCATTATACATATACATTACATATTTCTCTCTTTTTAGTTTTTGACTTAGTCTGTTTTATCTGATATAAGTATAGTCACTCCTCACTTCTGGTTTCCCTTTGCTTGTAATATATATATATATTTTTTTTCCCAGCCCTACACTTTTAGTCTGTGAACACTGTAGAATTCAATAATATAAAGCAAACATTAGATCTAGAGAGAAAGAGAGAGAGAGAGAGAGAGAGAGAGAGAGAGTCCAATACAAAAGTATTTGGGAATTTCAACACTCCACTTTCAATGGACAGATCATCCAGAAGTGAGTTTCTTATAGGCAGCACATAATTGGGTCTTGGTTTTATTTTATGCATTTAGCTTTTCCATATCATTACCAGTCTAGTAATGATTAATTCCCTCAGTTTTTGCAGGTCTTGGAGGGTCTTCATTCCTCCACTTCTGGAGGACAGCTTTGCTGGTTGAGTGTAACATTCTTGCGAGTGTTTTGTTTTGCTTTCTCTTCTTTCAGAACTTTGACTATGTCATCCCATTACCTCCTGGCCTCTAAGGTTTCTACTGAGAAATCAGCTATTGGTCAAATGGGGACTCTTTTAAATAGGACGTGGTCTGTTCTCCTGCTGTTTTTAGAATTCTCTGCCTTGGACTTTTGTCTCCTTGTAATATGCCACGGTGAGGCCCTCTTTCAGTCAAACCGACTTGAGGTCCTTTGAGCCTCTTGCATTTGGATGTCCATGTCTTTCCCAGGAATATGGAAGACTTTAGCTGCTATTTCATTGAATCCGTTTTATATTTCCTTTCCCTTCTCTTTGCCTGTGGAACTCCCATAACTTGAATATTTGTTTAGTGGTGTCCCATAAGTTTCAGAGGCTTTCTTCATTCTTATGCATTCATTCGTTTTGGTCTAATACATATCAAAAGACCTGTCTTCAAGTTCAGAAACTGTTTCTTTGTGTTTGTGGCTCTCAACTATCTTTTGACTAAGTTCTGCAGTTCTGAGACTTCTTTTTGGTTCTTTTTCATAATCTCTATCTCTTGATTCAATTTCTCATTCATATAATGAATTGCTTTCCTAATTTCATTGAATTGTTTGTATTCTCTTATATCTTAAGGAGTTTCCTTAGTGTCATTCTTTTGAATTCCTTTTAAAAATTTTTTTAAAAATTTGTTCTAATTAGTTACACAAGACAGCATTTTGACACAGCATACATAAATGGAGTATAACTTCTCATTTGTCTGGTTGTACATGATGTAGAGCAACACAGGTCATGTAATTATGTATGCACATAATGTCCAATTCATTCTACTATCATTCCTACCCCCATGCTCCCCTCTCCTCCCTTCACTCTCCTCTGTCTAGTCCAAAGTACCTCTCTTCTCTGCCTCCATCCCTTATTGTGAATTGGCATCTGCATGTCAGAGATCTTTTGAGTTCTTTACTAGGCATTCTGTCCCTTTGGAGGCAGCGTGTTGCCTTGCTTTTCCATACTACTTGTGTTTCTGTATTCATATTTGTACTCTGGCATATTGGTTGTCTCTGCCACTTTTATAAGGTAGCTCTTGTAGTAAATGGCTTTCTCCTGAAGAGGTGTCTTAGGGTATGAGTTCATCAGCTGCATTGGCTTTGGTTCCAGGTGGTCACAACAGTGTAGTCTCACTGTGAGTTCTTGGGCCGACACTGGCTGGGTGCAGGATGTGTGCAGTGGCAGGGCTGGAGAGCCCATCCGTCTCCAAGGATCATGCAGGGATGGGGCACTCTAGCATCACAGGGGGGTGTAGTGCACACAGTAGAGGTGGGATGTCCACTGTGTGACCTCTCCAGCCATTGAAGTTGTGACTCCAGGAACATGGAGCAGGATAGACACTTCCTTAGGTACTACTGGGGAGAGCTCTGCTGTGAGCAAGGCCCTCGGACAATGGCAGCAGTAGTAGTACTGGGGGCATGGAGCATGATGGATGTGTCCTCAGGCCCCATGGGAGTGAGCACCACAGGTGGGACTTTCAGCAATGGTAACAGGGGATCTGGGGTTGTGGACAAACCCTGAGGTCATTTGGATGGCTGCTGGTGGTAGGCTCTTCTGACAGCTGCAGAGGGTGGGGTAGTACAACAAAGTGTGGACTGAAGGACACATCTGCAAGCACTCTAGGAGACTGGTACCGCTGCTGGTGGGGCTGGTGGGAGATCTTTCCAGGGCTCCCAGGTAGTACATTCCCACAATAGCCAGCAGTGGTGGTAGGGGGCACATGGACCATAGAAGGTAATACTCAGGCCCAGTTTCCAACTGCAGATGCTGATCTTTCATCTTTAAAAATGACTAGGTGTTTGGTCTTTAACATTTCAGTTGTTCTTCAATGCCTTAGAACCACTGTTTTTCAATCTTTTTTTTTTTTTTTCCTTTTATAGGTATTCTTGATTGGTTTAGTTTTATACCAGTTACTATGTCATAAAGCAGCACTCACATCCTTTTGAAAGTAGACAACATCTAAAACAATGAGTATTTTTTGTTCTTTTTAGATATGCATGACAGTAGAATGTGTTTTGACCTATTATACATACATTGAATATAACTTATTCTAATTGGGATTCCATTCTTGTGATTATACATCATGTGGAGTTACACTGGTTGTGTATTCACATATGAACATAGGAGTTATGTCTGATTCATTCCACTGCCTTTCCTATTCCCATTCCCCCTCCCTTTCCTTCATTCCTCTTTGTCTCATCCAGTGAATTTCTATTCTCCCCCATCCCCACCTCTTATTGTGTGTTAGCATCCACATATCAGAAAGAACATTCAAACTTTCGTTTTTGGGGATTGGCTTATTTCACTTAGCATGATACTCTCCAGTTCCATCCATTTACTGACAAATGGCATAATTTCATTCTTTTTTATGACTGAGTAATATTCCATTACTCTTCACATGAAGAGTATCATGCTATATATATCGCTTTCTTTATCCATTCACCTGTTGAAGGGCATCTAGGTTGGTTCCATAGCTTAGCTATTTGTGAACTGAGCTGCTAGAAAAATTGATGTGGTAAAGCAATGAGGTTTTTTTTGGGGGGTGGGGGGGTACCAGGGATTTAACTCAGGGACACTTGACCACTGAGCCACATCCCAGTCCTATTTTGTATTTTATTTAGAGACAGGGTTTCACTGAGTTGCTTAGTGTCTCACTGTTACTGAGGCTGGCTTTGAACTCGAGATCTTCTTGCCTCAACCTCCTGAGCTGAGCAATGAGTACTATTAAAACTCAATACTCATCACAATTTACCTTACCAAAAAAACAAAACAACAACAAAAAATCACTTACCTCTAGAAACCCAAAATTTCATTTTGGAATGAAACAAAACAAAGGATAAATATATTAATATAGCTAGGTCTCAAAAATCATAATTTTAATGTGAAAGATCACAGAATAATATGCATATAGAATTTAAACACAAAAACAATATTCTGTAGTGTTCATGGATACATAGACAAACAAATAATGTTGAATGGAAGAGTACACACCAGATTGAGAACAGAGGCTGCCTTGAAGAGGGAAATAAATGGATGAGGCAGAGAGTGAGGAACAAAAGGGAACTTCAACTTTATCTGTAATATTTTATTTAAAAATGTGAAACATATATGCATAACTGCTAACCACTCTTAATTCCTGGTGGTGAGAAACCTAATTCCTCAATAAAACTAACCCTGAATCCTCAATTGGAAATTCCCAGAGATTAGATGTCATGCTTTGTTACCTTGCCTATTTTTGTCTTACCCAAATATGGCGCTCCCTGGGTTGCTGATGTTGGTAGCCAAGGCACTGGGACCAAGTCCACAACTGGCCTGGATATCTGGAAAGCAAGCTGTGGATCTAGGCTGGTTCTTCTCAGAAAGCACACACCCCTTGCGATGACCAGGGGAAGCACAGTGCTCCCAGTCTGCACGTCTCTGACTCTCACAAGGAATGGACACCCCTGGTGACCTTGGGCACCCCAGCCTTTCCACCGGGCATGGGAAAGACCAAACATTTTACACCACAGTTTTAGGATCCAGCAGCAATGACACACTCTAATAACAGAAAAAAATTGACACGAAGTGGAAGGAGAATAGTGTGACTTACTTCCTCTAAAACCCTGTTTCAGAAAACCAGCCTGGTTCAGGAAGCCATTCACATGTAAATCAGAAACAAACACTCAGGAGGGCCAGAGCTCTGTGTTATTCCTAGGTCAGAGGAGGGGGCTGCAATCACTTTGAATGGAAGCCAGTTCAGTTTTCTAGTTCATTACCCAAATGGCAGAAGTCTTTCCAGAGAGAGCACACAGGGACACGGAGGAGCCAGAGTCCCAGAAGGAGATTGGGCAGTTTTCAGATCCCTTGCCTGTCTCTGCAGGGAGCCTTGTGCCTGTCTCCAAAAAATCCCAGTCTGCATGCCCAGTGATAGGCAGGGGCAGATGAAAGACAAAACGGCCTTAACAACAGAGATCAGCTCAAGGAGACCGAGAAGCTGGACTGGCAAGCTCATCAGCCAGGCCCTTTCAAAGGCAGGAGGGCATTCAACTGGAGGCACCTGGTTTGTCTTAATCTCCACATCCTTTCCTAGAAAACAAAGCTGTCTGGAAGGGCCAGGACCTAGAGGCAGCTGGAACGCAGCAAGGCCAGCCAGCAGCTGGCAGAAGGGGCTTGTAGAGAAGAGAGGCAGGCGGCTGCCTTCCCTTGGAGCAGGCCTCAGACTCCAAGTGCAGATATAGCAGGAGGCCAGGGGCTATGACCCCAAACAGACTGCCCAGTGTCCTCAGCCAAGGACACCAGCAGTGACGATTTTGGAGGGACAGCATGATGAGCCTGGCCACACACGGGGAAAATCTGGATCGCTAGGAGCAGCAGAACTGGGACTTGATCCTACTCCATTCTTTACTAGTTGGTGGCTTTGGCAAGTTGTCTTTCTGCACATGTTCCAGAATATGTGAAAGGGGTAACACCACCCACCTCACGGGGTGCAGATGAAATCGGGTAAAGTGCAGGGATTTCTGGTCACGGAGTTTGCTCAGTTGCAGCATCTGCTCTGTTAGACATTAATAAAGAACCACTCCTACTGCTGTAAAATACCACTGGGTCCATTTCCAGGGCAAGGGAGATTAGTCCGTGTCAGGTCCCTGGGCAGGGTACTACAGGGATTGCCTTCTGTTCTGCAGGTCGATTTCATCTCCCACCTGTGTACACGACCCCTACCTCCCCTTCCAAAACACACCACCATGAGGCAGCCAGGGTCAGTCCAGTTTCCACAGATGGAGTCCCATCACTCCTGGGAAAGGCTGGGGACAGATATATCTCATTTGAAGATCAGTTGCCACACAGCCCTAAGTCTTTAAGCTTTCTGTGCCCCGCTGGGAGCCAGAGCCCACTCCTACTGTGACCATTCCCTCAGCTTAGCAGAGACTGTGCTGCCCCCTCCAGGAAGGCAGTCCACTGCCCCCAAGCCTAGGGTTCCAGACTCTAGCCCCAAATCCCTATTACCCTGGGGTGAGAGGTATAAGCATGACCCCTCTCCATGGTTCTGTCGGGTACAATCTGCTGATTAGTTTACAAGTGCAGTTCTGAATGTCATGCTAAGATGCATGGACACCACCACTAAAGATTATTAGTGTGATAAACTCACAGAAGGTTTTCATCACAAAGCAGTCTGGGGGGGTGGGAGGGCAAATGTTCCCCATGAACCACGCACCCACATTAGGCTCAGAAGTCTGCATGCACTGTTGCAGAGAAGACTGAAGATAAAATAACAGCTCCAAAGATCCCAGCCACAAATGGCACCGGATGGCAGGTTAGAAGATCAACTAAAAACACATGACCAGCCACATCCATGAAGCCTCTTTGAGTTCCACATACCTCCACTGGCGGTGCTGTGTGGGGCAGGCAACAGGCTGTCAGGCTGCATAGAAACCCACAAGTGAAGCTCCAGGGCATGGGGGGTGGGGCAGGCTGCGGAGCGTGAGCTCCAGAGCCAGACCCAGGCTGGTCCCAGAATTATGTCCTGCCACATGCCGAGGGTGCCTCACTTGTCACAACAGTACCCACTGGGGGTGGGGTGTCATTAAGATCACATGAGTCAATCCATGTAGTGAGTTTAGACAGTGCCTGGTATCCAGCTAAGTACTAAACAGGTTAGCCATTGAAATATACATGGTCTTGAAAACTGGGTACTGACTACAGAGTGGGTTAGCAAAGCACAGGAAGAACAAATTGTACCTGGCATAAGTATACAAAGGACTTGGTTAATACCTGATTTCCATTTAGGTATCAATCACCATTGCTTTTGTATACTGTAAGTTCCAAGGACCTAGCCTGTGGCTTAAACTTTGTTCAGTGTCAGCACCTGGACCACGCCAGCAGTTTCTCCTCATGCACTAGCTGCTTCCCTGATGTGACCAACAGCAAAATGCCCAACTTTCCTGAGACTCAAATTCCTTCTTTGCTGAAGTTTCTGCCTTCTCCAAAATTAGTTTGTGTTTATCCAGCAAACTCTGGAATCACATTTGCCAACCCTAAGCATTGCTGACAATCTGTAGTGAAACCAAGTATGGTTTTGCATGTGGGCTATTTGTCACCCTCCCTGCACACAACACCTATTGTTGAATGTCTTTCTGAACTGCTCAGGCACATTCTCCAGGCTTGATGAGCCCGGCATGACTTACACTCCAATCTTTCTTCAGGACAGAGACTTGGCCAGGCCTTGGCTCACACATGTGAAAGTCAAGGATGACATGATACACTGAGTATTTAAGCAGGTCTGACGGGGCTTAGGTATGCTGATTTCTCTGCAAAGCCTGTATTTCTGGACTTGGGACTGTTAAATTCCATAGAAACTTGCTATCAAGTCATTTTTCCCAACCATTTAAAAATTAAGAACAGAAAAATGTCTAATGTCCAACAAAGATAGGCTTCCTGTTAGTATGGACCAGGCCGAGGGAGGAATGCAGAGCACGTGGAGCAGAGAAGGTGGAAGAAGTGAATGGCAGTCCTAGAAGGATTTCCCCCTTTTGGTTGTGGGTCTCTTAAGAACATTCCTCCTGTCAGGCCGAGAGACAGGTACCACTCAAAATCCCACCCCCCCAAATGGATGCTGGGGTCAAAAAGGGGTCTAAGTAGTTTCAAAATAAACTATCAAAAGGAGATTTTCACTATAAAATTATACCTCAATGTACATGACTTTTAAAAAAGTAAACAGAATTTATAAAAAGGACTTATTAAAACTTGCATTTGGAACATCTCATTTGCACTCGGGATGCTTCTTTTACTTAGAATAAGAGGAACCAATGGCTGGTTATTTGGAAGAACACATTTACATTGATGGGGGACAATGATGGAGTTCTGGGCACGAATCAACAGTCAACTGCAGTGGCAGCTATGAAGGATGGGAAGCATGGTGGAAGCCACCAGGGATGCTGAGGAGCTGCTCAGAGGAACCATGGCAGCAAGCTGTGGCCACCTTTAGAACTGGAGCCAAGGAGGACAGGAGCTCACCCGAGTCCAGAGGAGCATAACCAAAAATGCTGCCGGAAGCAGGGAACAGTGTAGAAATGCCCAGAGCCAGACCAGTCAAGGGAAGCCAGGGCCTCCCTAGAGCAGCCTCTAGGAGACAGGGTGGAGAATCTGCTTTGGTTCCCTATAAAACAGAGACCATGGTGCCTATTATTGCCCACCATGAGATGGAGAGAGACTGTGCATCACAGGTTCTCCTGAAATGCTTCTCCCTTTGTCGTGTCCTGGTATGGGCAGTGTGGATCTCTCGGAGCGTCACAACCACCCAGAGCCACTCATTCCGTCAGCATTCACCACTGACCACCCCCCCACCCTTCTATTTTAGAAGCTGGTCCCAGGGCTGAAAGCCTCTAAATTCTCCTTTCTCCAGTAGATCCCAGGTAATCACCTGAACGGTTTCTTGGGAGACACAGAATCAGGCTCTGGAGAACATAAAGTAAAAATAGCAGAAGAGGCATGATTCCCATTGGATGAAGCTGTTTATTGAAAAGGAAATCTTACTTTACCCAGGAATTCACTTACATGGAGGTAGCCACAATAAGAACATCTCTTCCCCATGACAACCAAAAGGAACTAAACCATACCCGAAAGCAAAAAACCAACAGAATAAGCCAATCGGCACGATAGAGTGACCCTTCAAAGCAGGGAAAAATATAATAGATATATGGTGATTGTCTCAACATTGCATTTGGCCACATATTTCTTTTTACATAAAATATTTTCTTTAAGCTAGCTAAAGAAAACTCTTGAGCAGGGTTAGTTCTTAAAGCAATAGACAAAAAAAATATATATATATATATATATATAATAAAATCAAAGAATGATAGCATATCACACTGGGAAGGACCTTTCTAATCCTCATCTTGTCCCTGGAAGCACCCTGTCAAGGTCATGGGTAATGAGATGAGCTGGAACTTAGGGAAAAAAAAAAAAAAAAACAACTCCCTAAATCTCAGTCCAGTCAATCCCCTCCAGTAGCTTCCCAGCCTGCTACACTACGTGCCAACTCCATTACAGCATAGGAGCGTGCAATTGTTAACATGCTTAGAGGCCTCTTTTCAGGGCGTGTTTTGAATGATGGCTTCTCTTCTCTTCCGGGGCACTTTTACTTCTTGTAGCCAGCCCCATAGCTAACAGAAAGAATTACCAGAATGAGGACAAATCAGATGCTGATTGGAGTTTGGAGTAGGCAGAGGCATTTCTGGGCAGACTCATTGGCAAATGTATAGTAATGGCAGAAGCAGCTGAGAAAGGAAGACCACTCTGAGTGTGACTTCAGACCTGCTGCATCCCCAAGAAGATAGAAGGATCTGGGGCTGGGCACAGAGGTGCTCAGCCCTGTGTCAGCTTGCTGGTTGCCTATTGCCCCCTTCCCCTAGCTCCAGGAAGGGAGGAGTTCTAGTCACTGCTGGGGTCCCAGGGCCAAGGACTATGTATCACAGGTGCCCAGGATGTGTTTGCGAAATGGGTGAATGGCTAAAAGGAGGAATCTGTCCACACCCAGAGAATAAATAGAGGCAAGAACCACCTCCAGCCATGGTGAGGGGACAGTGACCCTGGAGGAGGTGAAGGGTTTGGCTTTCTGGCTCCAGACCCTCATCCTTCAACTGGGCCCATCACTCTGAACCCTGCTGAGTGGGCTCTGTGACTTGCCCCAGACCTCACCCATTCCCTGTCACTGCTTGCTGGAGGTTGGAAGGATCCCTCCAGTTTGCATATCATGCCATTTTTTCCTCCCTCCTTGACGTCCACCTAGCTCCAGCTCCACCTACCTCTTATCTACACATGCCCCAGCTTTCAAGAATTTCTGTCTTCCTCACACTAACCCCACACCCACAACCCATCTCTCCCTTCCTCCATGACTTCACTGGATGCCTCCTGCCTCGTCCTCTCACTTAAGCCCATGAACCCTGTCCTCCTGTGCTCTGCTATCTTCTCCATCCCAGGCCCCAGAGCATAGCAGGGAGGCCTGCTGTGGGGGGAGGGAGGAATGGACCAATGAGACATGACAGTGGGGCCCCCTCCTTACAGAAAACACGCCACTTGTTAAAAACCCTGCATACAAGTCTCCCCTCCCCACCTGTATTAAAGAAAGTGGTGACTGGGAACTGATCTTAGCATGGTTCAGAAATAATGATTTTAGATAAAATAAGCAGCCAAGGCCATAGATACAGCCTATAGTATGTGACCTTCTGTCAGTAAGCTCTTTACCCAGATCACCTGAATACTGACTCCCAGTACTGATTATCCATTGTCACTATGTCAATTCTTTTTGTCCAATTGATTTTAAAAGTGGTCTTCCTTCTACCTCCTCTCTCTACTCCTTAATACTTAAAATCTAGTAGCTTCATATTTTAAGAAAGAATATTCAATATAGTGTGTGAACTTCACAAACAAGCCACCCTACAAAGGCTCTCACATATTCCAAAATGGAACAGCAGTAGTCTGTGAGAAGGTCTGGTTAAAATATGTACAGCCTACATATCACTTCCTCCTCTGCACAGTGACTGTTAACAATAACTCGCATTTCAGACCCTTTCTTTTGGCAGGGGAGAGGAGGGCAGAGCAGCCTATGAAAGTGGCCATAGCAAATGGCTGTGCAGATCAGGGCCTTCAGCCTACCGGATTATAATTTTGAAAATGCCCCAGTGGTGCTGGCTCCTATTCCTCATTTTAAACTGCAATAGCTCCGTAAGATCCAAGCGCCACTGGACCATGGAAAGACCCTAGGGAGGAATGTAAGGTCGAGGAACCGGTGTGCCGTGAGAAGAGGAGGCAGGGTCTCATTGGAGACACACTCCCTTCTGCTTTGGACGGCTGCAGTGTCCATTAGCAAGGATAGGCCACTTCAGCCCTGGAAGTGGGCTCAGATCTGGCTGGCGGTGCTGCTGTCCTTGGGAAGGGAGTAGCTCAGTGGCGCCTCATAGAGGCTTCCCCCGTCGGTGCTGAGGTCGTCGTCGTCATCCATGTCGTCCAGCACTTTACTGGGCAGCTTCTTAAGTCTGCTGAAACAATAAGGGGCATGTTTCCTGGCCCGGGCTCGGGCTCATCTCTAATTTGGAGATGGAGGAAGGTCTTGGGTTCCTGTTCTCCCCAGACTGTGTGCATGAACTGCTCTGCACCTCAGTTCCTTCAGCACAGGTGACAAACTGCCCGCCTCTCACTATCAGAAATGATGTTGGTAGCTGGGCCAGGATAGGTAGTACTGATTCCTCTTTTTTGTCCAAACCCCAATAGGGCTTGGCAGGGCACTGTTATTGACCCTGTCTTAATATTTTTAAAATGTCATGCCTTATTCATCAGATTATATGCAATATTTTTTTCAAACATTACATTAAAATGTTATTTTGATTACTGAGATTTTTGGTGTCCCTTAAATATTGCCCCTTAATGCTGACCGTAGGGCCAGTTTCCCAGTGAAGAGGCCCTGTGTTACAGGATTCTAAATGGGCTAGAGAATTCTGTCCATTTATGAGACCAGCTGGGCAACTGGCACAGAGTCCCTGGGCAGAGTCAGTCTTCAAGAAAGGCGAACTCTGTAGATGAGCATGGAGCTAACCAACCCCTCCCCTCAATGCCCCAGGCACTGGTTCTGGGGTAGGGAAAGCAACCCATCCTGTCCGCTCTACCCTCATCCTTAGAACTTCAGGAGGGGAGCTTGGGAGATCCTAGTCTGTGAAATAAACAGGCTGGGCCACAAACTGTCCCTCCATGTTGGTGAGAGCTAGTGTTCTCTCTAGCCTCACTTTCCCTTTATGGTCAACAGGAGTAATACCTGTCCTGCTGGCACTGAAGCACTGGTATAAGGATGACACATGGGACCTTTCTGAATATGTGAAATGACAAATTAGACTTTCATTTCTAGGATGGGATGACCCCAAAAGACAACAATAAGGAATTGGCTTGGGACAACAGGAATGAGAATGTTCTGAAAGCTTCAAGCGCCCCTCAAACGTGTGTGTGTGTGTAGTGGTGGTGGTGGTGGTGGTGGTGGTGGTGGTGGTGGTAGGGTACTGGACATCACAAACCACCACTTTTACCCACCTTAAGTCCTTCTTCATGGAATTGAGCTGTCCCTGCAGCTGCTCATTCACATCTATCTGCTCCTCCAACTCCCTCTGCAGCTTCTTCTTGGAACTTTCCAGTCTGTCGATTTCCTCCTCAGCCTCCTCTACCTGTCGCTTCATTGCTTTCAAGCGCAGGCTCAGCTGCATTGGGAGAGAGGGTGGGTTGAGTGCTGGCTGAAGGCCCAAGCCAGCGATGATGGAGAAGAGCTCTAGCAGGAGATGCCAGAGGCCTTCTCCCTGGGCAACCAGTCTCACGGGGGAAAAGGCATCCTTTCTGAAAACCAAGTTTAGGGTTTCAAGTTTACTGAAATCCCTTTCTTAGGTAGGCTTTAAGTTTCCATTCTGTGATGTAAGTTAAGAGGAGGAATCAGCCCCACCAGCTCCAGGACTCTGGCCTCCTCCTGCTTTCCCTGCCTCAGATACAGAATATCATTTGAGAACAACAGTGCAAAGGCTCCTTCACCTGGTCCTTCTGATCAGTCAGTGACAGGTGCTCATCATCCACCTGCATCACCAGCTCCTTCACTTTCCGCTCCAGCCTTCGGTTGCTGAGCTGTAGGCTGGCCCGGTCCCTGGAAGAGCAGGGAAGGCAGAAGTGAGCACCCTCTCATTCTCAGCCCTGTAGGAAGCCCAGGCTGCAGAGGAGGGGACACTCTAACCAGGGGAGCTTAGGGTTGAGCTTGAGGTTCAGGAGGAAGGACCACTCTTTTGACAAAGAAATGAGACTCTGAGAAGAGCCATGACTTGTCAAAGGTGGCAAGGCCAGGGAAGGGTTGATGGCCTATCCCAAGTTCTTCCACTCCTGAGCTCTTAACTTTGTAAGGCAAAGAGTTATAGAATGCTGGCATTTTGGGTTCACTCTAGGTTGCTCCTAAAGTCCTCCTAAAGCACATACATATGCATGTGTACTGCACCCCTTTTAGGAAGGTGAGGGGCCATGAGGAAGAACTAAAGCTAGCCAAGTGCATCTTGGTGCTGGTCCTCAGGCTGTGAATGACACCTGCAAGAGTGATCTCACATCCCTCATCTCTGCTTGGATGCACCTGGTCCTCAGGGCAAAGTCAGCCCCTGACCTCCAATCCTACTCAAAGTCAGTTGCTTGTTGAGGCAGCCTGTTTTATTTAAGGGATAGAAAGAGAAACAGCAAGTGCAGTGGAAAAGCTATGATCTTAGGAATAGAGATATAAATTTTAGTCCAGCTAGCTATGTTACTCAAGTCACTTACTCTGATGTGTCAGTTTTCTTACCTGTAAAATGGAAACAATAATAGCAAAGTTGTACTTGCTCTGCCTTCTATGTGGGCTAATGAGGATGGGAAGAGATACCCGGCATGCAAGCACTCTAATGGGACGGCCATGGCCCATCAGGGCCTCTGCCCCACCCTGTACCAGGCTCACCTCTCCTCACTCTCCAGACGATCCTCCAGCTCTGCAATCCTGGCCTCCATCTGCACCACCAGCCCTTCTTTACTGGACCTGTAGGAACCTTCCAGGTGGATAATCCGACTCTTTAAGTCCTTGTTCTGGAATCAGACAGGGAGATTGTGAGGGGCTGTGTGTGTGCCATGCTCTCTGAGCAAAGCAGAAAAGGAGATGGAGCCAGGTATTGGGTGGTGCCCACACTAACACACACCAGGAGGCAGGGCCTGGGGAGCCCAGAGATAGTTGCAGAGACTACCTTTGAACTTGGGTTTCAAACAGTCAAAGGAAGAGAGTCTAACATACTCCCCTGTGAGCCTGAATGGAGTGTTTGGCAGGTCCTGAGACTCCCAGGCCTCTCACAGGCTTGAGCTTGTCCTTTTACAAACCTGTGGGGTGGGCAGGTGTCCGAGCCCAAAGCCATGGAATGGGGCGTGGAAGTCCTGGGGCCTGCTGCCCTCACCTGTCTCTCCAGGGAAATCTTGTCACACTCCAAGTCTTGCCTCACAGCTCTCTCCTGAAGTAGCTCATTCCTCATCTGCTCCATCTACAAGAAGCAGAGCAAAAGCCCAGAGGTTAAAGGAATGGTCCCACAGGCTCTGTACTGAAATGGTTCCCAGGTGCTGAATTCCAACAACCAGGTCAAGTCTCTTCATGAAGGAGGCTAACTTAAAGGGGACCCCTCACACTGTCTGCTCTTGTGTATAGGATCTATTTCTTAGGTGTTCTTGGCTTCTCAATGATTGTGAGGATATTTATCACAAGAACCATAATAGCTAACTCTGTTGTTACAGGTTGAATTGTCTCCTCAACCCCCCAAAAGACATGCTAACACCATACCCCTTGGTAGTTCTGATATGACCTTATTGGAAAGAGGGTCTTTACAGAAGTGATCAAACTAAAAAGAGGCATTGAGGTTGGCCCTAATCCAGCATAACTGGTGTCCTTATAAAAAGCAAGGAGTCTGGATGCAAAGATAAATGTACACAGAGGGACCCCGGCCGCGTGAAGACAGGGATCCAGGGAGAATGCCCTCTGAAGATGGAAGATTGCAGGAACAGGTCTACAGTCCAAGAAGTGTCAAAGATTGCCTGCAAAACACTAGAAACAAGGGTGGCAGCAAGGAAGGATTCCTACAGGCCTGGGGCTCTGCCAGCAGTCTGGTTTCAGATTTATGGCCTCAAGAGCTATGAGACAATGCTTCTTTGTTCTGAGCCACCCAGTTACAGTAGCCCTAGGAAACTTGATACACTTGCTCAGACTCCATGACTGCACCACTGTCCTGTGACATTCCCCCCAAAACCCTGAGAAGCAGGTAATATTATCTCTGCTGAGGACATTAGGGCTTGGAGAAGTTAATCACTTGTAGGGGGATTAACTGCCAAGTATTCCTGGGACTAAGGATTTCTCAGGACATGGGACTTTCAATGCTAAGATGGAACAAGTCCCAGGCAAACCAGGATGAGTCAGTCACTTGACTTACCCAAGACCTACAGAAGTAGGACTAGAGAGGAATGAGTGTCACCTGAGCTCCTGCACTGCATGACAAGGCCACGCTCAGAAAGTTCCTTTCTCATTCCAGAAAGAGAAGGCAGAACATGGGGCAGCTCCAGGCCCT
Source organism: Sciurus vulgaris (assembly GCF_902686455.1). NCBI lineage: Eukaryota > Metazoa > Chordata > Mammalia > Rodentia > Sciuridae > Sciurus > Sciurus vulgaris. The sequence continues at coordinate 105,625,646 of NC_136462.1, read as the reverse complement.
GACTAAAGGCCATGAAGGTATCTTCTATACTGGTAGGAGAGGAGCCTCGCTGGGCAGCACAGGGAAGAAAGCCTCTCTCCTGTCAGTACCTCCTGTCCTCAATTCCAGGGCGCCTCAGCAGGAGTGACATTGAGTGTCAGAGCAGAGGTCCCAGAACTAACCAGCAGAGGGCAACCTGAAGAAGGCAGGAGAACTCAGGTGAGTCAGTACAATAAAAATGACTGTGGAAACAAAATCCAGGTCCAACATGGCCAAGAGAGTCACACAAGAGTTCCTGAACCACAGGGCCTGTGGACTATTTGAAAGAGACTCACCTGGCCACAAGTTGAGTTTTTGCCATCTATCTAAGCACCCTAATGAGAAAGATAGGCTCACCTTCCCCGCCATTTCCCCAGGGAGCAAGAGCTGTAGGTCACAGGAATGGCAAGAGGAGAAACCACCATATTGGGCCAGGCTTGCATTTGCTGCCTTGTCCCCATTGCCCTGACCATGGCGTGTGCACAGAAGGACTAGCAACAAGGTGTGGCAAGGCAGGACAGGCAGGGCCAGACATGGAGGCCTCAGATACCTCCCACCTAGGGTCTGTTTTCTCCTGAGGTATCTTTGTATTAAAACTAAAACAAAAACAAAATTTGTACTTTTGAACTCCTGACTAGCAGCCTTCTAAGTCTTGGGGTTCCAAATTTTACAACAAAGGAAACTGAGGCCCAGGGAGGTTATAAACAACTATAGGCAGCCAGAGTAGAACCCAGGACAAGCTGGTTCACTGTCCATTCTTTCACCTGTTCTGTCTCTCTGGACCAACTAAGCGGAAAGGATCCATATGAACTAGAGTTCAAATACAACTATAACAAGCCAAGACCTAGGCAGGGGAGGCAACATGGATGAATAGAAGTGTCCTGTGCTCAACTCAGCCACAGAGAAGAGTCAGGGCAGCAAAGGGGGAAAAAAATATTTTGAGGAGCATGAGAGAGGGTGAATTCCAGAAATTAGCAAAGAAATAGTAGGAATCCTAAGCAGCACCAAAAAAAATGAGAAAGGCAATCTAGAGAAATAAATAAAGAAATTGTGACTGCAACCCCTATTCCCCAGCTGGGGGTTGGGGGGCAAAAGGTAAGCTGGACAATGCCAGGAACCTCCATCATAGCAGCAGACTGGTTGTCTAACTGCAAGAGAAATCACGGTTCTGGCAGGCTTTAAATCTAGATTGGGGAGCTAGCTGATTTAAAGTGATGCCTCTGATCCAAAGAAGGTTCTCACTGTGGACTTCTCCCAACAGCCGCTGCTAGAGGACAAAAAAGTTAACCCTCCAGAAACTTTGAGCCAGTGTGTGCCCACCTCACTGGGTAGAAGACAGCTTCCTCAGCATCCTGAAGCTTCAAGACCAGTGGCTGCCATTGCCATAAGCCTAAGTCCCATCCAAATTTGGCTTGTAGGAAATAGGGAAGGTCTTCTTTCTAGCCCATATTACCTGTAATGCCCTGGAAGACTTATGGAACATCTCCACAGCCCATAGGCCTCAGACCACAGTTGTTAGTACCCCAAAGCCCTGGTGATACTTGTTTGACCCCTGAGACCTAGAGAAGGTAACATCTGGGTCCCACAGCTCCAAAAATCAGCTAACAGCACTACAAGCCCCAGAACCAAGTGCAATTACTCCATGGGACCATGGGAAGGTCCTCTTTGGGTTCCAAAACTCAATCCCACAGTTTCCAGTGTCATAGACCCTAGTACCATCTGTGTTCATCTGGAGGGACCCAGGAAAGGTCATGTCCCATGGCTCCAGAACTCTCTTGCATTCATCCTAACTTTCCTGGGAAAGTCTCCTTAACATCTGGTGGCACAGGAACCATGGCCGCTGGTGGAAAAACCCTTGGATTCCCTGTGCTTGTCCTGCGAGATCTGAGACACCTTCTCCACAGCCTGCACCACTGAGACTGTAGCAGCTGCCGCCCCCAACCCCAGGGCCATCAGGGCTCAACTCTGACACACACCTTTGAAAGCCTAAATCCACTGCAAATTCATACCACTATCTTCATGACCTGTTGCAGTTTAGACTATTGAGGCACTCAGATATGAAAGATGAATCACACAGAATGTTTTGGAGTTCCCCTGTAACCAAACCACCTATCTGAGAAACTATATCCTATCTGAATGAACAAAGTCTTTTCCTACAAAGGCTACTTCATAATTGGGAGAAACAAACATCCCACAAGATGTGCAGACATCAATGTAAGGACAGAGAAACATAGAAAGAAATATGACACTTCCAAAAGACAACAACTCTCCAGAAATAGATCTCAATTTGAAGAAAATCTATGAATTGCAGCAGGAATTAATCTGTCTAAATCAAGTTTGGTTCCTGATGACTTCACTGTTGAATTTGACAAAACATTTAAAGAACTATTCCAATTATTTTAAATTATTCCAAAGGAAAATTAAAATGGACTAGGCAACAAAACTAAAAATAGACAGAATGGGATTATATCAAACTAAGAAGCTTTTGTACAGCAAAGGAAATAACCAACAGAATTAAGAGACAACCTACAGAATGGGAGAAAATATTTGCAAATTGTTCATCCAACAAAGGATTGATATCCAGAACAAAGAACTCAAAAAACTGAATACATATATATGAACATATATACATATACATATATATGATGATACATATCGTATGTATAATGTATATATATCAAATTCAAAAATGAACCAAAGAACTATACACACTTTTTAGAAGAAGACATAAATGGCCAACAAGCACCTAAAAAAAATCCACTCAGTCTCATTTATCATCAGAGAAATGCATAACAAACTACAGCAAGATATCATCTCACCCAGTTAGCATGGCTATCAAACAAAATAAATGTTGGCAGATGAAAATGGACTTCTTATACACTGTTGGTGGGAATGCAAATTAGTATAGCTATTATAGAAAACAGTATAGAGATTCCTCAAAAAACAAAACACAAAATTACCATATACTCAGCAATTCTACTATTGGGGGTACCCTAAAGAAGAAATTGTTGCACTGAAAAGATATTTGGACTTCCACATTTATTACAGCATTAGTCACAGTAGCTAAAACATGGGGTCACTCAAATGCCTTTAAGAAAACGTGGCATATTTAAACAATGGAATACTATTCAGCCATAAAACAAATGAAATCCTGTCATTTATAACAATGAATGGAACTGGAGGTCATTATGTTAAATGCAATAAGCCAGACACAGAACAACAAATCCCACGTGTTCTCATACATTTGTGGAAACTAAGTCAAAATGAAGTAGAGGTCGCTAGGTAAGAGAAGAAACAAGGGGAGAGAGAAGTCCTATAAAAGGCACAAAAACAGAGAGGAAGAATTGTTTCTGGTCCTTCTTCAGCACAGTACTGGCTACGACCATGTGAGATATTTCAAAATGACTAGAAGACTATGAAAATCCCACACATAGCAATAATTAATGGTTGAAGAGCTGGAAATGCTTATGACCCAGATGTGATTTCTATGCATGTATCATCATTCTGATATATTCCAAAAGGATGTACAAATATGCCTCAAACAAAAACAACAAAAGAAAAAAAATAAATAAAAGCAAAGCAGGGAAGGCTGTCCAGTTTCCTAAGGGCATCCTGTAGAAAGCAGGAGGAAATGCCAGCAATGCAAAGGCTCAGCAGGCAGTTCCCAGAACACTCCACCCTGTCCACTCCATCCCACTCGCCCCGAGTCCTGGAGAATCACATGTTGCAGAGAAGGCACTGGAACAGTTCCTGTAACTGTTTATGAGCACAAAGTCCACAGCTAACGAATGCAGGCTCACAGCCCCACTCTGAACAGTTTCTGCACCAGCTGACGAAACCCACAGGTGGAGGTCATCAGAACAGCCCATCCATGGGACTGCCGACGTGCTTCCCGGAGAACGCCAGTCTGGTCATGGCCTGGGGGCCCAATCCCACACTTCAGTAAGAACAGGCACACCTTTTGCTGTGGTGGGAAGCAATTACACAGATGGGCAGCTCTGACCCTGTTTCTCTTCATCACTCTGCCATTCACTTGAGCGTGACCTTGTTCATCTCACCTCTGGGATACAGGCTCCTTGACCCTAAACTAGGAACTGGAACAAGATGGTCCAAGGGGACCCTTCCCGTTGGTTTGTGACATGATGTCTGGTGTCTCCTCTATCCTCAGATAGCTCAGTGATGTCCCTTCTGAAGAAGCCAGAAAGACCCTGCCTTAGGCAGAGTAGCCACCTTCTCATGCCTTTGGGACTTCCCCCTATGCGGGGGGAGGTAAAAATATACACTGTCGGGGTGAGAGGGAGTGGGTGTTTATGAAGGCAGAGGGGCAGTCACAGAATGATCAAGTGGGTCCGTTCATTGTTGAAACAACATTATTGGTCTCATACGGACATTGTGACCAAAAAGCCCCACACAGTGCCTGCCCTCATCACAGACTCCTCTGGAACCACAGCAGGGATGGAGGTGAACATTCAGAGGGCTGAGAGGCACAGTAGGAGTCTGCAACAGAGAAACCCAGCACCTATCAGCAGATGAGGGTGAGATGTCGTGGAAGGGACAGTTACAAATGAGCAGCAAGAAGGGAGTGTGAACAGGAGACAGAAGGGCAGGGTCCAGGCACTGGGGTCAGCACAAGAGTGGGGAGGCAATTTTCTCTGAACCAGGGGGGAAAGAGGAGTCCTGACTCCTAAGGGTGTCACCCTCCTCTAAGGGTGCTGATTCCTGTAGCCCTGAAGGAAAGTCAGAGGCAAGAGAGGGATAAAAGAGGTTATTTTCCCAAAATGAAAGGATAAGGAGACCTAGATGCTGGTAGACAGAGAATGATATTTAGATATCAAGATTTTGTGCAATGTGAGGTCAAAAAACACCAAAAGAAAAAAGTTCAGCAGATCAGAGGCAAGAGTTCCATTGAGGTTGTGTAGGTCAAGGGACCAGATGGGAGGTACCAAGAGCCCCACTCAAGTCAGGTGCTGAGCCACTGAGTCCATGTCTGAGCTCATGACTCCTCCTAGACACTGAGACCTGTTTTACCACACTGCCTTTCCAAGGGATGACCAGAAATGTGCCTGAGTCAGAGGGAGTTGGAAGCAGTTTGGGGATTCTAGCCCAGGTTTTCTTACTAAAATTCATATGTTCCTTTTTCCCCTTCCCATAATCTCTCAATAAAGGGTGGAAATCCTGCAGGAAGGAAAGTTCTAGTAAGGACTTTGGTGCCCCAAAGAAAGTGAGTACAGTGTAGTGAGACAGCGTGTACCCTGGGGGCACTGAAGATGGCCGTTGAAGATGGGGGCATTGAAGTTGGAGGCTCGAGACAAATTTGTAGCTTAAAGCAGGAGCCACTGGCCACAGGTGGCCTCCCTCATTACCAGCAGCTGAGAAATGTGCATCCCACTAGAAACAGACCTCCCTGCACAGAGATCTCTGAGCAGGGAGCATCCCCACGGGCCTCCACAAGTTCAAGCCCTCCCTGGAGAGCCAGAGCCTCAGGCAAATGGGGACTCTCCAAAGGAAAACAGAAAACAAAACACTCATTATTCATAGTTCACCACATCCTCTCAGAATATGGCTATTAAAATGAAAGTGTAAAATAAATCAGATTGGAGAACAGGAAGAAGTAAAATTACAACCATAAAACTGAACAGTAATTGTGATAAAGCAGCTGATTTTTCTAGAATCTTTTTGCAAACATGATGGGTTTCCTTCCAGTCTTCAAAAAGGACAATCTGACACTACATTCTAAAATGAATCCACCACGTGGAGGCTCATGCAAGGAATTCTACAAGGTTTTGTGGACAATGCCCCCAAGAAGGTCTCACTGCAAACCCGGAAGTATTCTAGCAGTAGCTGCTTGTGGCTCTGCTTCTCAATACAGGAATCCCTTAGACTGGGTCCAAGAACATGGATCAGTTTTCTTAACCATGTCCATAGGGGTAAAATGAAAAGCACCTGGCCTGGGTTGGCCAGCTTCCTCCTTAGGACCTGAGAAGAAAACTCAAGGCCAGGAAAATTTCTATATACGAGCTTAGTGCTTTACATGCTATTTACAACTATATTATGTAGACAAAAGCTTTCCAGTCAAATTAAAAACAGGAGCAGAGGCAAAGTTTATCACAGCTGAATTGAAAGAATGCTAAACTCTGAACATTTTGATCAGAAAAATAACGGCATCAGATTCCTATGAGCTTTACGTCAGCAATACCCATGACCAGAGCCAGCTCTCAGGATTAGAAGCAGCTGCCTTTTGAGTTAATGAAAAGCTAAAGATATTTATGATTGCTAATAATAATATTTAACCCCAACACCTGTGTTTATCATTGGACTGTGAAGAGCCTGGCAAGCCTAGACTCCTGGACTGGATTTAAAAATCATAATCATGAGAAAATTATTATAAATTAACTGTACACGTCAAGTATCAGAGTAGGCAATATAATAAAAGGTAGTTCTGAGCCTTGGATCATTTTAACTAAAAAGAAAGAAGAAAACCCACTTTGATCTTTCACTGGTTTCCTGTGAAGGAGAATCACAGTCTCGATTATTGGCAGTGGCAGTCACTGAGGAGCAGGTGTGAACTGGCCACTGAGGAGCCATCCCCAAAAGTGACTGCAGATGCCCGTAGCTTTATCTACTGGGATTTGGCCTGCAGTTGCCCAGGCAACAAGGCAATCTTGCTTAGCCCCTGGAAAGACAGTGAAGCTACCCAAAGATCAAGTTGGTAATTTTCCTCAGTCTGACAGCTGCTTGGACTAGATGAGTCATCTTTCCACGGGGCTGGGTGATCCTGGCTTCCATGGCCAAGAGAATACCTCCTATTTAGGCCCAGCCCTGCTAACTATTTGCACTTAGCCACCAGCCAGCACTACACTGCCCACTGAACCAGAACACCAGCTGGCCTGACACATTTAAAACACCAAGCTGGACATCCCTCTGGCTATCTGAATCCTGTACTCATAATGAGAGTCACAGGATGATCAGGTGAACTTAAATCCTCACCTATCTCAAAAAACACCATGACACTAGGCACTGTTATGCGCAGCTGTAATGCCAGTGACTTGGGAGGTGAGGGTAAGAGGATGCAAGTGGGAGGTCAACCTCAGCAACTTAGCAAGGCCCTGTCTCAAAATAAAAGATAAGACTGGGGACATAGCTCAGTGGTAAAGTGCCCCAGTTTGATCCCCAGTACAAAAAAAAAAAAAGAAAAGAAAAAAGAAAAAGAAACAGCATGACATTATTTTTAACTTGGGAGCAGAGGTCCAAATGTAGAGGAAGGGGGGCTCTCTAAAACCCTAACAGACTGATAAAGGGGAAGAGTCAAATTGTAGCCCCACCTCTTATAAGCCCTGGGACCATAAACAGTCACTGAACCTTGTAAGTCCTGAAAACAATGAGAAAGCATGTGAGAGACATGGCATATCACCGGGCATTTAGAAAATCCTTGGTATGGATGCCCATCATTATAAATGGAAATACGGTTTTTGAAGGAAGGAGAGGAAAAGAGATTTCTCAAGATTTAAACCCATAAAATAAATACCTACTAATTAACTGAATTCTCCTTCAACTTCTAAGTCCATTAGAAACCTTTCTGCCTGTGGTGAAACTACATTTGGGTATGAAAATAGACATTCCTCACCCCTGTTATATAAAAGCTATCACTTTATCAAATCCAGATATATCCCTTCTCTTCCCTATCAATCAGATACAAAAACAGAATCCAAGTCTCCGAAAAGTTTCAAAATCTTTTCTCTCAGTTAGGGTTCCCTGACTCCATCAGTCTGAATCATAGGTCCTAAGCATGTATGAGGGAAAAAAAGACCCCAGAAAAGTTTGGGACTTAATGCTACCAGCAGGTACCAAGTGTCAAGCAGATATACAAGGAAGAGAAAAAAACAGAAGCACAGAAAGGATGGAGGGCTTGGTCTCAATTCCTTTCTTCCCTGGGAACAGCCCGGTTGAGACCTCCACCCCATCACCTGTCCTTACCCCGAATCCTGCTACATTCATCTTCCAGAACCCGGTATGCTTCACTTTTCTACCTTTGATGGGTCCCCACTGCCTTCACGATAGGGCCATTTAAAAACCTCAATCTGCTTTTCCAAACTTGTCTCCTTTCAGAAACCAGAACACACCTGTCTAGTCTGAGCTCCTCAGCATGCGATATCTATTCTTAACTCCCAACTTTGGTTCCTGTCACTTATTCCATCTCACATTCCATTCCCCCTCCTCTGAGTTGGTCTCAGTCTTCCCCTGTCTTCAAAGCTGACTTGAGGTTAAGCTTATTTTATCTCTACCTGGGTCCCTCTTACTAAGATGGTCTTCCCTTCATTATTGCTCACCTCCTTCACCTGGCATTTAGCATCTGCTACGTATTGTTTTCCATTTGTTAAATCTGGTATACCTCCTTAAACAAATCTTAGCACTTCAAGAACAAGGACCATTTGGGGTAATTTTGTAGCTTTTCCACAATGCCATGCCCAAAGTAAGCATTCATCACATTTTGCAAGCATTAGTGGATAGAATGCTGTCTTTGGAACCAAGAGAACCTCTGAAGCTAACTGCATGACAGGCCAAATCACTGGGTGGCTTGGGGCCTCAAATCTCTCACACGTTACATGAGCAATCTGGAGGGCTGACTGAGATCCTTGCCAGATCTAAGCTTCCATCTGAGGGGTTGGCCATTTACTAGTACTGCTGGGGAACCTTTTTCTGGCTTAGTCACCTAAGCCCTAGCACTAAGACTAGGGAAAAGAATGGGAGGTTTTGGTGGGGAAGCAGAGATCCAGGGGAAAATCTTATGAGAATTCAGAGTTTAAGTAGAGAGAGATACACTTTTTTTTTTTTTTTTAATTTAAGGAGCACATGATCCAAAATTCCCCATGCTTTACCTTTCTGGTGCCTCTTGGCAGTTTGCTGGGAGTCTAGGGCTGACGCTATTTATCAGATTCAGGATAACAGGCACATTTCCTGTACCTTAAGAGCTAGCCCTTGTTAAGGGGGTGTCATAGATTCAGCACTTGGGGCCGGGGAGAAGGGTCTCAGGTTTGCAAGTTTCTCTTTTCTTGTTCAGATTCTGGCAGGAAAGTAGCAGGCACGTGGCCCTGGAAGTTAACCTAAGTGAATTGAAATAGCTTCACAATGAGGGCCCAACTGTCCACACCCAAGGACTCTCTGTACAACCTTCACTCTAAGAGGCAGAAAATAAGCTTCAGATCAACCTCAACTTCGAGTACTAAGGGCTTTCCAGTGAGGCAGGTGTTCAGCCAACACATTTCTCTACCCTGCCTTTCAGATCAGGAGCAGCCAAGGCCAGAAGCTCTGAGAACTTAGTGAAGACAGCGCTTTATCTTGGGGATTTGGGTTTGGTTGTTTTACCAGTTCCTACATCAGTTTGAACCTGGAGCTCAGTTTCCCCATTTATAACAAACATCAAACTTTTGCCTGCATACCTCAGAATGCAGGGAGACGAAAGAGAAGAGGAAAAGAGCTAACAGGAGACAGGCCATAGACATTTACAGGACCCATCTTTTTAGATGTATCCTTTACATACAGGGGAAGTTAAAGGGTGAATTGGATACTTTGGGTAGCATTAAACCTTTTCAATGCATTTCAAGGTTAAAATTTGGAGAAGACTTCAGAATCTCCTGGATTAATGAATCTGTTGCATGGGTTTGAGAGGTTAGGGCTTCCCCAGAGCTCCCTTGGGCTAATGCAGGAACAAGACAGGAACTCCAAGCCAGATCTCTTTCCTGCAATCCATACTAGTTCCCTTAACTTCTTCCCTGGATGGCCATCAGGTTCTTGACTCAGTGAAAACATTGTTGACCTTGAACTCATCAGACAACAATCCCCTTCTCCACAATCTAAGGGCTTGGCTCAGGGAAAGGAGGAGCAAAAGAAACCCCAGGCCAGGTGCCTCATAGTCCTGGGGCAGCAGCTGTGCCAAGGGAGCCAACCCCATTCTAGTTCAGTGTATCTAAGTTTTGGTTTTGGTATAAAACATGGGACTGGAAGTCTGCTTCAACTGCTTGGGCACTAATAAGAGGCCACACTTTCCCACCACTCCTCCTCTTGGGCATAAGTCACAAGAAGGATTGGCAAAACAAATTCATGGTCACTCTTCTGTCATTAAGAATGCTAAGCAGACCTTGGAATGCCCTGTGGTAATGTGATCCCTTAGCCAAGCTGTTGGGAATGCATAACAAAACAGTGTTTATTCCAGTAAGAGATGCAGACATCCCTAAGAACCTTGGGGGCCAAGTGTCAAGGTTGAGCTCTCTGTCTGGGCTTTGGTTTTCAGGAAACCTCTAAACCTCTGCAGCTTAAGACTGAGCAGCTGCCACCACTTCCACATGCTATAATGCCATTAGTGCAGCCCTGTAACCTGCAGGCAGAACCCAGCTCGGTGGAGTCTGGGCTTGGGAATTCCTTCGTTGTCAGAAACAGAGCAGCATGAGTACCACACTTGCTTACAAAGAACTCTGTCACTCTGCCTCTGCCTCTGCCTCTGCCTCGTCAGTTTGCCTCTGTATGGAAACAGGGCAGGTGGAAAAGAAGCCAGTGATCACCTGCATTTCTGTGCAGGGGCTGCCCATTCACAGCATCCCTAAACACTGACCCCCCCATTCTTGTCATCCTGAGTTGAGGTAATGCGTGTGAGTGAGCAGATGAGAGAAAAGAAAGCATCCTTTTAGACAGGAAAGTTTCTGCCCAAATCACTTGCATTTCAGATTTTTAATTTTAACCTTTTATAAAATACTTCCCTAAATCATTACTTGGTGTCCTTCTAAGGTTTGGGGGTTAACTTTTTTAATGCTAATCCTAGTAGAAAAAAATCCTAGTCAAAATCCTAGACTATGTACAATTTCTCTGGTGCCATTTTTAGGCACTAGGCATATAGCTAAGCTGTCACTGAAAACACATCCTGAGAGAAGTCTACCTACATCCGTAGGCATCATGGAAATAAGGATTGAGACTGGAGGGCAGATTTATTTTTTTACTTTTTTAAATTTTATTTATTTTTATTTTTACAGACTGCATTTTGATTCTTTGTACACAGATGGAGTATAACTTTTCATTTCTCTGGTTGTGCACAATGTAGATTCACACCATTGGTGTAATCATACATGTACATAGGGTAATGATGTCTGTCTCATTCCACCATCTTTCCTTCCCCTACTCTCTCCCCCACTCATTTCCCTCTACAAAATCCAGAGTTCTGGAGGGCAGATTTAAATAGCCAGAGTGCTCTGAATTCTTGACCCGAAGTTTCATGTTTAATCCATCAAGTGGTTTGGGCATACACTAGGGACATAGAAACTACTTAACAGTGTCACCACTTTCTAAGTGATAGGACCACTGCCCTCCAGTTCCACCATTCCCAGGGGATCACACAGTCACTCTGAACCTTAAGCAAGAAATGGAAACGAAGCTGAAGAGCCTTGGGATGACACAGAGGGTAGCTTTGGAAATTAGTGCAGTCACCCACCGCCTGAGTACAAGAAGCATTCCAGTGCTGTCATAAAGATCTACTGTTAAGTGAAACTCCCTTCAAAACTGCAAGAAGCATTCACTTGGAAGGTACTGTTATTGAAGAGTGAATGCTTCACAGGGGTACGTACTGTCCCTTAGCTCGAGAAGTGCTTAAAAGGCACCATTGTGGAGTTTGCTTTCTATTGCACCTAACATAGTGCTGCTGCCACATTTCACACCATGGCTTGTTGAACCAAAAACTGAGTGCCTCAGTGCTAAGTACTTCGCCTGTTGTAGTTAGTAGACTGTCATCCTCAACCACGGGGGAAGCTTCTGCTTTATGTCTCTTATTCCCTCACTCTCGAGGCTCATTATGGTGAAGACTACTCAGTCTTCCGTCGTCTTTCGTAGGGCCTGGATTTCCTCTCCTTGCTCTAATTGAATCCTCAGGATTAACCTTTCTCATTTTCTTTGTCACACTGTACAGTACCTGTTCCCTGCTCCGAGTGATTCTCTCAGACAGCAAATCCGAGTTGTTTCTTTCTTCTTCTAGTTCCATCTCCAGTTGGGACACCTTGTCCTGAGAAAGAAATCACACACAAGTTACTTCACTGGCATGGACTCAGATCAGAAGCAAGCACTGACCTGTGGGAGGAAGACCCCCAGGGCAAATAAGAACTCAGTAGCATTAGGGTATAGGAATAAGATACGTCTATTTCTCATACTTCTCAAAGCAGATATTTTTAAAACCATGTGTTTTATTGCTTTTGTAATATAAAATGTAATCATGCATGCAGAAAATACGTAAAAGAAGAAAAAATTACCCCAAACCCTAACAAATCTAGAGATATTTTGGCATGTTTCCTTCAAGTCTTTTTTCTTCCTATGAATCAACAATTTTAACAGATCTACCTAAGCCATTTAGTTGCCTGTTAAAAATTAACATGGGAGCTGAGAAATCATCCCAGGCACATTTCTCTAAATAGTTCACGCTCAGGATAATGTTTTTGCTCCCTCCAGCTTAGAGTTTCCAAGAACCTTACGCCTGCAAGCATAACAGCAGCCTTCCACACCCGCCTCTCTTCTGGGAACCAGGCGCTCCTGGCACCGTTCAGTTCCAAACCTGCCTTTGAATACACAGAGCCGGTGGTGGCCAGTTCTGGTAAACTCATCATCACATATGAATAATTTGTCTTCCTTGCTGGCTTCTAACTTAATATCACTGAGTGTTAAGAGAAAAGTATTTTAAAGCAGTTTTGTATATGAAGAGACTTCCAATGCGAACCAGCCCATCTAGAACTGGGGAGTTGTGGAGTTTATGGCTGTGTTTCTCCTGACACTAGCAGATTAGTCATAGGTCTGGGTAAACTCAGAGTCACACATCCTAAAATGCAATTGACATCTGAGTTTTTAAACAGGAGCCTGCAGCATTTGTATATGAATATAACCTTTGCAATGGCCAAAGTTGATGGACAAGGGATGGATATATCTATAAGCATCAAAAATTAAACTCTCAGAACTCCCGTGAATGGTGCACCATCTGGTAAGGGTCTCCCCTGGTACTAATCTCACCTATAGGGAAACTAGAAAGCTCTCTCCTAGGAACAGAGTCCCAAAAGTCAACTCTGGACAGAATTGTGTCCCCCCACAAGCTGCCTATTTCTTTACTGATTACCCCTCCTCTGTTCCGTTTCAGTGTAGTCAGAAACCAAGGATCGATCCCCAAGAGCTGCATTTACATCCAACAGTCACCGGAGTATCTGAGTTTATAGAAAATGTCCATCATAGGGAAAACTCTCAAGTCCTGAGAATGAATTTGTTAATGCTAGTGAAGGACTAGGCAAGACGTTCATCACAGCAAGACAATCCTGCCAGCCATCTCCTAGGGAAGAAATATCTCTGCAGTGCCTTTTGTGGTGGCAAGGCCTTGAGAGCCAGTCATTTTGTAATTAATGGAGAAATCTCTAGAATGGTGCACAGGGGCAAGTGAAGCTTAGTTATGCCACTGCCTCCAGACTGTAAGTCAGCCATAGGAAATGTTCTTTTCAGTCAGACTATTCTAGAGGGAGATGACCCGACCACCCAATCATCAGCTAATATCACTTCTTAATGGGGCTCTCTTTCTGCCCCAAATCTACACTGGGCAAGGTTCAGGTCAGGGCTCCATCACGCCAAAGGTTCTTCCGCACTGCCTGAGCGACTTCCGCTTGCTTTTAACCAGGCTGCCTGAGCCCAGAGTAATCCATTTCTAGTTAACTGGGTTAACCTTAGCCTGCCTTAAAATGACCTCCCCCACAGAGATCAGAACTAAGAGTTAGTAAAACCGAGCAATCTTATGAAAAAAGCAATAAAACCATAATCAGGTTATTCTGGTCTCTAAAAGAGGCCGATCTCATAAAATCTTCAATGGTTGAAACATCACTCCCTAGATATAAACTGCTAAGTCCCCTAGAGGTTTTAAAAAGTTATTTCTATTTGTTTGCAAAGCTGAATCAGGAATTCCATTGATTTTGAATTTAAGCCGTCTCTCCCTGCCTTGAGCACTGTCTGTCTTTTATCAAAACCTTAACAATTTTAACTTTCCCCCAAAAGTCTGAGGCTTATTTTTTAGCCTCTCTCTCTCTAAACTCCAGTGGGAGTATGTATGTGTGTGTGTTTCTGGTTTGGGCTTGGCTTTGTTCTTGAGGATTATTCTTTTTTAAAATTTCAGGCGCACCAACTTCAATGTTCTGTCATCGTCAGAGATTGTCCATAAAGAGATTCTGCTACTTCATTTACATTTTTCTAAAATGTTGTGTTTTCAGCTCATGAACATTTCAGTCCCAACTGGTAACTGGGTTGGGCCATTTCTGAGAGTCTGTTTTGTAAACAATAAACTGAGCCACAGTTTGCTGCTTGACTCTGGCAAAACTAGATAACATATAAGGGAAACAGACCAGCAGTGGACGGGGTTTGGGGTGTGGCCAATGGGTACTAATGATCTAGGGGACAGGAGATCTGGGTTCAAGGCCCAGTGGGGCCTTTCTCTGACCATGCAGCTGGCTTGTAGCCTTTGTAGTTGGAAGCACCACCCAAAGGAACAAGCTATCTGTACCCAAAGGTACAGCCATCTAACCTCTTAGGGAATCTGTTCCATTTCCTCTTTAAGACATTTAGACTGTGCCTGTCATTCCTGCTAGTTGGAACATTCTACAAGTCTATGAACTACCAATTTCTCCATCGAATCAAGAAATGACCTTAATAACATTTGGCTGATGAACAGACTAGAACAGCAAGGCTTCCCAAAGGCTGAGGGGTGAGCAAATAGGCTACTTTCCTGGTGGCCTGGCCTGGCTCTCCACCTCCCCAGCTCCCTCCCGTGTGGCCCACAGACCTCCATCTGCTTGAGAAGTCTGCTGCGGTCATCTTTGAGGTGACTCTTGGCCTCCAGCTCATGCTCCAGGTCCTTCAGTGTCTGCTCCAGAAGCTGTCTTTTCGTGAGTGCTTCGTCCTGAGCTCGCTGGTAGTCCCGTAGCTCCTCCTCCATGGATCGCATCTAGGATGACAAGGAGTGTATATGGGGTAGGGCAGGTTTCTGGGGTACATCAAGAGCGCAGTGAACCTATCAGATATGGCTCATGCCAAAGCAAAGAGAATCCAGTGAACTTTGACTTTATTAGAGATCAAAAGATGTTGATCAGGTCCCACCTCCCTCTGGGCCTCAGTTTCTTCTTCTGCAAAAAGAGAGCTTCCCAGTTACAGAGAGTGACCCATTAGGTCATAAATTCAGTCTCTGATATACTGATTGGCATTTTTAATTAAATAAAACAAAATATCAGTATGAGCAGATATTGTTTTGTGGTTTTTTTATACTGTACACTAATATTTGTGTATGGACATATTGGTACTAGGTTAGGTTGCAATGCAAGACCTAGTTTTTCCTATGGGTGGTGCTCAACAACACTTGAGAGCTAGCCAACTAGATTAGTGCATTCCCGAGAGTGATTCATTGCCTGTCTGCATCAGTGCCACTAAAAAGAGCTTTAAAGTTAGGGTAAAACAAAAACTAAATTAATGACCTCAAAGCAACTTGCAGGCAGAAAATCTAACAATATAAACATATATTAGGTAACAAGCATGACTTTGTAGAAGAAAATTATCAGCCATCATAACATACAGTGATTTATTTCATCCACAAGATGGCACTAGATTAACAGTTTTGAAGAACATGCAAGAGACAAACTAGCTTGACTGTCAAGGGCCAAAGATGCCTGCCCGTTTGTAATTCCTCTGAATCTGCTCAGTGGGAACAGTCATCTCAGCACACAGTAGGTATTTTTTTAATCATCTGGGTGGGCTGATTCATTTAAGCCCAAGGCTGGTTCTTTTGTTCTCAAGGTCCTACCTTCCTGGAGATCGTACAGGGGTAGAGGAAGGCACAGGCTTAGGAACAAAATACACCAGAGGGTTGTTTCCTTCAGGGAGTGTTTGGAAGAGAGTGGCAAATGCCATTACAGGACACAAAATCCCCCTTTTGGGGTGTTCAACATAGAAGCCCCATTAGGTTAGACTAGTTCAGGAACATCAGTCAGAAAACTTTAGGAAACATGTTCTCTTGGGGCTAACAGAGCATCTGATATTACTAGAATAGCCCAGCCTCAACAAAAACATCTCCAGCTACAGACCCTGGTCTGGATTTGGTGGTAATGAGGAGCAAAAGCAGAGGGTGAATATCATCCCTGGAAAAAGGGTGATGAACATCCTCTGGATGCAGAGGGTTCACTATAATCTGGAGCATTCAGTCTCTCCATGACTCAATTTCCTCATTTGCAATAGTGGAGTAATTATCAACCTACCTTATAGGGCTGCTATGAGAATAAATGAGATGGAACCCAAAAAGAGCATGGGTTTGAGAGACAGGACAATAATATAGCCCACATTTCCTTCTTGGCATCCTGCCCAGTACCTCATGTGTCTGCCATAAGGGCTCCGTCATACTAAGAGTAC
Source organism: Sciurus vulgaris (assembly GCF_902686455.1). Lineage (NCBI taxonomy): Eukaryota > Metazoa > Chordata > Mammalia > Rodentia > Sciuridae > Sciurus > Sciurus vulgaris. Next base: position 105,609,182 of record NC_136462.1, on the reverse strand, counting down.
CCAATAAGGGCACACAGAGGAGAGTGACAGGCTCAGCATCCCCAATCCTGAAATCCAAAACTAAAAAGAGAATTTCAGAGTTCAGATGTTCTTGCTAGAAGTGTTCAACTGGAAAGTCTCCACAAACACTCTGAAATCTGGAACACTTCATTCCCACACATTTTGGATAAGAGATATCCTGTTTTGTGTTTGAGAATAATTTATCTTGAATCAAAACTAAGCAAATACCTTTTGAAATAAGTGCTACCTATAAGTAGTTAAAGCCACCCTTTGCAAAATAATTCAGAAAATAAACCGAAAGTCAGTAAACTCTAAATCTTAATTCCTAAGGATTACCTTCATCGGAATTTTTCGAGCTCCACGCCACAGACAGAATGACAATATGGTCACATGTCCACTTCTCTTGAAGGGAAGACAGCAAGCACTACAGCACTGTTTGACCCCAGTAACTGAGGAGGACAGTGACCAGAGCTGAGTTGAGTTTTCCAAGGATCAGGGATGACTTTGACCTCTTACGGGTAACACTAGACTATAGTTTCCTTTGTGAGTGATGAGGTGTCTATATCTGTCGTTCAAATGCACACAATATCTCACACAGCTTGTCACTGAGAAAATCTAGGAAGGACCATCTTTATTTTCATTATAGAGAATCTTTCTAATTACTACTTTTATAAACAACAGTGGTTCCATCTGGCCTTAACTAAATCTCTCTGAGCCTCTGTTTCCTTATCTAACTAGAGGATCTCTAAGTTTCCTTCCAACCTAAAGACTCTAGCATAAAAAACTTTACACAAAAAGCAAGGGGGACCACTGTGATCTTTTGAAATCAAAACGAACCAGGTATTTGTTTGTGGTGTCCTGGCAAATATCCGAACTCCTCCACCCCTTTGCTATAGAAATGAAAATGTGTTTAATGCCAGAGATCTGTGATGTCAATGTGCTGATTTCAGTTCTTACTGGGAGTCCTGTGTGATGTGACCCTGAGCCAGAGGGACTCTGTTGTTAGAGTCCTCTCAGAAGTGTTCTGGAAGTCTGTAATAAATATCCATTGTTCTCTTACAGTTTCGGCACTGACTCATGGGAGACTTTCCTTTGATCATCAAAGAAATTAAAAGTTTGTTTTTTAAAGAAAACTTGTTTTCCTGTGGAATCTTTGTGCTTTTAGTTCTACATGAGAAAATAAGGTTTAGAACTAAAGAAAGAGAAACTAGCATTTATTAAGTGCTCAGGCAGTATAGGCCCTCTGCTACAGTCTCACATGTTCTCTCATTTAATTACTAAGTCTCTAGCATTTTGTATATTTTTTACAGAAGTGGCAACAGATGCTCAGAAAACTGGAGTAACTTGCTCAAGGTCATCCAGCTGGCAGGAGTCACGGCTAGAAAATCAGTAACCCCTGAAGCCTCTAGTTTCCCATCGAAACAATTAAAAACAGTCCTTTTATTTATTTATTTATTTAGTTAGTTAGTTAGTTAGTTCTTTAGAAACCAGGACTAAAGAATAATAATATTTGGATTTCTTTGCTCTATCATTAAATATAAAATCAAAAATGTTTCAGTAATACCAATATTCAAACTCTTAGGGATTTATTTTGGTCTTCATTTTTACTGTTCTGCAACTATTAGCCACCAACCCATCCTGTTATAAGACTGAATTTTCAAAAGCAAAGGGAACCAAAATAATTTTTTTTTTTTTTTTTAAGTCAGCAGTTATTACTAGCCAGGGACAGTGGTGCACAACTGTAATCCCAGCAACCGGGGAATATGAGGCAGAAGGATCACAAGTTTGAGACCAGCCTGTCAATTTAGCAAGATCCTTACTCAAAATAAATTTTAAAAAGGGCTGGAGATGTGGCTCAGCGATAGAGTGCCCCCTTGGGTTCAATCTCTACCCCTCCCCCCAAAAAAGTCACTACAATCCTTGTTCCAGGACTAAACTAAAACATGAGTGCATATAAATCATTTGAACACAACTGGGCCCACCACTCCTAATCCATAAATGGCAGCTCAACATTTCAGGCAGAAATCTTTGAATGAAGAAAATGCTCCAGTTAAAGTTGTGCTCATTCACCTCAGAGTCAGGTGGTTGTTTTGTATCAGAATGCCATTTGCCCAACTAACCAACAAAAATCATCTTAAACTATCCCAAAGTTCCTTGTAGAAGCATTTCAAAGCAGGCTGGACAGACACTTTGAATGAGGGTTAGAGGACGAAGTTATCTGGCCAGGCATTACCTCATCCTGCATTTTCATGGTCGCCAGTCGGGACTTTTCTGCCTCTAGGGTTTTCTCCTTCAACTGCCTTTGCATTTCTGCAAGGTCCCTGCGATTTTTCTCCTTATACTCATCCAGCTGGTTCTGGAGTTCCAGCGTTGATGTGCGGGATGCCTCAACAATGTCCGCCATCTGGAAAAAGTGACATGGGCATGAGCCCACCCATCTGGTCTCAGGGAGCAGGCTGTGGGTCCCTGACACACAGAAAGCATCTCCTCCTCTCCAAGGCTGTGAAGCACTTAGTCCTAGGCTGTCCAGGTTTGGTCATTTCTGACTTGGCAACAGCATGGAGGAGTGAACAAACACATCCTCTGGAGCTGGACACACTATCTTGGGGCCAGACCCTTGCTCTGCCACTTACCAGCCTATAACTGGGGTACATTCTTAATTCTCTGGGTCTTGGCTGAATCCCCTTTGGAAATACTGAAATCATAATATCTACCTTATACAGTCATTGTCTGAATTAAAACGATGCACAGATAAAGATAGAATTCGAGTTAGATACAAAATAGCTAGTAAAGTAGCACATGACAGGTGTCAAAAAATGGCAAATGTCAAAAAATGTCAGGTCCAAGAATACAGGGAGTCCATCAGCTTTGTGCCTTTCTCCTTCTGAGTATTTTGGGGCAGACGTGAGGGTTAACTAGGGTGTTCTGAAACTGCCTTTCACATTCCTGGACATGTCAGATAGATATAAATGCTTTGACTCTGCACAGAGATGCAGATTCCCATTGAGGGAACACTGGTTAAGTGTGTGCTTCCCTATCAGACTGTTAATTGTTATGAAGTGATTCTGGTGCCCAGGGTCCAGTTTCTCTGCATCTGGGATTCTCAACAAGTCCAAAGAGATGCTTCAGAAATCTACAAATCCCTGGCACATTTGTGCTTGGCTAGAACTACAAGTTTCCCTTTCATCAGATTAAAGGGAGCTGGGTCCCCATTGGGGTGGTCCGCTACATGCCCCACCTCTTGCTCCCTTACCTCCTTCTGCAGCTTCTCAATGGTCTGGTCAAGGTGCCAGCGCTCCTTCTCCATCTCGTTCTTCTGCTTTCTCAACTGTTCCTTCTGCTCAGTCTCATCTTGTAGCTTCTCAGACAGATGCTTCTGCTTCTGGGTCATCTGACTGAGATCTCTCTGCGGATGGCAGGAAAAGGACAGTGTTGTCACCTAGACACCAGGTCAACCACAAGAACAGGTGGCAGAAGGAATATCATAGCCATACTGCAAAGCAATCAGATCTGTTACTTCAGAGATAAGGGGAAAGGTCAGAATAAAGTAATCACAGAGACACAAGGACATCGTTGGTTCTGAAATTCAGGGACAAGGAAAAGGAGGTCAGGTCAATCAAAAGTATCCTCAGGAATGAAGGGGCAGGCCAAGCATGCATTACAGAAACCCCACAAATGGTCAAGGCAGATCATGGTAGGAATTCAGGAACGTCTGAAAAATATTCATGTTCAAAAACTGACTTACAGTTACACCCTAGACAACCTAAACCTACTTGGCAGTTTATATCCTGTGACATACAGCAATGCACCCAATATTCTATAATCTACTCTTCTACATATACAGTTCTTAGAATAACTAAAAATTAATATGTAAGGAAAGAACACTGACCCATGATCCAAAGTCCACCTGAGTGGATGGAATTGTAATCAACAGAAGTCATGAGTTGGACTCAGACACAGATGAAAATGAATTTGAAAATCCACAGGTGAACTTGATGAAGAGAAGGTATAAAATAGAAGGGATGCTAGTCAGGAAAGGAACGTATGCTGATTTTTGAGATGAATCAGCACCAAATTCCAGTACTTACTACAAAATGCCACCATAGTGCGTGCAGTATTTTCCCTGGTTCTGTCCCCAAGGCTCTCATCTCACAAAGTCACATAGACATATAACCTTCAAAATGTAAGCAACATGCAACTCCAAAACAAAAATCCCAAGATTTCCCAGGAAGGTTACAGTAACTTCCTTAAATGGTTCAGTGTTAGGGCCACCAAGCATCAAGATGTCAAAAGGGGGCACAGTGCAGAACAGGACATAATCCAAACAATTGGGATCACTCAGAAACCGTTAGCAAATGCTAATGTGGGTTAGTACAAGAATACATATGCCCTATCTGTCTTGTGTCCCTGCAGAAGATGCACAGACAATCGTTTATCTTTGTACAGTGCTTAACAGTTTCTAAGCTGCCGTCACATACTGAAGTCAGGCATGAAAACACTCCTAAATCGCTTTGGGTTTGCAGAGTATGGGAGAGCTCTGCTCTGCCAACACGTGGCCCAGGGCTAAAAAGAACCTCCCATGGAGGCCTTCTGGTCCCTGGCTCTGGTGGGCTAGCTCTTCTTTGAGAAGCAGCCAGCACAGTCAGACTGCTGAAGTTAATTGCTGCAGGGAACCAAAGTCAACAAAAGCTGTTGGGGAAAAGAAGGTGGCAAAAGAAAGGTAATCAAAAGTTCACCCTGGGGGCAATAAATAGGAGTGGGCCCTGCCAGAGCCATAACTAGGCACATACCAGAGGCAGGGTCAGAACAGGAGTTTCTGTTTTGTAATTTACTCAGTGGTCCCAGGGCAAAGGGTCAGGGGGAGTTATGACACCAGTGAGGTAGGATTTCATCATGTGGGATTAACTCTTAGGAACATGCAAATTCTTAGAGGGGAGGGGAATACAGAGGACCAGTAGTAGCTTCCTGTAGAATGTTCAGGCTCCAACTTAACTCCTGTCCCTAGAAATCCCCAGCCACCCTTTCTGCTACTCTCAGATCCCAATCCCAAAGACTCCAGGGCAGCAAACAATCTAGCTCAGTCCCTGTCAAACTCCATATGCTGATTTCTGCCTCACCTTTGGCTCAGGTTCCTCTTCCTTTGCCACTGAGGGTACCACATCCTCATCTACTCTGGTCGTGGGGGTCCCCAACACTCTCCCACACTTCAACGCACACAGTGCCCAGAAGAATTGTCTTGATAAGTCATATTTACAATATCTCTTGTATGCTTGCCTCTGTTGCAAGATAGCAAGATCCGTGCAGGCAAGGAACAAACAGGGCATATCTCCTCGCCAAGGCTCACTATTAGCAGATGACAGTAACTCAGTCACTGTTCATAGCTATTCCCCAAAAGTGGTCTAATGGCTTCTTATAGCAAAACTACTAAGGGTTGGGGTACTCCTCACTTAAAATATAGATCCTAGCCCTTTGACAGAATCACATTTTTTGTTAAAGTGAGACCCACAAATTTTCATTTAAAAGTTAACCAAATAATTATGTCCCAAAGTTTAGAAACACTGTCTAGAACAACATTCTGCTTCTTCAGTTATTCAAGAAATGTGTTCTGATAAGTGACTGCTGAGAAAACATGTCTCAAACTCACATCAAAAGAACCAAACTTGGCAACTCTGCACTTGTTTAACCAGTCACAAGGCCAATTTTGAGTTAAATGCTCTGTAGCTACAGTGACTATATTTCTAAGACCAAATGACACAAGTCCATTTGCTAATCATGGGACAAATATTGGGGGGAAATTATCCGAGTGGAGAATCCAAGACAAAGTTGGTGACATACAGTGAGTGCCTGTGATTTGGGGACCATTTTCTGTCAATGGATACAGAACCTTTTACTATATGACTAAGTAAAACCCAATTAGTCCTCATTAATAAACCAAGTTGCAATGAACTTGTGAGCTTAAAGGAAGGAGTGGCTTGATTAGAAGGAAGTAGCTCTTTTCAGAGCCTTGTCACACAATAACTGAAGACGGCAACAGTGGAAGCCTTGGGGCTTTTCCCTCTATTGTCTCAAAAGCACAAACCCAGTGCGGGGCTGGAGAAGAAGACAGAATGGATCCTGTCCCTGAAGGAAGGAACTGTGGCTTCCCCAGAAAATGCTTCTTCACCTCCCCATCTGCACAAGTAACGTGGAATCAGAATGATAGACATCTTGGCCTTGAATGCAGTTCAAGTAGCCTAGATAGCAACAGAGTCCTGGGCCAGGGTCAAGCAAACCAAGAATGACACCTTTTACATCCCTCTGCCACAGTTTGTGTCACAGTAAATCAGGTAGAAGTTCACCATTGTCTCTGGCTACCATGTGAAGCTGCACCCAATACTAAAATCACAAAGAATTTGAAATATAAAATGCTTTTGTGAAAAAAAAAATACCAGCTACATTTTTTTCTCTTCCTCAAGGGCAAAGTTCCCTTTTGATTGTCAGTTTTAAGGACAAGAGGTATGCAAATAAGATATGGAACAAAAGGAGCTGACAATCTGGTTTCCGATATTAGAGAAAAAAGTATTTCAGAGTGAGGGTGCAATGTTCATGACACTCTTCTGAGACCAGCTAATTCAGGTAAAGATGGTGAAACCAAAAGGCCCATTTAAAATGCTCGCCAAATTGTATTGCCAGTGGCCAGTGTGGGTAGCCACACACTGCACTGAAGCATTTGTGCCATCTCCAAACCACTGGGAACACAGTCCCTAAAAGTAGCATGTCAGGAATAACCCGAACGAAGCCAGGCTAGACATTAGAACGGGACAGAGGTGTGCGGCAGTGACATGAGGCTCTGTGGGCCCCAAAGCCCTCTTCTGTTCTATACAGGAATTAGCTCTGGTCTGCAGCTGCTGAACTACTTCCACGCGTGGGCAATGTTCTTGTTTGGCCAAAAATGTCCTGAAAGACTTTATAGCTGCACCCCATCCTTGGTGTGGACATGACAGGGATTTTTGTTTCTATTACTATACATTTTTTCCTTTCTTTCTGTCCTGGACTAGCTCACAAATTTAAGCCCCATATTTTGGTTCCTAGTTGGATAATACTAACCATCATGAGTCTTAACCGGCAACACAGTTAAAATTGCCATCCACACAAAATCTTCTAAACAAGAGTTTGTAACAAAGATCTAGACTCGAAGGAGAAAGAAAGAAATCCAGAGCAAAAGCAGCTGGTCACTGAAATCAGAAAAAAATAGGGCTTCAGGCAGAGACAGGTTCATCCAACCCAAGGGGCAGACACTGGGTGTGAGAGGCCTGGGTTGTGGCTGCCCTGAGTGGGTCCTGCTCTACACCCCGCGGAGATAAAGCAGTAAAGGAAAGCTGCCATCAGGCACTTACATATATGAATCCTGACTCAGCATTTAATACTTAATGTGCCCAGACCCCACCTGTCCCTGTGACAACTGGTTGGTCCCTAATGCAAAACTGTAGCGACTTCCCTCTGGCAAACTCTCAACCAACCCCTCTCCCCACCAGCTTTTACCTCCATAGAAACTCGCCCAGGGGATGTGTGGGTGCAGGTTCTTTAACAACCTGACAACCAACAGAAGGAAGGACATACCTGGATCACACTGAGGTCACTATGCAAACTCAATTTAGAACTTCAGTGCAGGCTTTTGTTAGAATGTACTTCAAATAATCTTTCTAACCTTCAAATGGGAAAATCTCATTTTCCAAGAACCTACTGGTTTTGAATAGAGATAGCTATCTAGTTTCAAGGAAATGACTTCCTCCCTCTCCTTTTAATAGCCATCCTAAAGGACTGTACTCTGCCGAATGCATTTGCCCAGAGGAGAAGGGAAATTGGCTTCAACCAGAAAGCTGACTGCACACTGCCTTGGGGACCGATCCTGCCAGCCTTCTGACACAATTCATCTTTTATCTTTGGAAAGCTGTCAAGTTCTTTAATGTATAAACCAAGGTTTTTCAACCCTATCATTGATGAGTGGGCCAGATGATTCTTTGTGGTGGGGGCTGTCCTGAGCTTTAGAGGATATTAAGTAGCATCTCTGGCCTCCACCCACTAGGTGCCAGTATCACCCCCCAGTTGTGACAGCCAAACTATCTCCAGATATTGCCAAATGCCCCCCCCCCCAGGTGAGAACCATCAGTACTTTCAGAAGCCCAGGTGATTATAATAGGTGAAAGAGAACTACCTGGAAGAAGATGACCAGAGGTGATCTTTGCCTGTCCTTTCACAAGGGGGCAAAGACGACCACCCTCAGTGTTTACCTGAGCATCTGCTAGCTCACTCTCTAGGACCCTTCTGGCTGATGTGGCTTCTTTTTCTTCCTTTTTGGCACACACAAGGGCCTCCTCCAGCTGCTGCATTTCACCCTACAATGAAACGCTTGGGTCAGGGTGTGCCGAGATGTGTGCTGTGCCTGGGAGGCTGACTTGGTGGGATGAAATAAACAAGAAGACATCCATGGACACAGTGTGGCTGTAAGATGACACATGACACCCAGAAGCTGGCCTCTTGGATGTGTGAGCCTGTTCGCAGTTCCAATTCTAGCCACATGTGAATATTCAAATTATCTAAGGCGTTTTTTTAAAATACATATATTCAGACTTGCCCCTGGAGTCTCAGAAGCTACAGGAAGCCAATAGTCCCAGGCACAGTCAGTTCTGTGAGACACTGGCAGCTGCCTTTGCTTACTGCCATGGGTGTGTGCATTTCCCACTAATGGCTTCTCACATCCAGAGGCCTAGCAAACTGGATAATTGCTTTGGAAAAACCTGTGTAACCTCAAAAACATCAACTAAGTGTTATCAACAATAGTTCCAAGTGAGAATCAGCCTAATGGTGATGCAAAGATGGCTTCTGCAGTGCTCAGAGGCCCCATGAAGCCTCCGCAGGTTAAGGGGTCTGACTTCAGGACATGGTTTCACATTCTGACCTCACCATCTTGTTCCCAGGCCTCCCATTCACACCTCTTCTGGAGAAACAAAAGAAATGGCTCTCCCAGAGAGGATATACTCAGATTGACTATACCTACCAAATTATGGTAATAAACCCCTTCCCCACCTCTGAGACTACTCACAGGAAAGAAAGCTCGAACCGTGTGCCTCACCTGGCAATTCTTGAGTGTTTCCTTCACTTGGGCTTCATCGCCCTTCACATCCTCGATCTGCCTCTGCAGCTGAGCCATTCTCCGCTCCAGCTCTCCAATTCTTTCCCGCAGCTTCTCGTTCTCCTCCTTTAAAGCCTTTTCGCGGTTGGCAGCTCCCACCTGGTTTTGCTCTGAAGCATTGCTCCGGCTGGCCAGGACCTCAACATTCTGTTAAAAACATGGAGCCGTGAACAAGGGAACTGGAGCTCACAGGCAGCCCCTGGGCTGTGAGTGGCTGACATCTTTGAAAATCCCACCATGTGCCAGGCTTTGTGCTTACTTGGAGCTGAAGGGGAGCTGGCAATGACAGCCTACAGGCCAAATCCAGCCCACCAACTGCTTTTAATAAATGAAGTAGGCTGGAGGTGAAGTTCAATGGGTGGTAGAGCACATGCTTTGCATGCACAAGGCCCTGGGTTCTGATTCTCAGTGCCAAAACAAAAAAAAAAAGTAAAAAACAATGAAGTTTGTTTTGGAACACAGCCACGCCCACTCAAATGCAGACTGCCTTCAAGCTACTACAGCAGAGCCAGCCAGAAACCAGCAGAGGTAAGGCCTCTGCTGTCACAAAGCCCAAAAGATTTGCCATCTGGCTCTGTAAAAAAGCTTGCCAGCTCTCGCCTGTGGTAAGTCCTTTTCATGGGCTCTCCACCTTGTGACAAGCCTCAAGGTGAGAGCTGCTCTTATCACACCTCAAAGACAAGGAGATTGGAACTCCCTGTAGTTTAAGTTGCCCAAGATCACTTAGAAAGAACTGCACTCGGGCAGATGGAACCCAGAACCTGACTCAGCTCTCATCTTCCAATGTGTTCCCTTCCCTGCCCGGCACCATGGGCAGGGTCCTTCGTAAGAGCTCACAACAGAGGATGACGACTGTGCACAGGTTAGTTAATGTTTAATATAAAACAAATTAAAATTTGCTGAAATTTCATAGGCCAAGCTCTAGGTATTATCATCTGAAAGTGGCTTGAGCTGCACACAGTTCACAGTGGAAGAGAACAGCAACAACTACTGTGGTTCCTGTTGATTCCTCTGTCACGTGGGCTTTATAGCGAGGGCTTAGCAACCTAAAGCTATGGCAAGTGGTCTTGTCCAGAGTTTGGACTCTTTGGGCAGACCTCTGGGCTGTTCTCTGTTCCTCCACTGCTACCTACAAGCCCACATTTGAAGTTCTCATTCTCATGAAGTGACAGTGCAGAGGCCTGCAAGGAAAGACTCAGAGGACAAAATTTAGCTCTGAAAGCCCATCAGGGAGAGCTGTCTGCTAAAGTTGTTTGCTTACTTGCATAGCTTTTGGAAAGATCTTTAAATCTTTTAATGATAGAGTAAGCTGTACTATCCTGAACTTAACCAACTTAGAGAATTTCAGAAACCAGAGCATCTTTTGGCAACCCAAAATGTTTAATTCTATACATCCAAGAAGACCCATTAGCACCAAGCAGCTGAGTTACAGTGAGGTTAGCTGGCATTGCTAGGAGCAAACTAAGGTGCCAATGGCTGGGATTTCTCAGGATTACTTGGCTACCATCTTCTAATGAAACCAGAAAGAGAATCCATCATAGAGATGAACCCAGGAGAAAGGAGATGTTGTTGAAATCCGGAGGAGTGATCTGAAGAATTCAATAACTGATCACACTAGCCCATTCCTGCCCTGACTCTTTATGTCTTAAGAGGACACAGTCACAAATATAGGTAGTGGTGGTGCTGGCATAAGGACATAGAGACCAAGGAATGGAACAAGGAGTCCAGACATACACCCTTACATTTACTGTCCATCAATTTCAACAGGGTGCCAAAATGGTTTGGTGGGGAATGCCTGGCCTTCCACAAGTGGTCCTGGAACTACTGGACAGTCACCCTCAAAGGAATGAAGTAAGACTCTTTATGTGGCACACAAAAATGAACCCAAAAGTGCATCATAGGTCTAAATGTAAAAGTTAAAACTGTAAAACCCTTGGAAGAAAATGCAGGAGTCCATCTGTGATCCCAAGATAGGTAAAGAGTCCCAAGCTTCAACACCAAAAGCACACTGACAAGACAAGACAAGAAGGCATGAGACTCCTTCAAATTCAAAACCTTTTGTGCTGCAAATGGTACCATTGCAATGGTGCCAGGACAGCCCATGCATGAGAGAAAATGTTTACGAATCAAATGCTCGAGAAAGGGCAAATAGAAAATATGAAACATGCCTCAAATTAATAAAAAGAGAAACAAGTCATTTTAAGTGGCCAAAAAGTCAATTAGATATCTTTCCAGACACAATATAAGCACATGGAAAGATGCTAACGTCATTAGTCATTAGAGAAACCACAATGAAGTGCCAATTTACACCCACGTGGGACAGCTATAATTAAAAAGACAAGGACAAGTGCTGGGGAGGATGTAGAGAAATTAAAACCTTCAGACATTGCTGGTGGGGATATAAAGTTGTGTAGACATATTAAAAAACAGTTTGGTGGCTCCTCAAAATGTTAGAGCTAGTCTATGGTCCAGCAATTTCACCAGCTGGTAAATACCTAATAGAAATAAACATATATGTTCACAGAAAAGCTTGTACATGAATGTTCATAGCATCATTCTTCATAATATCCAAAAAGTGAAACACCCCCTAAGTCCATCAACAAATGAATGAGTTAAAAAAGAAATAGGCCATGTTGGTATAGTCATAGAGTAGAATATTATTTGGCCATAAAAAAGGAGTGAAATACTGATGCATGCTACAACACAGATGAACCTTGGGAGGATTCTGCTAAGTGAAAGAAGCCGGTCGCAAAAAAATTGCATATGATATTTACATGAAATGTTCAGAATAGCAAATCTACAAAGATGGAAAGGAGCTTAATGGTTGGCCAGGAGTAGAGGCAGGAATATGGGAAAGGGGCAGGAGAGACTGCTAATGGGTATGGGATTTGTTGAGGCAGGGATGGAAATGTCCCAGCATGCATCATGGCTGCACAACTCTGTGAACAAGCTCAAGACCACCAGGTTGTGCACTTCAAATGGTTGAATTGTATGTCCTGTGAACCACATCTTAATGTAGCTGTTTAAGAAAAGGAAAGAGAGACAAAGGAGACCTGGAGGCCAGAGTAGGGATGATGTGGGGATCGATGAATTTGCCCCTGTGGTTTGCTGAAGTGTTCGTGGAGGAAAGGCAAACTGGAGACACCTGCTTGAAGCTTTCAGTAAGGCAAACAAGACATCTGCAGCCAGCACGAGTTCATTCACCCAGAAGTCTCAGGAAGATGAGGAGACTGAAAACTAGACTGGTTTACCCTGGCTTTGGGTCTGACTAGGACCCTGACATGGCAGAAGAGGACCCCTGGATGGCTTTTCGATGTGTAGAACTTGGTGTGCAAGTTCATGGCTCAGCTCACGGCTGGCAGGGATAACTCCAACCCCGACTTTCACAGTGGCACAGGCTGAGCCTGACTCCAGGGAGTTTGTTGAGGCAAACACACACTGAGTCCACACACTGAGACGTGTTTTGATTATCTGTAATGTGATGATACACTTTCCTCTACGTCTTCACGTTGTGGTGAACCACATTATGCTTACAAATAATTTATAAACTTCTGTTGGCAAATCTTTCTAGAAGCAATCTCCTGTCCTGGCCTTCTCCCACCCCCTTCTCCACACACCTAGTTCACTATTCTACACAAAGTTCATAGAACAAACTTCCTTTTCCTGACACCATACCTAATTTGCCTGCGGTAGTACTAGAATCAAAAAAGACAAATAAAACTCATATCCCTTTGTTAGAGGCAAGTACTACATGCAGGTTCTTCTCCATGACTTGCCAGCAAAGAAAATCGGTCTAGAACACCCTCCAAGGCCTCCCTGCTCTGAAACACTTTGATCTAAGCAGCATCTTTTCCAGGGCTTAAGTCTGTGTCTCGCTCCTGTGGCAAAGGCCACAGAACCACAGCATGATAGGGTGAGAAAAGAGCTACTCAGACGGAGGTCACCGGGCACAAACATTCTGACCCCACTGGCAGTGCTGAGGCTGTGTTTCTGTGACACTTTGATCTTCAGTCCTACGAGTCATAACAAGATTAGAGAGGATGTGCCATCGTAAAGGAAACCAAAGAGCCTGCTTTTGATTTACTTAGACCACTTGTAATGCTTATTTTTAAAAGGATCACATGGATTCGCTTTTTAGCATTTCATTATTCGCTCATACAGGTGTCACCAATAGTTAACAAAAATCAACTCTGATTCTTTTGCCACCCCAGAAAGTTGGACACACTATTCTAGATAATCATCACAAAGGCAAAAGTAGGAAATGTGTTGTTTTCTATTGTGGACCTGGACCATCACTAAGAGTTGTATTCAGATCACTTTTTTCCCACCTATCAGGCAGCCAAGGTCAAAAGATTTGATAATGCAGAGTGTGGGTGGGACGAGGAGACGAGTACCCTCATCCATTGCTGGGAGGGTGCCAAAAAGCTGGTAGGAGCTCCTACAGAGCAATTTGGTAGTATATAATCAAAATTATAATGTCCCTTCCGTTGCCTCTGCAACTTTTAGCGTTTTATCCTACATGAATGCAAAATAGCATACATATGGCACTATGATAGCTGAAGATTGCCAACAGCTAAATGCCAATTCATCAGGTACTAAATAAATTACATCAGTTCAATGGTATTCTGAGCAGCTGGAGGAAAAAATGAGACAGTGAGGAATAAGAGACAGAATAATGCACATAGCCCCCTTCTGTGTATAAAATGAAGGTAAGGGGGTTAGATACGTATCTACTTGGCTACACTAGAGACTGGTGGCACTGACTGGCTGTGAGGAAGGAAACTGGAGCTATGGAAAAAGTAGGGAGAAGTTCTCAATTGCAAACCCTCTTAAATTTTTTTAACCATGGTAATTCAACAGGTACACTTTCTTTTCAAAGACTGACCATCCATGGCCACAGGCACTTGGAGGACAGCTCACCCCCTTGGCCAAGTTCGCACCTCCTCTAGCCTCTGGAAACCCTTCCTGGCCGATTCACAGGCACTTCTAGGCCATGAAAGATAGCGGAGATGGAGCCCCGGAGCAGCTGTACAAACAAAACCAAGCGCCAACTCTCCCACGCTGGTTTACATAGTTAAGCAATTCCTTTTCACCACATATAGCTGGGAGAGTGGAAAAGGCCCAGATGGCCTGGGACTTGCAATTGCATGAGTGATTCTCCAACTTTTCCATCCCTGCAATTCTAAACTGGAGAAGTCTAACATAGGGTGATGAGAGAAATCTCAAGGGCTGTGAAAAACTGCTTTCAAGACTCAGGTTTTTCCACTAAAAATGTATGTAAGTCTTGCATTTGACATGGTAACATTTTTCATTTTACATCATGTCTCTTTTTATACTAAAGATACTGTGAGCTTGGTATTCCTGGAAGGTGCAGCTTTTGCCCTGTGACTTTGCCAAGCACCCTCCCCCAACACACTCTGCACACAAACATGGATCCCAGCCTAAGCAACAACCGTAAATCATCTCCAGAATGGAATTCTCATCTTTACTTCAAAAAATGCATAGGATGCCTGTAATCCCAGTGGTTCAGGAAGCTGAGGCAGGCGAATCTCAAGTTCAAAGCCAGTCTCAGCAACTTAGCGAAGTCCTGTCTCAAAATTAAAAGTTGTTAAAAGGCTGGGGGTGTGGTTCAGTGGTTAATGTCCTTGGGTTTAAACTCCAGAACCAAAAAGTGGGGGAAATGCATATCTAACAGTGTAGAGGGAACAGGGGATTTGCAGTTGGCCAGATCAGATTCAAACCCAGGCAGTGCCTCTTGCTGGGGCCTTCCTCTCGACCTGGTCCCACAGAGCCTTTTTCCTCATCTGTGAAAGGGGATGAAGCACCTACCCTTGCAGGAGTGTTATTATGGTTGCTAGGCCAACGAAACCTATATCTGTTTCCCAAAAGGGAGGGACCGTAAACCGCTTAGCCACTGTGCTTCTCCATCACCATGCTTGGCTTCAGGCTATGCCTTGCATATTTTTACCAGCTACAAATGAAGCCCACTCTTCTCAGAAGAAACCATCAAGATCTAAGAGCCTTTCCAGAGCAACTGCACAAAGATGACCCCAATCTTATTTCAAGGATAAGTCAGTTTTCTTAGTTGGTTAATTTGTTAAAAATTTAGGGCCTTTGCCAATCAATGTTGATCCAGCAAATTGATCACAACTAAGAAAACAATTCTTCCCAAAGAGGCATATATTAATATGTGAAATTTCTACTACTTTTAAGATACATGATTTTTAATCATGTGCTCCAGTTAATTTAAAAGGAGGTGAGAAAAAGAATATGTACTTGTATCACACAGACAAAAAGAACAAAACCCCACTCTCTGCCAGATACAAATAATACCTGCTTGCCAGCTCTCATGAGTTAATGCCCACATTGAGAAATGTTCACACTATCCCCTGGAACAGGGGACATTTTTTTACTCCTGACAAACACAAAATCCCCAAACAGCACCCACACTGGCCAGGTCTGAGTGTTTTGCCTGGTCAGAGCACGTCTCAGACAGCCTCAATCCTGATGGAGAACAAATAATCACATAGGGCCCTCGGGCCGCCTGGCTCGTCCTAATACAGACCCAACACATAGACATATCAGGTTTTACTAATTAACAAGGCCTCTGCCACAGCCAGCTTTTGTTTCCTTTCTGTCTCCCTTTTTTTGCTGAATGAGTGAAAACAGCTGAGGCGTGGAGGCCAGGAAGGCCAGGGAATGGAATGTTGGTTTGTCAGTTCCATCTCGCTGGCCACCCCACGCTCCAGTGTGTTGAAGCTGCAGGATCCCAGCTGAGAGGTACCAAAGTGTCCCTAGGTCAACTCATTTGCTGGAAGGTTACTGTCTTTTCCCCCAACACAGCTGTGCAAGTCCACTCTTAACTGCACAAGCAGGGCCTAGGTCACCAATAATAATTCCCTTTCTCACTAGGAGAGAGTAGAAAACCACATTCCTTGTGTTATGTCTTTAGCTTCTCCCCACCTAAGCAACAGTAAATTCTTTAGGGGTAGAAACAGCATATATTTTGGTCATAAGGCATTCTCGTCAGCCCTTTCCCTAGTCATCTGTAATTTCACTGGCCTACAGTTTCTAATCTGGATTTTCTCAAATTCAAATGAACACAGGAATCACCTGGGAATTTCAATCAAATGCTTATTCTTCTCAAGAAGCCTGAAGCAGGCCCAGCACTGCATTTCTGACCAGCTCCCTGGTGATGATAATGGTGCTGGACTGCAGATCCCACCCTGAGATCTAAGTTACCTAGATGCTGCTTAGACTCCAGGAGAGGTACAAACTCAACTCCCAAATGGTCAAGTCCTTCATGCTTCTTGGCACAACTAAGATGGGAATAAGTGGGATGAAGGAAGTGACAAAGAAGTTAAGGGTGCTGATTACCCAAACCCCAAATATCTTCAAGGAAGAGTCAATTCCAAAGCCAAGAATACACAATATTCAATTTCCTTTTGTTAAAAGATGAGAACTCTAGACCAGACTCAGCCAACAACTTATTGCATGACAACTTTAGGAGACATTGAACTTCCCTCTGCCCTCAGTTTCCTCCTAACATGAAAGGGTCAGTCTAGTTAACTTCAAAGTCCCTGCCAGCTCTAACAGTGTAGGATTCTAGAATGAACCTAAAGAAATCAGGCAGTATTAGGCAATCATGGAATTAAGTAAACTAAGACTGGCAGAGGTTTCACTCCTCCGACATCATGTTGATGTGTTATTTCCAAATGCTGTCTGCTAATCCAGGGCATTTGTCAGGGTCCCTGAGTAGAGCAGCGACCACCTACAGCTGAGGACCATATCTAACGACAGGCAACTTCCTGCCAGTAAGGCAGAACAAAGTGGTACTAGCTTATTCTCTCCCTGCCATCACTAACTTACCATAACTCAAGGCTAAACAGACAATGCTTAATGAAGATTTTATTTACAGCCTGTGTTTTAGTTGCCCTGGTGATAATTTTCCCGTGGTCAGAATGGCCTGAAACTTTCTTTTATCATATTCAATTATTCAGTTTTTTCTATAGTAATTCAATGATTATGACGGTTAAAATATAATTGGTCTCCTTTACAAAGTGAATTAAGTTAATATGGCTCCCCTTTACGTATTTTAAGAAGCCAGCAGGATTCACAAAGTGGTCTGCAACTCAGACACAGGTCCAAAATAAAAGTTATGATAATAAAATCCTCACACTTGTTCACAAAATGCGTTTCACACAGGTTCTCATGACAGCCTCACAATAAATCTACAGAGATACTCAAGATGGGAATAAAAATACCCATGATAAAAATGCTCTGCTCCAAAGTAGGTGAAATAGTGATTTTCCCAAAAGACAACATGCTAAACAGTTCAGGCCTCAACATACGGCACCATTCTGTTCAAATGAAATGTCCAGAATAGGCAAGCCCAGAGAGACAGAAAATAGGCTGGCGGTTGACAAAGGATGGGAGAACAGGGAGTTCACACGACAGGACTTCATCTGAGAGTGATGGAAATGTCTTAGAATTAGACAGTGGTAATGGTCGCTCAAAATGTCAATCAATAAGAAACACTGCATTCTATGAAAATGGTGAATTTTTGTGTTATGTGAATGTCATCTTGATTCAAATGAAGGGAAAAAATAAAGCCCAAGCTTTGGAGTCAACAGACCTGAATTGGCCCTGCTTATTCTTCTAGAGTCTCAGTTGTCTGAAAAATGAACCCCAAGACATTACACAAAGCACTTAGCATTGCTTCAGGCAAGAGTAAGAGCTCTGCTGAGGATGGCTACACATTCAGGTCAGGCAGCCCAAAGTCACACAACCAGGACTTGAACCCAGCTCTCTGGCTCCATGTGGGACCTCTGCAAGTTGCTACTAGGTTCTTCCAAAGCAGGCAGGGTGACAGCTTCAGGGACCATCCCACACACCCACTTAGCCATGGAAGGAAAAAGAAGAATCCAAACCTGCTCACCAGGAGCTTTAACTGAGCCCACACTAGGTTGCATGCAGGGGCTTCTCCAAAACAGCTCAGAGTTCTACACTTTTAACTATGCTGTGGCCTTTTACTTTAACACCACTACTTTAAAAATCTCACAAAACATTCCTCAGCCTCTCTGGGTCCTTTCAGTCTCGTGGACATAAAAAAGAGTCTATGTTATATTGATAAGACCTCCCACCAAACCATAAGGGCTAATCTATTGTGACCCTGTGACCAGCATGTGAAATTTCTGTTTATAGAACCCAACATCTCCCTGCTGTGCTGTCAACCTTCAAGCAGCTCCTGACCAGGAAGGGACTCCACCCAGACAATGCCATGCTCCAAAGCTCTGTGTCACCAGGAAAGAAATTGGGGGTGGAGGCAGGAATAAATCAGGGGTTAGACTCCCAGTTAGATTGATTTGGTCACAGACAGACCACATGTCCTTGCAAATCGTTATGAACCAGCTCGCTGTCAGCACACACATGCTGGACAGGTTGAACAGGATTTTCGAAGAAGATAAACAAGAGGGTTTTCCCAAGCTTTGACTCCTGGGGAGGTGTGGAAAGCCCTCCAAGACAAACCCAGGGCTCGATCTGGAAGCTCACAGGACCTAATCAAAGCCACAGTTCTGAACTACTCCCTTTCCCAGAAATCTTGTTATTTGTGAAATCTGATCCTTCCACTTTCCCATTTTGCTGCTACCATATGTCCATGCTGAGAGGATCAAATCTGAACTGCAAAAAATATGCAGTTTTAAGATTAAAAATGCTTAGAACAAGAATTGTTGATATGATGGTCATTCTCATGAGTGCCTCTTTATACCCTCATGCTGCAGCAAATCACCATGTAGAATATTATCACCTTTTCCCTTTGTCCCTCCACCCACATGGCTAAAGAACAATGCCAACCAAGACTGGAGGACCAAAAGAACCTGCATAGCCTTGGGGGCTCAGGGGCTGATGCTCCTGGCCAGCCTGGACACCAATTCCTACCACCCCAGGGTGGAGCACAGGAGACCCCTGCAAAGCCTGCATTTGGTTCTCTGCAGGCCCCTCTGGGGTCAGCAGCCAGCATCACCTGACTGGCAGGAAAAACCGGGCCAGAAACAGAAATGTCCTGATCCAGGTGTGCTCACCTGCCCACTCTGAGGTTTTGCCCACATAAAAATTCCTCTCCATTGCAGTTTGGTTTTCTTAGAAACAGGGGTGGTGTTTATGGATCTGTTCTTTGCACACATCATGAAAAACAAAAGACCAGAGTGCCAAGTGTCAAAGCATACTCACAGTAGAAAGAGCAAATAGGGTCCAGGAAGAAATTGTAATGCCCATCCAGAAGTTACAGAGTAAAATCACAGACTTCCTTCTAGACAGAGGCTTCATGAATTTCTGGTCTGATTCTCTCCTTGGACCAATTATTTCCCAGCCATACTATAAGCACAACTCTTACATACTCACTCCTTTTATGAATGGAGAATAAAATGTCACCTTCTCCCTCAGAAGAACTGGGAAAGGTGGAGGGATGGAGTAACCAAGTCAATCAAAGGCTTTCCCCAGGATCATTTTAGAGGGGGCTACTATGTTGGTTTTTTGTTACTGTGACAAAATACATGAGAAAGTCAGCTTAGAAGAGGAAAGATTTAGTTTGGCTCAGGATTTCAGAGTCTCAGTGGATAGTTATCTGGCTCCATTGTTTCTGGTCCTGTGGTGACGCAGAGCATAATGCTGAACTTGCATGCAGACCAAAGCTGCTCACCTCATGGCAGCCAGGAAGCAGCCGGGAAGAACAAGATACAGTTCTTGAGGGCATGACCCCAAGAACCTACTCCCTTCAACTAGGTCCCACCTCTTAATAGTTTCTACCACCTCCCAAGTAAGCCATCAGATTATGAATCCATCAACAGATTATCCATTGAGATCAGAACCTGCATGATCTAATCATTTCCAAAGAGGCCCTCTGAACACTGCTGCATTGGGCACCAAGCCTTCAAGGTCTGGGCCTGTGGGAGACATTCTAGATCCAAACTGTAACATCTCCCATCTTGCATGCCAACCAGAAGCCCCCATTAATCACTGCAGGGCATTAGTGCACTCACTCCCCAAATGTTTCCAGTTCTCCCTTCCAATCACAGGTGCTTCCCTGCCCCCTTTATATCTGCTGTGACCATAGGATCAGCTTTGGTCAGTGGATTGTAAGTAGTGGCATGCAGCACATCCAGGTACAAGCTCCAAGAGCCCAGCAGTGATTCAGGTCCATTTCCACTGCTGCAGGGATCACAGACACCTGGGTTCCCCAAAGACTCTGATGAGCAAGGTAACCCAGCCCCATCTACTCTAGAAATGTATCATGAACACGAAATAAGCTTTTCTTAGTGTTAAGCTACTGAGATGTGGAGCTATTTATGACTGAAGCATAACCTAGCTCAGCACATCACACAAAGACCTACCACGTGTGGGTTCAGCCTGCCCACCTCAAGTCTATAGGGAACCAAATCTCAAGTACATCATAAACTGCATTCCTCAAAACAATGGAACTGTAACAAGGAAAGCATGGACTTCCAGAGTCAGATTTGGGTTCAAATCCTGACTGTCCTAGCAGCCATGTGATTCTGAGCCTGTCAATTACCTTTCATGAGTCACTGTCTCCTCAGTTTTGAAAGGGCATGCAGTTTTGATGAGGTTGAGATTTAATATGTATAAAGTATGAAGTATTTAGACAGGATTGTAGGGCACACTAAAGAAACTGTAGTGATTATTGGTGACTCTCATCATTATCAGTATCCTGTTTTTATCACATACCAGCTATGAAATGGAGCATCTATTCCCTGCTCTGTATCATGGGGAAGTAATGTACATTCTAAGTGGCTACAAGGGTTCAGGTCTCTCTGCAGGCACATAAAACAATGCTAGGCACAGATAGCAGCTGCTCAGTAACTGTGGATACCTCACCCTACCCCTACTAAGCCCTTTATCCGGGCTGCCCTGAGCAAGCCTGTGTTAGTCAGCTTTCCATTACTGTGACAAAATACCTGGGAAAATCAACTTAAAGGAGGAAAGGTTTCCTTTGACCCACAGTTGCAGAGGTTTGGGTCCATGGTTACTTGCCCGACACTATACAGCTGTGGTAAGGCAGAACACCATGGCAGAAGCACATGGTGGAGGTAAGCTGCTCACCTCATAATGGCCAGCAAGTAGGGGAAAAAGAAGCAGGGCCGGAATCTCAATGTAGCCTTTGAGGACTTGCTCTAGTGACCCACATCCTTCAAATAGGCCCACACTCCTAAAGTTTTACCACCTCCCAAAAGTGCCACCAGCAGGGATCAAGCCTTCAACGAGCCTTAGGGAACATTCTAGATCCAAACTGTAACAGAGGCAAGGATGACCCTAGGGCTGATGAAGTTGAGGCACCCACCCTGCACACATGGAGATGCCTCGTCCTTGACTGGCCTGTGGCCCTGGACTCCAGATTGCCCTCCAGACCCAGCCGATAGGAGTCTCCTCTCCCACCCCCAGTTACATCACTGGCTGCCACTTACTGAACCACAAGCACTGCATCTACCAAGGGGCTTTGACCTTGGGGGCCCTGCACACCAGCACTGCAGATACCTACAGTAGCCCAGGTGACCCACTGGATTTGGAAAACACTCTTGGACATTATCTGCAGAGGCCTAGCCCATTCCGAGAACCAGGTCTACAGGAGTGGGAGTGGGAAGTCCCTTGCCAGGCTCCTACTGACTTACTCCTGAGGACCCAGAGAGCCTGTTCCCATCCCAGTCCTAGCTTTGACAATTATTCTGGTGCAGTGGGAGTCAGGAGAGAAACAGACCTCACATCTAGAAAAATCTGCCATTTGCCACGAAAACTGGTCAAACACTAAAAGCATCCCAAACTGTGCATCCTTAGGCAGGAGCTTAACAAGGTACTATCTATCACTGTGCTGAAACCTCCCAACTGTTCCCACACCTCTGAAAGTGACCTAAATGGAAGGAACGCTAGAGGCTGCACAGAAGCCCGTATCCTGAACCCATGGCAACCTCTGGGACTATTTGACCTGAAGCAAGAAACAACTCGCTGAGCCTCATTCCCACAGCCACAAAATGTCAGAGAAGGAAATCCAATTAAGGACTTCAATGCCCACCATTGATCATCTATGCTCACTGAATACATGAGTTAAATAAGGCACGGTGCCATTCTTGGAGACTTTAAAATCCCACAGGACAGTTAAACATGTCCACAAGTGGAAGAGAAGTAATCACCGGCTAAAGAGAGGCTTATGGGCACTACAGTCCAGTGGTCTCCAAGGTCACAGTCATCTGTGTGATTAAGAAGATGGCATCTGCATGACAGAAAAAGGTTCTTTCCTCTCTCTGACCTATGAAAATTTCCATTTCTGCAGATAAGTTAAAACAGACCTGGGGAGTCATTCCTTCATTGTTCTCTCACTCAAAGTCAGACAGTGTCAGAGTAACGTGGGATGCCAAATTGTTTTAAGTTCAAACCCTAATTTGGAATCTCCAACACTCCCTTCCATCTCTTCACCAGATCTCTGACAGATAAGAAGTCATCCTACCTTGTCTTCTTTAAGCTAAACCCTCCAAGGTCTTTCCCTACTTCCCAGGATGTGGTAGCAAGTATTCCCTCAAAGTGTAGGGCTGAAAGAGTCTGGTCTCACTTCATCCTGATTGCCAACTGATTTCTGGTTCATGAGACAGACTCCAAGTAAAATTATCAGATCCCTCGTTAGACTGTGTCTGCATGAAGGCCAAAGATGAAACGTGGGCCCAGGACTTCTCCTTCAATACCAATACTGCAAGATCCACAGAGACAGAGTGTCACTGCTGGGCCCTGCCCCCATCCCTTCTATGGCCCCCAGTCCCTATCTTCTTTCCTCACCATCTAGGTAGGCCTCTATGCACTTCTCAGGTCCTGGAGAGCACCTCTCACCCCAATCCCAATGCCACTAACTAGAACCTTGACTTCCAGGACAAATAAGACAACACCCTTTTCCCTTAACCTTTCTTTCCCTCCTACACTGCTTCTCCCCCTTTATAGCCACTACCCCGAACCCATCCCAGGCCAGGGGAACTGGACAATTACATGGACATAAGTGAATTGCTGGTGGTGCCACCCAAGGACACAGCTGAACCAAGCAGGCACAGCATCTACTGAGCACTTTCTCTATGACAGGCATTGTGCCAAGTGCTGTCCTTGGGTTACCCCATGTAATTCTTAGGTTCCCTTCACCAAGGAAGGCACCATTATTAACTATTGTTATTATTTACTTACATGTGAAGAAATGGAGGCACTGAGAAGATATGTCACTTGCTTAAGCAGTTACTAAGCCAGTAAGCAAAGGAGCCAGGATGAAACCATGGGTAGCCTGACCCCAGAGCCAGCAGGCTAAACACCAGATGAGTAGCCCTTCTGGGCAGGCCTGCATCTCACTCCCCACCCAAGCTTGCCCAGTGCCTAACACACAGTGTACACACAGCCCAAATTTACTGAATTAATCAGCTCATATAGGTTTTAAGCAGTAGGTGTTATGGTTTAGATATGAGGTGTCCCCCAAAAGCTCATGCATGAGACAATGCGAGGAGATTAAGAGGTGAAATGATTGGGTTATGAGAGCCTTAACCTGATCAGTGTGTTAATCCCCCCAGTAGGGATTAACTGAGTGATGACTGTAGGCAGGTGAAGTAGGTAGGGTATGGCTGAAGGAGGTGGGTCCTGGGGGCCTTCCTTGGGGTATATATTGTCCGTGGTGAAGGAAATCTCTGATTCCTGGTGTGATGTCCCCAGCTGCTTTCCTCCGCCACTCTTCTGCAATGATGATCTACCTGACCTTGTACCCCAGGGAATGAAGCCAGTCACCTAGGGACTGAACCTCCAAAACTGTGAGCCCTAAAATAAACTTTTCCTCCCCTAAAATTGTCTCACCAGGTCTTTTGGTCACAGCAATGAAAAGGCTGACTAAAACACTAGGTATATGACACTGACCAGTCATGCACACTACAATACACTGTGTGTGTATGTATGTGTATGTGTGTATAGATGCAATGTGTATGTGTATATCTATATATAAATATGTCAACACACAATGTTTTAGCTGTGTCATGGGCTAAATTGACTTCGGTTAGTTGGCCTGAAAACCCAACCCTAATATATAACAATGTCTCCTATGAGAAAATTCTGTCAGCTTCCAAACACCCTACATAAAAATAAATTGTTAGCACCCTCTGTTCCTAAATTGAGTACTCAATTAGCAGATTCCTTCATTAGGATGTTATTTACCTCCACATTAGTAAAAGGAAAGACTGAAGTCTGCTTCACTTTGCTGCCTCTTGGCCTCAGAAAACATGCTGAACTTCAGAGGAATGTGTGAATTGAACATTCTACACCTTTTTCTTTTTTCTTTTTTCTTCTTAAACAAAGGCTTCATTCTCAATCCAAATTTTCACAAAATGGATAGTTCTCTCGGAAGCACAAGGTCTTGCTAAACCTGATTAGTGATTGCCCCAGTTAGTGAGTCTGCAATTCTCCGAGATGGGGTGTTCAGCCATGCATTTTCCAGATGAGTGTTCTAGCCACTCCATTTCCTGAAGAGATTAAATGGCTTGTTCAAAGTCACACAGTGAAATTCCAGCCATGGCGGGAACTTGATGGTCTTACCTCAGACTTGACTCCCTGGCCAGGCATTATCTGTTAACCTAAATAGCAGCTCTCAGGCTGGCCGACCCAGCCACACCAGCTGAACACCCGCCTTCTCCACCCGCACTGCCTGGGAGCCCAGGGAGTCCTTCTGCTTATCAGGCTCCAGAAAAACAGATTTTCTCTTTGCTTTCTGCTGCTGATAGTGGCTGCCAGCCAAGGGGAAAGGGTGTGAAGAAAAATATCTTACATTTCCTTCTCGACTTGAAAGAGGCATTCCCCGTCCCCACCCACCAGTCCAGGTTCCCACCTGCTCACTTCTAGAAAGCTCAACTCCCCAGTTCTAACACACACTTCGCCTCCCAGCCCATTCTCAGGGCATCTTCCAGAGAGATCTGGCCAGGGAAGCACTTCCACCTTGCCAGCTCAGAGTCGGGGATGAGTCCTAGCGTATGACAAATTGAGTTCCAGTGCCTGCCAGCCCGATCTCTAAAACCTTCCTGCATCGATCTCAATTTACCTCTTCAATTGATCTTGCCTCAGTCTTCCCTTCAGGACCTGAGTCAGATAGACTCCTCTCTATACAGTGTGTCAGGCTCAGTATCGACCATCCGTCCCCAGAACAAGGAACCACGTAATGTAGAATTCTCCCAAGAGGATTGGAAGAACAAAAGCACTGTGGCAGAGTCTTTGAAAAATAGGTTGTGACCTGGTCATATAGTTCTGAAAAATTCTTCAAGTGGAGTCCTTTCTTAGAAAATCACAATCCACACTCTGCCTATGTAAAGGCTTTGGGAAGTTGTAGAACATAAAAAGCCATTTAACTTTATCCCAGGATTCCAAAATTTACCTCAGATCTACCATCCTTCCTCCACCTCCGTCACCTCCACCAGCATCTCCCTCCTGGATGACAGCGTGAGACCCTCACTGGTCTCATTCCCTCTTCTGCCCTCTCCAACCCACTCCCTACGCACCAGGGCAGGAGATTATTTTGAATTCCAAACCAGATCATTTCACCCACTGCTTAAATGTTTCAACAGCTTTTTTGTACTCTTAAGGATCAAGGCAAAAATAAACAATAAACCTCCTTAACTCTGTCCACAGGGCTGACATAGTCCAGCAACCTTTCTAGCCCCATCTCACATCACACTCCTCCTCCTCACTCACCCTGCCCTTCCACTGGCTCTGATTTTTCTAATTTCCCTACTATATTATTATTCCTCCCACCACAGGACTTTTGCACATATGCCTGCAAGACTCTGCCTCCACCTCTCTACTGCATTAACTCCTATTCAGCTGAAGAGTCACTTTCTCAAGGGAACCATCCCTAACCACCAGACTAGACCTTCTTTTCCATAAGCCTTGTCAGTTGAAATTTTTTATCTACTGGTAGAATTTTTTTAAACACTTATATTCTCTTCCATTACACTCAGCCTTTTGAGGACAGAGAGCACGTGTCAATTTTTACTCACTAGTCTGAATACAGAATCGGGACCTATGTAACTTCTGAAAAGAACTGTTGCAACGATTGATCTGAAGTGTGAGCAACTGTGGTGAAAAAGCACAACCCGCTGCGTTGTGTTGCGTGACAAAGAGATGATCCCAGAGAAGGGGAGCGGAGGCGAGGGGGCCTTCTCTGTACCTGGGCAGAAAAGCAACGCTGGGAAGGGAAGGGAGCTGCAGGCATGGAAGAGCACAGGCCAACGCGCAGAAACATGTGCAGACACCTGCTTTCTAGCTGGTTCCATTTTACCTCTAGACCAGCTTCATCTCCAATCCTGGAGGGCAGGGGAGGAGACCCTCTCTATTGCTGAGCTATTCCCCACAGGGTCTGAGAGGTCACATCCCCATGGGATGCTAACCTGAATCTTTGCTGCACAGCACACAGGTTCCGCTGGTCACATCTTTGAGAATCAAATTGCCACTCACAGATTCTGTGGGACCTGCTTCTGGCCCACCCACATGCTCCAGGCCTGGGCGACTGCCCTGTTTCTGAAAACAGTAGACCTCTCTTTAACCCCACTCAGGGGTTAGCAGCTGTCCCCAATGATTTTCCTATTAACCACACATACTACGCCTAGAGCTAAGAGGGTCGGGTTACCTGTGAGCTTTTCTGTGAGTTTTCCCACTACTGGATAAAAGTTTAAGCTTGTGAGTGTGCCTTCGTTCTTCTTCCCCATCTGAAACAGGGAGATACGTGCTAGGCATTTTTCCTAGAGTGTGTTTTAACCAAGAGGAGCCCTGGCAGGACTGTCCCACCCTCCCCGCTTGCCAAAGACCCCCCTCCAAGCTAACCAGACTTGTTCTTTGTTCCACAAAACAAACAGGTAGTTCCACTGCTAGGGCAGACAAGGAGCTCTCAGGAGCAAACAAAGAAGCCCTCTTACCCAAGGTGTTCTTCCCTGTTGGACGGATGCTGTCACTGGTGCCCTTTGTTTGAAGCCACCAGATGCACCAGGCACCCACAGGGACCTGCCCGAAGCTCCCTGGGCCTGCACCAGCTGGCAGTATCACTCCCCAGCCTCCTATTGCCACACCATCCTATTGCCTCCCACCATCAAACCCAGTAGGATGCAGGGTCAAGGGGTGCCAGAGAGCATAGGGCCTCCTATTCTGGGGTCTGCTCCTCTGTTCTGATTCCACAGAAGGTACGTCTGACCACAGAGGCCACAGAGAAGTCACTGTACTGGACCCTCACCCTTCACTCCTCTGACCAAGAGCATCCATCTGTTGGTACCCACAGTGTACCAGATACTGTGCTGCTACCAAAATCTTGAGTGTATCATCTCATTTCACCCTCATCAAAAGTTCAGTGGGGTAGGCTCTGTTATGATCTCCATTTTACTGATAAGGAAGTGAGGTCTCAGAACAGATAAGCAACATGCTCCAAATCATATAGCCAGGATGCTCGATCTAACCCCAGAACTCATGCTTTCATACTATGAGATGCTATGATATTCACTCACATGCTGGTAATTAGCTATTTGGCCACTGAGCCTTTTTTGAGGGCCTTGATAAATTCCTTTCTAAAACAAACTCGGTAAAAAAGTAGAAGGCTGTGCTAGATCCAAATATTAGGCCCAGCACAACTCTCAATCTGTTCTGCAAATAATTCTGTTTTGATACTTATGATTTTCTTGGAAAGCATCGCATTTTGGGTTCAAAAAATTCTACAAAGAAGAAAAGGCAATTTGGGTCTTGTTTTTATTTAACAAGTAAGTGGGAGTCCATCCAATTACACCCTGGAATAACCCTGTGAACATTTTCCCTGAAAAGACACGCTTCCCTCCTTGGTCTTTTACTCGTTTATCTTATCGCTATTCCCCAGAGTTCATGAGGCTCCATACCAGAGTCACTCCTGGTTATCAGTTTTGCTTTTACAAGCAACATTTATCTGCATTGCTAAGACATTCTTGGCCTTCTGGAAATATGCTTTTATTTTTCTTGTCAATTAGTTGCTTTATGTGCTTCCAAAGTTATGCTTTCATATGAAAATAGATGCCTTCCCAATTCCCTCATCCTTCACATGGCATTATCCGAAGTCGCAATGGATCTGAGACACTAGTACTTCATTACCGTCGATCTGTATCAGAGAAAGTTATGCGGGTCACAATCTAAGTCAAGGGAAACACCTCCCAGGACAACACAGATTCGTCCAATGCTCTTCCATGGGTTTACAAGCACCTCCCTCCCAAAGTTATCCATTCCATTTTTAATATACAGAACCTAAAAAGAACAGGGGCAATGCTTTTGCATTTTCCCAGATAGACTGAGAGTCCCTGGGGCTCATGTTTACCATCATTCTTTCTCTCTCCCCGTAGGGGTGCTCCTAGGTCAAAAGGTCAAAGGCTGTTTTTGAGAGTCATTGCAGGTATAAAACCAGAAGTTCAGGTTTTACAAGAAGTTTGATTTTAAAGGAACAAGGAGGAGATAATAGGCATGAAGAATTCTGAACAGAGAAGGGAGGCCTTCCCATCAGACTGGACCAAGAACCCTCGAGGCCCGAGAGCTGTCAGAGGCCCCAGTTACTGCATTTCACAGTCCCGTCCATGAGGAAGCTGGTGATAAGACCAGCACCAACTGGAAGGCCTAGTGGTAATGAGTTGACTAGAAAGCAAGAAGTAAGTTGGTAACAGCTGGTTTCTGGGTCACGCATGCAAACTATCTCAGTGACTGCAAAGGAAAAACTTCCTACAGGAACTATAGGAAACATCCATAGTTTAAGGACCCACAGGGTATGGCCAAATTACATAAACTGACTCTCTACCCTACAAAGCCCTCAGAACGATGTAAAGAAAAATAAGACCTGCTTTCAAGCAGTTAGTAGTAGAAGTGATGACAACTATCTCCCCAGCTCCTGTCAAACAAGGAACAGGTGCTAAGTCCTTTAGAAAGGGGCAAAGAGAAAGCTAGTTCATGCAGAGGAGAAGGGGAGCTACCTCCTGGCTTTACATTTCACATTATACATGAAGCACATGGAGATATTTAGAGGGATGGCAGACACACCAGTGTCTGAGCTCATGCCTAGACAACTCAAATTTCCAGGGAACACCCTTGGCCAAAATCTGCTGGGTGGGATGCCAGCTGAACACTGTGCACCATCGCAAGTGGCTGGAGTTCAGGAATGAACAGAAACACATAATCCAGCTATTCTGGAATGGAAAATCTAATACACCAGTTTGCAATTAGTTTAAAATGAAGAATCAGGACCATTTAGCTCAACAGCGAAAGAACAGAAAGTTCACAGGATTAGGTCCTTTCCCAAAATAAAATCCATCTCTCTTCAGGCTTTCACATTTTCTATTTTTAATGGTCCAATCATATAGGAGTTTATTATCAGCCACTCACAGGGGTGTTCAATGCTGAATTCTGGTGCAGAGAGAAACAAAGGACAAAGAACAGGGGTGATGGCAGAGCCCGACTCTTTCACACCCAGGAATTCAACAGAACCATAGCAGAGACCTAAAGACAAGTAGAGAGGAAAAAGAATTCCACACCTTTGTACTTTCATCATAAATAAAACTTCTTGGCCTCCAGTTAGGAATATAGATCCTTCTCGACTGCGCATTCTCACACTATCCAGTTACAAATGCTTACTCGGTGGCTACGCCTTGAAAACAAAATGCCTCCAGACTAGCCTATAAATGTAAAATTTTTAAACAGCAAAAGCAGAGGCACATAAAATTGATGGTCTTTGGAGCCTCCATTCCTTGCCTTGGAGATTTATTTTTTAAGTGACTTTCAGGTTTATTTCCCAATCAATGCTTTCACATATCTCTGATTATTCATCTCCTTCTTCTAAGTCCTGTGGGCTACAACAGTGTCATATGACTCCATCCCTCTCCCACACATATTTAGGAGAGGAGCCTGGGTCTCCTGTGAATCTAAATCTTGTCTCCTTTATCTTTTTAGTTCCATTGCCTGAACCAATCTCGTATTTACAATTGGAGCTCAATAATTACTTGCTATTTCCTGAATACACCTGGTTATAGAAAGTTACTATGCAATATCACTGGAGTTGCTAAGTGGTACCTCAGACCAGACATTTCTAAAATCTGATGACATATTTACTTATGCACATGAGTGTAGATGTACTCCTGTCAGGGAGTAGAGTTTAAGGTCATCCAAAAGTCCTACTAAGCAATTGATCCTCTATTCTGTACTTAATCTCTAAAAAGGAAAAGAAAAAAAAAGGAAACAGAAGATGTCGTTTATCTCTTTCATTTTAATCAGTTAGATTTTTAATCCATTGTTTCTGCTTATCGAGATCATTTTCAGTTTTAGGTGCACCATCTTGTACTTGGGCTGTCTCTGCCTGCTTTGGAGCACCTACAGATGTGATAAGTGTGTTTTCTATGTCTTTCTGCCATAGAAAACAAATTAACAGGACAGGATCAAGAGTCCTATCATCCATCACTAGGAAACTCCTTCCACATCTGTCTATGACCCCAATACCCTTCCCTAATAACTCTGTCAAAAGGAAAGGAAGCATATTTGAGTGATTCTGAATGAGCTCTTGCTAACTTCAAGGGATCATCTCTTTCTTTAGATTTAACTTCAATTTTTTATTATTTTCAAAAGGACAAGAGGATTTCAAAAGGACATTACTGAGTTTTACCACCACTAACACCACTGCAAATTCTCATTAAAAGCATTAATTCTGGTTTAATATATTTACTTTCCTTGCCTTGGTAATTCCTGACATCAAATCAGACTTCAGAGGCATAAATACTCACAGACTCACACATGCCTGCTAGACTAGTCCCCTTATCCTGTGATCTTATAATTCTCAATAAGGAAGTCAAATTTGGAAATTAAATGCCCCTACACAAGCAGTTGTTCAAGCCTCTGGACAATGATTTGTTTCCCCTCAATGATGTGAGTCTGAGGCATGTACAGATGACAGTGGGGACATCTGAATCTTAGCATCTACCTCCTCTCTCTGTTCATAGGGGCCCATGTACCCAAGCTAAGAAAAAAACCTTTGGCATGATTTTCAGAATTATGTCAAGCGAAGGTTTATCTCCATTGAGAAAATGTTTGTTTTCTCTTGAACAACAGAAACCGTGATTGTGTCTCCTTTTTCACTTTGACCACTGGGAGACTCAGAGTCACATTTCTAATTTACCTGTGGCTCCTTTGAACTATTACTCATAGAACATTCCTCTCCAAATGAAGACCAGGCAATCCTTAATCTTATCACTGGGCTCTTAGGATTGGAGTGTCATTCTAAAATATTTGTGATGTTTCTGAGGCATTACAGCTAGACCCGCCTCATCTTTTGAATCTCAATTACTGGGGCCAATGAGTAGATCAGAACCTCTAACCTCTGTGAAGAGGTGCCTGCTTATAACTAGATCTCCAGAGTTTACCTTTGTTTTTCTGAGAAACCTACAGCTTTAATATAAATTTAGATTTAACTAAATTTATATTATCTTCCCTACAGGAGATCAACTGTTCTCCTCTAGGAAAGTCATCATCACTGAGAATTTCAAAGAGTCAGAGTCTTACAGGAAGAAATAAAGACTTTGACTAGAAATACAGGCAATAAGTTGATGGGGAAAATGGAAGGAGAGAGTTGGTTCCAGTACTAATCTGAACTCCACTTGGGATGGACAGATTTTTAGAGAACTTTTATTGACATCATCTCATTGTGAACTTCAAGCTATTCTCCAAAGTAGACAAAGTAGCCATTTTTTCTTACTGCATCATGCCATCTCTCAGTCCATTTTGTGTTGCTATAACAAAATACCTGAGGCTAGGTATTACATGAAAAAAGGTTGATTTAGTTTAAAAATCTGGAGATTCAAGAGCATAATGTCAAAATCAGCTTCCAATGAGGGCCTCATAGTGTTTAGTGACACATGACAGGAGTGTATGCAAGAAAAAGAGGTCACATAGGGAAAAAGTCAAAGGCAGGGAAGGGGCTAGGCTTACTCTTTTGTAGCAGTCCACTCTCACAAGAACTGACCCATCCTATGTAATATCATTCACTCCACAAGACCAGCACTAACTGGTTCACAAGGATGGTCATGACCTATTGACCTCTCACCAAGTCTCACTTCTTAAAAGTTTCTACTATCACCTTCAATACTGTTAGACTGGGGACAAAGCTTCCAGCACATTAATCTGCAGGGGACAAACCAAATCTAAACCATAGCAGCAGTATTATCCCACTGCTATTTTGCCTCATAGCTATGCTGTGAGCATCTCTGAATATAGGGACCATAATAACAGAGGTTGGTATGTACAGTAGATTCATAAAACATTCCTTCATCATCCCCGTCAATAAACATGCGAGTGCCCCCCATGTGCCAGAGGCTGTGCATGGAGATGAATGAGGAGCCCATGGTCATGTAGGGAAGATAAGAGAGTCAGTTAACTGCAGTGCAGGTGCTGTAACAGAGGTGTACCTAGTGCCACTGAGAAAACAATGGTGCCACTGGAAGAATGAAGGGATGACTTCACAGAAGAGCTACCAAACTGGGTATCAGAAAATTTCACTAGAGAGGCTTAATTTTTAACTAAATTTTTTGAACAGTTTTAGATTACAGAAAAACTGCTAAAATAATGCAAAGTTCCTTTATTACTACAGCTTACATGAAATAAGACACATCTGTCATGATTAATGAACCAATACTGGAATATAATTATGAACTATGTGAGCTAACGCCTAGGCTTTATCAAGTTTTCCTATTGTTGCCCACGTATGAAAGTCCAGTGTACGGTAGAGAAAATGTATCCAGCATTAAATCTCTCTGGGTGACCAAGTTATCATCAGTAAGGCTACCTGTAAAGCAACACTGAAACTATTTTTACTCTGCCTTCAAATATCCAGTGGAAAAGGCACTCTCTTTTCCAGTAATAATCTAATTTGCCTTAAAAATCTCTCTAGTTTTCTTCACAAACTCTCGCCTGTCTAGAATGGCAATAATTAGTAGTTAGGAGTTTATCAGTCACTTCTGGCTTAAGCAATCACTTTTGAGTAAATGCTCCAATTCCCTAATATCCAGGGCTCAGTGCCAAACCTAAAGCCTGAGAAACAACTTGGAAAGGAGGGGCCTGGCAAACACCTGAACAGGAACAGAACAGTACTAAGGCAATTAAAGAGCCAAGAACAGTATCTTCAACAAAAGTGATAGGACAACTGGTATCTACATGCACAACAATAAAATAGATCTCTACCTCACACCATATTCAAACATTAACTCAAAATGGAATGTAGACTCAAATGAAGAAGCTAAAACTATTAGACTTAGAAAAGCAAATCTTCATGACTTGGATAAAGTGATAGTTTCTTAAATATGATAAAAGTGGAAGAAAAAAAACAGATAAACTGGGCTTCATTAAAATTAAAAATCTTTGTGCCTCAAAGGATAACATCAAGAAATGGAAGATAACCCAAGCAATGGGAGAAAATCTTGCAAATTAAAAAACGTAATAAGATACCAGCATCTAGAGTATATAAGCAACAATCGCAACTCAATAAAAAGACAACCCAGTTGTAAAATGAGCAAAGGATCTGAATAGACAGTTCTCTAAAGAAAATATACAAATGAACAATAAGCACATGAAAAGATACTTGATATCAGTCGTCAGAGAAATGCAAATTAAAAACACAGTGAAATACCAATTCATATCCACTAGATTTGCTATCATTAAAAAAAAATTTTTTTTAAACCCAAATAGTCACAAGTACTGGGGGGATGTAGAGAAATTAGAACCTTCCTACATTACCATTAGGGATGTAAAATGGTAATGTCACTTTGAAAAAGCATTTGGTTGTTCCTTGGTTAAACAAGATGACCCAGCAATTCTACGCCTAGGAATATATCCCAAAGAAATTAAAACATTTGTCAAACAGACAAACAAAAAAAAAAATCTTGTCCACTCAAACTATATCTAGAAACTGCAGAATGTTGGAGACTCTTTTTTGAGAAAAGTTATCTGAAGCTTTTTTCTCCCCACTTAGCAGGCCTGGCAGCATTTGAACTTGAATAGCAACTCTTTCACAGACTGCCACATAAGAAGTAAACAAACCAGTAAAGGCAAGATTCTCAATAACAACACTATCTACAAAGCTACCAACTAATCCCAATCTTCATCACCCAGTATCATACACATATCTGCCTTAACATAGGCTTTTTTGAAATATAAAATAACCACAACAAAAAGAAAACCTGAAGATATTGATTTTAATAACAACCAGATATATTATTACCAGTTATCAGAGAACACCAGCCCCAAAGAATTTCTAAAAGCACTTGTGAGAAAATTTATAATCCAACTCAACATGCCCACCCTGATCAAATGTTCCTACTAAATATCATTTTGCATAGAAAACCAAAATAACTCTGCTCAGTTTGTTTGTTTTGGGCTCTGCAAACCTGAAAATATGTAATGGTGGCTCAAGGTAAAATATGCTAAATAAGTTAAACAAGCTCAAGAAAGGAAAAGTTCTTCCTTGGAATCTACCTATCATCTCAGAAAAACTTATCTCCCAAGGAGAAGCACCCATATTGTTCATAATAAATACGCATTCACTCTAATTCCTCCCATCTGTCTGTCAAATACATGCATACAATAGAGCATCTGATCTTAGTCTTTTCACCTGTTGTAAAATTACCAGTTTAGTGTAATGATGCTGGAAAAAAAGCATTGTAGGACTGGGGATGTAGCTCAGAGGTAGAGTGCATGCCTAGCATGGGCAAGGTCCTGGGTTTGATCCCTGGTAGTCCTGGGGAGAAAAATCTGTCTACTCAAAAGATTTTCTCTACTAAAAGGTTGACTAGCATCAAACAAGTAGATTATTACCACAAACATAGCTGGTAGGGTCAGATCGAAAATTACTATGACATCTTTAAGAAGCTCTAGAATAATTTCCCAGTGGGAATATAAACAAGGACAGAACTCAAACAGCCTCTCCCTCAGGATCACTCAACTATACAAGTGCCCATTGGAGCCAACCAAAATCAGTAGCTCCAGTTCAGCCTTTCTCTTGTGCCAGATAGCCTTCCTTGAAAGGCCTCTCAAACTCAACACAGAAGACCCAATATGGACAAAATAGAAGTCTTCAGCACACTCACCACTGCAAGACATGGATCTCCCCCTTCTCCGTGCTCATAATTCACCCAGTCACTTAGTGTAAAAGTCAGAGTTCACACTTGTCATTCATTCTCACTCATTCCCACCAAATCATGACTGTGAGCACAGACTTCAGTTAAAAGACTAAGATGACAGCAGTAAGACAGAGGAAGAGTGGACAGATATACTTGAAAGAATCAACCAGACGTACTGCTAGGAACAGTTTACTTCTTGCAGAAAAGTCCAAGTTCTGTTTTGCTTTCCAACCATTTTCCTTTCTTCCCCACCCTTACTTATTTTTCTCTCTCTTCCTTTCCCTCAACTACATTCCCCATGACCCTTTACAGTGCCAGCATTCCCACTTTCATAGAAAAGTCATAGGAACCTGAAGTCTGGCTTACATGTTTTTGACCGGTCACCTAATGAAGAAGAGATAGGGAAGTTTGACAGAACTATTATCTGAAATCTGGGAGAGATGAAGTTTCCGGTTTTAGCACCATTGAGTCTATCCAAGCCTTGGAATGGCAGGAAAGCAGCTGATTCAACAAGGTCACCACCTCAGTCTGTCTGAGTCAGCCTGGATCCTGGCTCTGATTCACCCTTATTTGTGATTCCAGGTCCCTGACTCAGCTGCTCACAAATTCCTGAATTCCTGGACCTTCTGGCTCTGGCCTGGTTTGCTGACTTACCTTAGCAGACCCTTTGA
Source organism: Sciurus vulgaris (assembly GCF_902686455.1). Classification (NCBI taxonomy): domain Eukaryota; kingdom Metazoa; phylum Chordata; class Mammalia; order Rodentia; family Sciuridae; genus Sciurus; species Sciurus vulgaris. Next base: position 105,573,129 of record NC_136462.1, on the reverse strand, counting down.
CTTCTCTAGAAGGCAAATGCTAGACTAGTAGGAGAGGTTACTGAGATTGGGCACCAGAAGAGATGGTAGATGGCTGACCTCCTCTTACATCATTGCCCAAGAGGAGGGATATGCTGCTGCCATTAAAGGGTATGGGAACATTCTATACAAGTTTACCTAAAAAGAGCCTCTGAATATATTGAGAGAGGAAAATTATGTCATCAAAAATAAGGTCCAAAATATGTATTTTTCTACATATACACTTATGCATTACCCAATTTATTTTAAAATAAGCCTTTACTATCATTTCTTTTTACCAAGAAGTAATTTTAAGAAAAATTCCACCAAATTAAATTTGAATAAGAAAAACTCTCACTGTAAAATATGATAGTGCACATATCCTTAATCACTTTTAACATGCAAATAGAATGGATTTGTCAACCACCAAAAAGGATGCAGTCCCACTTTTTAATGTGATATACTTAAGTCTGAGAGTGGTCAAAGATGACTTTTCTGACTAGTAACAATATTTCTAACACCAAACGTTTTTATTGCCAAGCTTGATTTGTATTTACTATTTTTAGAATCCCTTTCAAACAAAATATACATTTTTTAAGTTCTCTGGAAATATATACCAAGATAAACTAAATCTTGAGTCATTAAAAAAAAAAAAAAAAAACCTCACTCAGCAAATGTAAAAGAAACTGAAATCATGACTGTGTTCTCTGTTAAGATAGAATCAAACTAGAAATCAATGAAAGGTAACAGAAAATACCCAGACCCTTAGAAATAATATAACATATTTAACACATGGATCAAAGAAAAAATCTTAAGGAATTTTTTAAAAAATACATTTACTTGCATGAAAATTAAAATACATATAGCTCTAGGTGTTTTTATTAAAAAAGAGGAAATGTCTGAATTCAATAATCTAAGCTCTAACTTAAAGAACCCAGAAAGAGAAGAGAAATATAAACCCAAAGCAAGCAGAAGAAAGGAAATAATAAAGATAAGGGCAGAAACCAGTGAAATTGAAAACACAGCAAAAATTGGGTTGTGGGGAGGGGATGTCAATGAGATAAAGCTGGTTGTTTTTAAAATATCAATAAGATTGACAAACCTTTGGGAAGACTGATAAAGGAAGGTAAAATACAGAGTATGCCACTACAGACCCTGCAGGCATTAAATAGACAAAGGAATACTGTAAATAATACTATACATATGAACTTGACAATTCAAATAAAATGAGCAAATTCCTTGACAAGCAAAATTACCACAATTTAGGTAACATAAAGAATTTGGATAATCCCATAACTACTGTGGAAATTTAATTCACAATTTAATTGTAAAACTCCCAAAAAAGAAATTCCCAGGTCTAATGGTTTTGCTGGATAATACTATTAAGTATTTATAAAAGAATAAACATCAACTGTATATAATCCCTTCCAAAAAACAGAAGTACTTTTCACTTAATGACATCATTATTACCTAAAACCAAATGAGATCCAGTACCACAAAAAAAAAGTGAAAAAAGAACTCAGATCAATAATATAGAAATAAAAATCCTCAATAAGATATATGCAAATAGAATTCAGTAATATATAAAAGAACTATACGAGACCAAATGAAATTGATTCCAGGAATGCTAGATTGACAAATCACATGGTCATATCAATAGAAGCAGATAAAACTTGTGAAAAAATTCAACATAATTTTTTTTAAAAACTGGTTTTTAACAAAAAAAGAGGGAAACATCCTCAATTTGACAAAGAGTATCTACAAAAATATCTACAAAAGTATCTACAAGCAGTATGATAATTGGTAGAAATGAATTAAAATTTTTCACCTTTAAGACCAGAATACCTGCTCTCACAACTCTCATTCCACATAGTTCTAGAAGCTCTTCCTGTGTAACAAAGCAGCAAAAAGATGGAACAGACAAATGGAACAGAAAAGAAGAAAATAAGACTGTGCTTTTTGCAGATATAATGACTATCCATATGAAAAATTCTAGGAAATCTACCCAAAACAAAAAAAAAAGGTTGAAATTAATAAGTGAGTTTAGCAAGGTCCCTAAATTAACAGATACTGATGCAAAATAAACAGATAAAAACATAAAACTGTATTCCCTGTATAGCAGCAATGAACACATGGATACTGAAATTTAAAAATCACTCAAAAAGTTAAACACTTAAGTATAAATCTGACAAAAACACATAAAGGACTTGTATACTTAAAAATACCAATTCAAATGATGAAAGAAGAATCAAAGCAGATCTAAATAAATAGAGAAATATACCATGTTCATGGATTTCAAAAATCAATATAAAGAGATCACTTTTCCCCATATTGGCATATAGGTAAAATTTCTATCAAAATCTCAGCAAGATATTAAAATATCAATAGATATAGAAAACATTATTCTAATATTTATAATGAAAAGGTAAAGTAACTAGAATAGTCAAAACAATTTTGAAGAAGAATAAAACGGGAGGAATTCATCTACCAGATTTCAAGACATCATATAGTCACAGCAATCAAGACTTGTTCTATTGACAGAACAATGGACAATGAAACAGAATGTAGAACCCAGAAACAGATCAACACAAATACACCCAACTCATTTTGGACAAAGATTCAAAAGCAAATGAATGTGAGAACAGTGTTTTCAACAAATGATGCTGGAGCAATTGAAAGCCCATAAGCAAAATAAATAAACCTTGACCCAAACTTCTACTTTACACTAAATTTAACTAAAAAGGAATATCAACTTAAATGTAAAATGCAAAGCTACAAAACCTTTAGAATAAAACACAAATCTTTGGAATGTAAAGTAGGCAAAGAGTTCTCAAGGAAAAATTAATAGGTCAGACTTCATCAAAATAAAGACTTTTGCTCTTCAAAAGACAATTTAAAAGATAAAAAAAAAAAAAAACATAGATCAGGAGAATATATTTGCAAACCACACATCTGACAAAGCACTTGAATCTAGAATATGTAAATAATTTTCAAAATTGAACAGCAAAACAACAACCAAAAAAATACAAAATAGGCAAAAATCTGAATAGACATTTCACTGAAGAGGATATACATAACAAAGAAGCACATGAAAAGATATTCAACATTATTAGCCATTAGGAAACTGTTAAACCACATATAGTGGTTCCATCGCTATACACCTATCAGAAAGGCTAACACAAAAATACCAACAATACCAAATGCTCCCAAGGATTTGAAGCAAATGAATCACTTGCAAATGATTCCCACAAACAGTTGCTGGTGGGGATGTAAAATGGAAAACAGGTTAAAGAAACAGTTGTTTCTTTAGAAACTAAATACATGACTAAGGGCTGAAAATACAGCTCACTGGAAGAGCACACTTAGCATGTGGAAGGCCCTGGGTTTAATACCCAGCACCCCTCAAAAAACTATAAGTACCTTTCAACCCAGCAATTTCACTCTTAGACATTTATTCCAGAAAATTAAAGCATTTACACAAAAACCTATACACCAGCAGCCTTGTTCATAATAGCAGAAAATAAGAACCACCCCAGATATCCTTCACCAGGCAAATGGTTGAACAAACTGGCACATCCATACCATGGAACACTACTTAACAATGAAAAGAACTACCTGATACATGCAACAGCTGTGATGACACCAGAGAACTATATGAGGGGGCAGTCAATCCCAAAAGGTTTGAACTGTGTGATGCCATCTATATATCATTCTTAAATGACAAAACTGAAAAGCTGGAGAACAGATTGGTAGATGTGTAAAGGCAGAAGCTAGGGGAGGAAGGACGTGAGCAAGGCCATAAAAAGATGACATGAGATATCCGTGGGGCGATGCAGACATTCTATGCCTTGACTATCAATGTCAATGACTGGTTGTGCTGTTATACGATTGTGACATATTACATTTGGGGGAAACAGGGTAAAGAGTATATGAGATCTGTCTGTATTACTCCTTCTAACAGTATGTGATTTACAATTATCTCAAAATAAAACCTCCAATTTTTAAAATGCCTTACCCTCCACTGTTTGTTTTTAACCAGTCTTTCCTTAATCATTGGCTCTAATAAACATACCATATTGAGCATATTGAGCAAAACAGCATATTGAGCAAATGCTGTCCAGATACACAAAGGTTTTTACTATTCATTAAGAAATGATTTGGATTGCCTCACATGCACAAGGCCCTGGGTTCAATCCCCAGCACCAAAAATAAACAAAGAAGCTGAAGAAATGATTTGGAGGCAATATTTATGCTGACAAATCAAAGAAGTTGGTTTTAAGAGGAAGGGAGGCACCCCCCAGCCCTAGCTGGAAGAACAGGGTCTCAGACCCACCCAGTTATGCCTCAAGTTCACAGACAGATCCCTGGAAACCAAAAGCACGTCTTTCTTCTCAAGAGGATTCTAAATTCTCAGCTAGAATATATAATTTTTTTTAAAAAAGGATTTGTTGCACTCATAAGGATGAAATCAGGGTCATTTTAGTTCTTCAGTCTTTTCCAACAGTGTTGTTTCAAACTCTTGTCCAAAAACTAGAAGGCACAGCTACAATTTATTGGAGCATAATCTTTTTTTTTTTCCATACACAAATAAATGACACTTGTAGGTCTTTTAAGCATTAAAGACATATTTTCACACTCATGTTCAATGTTATAGACAGAGACCCTAGGAAAAGAAGGCACAAAGATTACCCATATCACGTCACAAAAGACTCATTTATTTTCTTCTAGTTTCTCACACTTCATGCTTTATTTCAAAAAGCCATGAACTGAGTGTGGTGGTACATGCCTGTAATCCAGCAGCTCAGGAGGCTGAGGCAGGAGGAGCACAAGTTCAAAGCCAGCCTCACCAATTTAGTAAGGCCTTAAGCAACTCAGCAAGACCCTGTCTCTAAATAAAATATATTTTTAAAGAAAGGGAGTGGCTCAGTGGTTAAGTACACCTGGATTTGATCACTAATACAAAAAAAAAAAAAGTAATGTATCTAGTAACTATATATTTCTAATATTTCAATAGAACAAACCCTGGCTGCCATAGCTCTCTGCAGTAACCAAGGATCAATTTGGCTCAAACTTCAGTCTCTTTTTACCTCTTGATGTTTCCTGTTTCCTATCCTGCCCACCTCCCACCTCTGATACCTCTCCCTCCTGCCTCCATGACCTCATCATTCCCATTACACCAAACTGCTTTTAACCCTCTGTCTGCCCCTAATGCTGTGTTTCTGCAGCTGCATACTTTGGACACAGCACATGCTGGACTCAAGTTCAGGATCACATTTAGAAACCCAATTGGCTCAAAAGACTTCCCTGAACATACTCTACAGTACCTGGCCCTTTTCCTTTTAGCTCCAACCTTTTCTTTTCCACATCTCTCCTTCTCTAGTTGCTCTCTTTTCACTTCCATCCTCCTTGCCCTCTCATCCTCGCCCAGCTACCTTCTCCAAAAGCACATTTGTGTTGATAGAGCATGGAGATGTTGGCTAGATGAAAGTCAGTGTGTTAGAAAAAGCAACAGACCAGGAACTCAAAAGCCAGACCACGTCGTCATTTTATCTTCCTGGACTAGAAGCCCCACTTCTACAGTGCATCAAAGTTCTTGATAGGGGAACTAACTGTGTTTCTATTTTAGACATCAACCAAGAGCACCCAACACAGATTAATTCAAATAACTCCCTAGTAAAGTGAAAGTCTCCATTGGGATCATCATGTGTTCTTTAGCAGGCTAAACATGTCCAGCAGCTAGCCAGAATTTTTAAACTTGCTTTCCACAATACACCACCAGGCCATTACTGCCTTGGGGCTGCTTTCGTTTCAGGAAGTGAAAGGAACAACGTCTACAACATGAGGCCCCTCCAGTTCAAGTGCCTTCTAGAAGCAGCAGTACTGTTGACTTTTCACCAGGAAGTTTAATCAGTTTAACCTTCTAAGGGAAAGATTCAGAACAGCTCAAGAAAACAAAGGCTGTGGATTGAAAATAAAAGGGGCATGTAGGGACAGGGAAGCCTCTTCACCTACCATACCTAACAGGCCCTGGGCATCTTGATCACTGTGGCCTCTGTCCTCCTATCATGATGAGCAGCTGCATGAAAGCCAGGCTCTCAATCTTGGGTGACATCTTTATCTGCTGAGCACTGTGAACACAGCGAGCAAACAGTTCTGACTACTGTTTGCAAACAGGACCAGCTGTATGTAAATGTCAAGTATAAACTCCGACAGGACTAACCTCAAAACAAGAGGTTATTTGGTAGTCCATTATCCTATAAGTTAAATGCCAGAGCAGGTTCCACTCATTTCGACCAGTGTTTTGTCAAGGTCAACACCCATGGCTACAACTGGGGCAGAGTAAATTATTAACCCTGGTTCCCCACTGGGCCTGAATCAGCCACAGAGGTCACCACCTGCCTGCCATGTTTTCTCCCTGGTTCAGCAGCAGGAAGTACACGGTACACAGCACAGGCATCTGCTTGTAGCTTAAAGGGTCACTAAGACAAATACAGGAAATGGCACTGAGTTGGGCCTGCAAGGGACACCATTTTCATAACAGGATGGGCAGAAAGGAGCAGAGCAGGCAGGGTAGAGGCCTGCCACCCTAGGTCTCAGAAGCCAAGTGTCAAAGGAGTCATGAAAATTTTCTCACACAAGTTCATGGGCTTAGGAACATGGAAGAAAAAATGCCTTAACTAGGTACAGAGGTCCCTGTAGACCAGAGAGCAGTTGGGATCCACACAGTGTACTGTTCTTTTGGATGTGGCACATGCTGGACTCAAGTCCAGGGTCATGTTTAGAAACCTAACTGGCTCAAAAGACTTCTCCATATGTACTTTACTGGACAAACCCAACTGCCTATTTTCCAGGACGTATGAATGCCTTGATTCTTGCTCCAAAGACAGGAAGAGCTCAGTGTTTTCCAACTGCATTTGCCCATGTCTCCATCTTCCCAGTCCTGTCATCTAGCCAACACTCCCTGGTGCACAGCCAGCATCTTCAGGTTCTCAGACAAGGTGGGGATGGAAAAGACAAGGTTTAACATCCTCCACAACAAGTCTGCCCAAATGCTTTCAGATCCATCTCTTATGCCACCTTTTCTTTATTCTGTCATTTGTTTGCTTGACTTCTTTATTTCCAGCCTTCTTCCAAAAACTCTTTGAAGCACATCCAGCCTTTTTTCTTTCCCTAACTATAACTGGACTCAAAGTTTCCTTAAATCCAGACACAGCCAGTATTTCTTCCCTCTGGACCACACACTTGAGAAACATGTGCAGAAATTTAACAAATAAAACAAAAATAAGGAAAAAGAGGGGAAATGTTAGAAGGAGAAATATGTGTGCTTGGCCCTAATCTCCCTTCATCTGTATCCCAAAGGATAAGGCTCATCCACAACTCTGGAATTTCCGGAGGAAAGGAACATGCCTCTTGGGTCCCCAACTCCTACTCACTGTGGACATAGTCCTATTTTATTCATTACTGTGAAAACTGCTGCAATCACCTGTGAAGCAAACACCTTGCCCCTTATCTTGCCTTTCATGAAACCAGCCTAATGATCCTAGCTCAAACAAGAATTTTTCCACTGCATAAGACTGGCTTGTTCTCACACACAGAATCCTGACGTGTGGTCACCAAGAACACATGACTTGTTCTGCAGCTCAAACTCACTAAACCACATCTAATTACGTCAGAGGCCACCTACTTACCACTCTAATGATTTTCAGTGCAATCTGTTTACCACCAATAATATGCCTAAATCCCTTTATATCCTTTATATCTGTCTAGTACCTCAAATAGACAAATACATAAAAATTTGTTCAATGAATAAATACATGATACAAAGTGATTAGCTGCCTAGGATAAGTCAAAATGTTATATTAGTTATCTATTGCTACATACAAACTGCCTCAAAACTTAGCAACCTAAAATAACCATTATCTCAGAGTTTCTGATGGTAAGGAATCTAGAAGTGATTCAGTTGGGTGATTCTGGCTCCGTTTTCTAACAAGATTGTAGTCAAGATGTTGGCAGTGTCCACCTGCAGGTTTGAATGGGGCTGGAGGACCGACTTCCAAGATGGCACACTCATACGGCCCAATCCCTAGCCACTTGGGCCTTTTCACAGGCTGCTTGAGTGACCTAGGAACATGGTAACTGGCTTCCCATAGAGCAAGAAATCCAAGAGAAAGCAAGGAGGAAGCCACGATATCTTTTATGACCTAACAACAGAAATCAAACTCCATGTCCATAACACCATTTAGTTACCCAGATCAGGCCTATTCAACATGAAAAGGAACTACCAAGGAGCAAGAAAACTGGATCACTGGGGACCAACTCAGAGGCTACCATAAATGCTGTAAATACTCTGATTTACTTTGCCAGTATAAATGTTCCCATCTCCATGCCACTCCTTACCTAATGGATTTAGAGCACTTTTGACATGTTCCATTTTCTACTTAGAGCACTCAAATAATAATGCCAATTTTTTTCCACCAAGTAGAAATCTATTTAATGATCTTGGCACATCTTTAGAAAAATACCCATCAGGCAGAGTTTAGAAGGTTAGAAAGAGTATAACACAGATTAAGTAGGATTTCCAATTTTGAAATTAAAGCTATTTTCCTTTCAGATGTTAAGGATTCAGTTGTTTGCAGTATTACAGCAGCTGTGATCGCCCTTGTCTTTTACAGTAGGCCCCGTCCTTATACTGACTGGTTCGTGTGGTTTGGCCATATCACATCCATAAATGTACCTGTTGGGTACAGTGTGTGGCCACAGCTCCTTCTTCACTCACCCTCGCACTCTGGGTAAGTCTATGGAAGGTTCAGAGATCTCAGGATCTCCATTCCATTGGTGCAGATAGGCAAGCACCCCACTAAGAGGCTTCTGTTAACATTTAATGTTATTTCCAGCACTGACCCATTGTCACAAACAACAAATAAATGAAAACTTTACTCCTACAAACCTTCATCACCATCACACCTATCTTCCCCTTTGTCCTTGAGCCCTATTAATGCTCAAGTGCACTTTACAAAGTCAGGTGACTAGCGAAGAGCAAAACCTAACAAAATGGGGCCCAGCATAATTCTATTCCCTTCCCTTTTCCCACAAGAATCAGCAGAGAGAGGGGTAGGTGATAATCCCATAAAAAACAGAACCAGAACACGGAAGAGAACTCACAGCCCAGGCCCCCACTTTAAGTGACAACAAGGGGGAAAACATCCCAGGGCATTCTATCTTACTTATAAAGACCAGATCAGACTTCTTTTCATAAAATAATATGCCATGTCAAATTAACTCACTCTTAAGAAGTCTTTAATGATTTCCATCACCTTTAGAAAAAGAACAGGGTCCTTTAAGATGCACCACATAAGCCTACATGAGTTGGTCCCCATTTGCCCCTACTTCATCTCACAGCAGACTTTCCATCGCCCTTCACAGACCAGCCTCACCATTCTTTCTACCAACATCTTGAACAGATCATGGTCCCTCCTGACAGGATGCTTTGCATGTGCTGTAGCCTCTGCTTGGACTGCTCTATGGGTTTTGTTTTAATCTAGTTAATTCCTGTTCATCTTTTAGAGCTCCATCATTCTCTTTAGGAAGTTTTCCTTTCCTCCCTCCGTCAACTACAAAGCACTATCACAACAGAATCACACATTTATATATGTGACTCTAAAAATAATGTCTGTCTCATCCCTTTTGTCCATTTTATTTCTACAACCTGGCACAGAGTCTTGGATAAATGAATGTTCCACAGTTATTTGCTTACGTAGTTAACAACTATGAGTGAACTATTTATTGAATGGAGATTCCCAAAACTCTACCAATGATTCATCCCCAACTGTTCCTAATTGGTATGAGCTCTTTAACATCAAACCTGCTGAGTTATTAAAGCCTCTTCTTTTATCACCCTGTCACAAGTGGGAAGCAGGCAAGTGTCTGCATGTAAGGCCCAGGTAAAGTAATGCACAGACAACATGACTCTAAGACAGGGCTGCTCTGTTGCCCTTCCTGAAGCCAGCACGAGTTTTATACCCCTTTCTTCACCCAATTAAGTCTCAACACCTTCTCTTCACACTGCATGTGAATTTGCTGTGATTTTCTGAGTCAGCTGAATACTCCAGATGTCCTGAAAGCCCTGTCTTCAGCCCTCCATTGGAATCACTGGAAAATGCATCTCTTCAACCACATTCCCTAGGTTTCAGGTATGGTCACTAAAGACAGTCAAATGTCCCACCTCTCTCTGTGAAGAATCATTGTGATGGATCCCTTCATCAGCTCTTCTTATGATGTTAAAGCCAAAACCCTCTCCTCAGAACAGGAGCAGCTCCATCTACATCCAATGGTCATGACAGTAGACCTGGGTTGTTGTCCTAGCCAGGAAAGCTAGAGGCCCTCCTCATGAATACTTTAGTTTATGAAGATCTCCCCTCTGGAAATCTTAACTGTAATCTAATCAATTTTTTAAAATAAATGCAATGCACTTTAACTCATCCCTGGGTCAATATTCTTTGTCTTGCATCTAGACAATTTAACCTTTCTAGCCACTCTAATTGTGAATCTGAGTTTTACCAAGAGTTCACAAAATCAGGAGGTACATGGTATACTAACATCCAGAAGCCCTTGGGAAGACCTTAGAAAAAGAAAGGTTCCCTTTCATTTCTTCTGAAGTATTTGGTATAGTAAAGGCTCCAAGGGTGTCAAATCACAGATCTGAGGAGCCATATTCTTCTGAATCTTGTCATGTGAAGCAATAGCTGTACTGACCTCCTACAGTGCACAGATCTCAACACACCTACATCTTTCTCTCAAGACCATAAAAGATCCTCAAAGTTTGCCTTTACAACCTTGGGGACTAGCACAATTAGCACATGAAATATGCCCCACCATCTCATGACATATGAACCTGAAAATCAAACACATGCAGTACTCTCGTATTCTGCCTTCTCCAACCCAGGGCAAGGGACTCTGGGCAGCAAGCTCAGTTAAAACACCAGAGTGACTCACGGGGATGCTCTGTTCACCAAGCTGCAGTGACCCAGCCCCCTGGAGTTTTCTCACAACAGGGATGACTCTCAGGGTGCATGGAGTAGCCACGATCAGAGCCACAGAACAGGGTGCTAGGACACCACACCTGACCTCATATTTATGTATCTTTCTGGCAGTGCTGGGGCTTGAACGCAGGGCCTCACGCATGCCATCAAGCATGCTACCACTGAGCTACATCCACTGCCCTTTATATTCTTTTTAATCAATACAGGATGCAGAAGAGGCTTGCAATTATTAAGAGTCACTTTGGGTGTGTGTGGGGGATGTTAACTGTGGATCTCTCCCATTTTCCCTCGCGGGGCAGTTCTGTGTCGCCCTGGGCATGCTGGCATCTGTGAGAGGCATCTCCCTTCTCCTGTGCACCTCGCTGCGAATCCCACTGCTTCTTCAGCTTCCAGGAGCTGTCATTCAGGGTAAGCTGATTATTTGAAGTTAAAATGCTGAGGAAATGAATTTTACAGTTTCCTTGGCTAACCTGGCTCCCTTGGAGAAGACAGAAATGAGATTTTACACTGAATTAGCCATGTCTTAAGGGAGGCAATTCCACTGATCCGGAGATTAGCACTGGTTTTCCCATGTGACCCTCTGCTGACCTTATGCTTTGAAAGAACCTGTTCAGGACGGGTAGGAAAGGGAAAACCTACAAGTGACGTGGGAATAGGGCACCAAAGTACATATGCACTTCTATAAAATGAGTGACATTTCCAAATTGGTTGGTGAGAAAAACACAACAGCAAAAATTGGAGGAAAATGTTTCAACATATTGAATTTGAAAAAAATTCCTAAAGGATTGTAGAATATTAAACAGGGGTATAACCTTAGGAAAAAATTTATAACATAAAGAAAAGATTAAAAGTGTTAAGACTCATTATCTAAATATAAAATGCAAAAATAGATTGCTTTTAGGAATTCCTCAAATAGATAGTTTATTAAACAACACAAAATATTCTTCTCTGTGTTCCTTGTCACTGGACTTGGTCTGCTCTCTTTAGGTTTGTCTGTGTCCTCCTTTCCTCATGCTGTCCTGAGTCCCTGCTCTCTCCATTGTCAGTCCTCATCATGACCCTCCACCCATATGGACTTGCTCACTGCTCCCCCAGTAACTCCCAGGTGGAGAGAGGGAGACCTGTCTCTCGCCAACTATGTACACACACACACACACACACACACACACACACACACACCACCTCAAGACATATACACATATACATAAGCTTTCCCGGTCCCAGTAAGGCCCCTCGGGGCACCCAGAGGCGACACTCCTTGCAGTCAGCTTTGTCTCTTATTTCTCCCTCACCTCACACAAAGCTGCTGCAAGAGCCTTCTTGAATCAGGCCAACCTCTCCTCAGCCCCTTCCTGCACCCGTTCTGCCTCACTCCTTTCCTCACCCATTCTCTAGCTGCCAGCCTCTCCCCCACAACTCACGTCAGTGTAAAGTAACGACCCCGTCGGGTCCATAATAAAACAGCACTCATCTGCCACCTCGCCAATGACCACCTAAAAGTAGTCTCCACAATCTCACCCACCCCATCTTTCTACCTTAACTTTTTTGTGCTGCTCTTTAAAACATAAAAACATGAGTGTTTATTATAGAAATAGAAATGTAGAAAACGCAGAGGATAATGTAACTGACTCTTATATACCCATCAGCCAGCTTTGACACCAACTCATGGCTCATCTTCCATCCACGCCCACTCACTTTTCCCCCAAAATTACTTCAAAGCAAATTCCACACAGTTTATCATTGCATCCATAAATACTTTAATATGTTTCAAAAGAAGACACAGACTCTTAACATTACTACCACCCTTAAAACGATTATTTAAATCATTTCTTACTATTGTTAATACAGAGACAGAGTTTAAATATTCCCAGTGATTTTTTATTTTTTTCCCAGCTGGTTTGTTGAATTGGGATCCAAACATGGACCACTTACTGGGTCTGGGTTCCTGCCTCTTAAATCTCTTAATCTGTAGCAGCCTCACTTTCTCCTGTGAGGGCCAGACATTTCTCACTTCCCCACCTACAAGTCATTGCTCATGCTCTGCTCGGCATCCACCATGTCCATGGCCTCCATGGCCCCTCTGTGCAAATGCCCCTCAAAGTCCAACTCAAACACCACCCTGTCCATGAAGTCTTCCTGATAGGCACCACCTCTCCTCCCGAGCATGGGTAGTAGGTGTCCCACAGTGCTTCGTCTCCTCCTTACGTGGGGTGTTCACACTTTCCTATCATCAGCTTCCATGTTCCTCATCTCACCTCCCATCTCCTGGATGGGTGGATGCTGTCCAGTTCACCTTTATGTCTTCAGAGTGCAGCACCATCTCCTGCACTTGGCAGTCACTCAGTCAATCAACATGTAAATGCAGTATTTAAAAATATGAGCTCACTATTATGTCTGATTATACTGCACCAAAAACAATTTTAAAATACAAGCAGAAAAGTGAAGGATGGCAAGAGTAACTCACACGTCTTCATCCTTCCTCCTCCTCCCCGGGTCCACTCATTTATAAGATATTTGTTGTGTAACTGTTGTGTGGTGGCATTCTGAAAATACCTACTGACTCTAAAATCATATTTCCTGATACAAAAGTGTATTTTTTATCATCCTTAAAATACTTGAAGCCTTTAGATGCAAAATGAGTCCTTCCGAAACCAAATTAACATTATGATATTACTTCTAAGAGTCAAGATTTATTTTGCCCAGAAATAATTCTACTTCATAAACAAGACCCCAGAACATTCTAATGCTTCATCTTGGGATTTTCAGGCACCTCAGGTATCTCCCCTTTTGTCTGCTCATCCTCCCAATCCCACTACTTGCTAACCATCCATCAACTGCCAAGCCCTGTGGGGATGCCAAGCAAAAAATGAGGACAGTTCCCAGCACAGCAGAAGGGACAAAACCAAGAATGAAATTTCCAAAAACTCCAGGTTTCTAGAAACTGTAAAATCCAAGAAGCAAATAGAGAAGTTCTTGAGGGACCTGGATTTGCATGGAGTCTACTCTCCAAGAAATCTCAAGCAACTACACTGCCTGTGCTTCTCTTTGCACAAAGGATGGAGACGGAAAGGGTCAGGAGTGAGAAAGAGAAGCCAACAGTGATGGACCTTCTTCATTCTCCTCCCAGATGGCAGCCATTGCCACCCCACTCATCCATCTCCTCCCATGGGCCCAAGCACTGCCACAAACCCAAGGGGAAAGAGGACATTTCCTTTTCAAAACTAGAAACAGGAAACAGAACAGGAAAAAAGTACATTAGGAAATAAGATGCCAATGTGTTGAACAGTCCTTTAAAAGAATGTTTCATAGAATCCCCTTCCTAGTGGACTACAAAGTCCCTTTTCTCCATCACTTCTCTGCTGGTGAGATCTAATTCATTCGGCTGGGCTAGTAAGTCCCACATAACTGAGGCATTCACCAATTCTTGCCTTTTGAGCAATCTCTCTGTTCTTTAAAAGGTGTGGATGTTTGAGTCTACCAAAAGCTATTACAGGGTATCTATTTGGAATACCTGTAAAATGTTCCTATTATAAAGACAGTTTTCACCAAATGGTCTGGTAATTTAAAACTGTTAGTACCTAAGCTGAGACCAGGATAGAGTATTTGTTATTTGGCAAAGATAAAACAACCCAGTGTTGGTTTTGGATTGGAGCAGTGGCAAAATTTAGGAAAACTGATGAGGGCAGGTTGGCCTGTCTCCTAAGACCTACCAAGGAAATGAACGTTTTAAGGCAATATGATTCCTCAAAGAAAAGGCAACTTTTAGTTCCAGTGGTGGACAAATACTTCCCCTGAGGCAGTGTGAAGGCTAAACAAATTTAAGAAATACTCTTTACCAAATTCAACAATTATACTTAATTCCTTTTCCTCCACGTGTTTATTAGAAAACTCTTACAATTCTATTCTACAAAACTGCCATGTAAATATCGTAACAAAAAGACAGCTTCTGTCTGTTAAAAAAGTGGGGTTTTTTTCTCCATAAAACATAATTCTATCACATCTGTTCAGCAGCCACCTTTAGAAGCAAAAGCTACCAAGCAATAAAAACACAAACATGATCTTCTTTAAGAAGCTGCAGGGAAACTCAAAAGCCAGACATAGAATAGCAGAGTTCTCTGAGAAACTTCCCACATTCCCATTGGAAAAAATATCTAATGGAAACCACTTGGCAAGAACTTAAAACTCAGTTAGGAGGGGAATCTGACTCTACCAACTTTCACTGATCAGACACTGCACAGATGTGACTGTGTGCCCTACCCTGTGCTGAGCTCAAGGGGCCAGGATCACAGACTGATGACCTGCCAACAGGATATGTTTGGTCTATGTGTTTTTTTTTTTTTTCCAGCAATGCTTAAAATAGGAAAACTTACATCAACATCCAGATGTGTGATGTTTCTTAAAACTTGAAATATCCGTCAACATGGGCTCAGCATTCCTTCACTGGTGACTTTCACAGCTGCAGCAGAGAAGCTACTGACCCTGACAGCAAAGGACACACTCTCCAATTTGCCACAGTCCCCACTTTACTCTAGTGTCCCCTCGATGACATACTCAGAGCTTCATTTATTTATTTGGTACTGGAGATTGAATCTAGGAGTGCTCAACCACATCCCAAGCTCTGAACCCCACCTCCCCACTTTTTAATTTTTTTTTTTTTCTTTAATTTTGAGACAGGGTCTAAGTTGCTGAGGTTGATCTCAATCTCAAACTTGCTATCCTCCTACCTTAGCCTCCCAAATCCCTGGAATTATAGGAGTGCACCAACACACCTGCGTGCTTCACTCATTTATGCTCCCTGTCTGGCCCCAGAAGCACTTGAATTCATCACTCTAAAGAAAGAAGAGATAAAAGTGCCTCTGTGCTTAAGAAGTTCAGTCTAAGGGAGAAGGCAGACAAATGGATATATTACAACAGGATAGGACACAAACCCTGAACAGCCAGGGTTCAAGGGAAACCCTCAGGAAAGTGCACTGAATGGAGAGGAGGAATCAGGGCATGTTCATGGGGAGAGGACATCTGGGGAGGGTCTGCAGGACAAGAACAGGTTGGTCAGGTGGAAAAGTGCAAAGAGGTCAAAGTGTTTGGGCATGTGTTTGTAGTTATTTGACTACTTCTAGTGATGGGATTAGGAAAAAAAGGGACTTCTACTGCCTACCAGGCTAACAATTTTGAGGTTAAGTCTGGGACAATGGGGAGCCAAGCAAGTTACCAAAGCAAGGGCTGACATGATCAGATTGTTTCTTAGGGGGAAGGTGCAGCAGTGAATGGCCAGGGGCAGAGACTTTGAGAGCACACACTGGGTACTAACATGAACGCTGTTGTGTGAGCTTCTAGTGCTCAGAAACTCTACATTCTCTGCCAATGATACACGTTTACACTAAACCCCGCTATTTCTTTCACAGTCACCTCTCTTGAGCTGGCATAATGAAAATTCTGTGAGATGACACACAATGCGGACCTCTGAAAGGATCAAAATGAACAGCCCAAGTCTCTACCGGTGAACCTGATTCCATACAATAAAGGTGTGCTCCTTCACCTGCCCTGTTTCCTTCCCCACTTACATGGCTGAAAGAAGACCTAGCAGCTCCCAAAAAATATCCTTCCCACATGTGCCACAAGTTTGACTTTTCTCCCAGTCAAGTGTCTACACACACATGCCCAAACACTGTTCTCAACTGCCTTTAAATGAGCCACATAAACTATAACAATGTTAACTCCCGCTTTGATGCAGGATCAAAGGGTGATAAAGAAATAATGTGCCCTAAGGAGAATTATCTTACTCAGAAGCCTATGGGCATATGCCTGGAGAAGGTCAACTGTAAGGACATCAGGCTGTAGCAACCAGATGCAAAAAATAGACATATCCCCCCCAGCGCAATGACACTGAAATCCGTTTTGCTTCTTTTCCCCTCAAATTAAATCAAATCTCAAAAAAAAAAAAAAAAAAACTAAGATAAGCAAATCAACAAGAGGCTTTTTAAAAACTGTCTCAAAGTTATAATAACCTCAAACAGACTATTTCCCAGACTTTTTATTGTTATAACAAACAAAACCATCTTTCACTTCTTGTCATTTGCAATTACCATGACATAATTGAGAATCGGTGAATCACCATGGGGCTTAGGAGAGAGGGCCTCCTAACTCTGAGCTGTCACTATAATCTTCACAGGATAAACAACATCAAGAGTTCTTTCTTCAGCATCTTTAATCTATATGTTAGAAAAACTGAAAATTTCATACTCTGTAATTCCCCTCTTTCCCTAAAGATGGCATGATATTTCAAAGCATTTTCCCCTTGGAAATACTGTTTTTCTCTTTAACAGCCAACTTGAGTCCTGTGCCAATAGACTTTGACATAATTTAGAATCTATTTGTAAGAGCCAAAAATTCAATTAAGAGAAAAATTATCTTGGAAGGGCTTGGGCAATTCAGCCAATTAACCCTCATGTAACTTTTCTGAGGAAAAACAGAAAAAAAAAAAAAAAAAAAGAAAAAAAAAAATCTGAATGGTTTAACAAAAGACTCTACAAAGTCCAAAGGAACAGGCTAGAGCAGGGGCAAAGGATTCCAGATGTTATTGTTTAGATATGAGGTGTCCTCCAAATGTTCCCGTGTTGATGCCAACATATTCAGAGGTGAAATTACTGAATTGGGAGAGTTGAAACTTATTCCTAGTTTGAATAGAGCAACTGGGTAATAAATGTAGGCAGATGGGACATGGCTGGAGGAGGTGGGTCACTGGGGGTATGTGCCCTGGAAGGGTTCATCTGTCTGCCTTGTATCCCCTTCTCCTCTCTCTGCTTCCTGGTCAGCCATGAAGGAAACAGTTCTTCACTCTGCCCTTTCTCCATAATGTGCTGCCTCATCTTGAACCCAGCAATGGATTCAGCCAACCCTGAATTAGACCTCTAGAATCATGAGCCAAAATAATATTTTCCTCCTCGAAGATGTTCTTGTTGGGTATTTTGATCACAGTGACATAAAGCTAACTAATGCACCAGAAATCGGAAATTGTCTGTAATTCTGCTCTTAGCAAAGTCACACTCTCATCTGTCTCTGTGCCAGATTCTCTGACCCCATCCCATCCTCTGTGGTCCAATGGGCCAGTATGGTGGACTAACCTTTGTTGCTTCTTCCACGCTCTCCCTCAGGGCCTGCAGTTCGGCATCATATTGTTCCTTCAGCTTGTCCATCTCCTGGTCATGGCTGGAAACCTCTTCTTTCAGAGCACCCTTTAGGGCCGTGAGTTCTCGCTCCCTCTTTCTCAAGAGGTCTTCCTGCTCCTCTTTGGCGATTAGTAAATCTTGAAGATCCTGTTTTGCCTGGAGGAGCTCCTAAAGGGAGGAAACGGGAAGAAGGAAAGTGAAGAGAAGACACAGACATCTTTCTTTAGTGGACAGTTATGTCTCCTCCAGTGCAGCCACCAGGTGTACAGACATCTCACCTGTTCTGCCTGCTCCCTGTTTCCTCATATCGCACACCTATGTAGACGATTTCTGCCTCTTCCTCTGCACCTCCAAGGCCATCATTCCCTTGGATTCCTCTGTCCTAACTCTTTTGAGATTTGATTTAATATGAGAGAGAAACATTAATGTCACTACTTTTGAGAGGACAGGTCTGCTTTTGAGGGGACAGGTCTGTTTCCACTTCTGCAGGTGGCCTGCTGCCCTTGCTGTGGCCTTTCATGTGCTGTTGCTACAGAGGGCTGGGCTGACTTGCTGGCCTCTCCTACTTCATCCCTCCTAAACCCCTAGAGTGATCAATCTTTAATCTATATGCCTAGAATTTGGGATGACTCTCACCATTTCTTTTGCCCATCTGAGTGGAGTACAATATTTACATTTTCTCCTGCTTCGCTGCTAAGAGTTCACAAGGAAAGTCACAAAACTGGGGCGTGGAGTCCCACTATGAATCACATCACCTAGGCCTAAGTATGTCCTGGAAGGGATCAGCCTTCCTTTTACTTCAACATCTTTGTCCTGGATCCCTAGGTGCTCCTCCAGCTCAGTGCTTGCCCTGCCCAAGGGTCACCCTATTATACATGCAAATGCTCAGCTTCCCCCTTCTCAACTCTTCTCTGCATGCCAGGCATCTACCCACCAAAGTCACCTCCTAGAAAGCAACTGATCCCTGCCAGCCTACTCCAAGTTTTTACACATCTGTTATCTTTTCTTTCTGTCATTTTGTTCTTTTTTATTTCCTTGAATCTTGGCTAGCCCCAAAGATTTACTACCAAACTTTGAAAACATAATTTCTGTTCAGTGTGTCTCATGGCCACTCATTTGTTTCCTAATCTCCTTTATGGCCAATTTCCTGTATGGCTTTTGTCCCTCTACTAACAGTCATCTCCAAGGTCATCATGACCTATAAATCACTACATCTGGTGGCCTTTCCTCTCTACCATCTCCTAAGAGTCTTCTCTTTCTTACACTTTCCTGGATCCTTTCCCCAGGCCACTTTTTCTGTGAAGATATTTTCCAGTTTTTGTCTCCCTCTTTCCAAAAGCTAAGATGATCCCCAGCAATGCAACTCTGCATTCTTTACTCTTCTTTAACAAGTGGATTTTTTTTTCCAACTATTAATTCTACAAAAATGATTCCCAAACTTTTACTTTCACTCCTTCTCCGAGTTCATTCCTACACTAACACATCCAGTGACTCCAAAACCACCCATCTGGATGCTCCCCAGGCACCCCAGATTCAATAGGATTGCAGTTTTAAGTGAATCCATCATGTTCCTTTCTTTCACTTCCTTTTCTCATTATTTTTGTGAATGTGTACCTCTGGCTAAGCACTTAAGCTTAGGAACTAGACAGCAACTTTGACTTTTCTTTCATCCTTGTCCCTTGTAACCAAAAAATTAGTTCTGTAATATCTTAGACCCCTCCCGAATACCAGCTCACTCCCACTCTCACCCTCTGAGAGCACTTGAGTCTTGTTACCTTGCATTCTACCTATTGTGATCATTTTTCTTATGTCCCCTACTACATTGTCAGCTTCTTAAAAATATATGGATCTGATTCCTTATATTTTTGATGCAGGGATCAATAGTAGGAGCACTGTCTATTCTAGGTATGAACTAACATGTGCAGTACAGCAGGAGCCTGGAGATGCCAGAATTACAAACAAGTCTGTTCCTTCATTTGTGGCTTCTGAATAAGAATATATCCTATTCTCTTGGAGCTCCTGGGATTCAGAGCAACAGCTGCCACCTGGGGACCCAAGGCCTCTGGGATAATGAGCTCAGGAAGCATGCTGCTGCTGAGGGGATAAAATCATTTAAATCAATTTAACTACAACTGACAACAAAATCTCTTTTCTTTTCTCTAGGACATGCATATCCATTGAACTAGGGCAATCCCAAGATGGAGTGAATTGTGCAGACCAAGACTTAGCCCCTCAGGAATCTAACCCGCCACCACTGATAAACTCAGATGCAAAGTCAAGAAACTCATCCAGGTAGAGAAAGCAGCTCTGGCTCTTCAAAAGCACCAAACACAGAGCTCTCATGAAAATTTATCTTATCCTGATATTTGTCAAAAGGACACCTGACTGTCCCTTGCCCTGCCCCTCCATGACAGGGACTCTCCCTGCAGTAGCCCTATTGGTTACCCCACTGGGGCTTCCTGGAGCCTCCTTCCGGAGTCTTCACAGCAGTCCCTGTGATTCTGACCCATGTTTCCTGCTCCGACTCTCACACATTTCTCCATTGTTTTGATGATAAGGCAGTTCCTCTTCCCACACTTATCTTTTCCAGGATATATGTTTCGTGTTGCCTTTTGTGTACGGCCGCCAATCCGTGTCAAGAACTGAGGTTTTTATGGTCCATTCTACACCGACTTGCTGTTATCTGTGGCTGGGGCTGTTGCTTAAGTGGACTATGCTGCACGAGTCCAATCAGATTACACCTTGCCCTATCACAGAGTGGCACTTGAGATTTTCCAGAGTAGGGACCAAAGTAACATGAAGTTTGGAAAACTTCACTCTATTATCCCAGGGCTTGGTTGTATCGAGGAGAGAAAAATACATAAACTTAAGAAACAAGTGAACATCCATTAGAGATGAACAAGCCTCTCTGTAAACTCCAATCAAAAAAAAAAGGGGGGGGGGATTGTGGCTGTTTAGAATTCAGTGCTTTTCAAAACTTTATGCATTAAGAATAGCTCCATATGTGACAAGTAGTCTGCAGATTAAAACCTAGTGTGTACATGTGTGCTTGAGGGAGGAAAGGGGACCTTAGAAAGTGGACTGCATTTTGTACTCATTGTAAGAACTATGCTATGCATTTCCAAAACTTAAAAGAGGAGTATTCAAGGAAATGAATATTATTCTCACCCATAAACTAAAAACAAACAAACAAACAAAACTGAACCTCTGAGATGCTAACATGCTCAGGACAGCACAGTTTATAAGTAGCAGATCTGGACTGTGACCCAGATTGAATCCCAGTACCCTTTCTCTTTACCACCTGGTGATCAAAGGTCTGACACCAAACCACACACTCAGGAAGGTCGAGGATCCAACAATGGCACTGTGACCTGCCTGTGAAGTCCTGTTTGGCCAGAAATGCCAGTTAGGAGGTCTACCTTTTAAACCAAAACAAAGAAACGTGACCAGAGCCTGAAAGACAAGGAGGAAGGAAAGCTGGAAGGAAAAGGAAGCATAGTCTGGCCCAAGTAGCCACTCCAACAGCAAGCCACTGAGAGGCGCCAGAATGTCCAGGCAGCAACGTTTTTGCCCACAGAAAGCTTTATATTTACCTATTCACACACACACACACACACACACACACACACACACACACACACAAATTAGGAAAACACTGGTCCAGATCCTCTTCTACACAAATGCTTCCCAGAAGTTAAATAGGGGCCCTGTCTCTGGCCAGTCGTCATTGAAGTGGTAAATCAGAAGTTTGGTATCACAATGGTAGCTGACAGAAAAATCCTGCGTGTTTTTGTTCCAGAAGGATGATGTGTTAAGTATAACATAGCATGTTCTTGGATAGGAAGAATTAATATTGTCAAAATGGCCATACTACCTAACGTGCTATACAGATTCAATGCAATTCCAAATAAAATCCCAATGACGTACCTTACAGAAATAGAACAAGCAATTATGAAATTCATCTGGAAGAATAAGAAACCCAGAATAGCTAAAGCAATCCTTAGCAGGAAGAGTGAAACAGGGGGTATTGCAATACCAGATCTTCAACTCTACTACAAAGCAATAGTAACAAAAACGGCATGGTATTGGTACCTAAATAGAAAGGTAGATCAATGGTAAAGAATAGAGGACATGGACACAAACCCAAATAAATACAATTTTCTCATACTAGACAAAGGGGCCAAAAATATGCAATGGAGAAAAGATAGCCTCTTCAACAAATGGTGCTGGGAGAATTGGAAATCCATATGCAACAGAATGAAACTAAACCCATCTCTCACCATGCACAAAACTAAACTCAAAATGGATTAAGGACCTCGGAATCAGACCAGAGACCCTGCAGATTATAGAAGAAAAAGTAGGTCCAGATCTACAACATGTCGGCTTAGGACCAGACTTCCTTAACAGGACTCCCATAGCACAAAAAATAAAAGCAAGAATCAATAACTGGGATAGATTCAAACTAAAAAGCTTTCTCTCAGCAAAGGAAACTATCAGCAATGTGAAGAAAGAGCCTACAGAGTGGGAGAATATCTTTGCCAATCATACTTCAGATAGAGTACTAATCTCCAGAATCTATAAAGAACTCAAAAAACTCTACTCCAAGAATTCAAATAATCCAGTCGACAAATGGGCTAAGGAAATGAATAGACACTTCACAGAAGAAGATCTACAAGCAATCAACAAACATATGGAAAAATGTTCAACATCTCTAGTAATAAGAGAAATGCAAATCAAAACCACCCTAAGATTCCATCTCACCCCAATTAGAATGGCGATTATCAAGAATACGAGCAACAACAGGTGTTGGCGAGGATGTGGGGAGAAAGGTATACTCATACATTGCTGGTGGGGCTGCAAATTAGTGCAGCCACTCTGGAAAGCAGTGTGGAGATTCCTTAGAAAACTTGGAATGGACCCTCCATTTGACCCAGCTATCCCACTCCTTGGCCTATACCCAAAGGACTTAAAATCAGCATACTACAGAGATACAGCCACATCAATGTTCATAGTTGCTCAATTCACAATAGCCAGACTGTGGAACCAACCTAGATGCCCTTCAATTGATGAGTGGATAAAGAAACTGTGGTACATATATACAATGGAATATTACTCAGCCATAAAGAATGATAAAATTATGGCATTTGCAGGCAAATGGATGAAATTGGAGAATATCATGCTAAGTGAGATAAGCCAATCTCAAAAAGCCAAAGGACGAATGATATCTCTAATAAGTGGATGATGACACATAATGGGGGGGAGGGAAGGGTTAGTGTTAGGGTTAGAGTTAGGGTTAGGGAGGGGGGCAAGTATGGAGGAAGGAAGCACTGTATAGAGGGAAAAGAGGGGTGGGAGGGGTGGGGGGAAGGGAAAAAAAACAGAATGAATCAAACAACATTGTTCTATGTAAATTTATGATTACACAAATGGTATGCCTTTACGCCATGTACAAACAGAGAAACAACATGTATCCCATTTGTTTACAATAAAAATAAATAAATAAATAAATAAAAAGAAATTTTATGGAGAAAAAGAAAAAAGAAATAAAAAAAAAAGTATAACATAGCTGGTGAGAACCATCATAATTTTTAGTTTTTTTAATTAAAACTTATAGAATGTACAGTAGTATCACAGCAAAATATTACAGCTGTTTTAGAGAACTCATTTCTTTTTTGTTGTTGTTGTTTTAGAGTTTTGTTTGTTTGGGTACTAGGGATTGAACTCGGGGATGCTTCATCACTGAGATACAACCAGCCCTTTTAAGACAGTTTTGCTAAGTTGTGGAGGCTGGTCTCAAACTTGCAATCCTCAGCCTTCCAAATTACTGCAATTACAGGCATGCACCATGGTGCCTAGTTAGAGACCTCATTTCTGAGCTCAAATATCCCAGTCAATACATTAACCAGAATATTTCAGAAATACTGAAGTACATTGGCACAAGCCAGGAAAAAGACACCACAATACTCATGAAGTTAGGTGCATCTCTCAGAACTGCAGGTTCCACCAAAGGAAGATCTCTATCATTAGAAAACACCACTGTCATGGCACTCAGACGTTGCATGTTAACCTACTACCCCCAGGATGGAAGGCAATGCATTCACAAACAAAGAAGTGACCCAAAACTTGCTCTATAATTGCTTTTATAATTTGAGTTTTAAATTTTCAGAACCATCAATTCAATTAAGAATAACAGGGCTGGGGATGTAGCTCAGTCGGTAGAGTGCTTGACTCGCATGCACAAAGCCCTGGGTTCAATCCCCAGCACCACCAAAAAAAAAAAAAGAATAACAAATTTGTTCTATTGTTGGTCAATTATATGGCTTTAACAAACAAAGTATCCTCTACTATTTCTTCCTTTAATGGTTTCATTCTTTCCTAAATCACTTATTTTACAGATTCCTTATAAAGGTTTGATGTTATTTAACAAAATGTGAAATATTAAAAAATACTTCTGTGCCGGGGGGAGGTGTGGTAGCTCATTGGCAGAGCATCTGTTCATCAGGCAGGAGGCCCTGGGTCCAAAACAAAAAGGGATTTCATGAAAAATCTGGCTGTTTTGCAGGCCCCACAAAGTACAGGGCCTTCAACCTTTTTCAGACATGCAAAAGCTTAAGGATTTAATGTTATTGTGTTTAAGAGTCTGATTTAAGCCAAAAGTCATGGAAAACTTGGCTACAATTATAATCTGTTATCAGATTTCCCCAGGCCAGTTTTTATTAAGATATGAAGAATAGATTGAAAGTGACAAGGAAATAGGGTCTATTTTATTGGTGCTGTAGAGACCATAGATCATGTTTTAAATGTTGCTGACAAGTCAAGGGAAACCAATAAAAACTGTGAGGATGAATTTCCAAAGGGCCAAAAAAAAACCCTCAGGCCTAGAGAAGCTACCTGTGTCCACCCACCAACTGCTGCAGAAAGATGGCAGCAGATAACACCTGTCCTGGAAAGGACCAAGCAATCAGGGGCCAGCAACTAGGAACATGTTAAAGAAAAGATGTGCTCTGTTTCCCATTCTTGTCTCTCATTATCAGCCTGGATCTGAACACACATCACCAAAACCAAGGCTCACATCCTTTCCTAGGAAGTAGTGTAAATAAAACAACAAACTGTTTCATAAATGAAAGTATGCTCAGTTAATAAATGCTCAGTATCTAGTGCTTTAAGAGTTAAAGAAGTATGCAGTTCATTTTAGAATTACTCCCTTTTAAAGGAGATTACTTTTTAAAGTAATTTCAATAGTGAAAATTATTTATTCGTTTGCTGTTTGGCACTGTGTTAGGCACCAAAGGAGGGGAGAAGCAAAGATGATACACTGTTGAATAAGCCAGCTAGAAAAGACAGGTACAAAAGTAGAGCAAGGTCATGTGAACTGAAACAGAGCATCTAAGAGGACGGGAGATACTAAGGGAAAGAGCAACAAGAAACTAAAGTTTTCAATTATTAGGGGAAAAAAAAAAAATCAACAGCTCTGGAGACTTCCTAGGAATGAAGATAACATCTTTTCCTTTTAGAACCAATGAAGTATCCACACAAGGAATCAGAATATGACAGTCTTCTCTTTGAACTTGTTTGTGAAGCTATACTTCTGCTGAAACCATAAACTCTTCAGTGACATCATTTTCAGTGACATCATTTCTGGGAATTTATCCTTAGGACCTTTATTTTTTTTTTTTTTAGTAGTAAAAGGATACAAGTAAAAAAGGCTCATCACAAAATTTTTTCAGAATTGCAAAAACAAAAAAATACATTAGAATGATTAAGCATATTATGGTCTATCTCCTTAAAATTTAAATATGAAAATTATAAGCTATAATAAGGACAAGTATTTGACTTACTAACTTTTAAAAGCAGGTATCAAAACTGAAAAGGCACCATGATTGTCCCTACGTTATATATTTAAGAGTGAATAAAATCTAACGGAAGGGGAGGCTAATGAAATGTAGAAATAAAAATAATTGCTTAGGTATTAGGGAAATGTGTTTGTTGTTCATTTTGTAAATTTCATTTTAGGTTGCTTTAATATTTTAATAATAAATACACATATTTTCAAAGTGCCAATTGTCATATACCTTGTCCTTATAACTCTGAGCCCTAAAGCGGAGGAGCCATGAGATGCAGTGTAGCATCAGGAATGTGGTGGTATTTAAGGAGTCATCTGATCAAAAGAGGAACACCAGGTGCTAAGAAACAGGCTGAGGCCTGTGGAGAAAAGGTCTAAACAGGGACCAAGAGATGGTCCTGTGGGAGAAGAAAAAATTATCCTTCTGTGCCCATGTGACAAGAGCCCCACTGCCATGTGGCCACAGCACTCTCCCCTCAGTGCCCCCCAGGCTTTGGGGAGAGGGGCTAAGCTCTTCAGCAGAGGAACCATTAATTCTAAATAAGAAAGGGGAGAGAGAGCAGTTGACAACTGAGACGTCAAGAACTCCAGGAACTTAAGAGTCAGAAACTTTTTAACCCCAAGAAAAGGACAAGGAAAACACCTAAGCCCTGAGGGGAGAAGCAGTGGAAAATTAAATACTGACAAGGTAACTTTTTTTTTCCACTCTTGGGGGGAATGTTGATCTAAATGGTGTTTTATTTATTTGTTAGGTTTTTTCCTACAACCACACCTTATAAAAGAAATGTTTCAAAACTATGCCAAAATCCAGGTGATAATGTTATAGCAAAAATGAAACATCAAAATGAGCAGAGAGAGAAAAGTTCTTTTTCTCATCCTCAATGATATTTGCCCCAATATCCATTATAAGCAAAAGCCAGATGGGTAGCCTGAGTATGTAGCAAATGGATTCATTCATTCATTCACTCTCTCACTCATGGATCCATCCAATCATCCACCAAATATGCACTGCTCTGCGGCCCAGAACTACATCTGTGTGGCCGATGCTACAGTTGTAGTATAGTGACCCTTCCTTTGTGGAGCTTATAGTCTGGTGGGGCCTTAAGAAACAAAAACATGGGCTGGGGATATAGCTCAGTTGGTAGAGTGCTTATCTCACAAGCACAAGGCCCTGGGTTCAATCCCCAGCACCGCAAAAAAAAAAAAAAAAGAAACAAAAACATTAAGTATTGATACAATCTTATCACTCATTTTTCCATAAACAACGTATTTACAAACTATTCTTGTCCAAAGTCTGCCCTAAATCTCTTAGTATTTAGATATAATTTCCAATGTACTAGAAATATAAGGGATAGTGAAACAAGTTAATGGACACCATAAAGATACAATCAGACCCATCCACAACATGGGGCACTGCTCCGATTTCTTCAGAAGGTTAGTGGGATGGGAGAGACAGCAAGGAGTCAGAGATGGGGGACAGAAGGAGTTAAGATAAAATGAAATTTGAGAGACATAATAATGAAAATGTGTGATTCCTGACTAGATCCTGGCTCAGAGGAAGGAAAAAACTATAAAATATGCTTGGGGGGAAAATCTGGAAATTTTGAATAAGGACTGAGAATTAGAGATAAATGGATAGTCATTATGAAAATCATTAGGTTTTAAGTAAATAATGGCATCACAATTATGTAAGAAAAGACCCTAATTTTTCAAAGATGCATGCTGAAAGTTTAGGAGTGAGGTCTAGTATCTATTCTTTACTTTGAAATGGTTCAGTAAACAAAACAAAAAAATGGACGACTGGATGAACAGGTAGATGATTGGAGTAAGAAATGACGACTGTTGAATCAGTGTTGGTGATCTGTGGGTGGTAATGTGCTGTTCTTTCTACTTTTCTGCAGTGTTGAAAATTTTCCTAAGAATGTTTACAATTGATGACATACAGTACCCTCACAGAATCTGACCACCACCATGGTGA
The DNA here is from genome assembly GCF_902686455.1 of Sciurus vulgaris. Taxonomy (NCBI): domain Eukaryota; kingdom Metazoa; phylum Chordata; class Mammalia; order Rodentia; family Sciuridae; genus Sciurus; species Sciurus vulgaris. Next base: position 105,545,106 of record NC_136462.1, on the reverse strand, counting down.
AGTGCATGCACACAACAGAAAGTGGCTAGTGGCACCCAGTGACCCCTCCCCAGCCTCTGCAGGCAGGTGGGGCCTATCACTGGCTGCCAGCCTCTTACCTCTATCAGCGCCCCCTTCTCCCTGTCTTCAGACTGTTTAGCACTGTCAAGCTCGTCGTGCATTTCTGAGAGCTGGTCCTGGAGGTCCCTGATCTCCGTCTGGTGCTGTTCTCTTTCCATCTTCACCTGGAAGAGCCTGGCAGAGAGGAAGCCCATTAGAGAGACTTTCCTGGGCTCCACAGTTCTTCATCCAGTCTGAGTTCAGACAGTCGCATAGGCCCAAGGAGCCTCCTGTTCTCTGCTTTGCACTGAAGAAGGAACCTCCAACCTGAAATGGCGCCTGGTGAGAACTCAGGGCTACAGTCCAGCTTGACCCAGATGTCAGGTGAGACCTCAAACCAATGAAATGTGTGTGTGGCAGGGAACGGGGGTAAGATAGGGAAATTTTCTTCCCAAAAGGAGACGGTAGGGTACTTCTTTGATTATTTTTTTTTTTTTCAAAGTCACCCCACTCTGTACTCTAGACCAGGGGAATCAGCAAATTGTGGCCTATGGGTCAATCCAGCCCATAACCGTTTCTGTGAATAAAGTGTTGCTGGAACACAGCCTTGCTGGTCCATATGCATTGCTGTGGCCATGGTCACAGTGTAATGACAGAGTTGAGCAGTTATGACAAAGAGAGCATGGCCCACAAGCCCTAAAATAATCACTCTCTGACACTGAAAAGTTTTCCAACCTCACAACTACCATACCTTTTGAGTTTGTAAGTTCTTTACTGATATTTTTTTCTTGCTAACTCATTTTCTGAAATTAACTTTTATGAATATTTTAAAAGCAAAAAACCCTACCATCAAAACTGCAAGAACAATCAAAGGCTGTTATGAAGGTCCCACTTCTCCTGAATTCCCTCTGGATTTGACCCCAGCTTAACCTTTCACTGAAGGCCACAGGTCTTGATAGCATTGTGCATTTTTAAATCTTGGTTTTAGATCATTTTGCCAGACTTTAATGTGATATACTGGCAAGAAGGTCCCCTTGAACTTGACTTTCCTCCTCTAAGATTGAGCAGGGGTGCAAGTACCCAGCACAGAAACCAGCATGAACCAGAATAAGATTGGCAAACTAGGGGCTGGGGAGATAGCTCAGTCAGTAGAGTGTTTGCCTTGCAAGCACGAGGCCCTGGGTTCAATCCCCAGCACCACCCAAAAAAAAAAAAAAAAATTCCCAAACTGGGAGGCTGTGGATGTCATGTGACAAGTGCTTTTTAGAGACTGAGCCCAGGCTCATTGAAATCTGTCTTTAGCTATTACTACTCAGTGTTCCCCACTTCTCACCTGACATGAAATCTACTTTAAGGGCTGAAACTTTACAAGACATACTTCAAGGTGTACAAAGAATCTTAATAATTATTAACCTTCCTGCTTATTAACCAGTCTGCACATATCACCAACTTCATGATTTTACAAAGAGTGGAGGGAGGAAAAGAAGGGTGGGCAGTCTCAATAAATATTTGCAAGGCTGGGTGGTATTAAGAGGACAAAGGGGCTCGAGTTGCATACAATATAAAAACCCAGGAAGGACAGCAGGCTCTTGCCCCCCAACTCACTCCTCCAGGTTCTTCCGGAGCTCCCCTTCACTTTCTTCCAGTCGCTGCTGCAACACGGAGTTCTCTTCCACCTTACTGTCACATTGGTTTTGCAGCTCTTCCAAGTCTGCCCTCATCCTTTCTCTCTCTTCTTTGATGTTCTGTTGATTCTAAAATGAAACAGTGTGATTTTGAAGTGCCACCACTGTACATTCACATTATCCCACAGAAATCTACTTCCAAACTCTAATGGGCTCGATGTCTTTGCACTTACATTATTGAACAACTTAAACAACATAATTAAAGCATAGGAGTTCATAACTACAAAGAAAATTAAATATTTATATTTAGTGAATTGTGATACTCCTAGAAAAAATATACAGCTAAACCTCATTCTGTTTCTTCTAATTTCTTAGTTCACAGGTTTTACAGACTGACTATACATTTAGTTTCTGATTGTCCCACCTGAATACAACAGTGTTTCTTTAAATCTGTCAAAGCTACCAGTCTTCATAGGCTTTGGTTACTTTCAAAAAATTTTTCTTTGGACAACAGTAGCCAAATAATATAAATTTACTCAGTGATGAAAGGAATACTACTTTGGGGCAAAAAACTAAATGAGCTTTCATTTCACCTGGGCATCCCAATGTGCTTAATATATTCTTTAACAACCAAGACAGAAACAGAAAAAAATAAAGGAAAAGCCAGATACCTTGACCTCTAATTGAAGCTGCCTCTGAAGTTCAGCCACTTCTAAGGTCAACTTGTTTTTCTGTTCCAACAGATCTTTGACTTCAGATGATGAGTTAGAAGCCTGTGGTTAATTGCAAAGATATCCTAATTTAAATGTTCAGGATGCTTTGATTCTCCCTCTCCCAAAATATAATCAGAGCAATAACTGATGAGGCACAGCACTAACAATCATAAGACTCAAATCAAATGTCAACCCCTACGGACTTCCCCAGCTTCGCAGGCAGAGTTAATCATGCCGGCCTCTCAGGACTCCAGTGAACTTTACATCATTTACCACAGTCACAGGAATTATTTCACCAGGTTTCTCAACACTGGTTCAATTTGACTAAAACTTGCATAGGTAGCATATTTTCTGGAAGTCGTCAAAGCATTCTATAGAATATTATGAGATATTAAGTATTAAATTTAGGACAAATAACACTTTAAAAGCTTCTTTGTAAGAAAGTCTAGATTCCAGTTCACAGAAATCACAACAAAATCAACAACAAAACCTTACCTGTTAGCAAAATATAGTTTAGTGCCAGTGTTTCTTAGTAGTTAGAGAATTTTAACCTTAGGAGATTATAAACTTCTGGAGGGCAGAGACCATGTTTTATGCATTTCTGTATCTATAGAATCCAACACTTCTTCTACATTTAAAAAAAAATCTCAATAAAGGATTATTGGAATTCTGGACTTAATGATGATAGAGTAGTTGATATCAGATTTATTCTCCCGGCAAAAACTATGAAAGCTGAACAAAACATAAGACAATCATTCACAAGCACTGAAAATCAAGGGCTGGGGATATAGCTCGGTTGGTAGAGTGTTTGCCTCACAAGCACAAGGCCCTGGGTTCAAATCCCCAGCACCACAAAAAAAAAAAAAAAAAAAAAAAAAGATAGGGCTATAATCCTTAATAAGGAAAATACAAGAGGTCACACTATATTTACCCTGTACTCTCCCATAGCACAATAAAAACTTAAAAGCCCAAACAATGTCATTAGGAAACTGTAAATTAAAATAATGAGATACCACTACACACCTATTACAATGGCCAAAATTCAAGATACTTAAGACACCAAATGCTGGCGAGAATGTGGAACAACAGGCACTCTGTTCACGACAGGTGGGCATGCAAAGCAGCGCAGCTACCTTGGAAGACAATTTGGTGGCTTCTCACAAAACTAAACATACTCTGTGTTCCAATGGTTGCACTCCTTGGTCTTTACCTAAATGAACTAAAAACTTACATTCACACAAAAACCCATACATGGATGTTTTCAGCAACTTTATTGGCAGTTAAAATTTGGAAGCAATCACCATGTCCTTAGCTGACAAATAGATAAACTGTGGTACAGTTTAAATAGTAGACCATTACTCAATGCTAAGAAGAAATGAGCTATGCAGCAGGGGTTGTAGCTCAATGGTAGAGTGCTTGCCTACCACGTGTGAGGTACTGGCATAAAAAATAAATAAATAAAACAAAGGTATTGTGTCCATCTACAACTAAAAATAAAATAAAAAAAAAAAAAAAAAAGAACTATTCATCCCATGATAAAAAAGACAGCTCTCCTGCTTCCTGGCTGCCATGAGATCCATCGCCCAACACACGAGGTTCACCTCCCTATCATCCGACAACAGTCAGCAAACTGATCGCCAACCACCAGTGGAGCACCAGCTGCCTGCTGTTGCCTGGAAGTTCACTGTTACAGTACCTGAAGGTTTGATTACACGTGGCTGCCGCCATTTTGAGACAACAGCCAGGCCCCAAAGGACCCCTGGTCGGACTGACTGAGCCCCGTCTCCAGGATCCCTCAGCCTGACCAATCACTCCCTGCCTCTGGGGCCCTCACATCGACTGACTGCTCCCTGCGGCCAGGACTCCCAGTCCAACTGACTGCGCCTTATCACCAGGACCCCAGACCAACTGATTGCACCCGGCCTCCAGGATCCCGCAACCACACCAAACACACCTGACCAACCTGCCTGACGAACTGCACCCTGCCTCCAGGACCTCCTGCTGACCACGGCCAAACCCTGAGCTGCAGCTCCCCATTTGCCAACACATTTTGAAGCCAGAGCGGCCATCTTGGATAATCCTGGAAGCCATAGCTCCGATCTTTAGGTGGGGCATATCCCATCCTGAGACTCCTGCTGGACACTTGAAGCTCATTGTTAGGTACCTCTCATGCATCAGGCTACTGAAGACTGGGAGGTTTCATTATCATATGACTGTTACACTATAAATTTTCTTTTTTCTCATTATTGCAAAATTTTAAGTTTTTATTTCTTTACTTTTCTTGCTCTCTTTTCTTTTTGTTTACCTGTTCCCTCAGAGTCTCTTTCTCCCAGTTTTGCATGCTAACATCCAATTTCTTCTGATTACACTCTCACCCTTTCTATTATCTAGAACTTCTGTATATTCTTTTCTTATCCCATTAATAGCTACATTCTACATCCCTCTGCATCCTCTTTGTCCTCCATTAGAAATTGCAGACCTTATTGCAAATCTGTTTGTTTTACTGAAGATAATATTTGAACTCATTCTGTTTATTATGACAATATTGTTATTTTCCTCATAGGGGCTATTTGGTCTAGGATTGCATAGTGTCTGAAGTAGGCACTGCTAATATAGATCTCCCCTTAAAGAAAAGGTTTTGGAAACCTATAGGGCCACTATAAGCCTATAGGGGGAAATCTGCACTGCTAGAGGGGAAGATACATGAACAACATGAAAAAGCAAAGGAAGAAAATGATCCAAATAAATCTAGATTCTACATTAATAGAATCCAATGACAGTATGTTAGAAGAAATGTCAGAAAAGGACTTCAGATTATACATGATTACAATGATTCATGAAGCAAAGGATGAGATAAGAGAGCAAATGCAGGCAATGAATGATAATAGCAATAAGCAGTTGAAACAACAACTGCAGAAAGCAAAAGATCATTTCAACAAAGAGATAGAGATTCTCAAAAAAAAAAAAAAAGAAAAGAAAGAAAAAGAAATCCTTGAAATGAGGGAAACAATAAACCAAATAAAAAACTCAATGAAAAGCATCACCAAAAGACTAGACCACTTGGAAGACAGAACCTCAGACAATGAGGACAAAATATTTGATCTTGAAAATAAAGTTGCCCAAACAGAGAAGATGGTAAGAAATCATGAACAGAATCTCTAAGAACTATAGGACGTCACGAAAAGACCAAATTTAAGAATTTTTGGGATTGAGGAAGGCACAGAGATACAAACCAAAGGAATGAACAATCTATTCAATGAAATAATATCAGAAAATTTCCCAAACCTGAAGAATGAAATGGAAAATCAAATACAAGAGGCTTATAGAATACCAAATGCACAAAATCACAACAGATCCACACCAAAGCACATTATAATGAAAATGCCTAACATTCAAAATAAAGTTAGGATTTTGAAGGCCGTTAGAGAAAAGCCTCAGATTACATATAGGGGGAAACCAATACAGATAGCAGCAGACTTCTCAACCTACACTCTAAAAGCTAGAAGGGCCTGGAACAACGTATTTCAAGCTCTGAAAGAACATGGTTAACAACCAAGAATCCTATACCCAGCAAAACTAACCTTCAGATTTGAAGATGAAATAAAATCCTTCCATGATAAACAAAAGTTAAAAGGATTTACAAATAGCCTGCGCTACAGAATGTTCTCAACAAAATATTCCCATGAGGAGGAAATAAAAAACAATAATGTAGGTCAGCAAGGGAGGAACTACCTTAGAGAAAAACTACTCAAAGGAGAAACCGAGCCAACTTAAAAACCAAAAATAAGCCCAAATGACTGGGAATACAAACCATATCTCAATAATAACCCTGAAAGTTAATGGCCTAAACTCATCAATCAAAAGACATAGACTGGCAGAATGGATTAAAAAGAAAGACCCAACAATATGCTGCCTGCAAGAGACTCATCTCGTAGAAAAAGACATCCACAGACTAAAGGTGAAAGGATGGGAAAAAACCTACCACGCACACGGACTCAGTAAAAAAGCAGGGGTCTCCATCCTTATATCAGATAAAGTGGACTTCAAGCCAAAGTTAGTCAGAAGGGATAAACAAGGACATTTCATACTGCTTAAGGGAACCATAAATCAGGAAGACATAATGATAGTAAATACTTATGCCCCAAACAATGGTGCATCCCTGCACATCAAACAAATCCTTCTCAATTTCAGGAATCAAATAGACCACAACAATAATTCTGGGTGACTTTAACACACTGCTGTCACCACTAGATAGATCTTCCAAACAAAACCAACCAAAGAAACCATAGAACTCAATAACACAATCAATAACCTAGACTTAATAGACATATATAGAATATTCCATCCATCAACAAGTGGATTCACTTTCTTCTCAAAGGAATCTTGGAACCTTCTCGAAAATAGACTATATGCTATGCCACAAAGCAGCCCTTAGGAAATGCAAAAAAATAGAGATACTGCCTTGTGTTCTATCAGATCATAATGGACTGAAAGTAGAAATCAATGACAATTAAAAAACAGAAATTACTCTAATACCTGGAGACTAAATAATATGCTATTGAATGAAACATGGATAACAGAAAATATCAGGGAGGAGATAAAAAAAATTCTTAGAGGTCAATGAGAATACAACATATCAAAATCTCTGGGACACTATGAAAGCAGTACTAAGAGGAAAATTCATTGCATGGAGTGCATTCCAGTAAAGAATGAAAAGTCAACAACTAAATGACCTAACATTACAGCTCAAAGCCCTAGAAAAAGAACAGAATAACAGCAAAAGTAGTAGAAGACAGGAAATAATTAAAATCAGAGCTGAAATCAATGAAATTGAAACAAAAGAAAAAATTCAAAAATTGACAAAACAAAAAGTTGGTTCTTTGAGAAAGTAAACAAAATAGACAAAACCTTAGCCACACTAACAAAGAGAAGGAGAGAAAACTCAAATTACTAAAATTTGTGATGAAAAAGGAAATATCATGACAGACACCACTGAGATACATAACATAATGAGAAGCTACTTCAAAAATCTGTATTCCAACAAAATAGAAACTACCAAAGACATTGACAAATTTCTAGAGACATATGCTCCTCCCAAACTGAACCAGGAGGACATACACAATTTAAACAGATCAATATCGAGCACTGAAATACAAGAAGCCATTAAAAACCTACAATCCAAGAAAAGCCCAGGACCAGACGGATTCTACAAGACCTTCAAAGAAGATCTCATTTCAATACTTCTCAAAGTATTCCAGGAAATAGAAAAGGAGGGTACCCTACCAAACTCATTCTTGAAGCTAATATCACCCTCATACCCAAACCAGGAAAAGACATATCAAGGAAAGAAAATTTTAGACCAATATCCTTGATAAATATAGATGCAAAGATCCTTAACAAAATATTGGCAAACCGTATCCAAAAACATATGAAGAAAATCGTGCACCATGATCAAGTGGGGTTCATTCCTGGAATGCAAGGATGGTTTAACATCTGTAAATCAATAAACGTAATCCATCATGTCCATAGACTTAAGGATAAGAATCATGTGGTTATTTCAATTGATGCAGAAAAAGCATCCGACAAAAGACAACACCCCTTCATACTCAAAACATGAAAAATAGGGATAGGAACATACCTGAACATTGTAAAGGGTATTTATGCTAAGCCCATGGCCAACATCATTCTTACTGGAGAAAAACTGAAACCTTTCCCTTTAAAAACAGGAACAAGACAGGGATGTCCTCTTTCATCACTTCTATTCAACATTGTCCTTGAAACTCTAGCCAGAGCAATGAGACAGACTAAAGAAATTAAAGGGATATGAATAGAAAAAGAGGAACTTAAGCTGTCACTATTTGCTGATGACACGATTCTCTATTTAGAGGATCCAAAAATCTCCTCTGGAAAACTTCTAGACCTCATCAATGAATTCAGCAAAATAGCAAGCTATAAAATGAACATGCATAAATCTAAAGCATTTTTATACTCAAGCGATGAAACAGCTGAAAGGGAAATGAGGAAAACAACCCCATTTGCAATAGTCTAAAAAAAAATAAAATACTTGGGAATCAATCTAACCAAAGAGGTAAAAGATCTCTACAATGAAAACTACAAAACATTGAAGAAAGAAATTGAGGAAGACCTTAGAAGATGGAAAGATCTCCCACAGAAAGCTTTATATCACATGCTACCTATTCACACACACAATTCCAATTAAAATCCCAATGATGTACCTTACAGAAATAGAGCAAGTAATCATGAAATTCATCTGGAAGAATAAGAGACCCAGAATAGCTACAGCAATCCTTAGCAGGAAGAATGAAACAGGGGGTATCACAATACCAGAACTTCAACTATACTACAAAGCAATAGTAACAAAAATGGCACGGTATTGGCACCAAAATAGATAGGTAGATCAATGGTACAGAATAGAGGACATGGACACGAACTCAAATAAATACAATTTTCTCATACTAGACAAAGGTGCCAAAAATATGCAATGGAGAAAAGATAGCCTCTTCAACAAATGGTGCTGGGAAAACTGGAAATCCATATGCAACAGAATGAAACTAAACCCCTATCTCTCACCCTGCACAAAACTCAACTCAAAATGGAACAAGGACCTTGAAATCAGACCAGAGACCCTGCATCTTATAGAAGAAAAAGTAGGTCCAAATCTTCAACTTGTTGGCTTAGGATCAGACTTCCTTAACAGGACTCCCATAGCATAAGAAATAAAAGCAAGAATCAATAACTGGGATAGATTAAAACTAAATAGCTTTCTCTCAACAAAGGAAACTATCAGTAATGTGAAGAGAGAGCCTACAGAGTGGGAGAAAAGTTTTGCCACTCATACTTCAGATAGAGCACTCATTTCCAGAATATATAAAGAACTCAGAAAACTCTACACCAAGAATACAAATAATCCAATCAACAAATGGGCTAAGGAAATGAACAGACACTTCACAGAAGAAGATGTACAAGCAATCAACAGATATATGAAAAAATGTTCAACATCTCTAGTAATAAGAGAAATGCAAATCAAAACTACCCTAAGATTCCATCTCACCCCAATTAGAATGGTGATTATCAAGAACACAAGCAACAACAGGTGTTGGAGAGGATGTGGGGAAAAAGGTACACTCATACATTGCTGGTGGGGTTGCAAATTAGTGCAGCCACTCTGGAAAGTAGTATGGAGATTCCTCAGAAAGGTTGGAATGGAACCACCATTTGACCCAGCTATCCCACTCCTCAGCCTATACCCAAAGGACTTACAATCAGCTTACTACAGAGATACAGCCACATCAATGTTCGTAGCTGCTCAATTCACAATAGCAAGATTGTAGAAGCAACCTAGATGTCCTTCAATCGATGAATGGATAAAGAAACTGTGGTATATATATACAATGGAACATTACTCAGCTATAAAGAATAATAAAATTATGGCATTTGCAGGCAAATGGATATAGTTGGAGAATATCATGCTAAGTGAGATAAGCCAATCTCAAAAAATCAAAGAACGAATGATCTCGCTGATAAGCAGATGATGACACATAATGAGGGGTGGGAGGGGGGCAAGAATGGAGGAAGGAGGAACTGTATAGAGGGAAAAGAGGGGTGAGAGGGGTGGGGGGGAGGAGAAAATAACAGAACGAATCAAACATCATTACCCTATGTAAATGTATGATTATGCAAATGGTATGCTGTTATTCCATGTACAAACAGAAATAACATGTATCCCATTTGTTTACAATAAAAATAAATTAAAATTTAAAAAAAAGACATAGTAATACACATTTAAGTGTTTTCCAAGTCAAAAAAGTCCATTTGAAAAGGCTACACACTATAGGATTCCAACTATATAATATTTTGGGAAGACACAACTATAAGACAGTAAAATGACTGATGGCTGTTAAAGGTTAGGGGAGAGGGAGGACAATCAGGCAGAACACAAAGGATTCTGGGATGTGCAAATACTCTGCATGATTCTATAATCAGGATACACATTGTTCATTTATCAAAACCTAAAATATACAACACCAAGAGGGAAACGTAGTGTAAACCATGGACTCTGGTGACAATGATGTGGCGATATAGGTCCATTGATTGTAACAAAAGTACCACTCTGATGAAGGATGTGTATGGGGTGGGGAGCGGGTGGATACAAGGAACTTCCTATACTTTCCACTCAACTCTGCTGTGAATCTAAAACAGCTCTAAAATAAAGCTTATCAATTTAAGGGCTGGGGGCATCACTCACTGATGAAGAAACAGACTAGAGTTTAGAGATGGCAAGCCAAGGGGATTTCAGAGTCAGGGTAATAGGGGAGGTGAGAACTCCACTGAAGCAGCTCCAAAAACCTGCAAGAGAAACTCCCTGGGATCCTAGACGATTCCTAAGCCACACTGTGAACAGGACAAGAATCCAAGCAGCCAACAGAGAAGATCCGCAGAAGGCAAAGAACTCAACAGAAACTTCACAGATTGCCCAAAGCTGGGGGACACGAGGGTTCCAGCTCAGCCACAGCAGAGAAGCTGTGGTAGATATCCAGGTATTCGAGACCCAAGAAAGGAAGATGAGCTGTGCCCAGAATGAAGGGCAAAATCCTAACTGACCACCCTAACAACGCCCAAAACAACTGAGCATACACAAGGAAGAAGAGTGAGGTGACCTGCAAGTAATGTCACTGGCTGTCACAAGAAAACTTAACGTTCTTCAGGGGGAGATAATACAATCCAGAACATCAATAATGTCATCCACTCTATCTAGGTCACCAAAAAATAAATTTAAAGAAGTCCTAGAAATGACAACTTAAAAGAATAAGGCTTAAAAGATAATGAACATAGCCAGGAAATAAGATTAATGAATTTGAAAGATCAACAGACAGTATCTGGAATATTTGATGCATCAAAAGGGGACGGAACACATAGAATAGAGAACAAAAAATATAAGGAGACCATTAAAAGTTCTAACACACATGTCATCAATATCTGAAAAGAACTGAGAAAATGTAAAAGAGGCAATACTCAAAGAAATAATGGCCAAGAATTTTGCAAATGCAACAAATGCCAACAACCTATCAAGAAGACGGTGAACCCCAAGTAAAAGAAATACAAGAGAAACCACATTTAGGCACATTATAGTTAAACTTCTGAAAATTGAAGATAAAATATTCAGAGCAGCTGGAGAGCAAAGAAACATTCAGAAGAACACCACTAAGAATGAGACCCGGCTTCCCGCTGCAGCCTATGGGGGCCAAAAGATAGACAATGCCTTTAAAACCATGAAATAAAATAATGCTTGCCAAACCAGAGTTCCTCAAAAACTCGAGGAAACGAAAAATATTCTCAGACAAATAACACTGAGAAAATTCACTGCCAGCCAAAAAGTACCCCAGGATTTAATAGGAAAGTTCTCCAAGTGGGGGGAAAACAGTCTTCAGTGGGAACACAGAGGTACAAAAGGAAGAAGAGAACTAGAAAGGGAATACATCTAAATGAAAGACAGGCAAGACCTCAAAGACAACAGAATTGCTGGGGGAGGTCAAAGGTGCACAAAAATGGGGAGAGACTTCATGTCTATGCTAAGAGCACCAACAACGTTCAGATGTCAGGTCCACATTTATCTGTACCTTTGATGCAATCCTAATGAAAACTCCTGAAGAAATTTTTAATGGAAAACTGATTCTAAAGTTTATGTGGAAAGGCCAAAGACGTAGCCAAGACAATCTTGAAAAATAAAGGTGGAAGACAAACATCCCACAATTTTAAGGCTTACTCTAAAAGTTATAATAATTCAATGTGTATGGCATTAGTGCAAGGAGAGAGAAGCAGATCAATGGAGCAGAGCATGTTTAGAGGCTATAATGATAGGCATATGCAGCTAAATCCATACCTACTCTACAACCCAGCAATTTTATTCCAGGTATATATGAAAAAAAAAGTTTAAAAAGTGTTTACCAAAAAAAATGTATAATAAAGTCCACAGTTCATGGTAGCTTTATTCCAATATCCAGATACCAGAACTGTCCACCAAGAATATACACTATGGTATACTGATACAATGGAAAACTACATATCAATATAAAAATAGTTATTAATAAATACATCATTAATGAATTCCACTGACATCTGACTGAGGAAACAAAGCTAGACATACAGGAGTACATACTTTAAATTTTTGTTATATAAAATTCACGAAAGATAATACTGATCTAGGAGGTAGAAGTCAGAAGATGATCACCTCCAGAGGGAGGGGGTGTAACAGATGGGCAAAAAGCTCAGGAAAACTGGGTGATGGGCCTCTTGATCTGAGTGGCATTTGCAGGAATGCAAACTATGTTAAAAATTCAGTGAAGTACACAGTTAAGCCATTTACTGTAAGTTATATCCCAATAAAGCAATAGAAAAAATATTTGAAGATACATGTGCTGCATGACATCATACCCAAAGCCCAGGTCTGTGTTCCCAGACACTTTGTCACAGGACTTTCATTACCCTGGTGACTATTGTTCCATAACTGCCAATGAGACATTTATCTCTCACTTTCTGCAAATGCCCATAAGCAAGTAGTAAACAAATGCACATTGGCTAAAGTGACTTTCTTCTTTTAGATGTTACATTTCCATAATGAAGGCAGACATAATGAAGAGGGGCCAGACTAAAGAGAGTATACTAGAAAATCTCTCTGATCTGAATGTGAATATTTATGTATTTCATTTTTTGTTGTTGTTCTTCTTCTTCTTTGGAAATGATAAAAGAATGATGCTCTCAAAAGGACTTGGCTAAACTCCTACAGTAAAGCAGTTAGAAAACTACAAATAGGTGAGGGAAAGAGATAAAGGCAGGAATCAAAGCTATAAAAGGCAACTTTGGCTTGTGTTTCCCTGAATCCAGGTGTGAGCTGAGTGTGATGAACCTGGAGGAGGTCCTTCCACCTACTCCTAGGAAGGGGACCAGAACCAATGCAAAACACAGGACTTCAATTTCCTCAGTGAAGTGAGAACAATCCATTTTAGAACCCTAAATCCACCCCAGTGGGGGAAATCATAAGTTGTTCCTTCCCAAACAAAAACTTCACCTGCTCTGCCATTTCTCAATATGATCTCAATCTAAAGGAGAGGGCTTTTACATTCTCTCCTAGGGAAATACTTAACAGACACCAAAAATAAACTCCACAACCTTTGACAGCAAATAATCAGATTCAGAACTAAGGAGAGAAGGGGAGTAGACAATGGTGGGCAATTAAAGTCAAGGCACCGTCATTGCAGCCAGAAGCCTGAGAGCCTTAATTCATCTTCTATTCACCTCTCACTTGACTCAGCAGCCACTTCTTAATTTGTCTCCCTGCCTCTAATCTTACCTCTCCCCTAAAGCTACAAAAAGAATGAACTTTTACAAATACAGTGGTATTCATGTTCATTTACAATCCTTTAAAGGAAACCCATCCCCTTCAGTTGGGAATAGAAATTTCTTACATGATTTCCAGGGCCCCTTCCATCTGGCTTTTTCCCCACCCTTACTGCCTCCTGGCTATACGTTCCAGCTATATTCAATTGCCTCTAGTAACCTAAAGATGGCAAACCCGTGCCTCTTCTATTTGTTCACTCCACTCCCTGCACCTAGAACGCCATCTTCCCTTATTCTCAGACAGAACTCTGTGCTCTTTTATGACATTGTTCCCACAGGGGCTAACCTGACTTCCCCAGTTAGGGCTGGCTACCTGGAGTCTGTCTATCAGTGGGAATTGTGGGTGTGTATGTATATATACACACAGTATGGTCATGGGCTAGCTGAGTACTATGTGAATGCTAAGCAGAAAAGAAAATGTATGTCTAAAAGTATCCTCTATATATCTATATATGTTTCCAAAGTTTAAAAAAAATACTACAGATAAACTTCATCCTACCTGCCTCAGGTATCACCTCTTTTCCTCCCATGCAGAATTCCCCCAAGGGAAAAGAAAGATGTGCAGTAAGATTGAGGCCGAACACAAGGTGATGCAGAATTGAGCAGCAGGTCAGGACACAAGTACATGGCACATAGTAGGTGCATATCAAATACAAGATGATTCCTATTTTAACCCCCCCCCCAAAAAATCTCCAAGTCCCAACTCAAATTCAGCACAATTAAACAGGCAATCTTTTAAAAATTAGTGCCCCTCCATTACTTCCCTTCCCAACACTGTTTGGTTTCACCAGTCTCTCGTCCTTATTCTACTACACCTGACCATCTGGGCTCACATCCAAGCCCTTTCATGCTTACCTTATGAATTCACCTATAGCAATGTGCAAGTTCTCCATGGGTTATACCATTACATTACATTTTTCTTATTCTTATTTTTCCTTTCTAAATTTTGCCACCTATTTATGTTATCTTGTCATATTTTATGTGTTTTCAATAAAATATCTTTTAAAATTTTCTTTTAAAAAGCAGGTTGTAAATTAGGATTACAGGTTAAGCATCCTTCATCTAAAAAACTTGTTTAGCCCATGTTTAAACTTGTTGAAATGGGAAATCTTTTGGATTTTGGAATATTTGTGCATACATAATGAGAAATTTGGGGGATCCAAGTCCAAACATGAAATTTATTTACATTGTGCATATGACTGATGCACGTAGCTCAGAAGTAATTTTATACAATAATTTTAATAAGTTTGTGCATGAAACAAAGCTTATGTGTTGTGTACTTGTGCTATGACTGTGATGGACACATGAGGGTTGGTGTGGAATTTTCCACTCATGGTTGCATTTGAGCACTCAAAGAGTTTCAGATTTTGGAACATTTCAGATTTTTTTTATATATAAAACCTGGCCTTCTGATTTAAGTACTGCTAGCCACTGAGGAAAGTTCCTACCTGCTGCTATAAACAAATATAGAGACTGAAGAAACAGCAAGTTGTTTACCATGTTCTATGCTAAATGAACTCTGAAAACACAAAACTTCAATTTACTTGATTATTTCCTTGTGCGCTCCCTGCTGCTCGCGACTTTAAGGTCTGGATTTTCTCAAAGACCAAGTTGACTTTCCTTTTGGTAGCATCTTCGTTGTCGGTGCTTCTGCAGAAGACAGAGCAGAGAAAACAATGAGGGACACATGCACTGGGCTCAGAATACTTCATATGCCAAGACACACATGCAATGAGCCCTTTAAGGTAAACCCCAAAGGAATGAATTAGGGCTACAACAAAATCAGCCTGAGAAGAACAGGATCGATGGTGTGTTTTTCCTCAAATCAACTGTTAAATGTTACCACTCAGTTTGGGACAGAGGTTCCCATTTCCAAACATGTCAGAAAAACATCTGCATCTTCTAAAAAAGCTTGGAGAAAATACCCAGTGACAATGTAGTCATTTGTTGTTTGACTC
This sequence comes from Sciurus vulgaris, assembly GCF_902686455.1. NCBI lineage: Eukaryota > Metazoa > Chordata > Mammalia > Rodentia > Sciuridae > Sciurus > Sciurus vulgaris. The sequence goes on along the minus strand of NC_136462.1, from coordinate 105,529,356 downwards.
AAACGACTTGAATTCATTCCAAAAGGAATTCTTTTCTTTCTTTGTGTGTGTGTGATGTCTCCCATACACACACTGCTCTTTTAAATTTCATGCTAAGAATAATCTGCAGTGATCTTGTTTAGCCCATGTTTAAAAAACTATCAGCCCATGCCAAGACTGTCCACACAGCAGCCCTTTGTCTTGACTTCACAGGTAATAGTCAGATCAAGTTTTATTAACTTCTACCACACCCCTGGAGCTAAAAGATTTAAAATAAAATTCCTTAAGTAGGTACCTCCCACTAAAGCCTGCCTCACCAGTCTCTCAATATACCAAGGGCCAGAAGAAAAAAGAATGAAAGGAATTTTAAAAGTCAAAGGTTCTTCTACCTTAATCTTAATATGGTAAACCCTTCCAAGGAAATAATAACTAGTTCTCAGCTACAAGGATCTCTTTGGTTACTTTTTTTCCCAAAAACATACTTCCCAGGTTATATTTTGAAGCTATTTTGTCAGCTCCAGCATATGGACAAACAACTGTAAAGCACACATACAAAATTACCAAGGGTTCAGATACCAATGAAACTGGCCAGAGGTTGACTTTCAGTTGCCTCAGGCTACAAAACTCTTTCTTTCCTCCTTTCTTTTTATCATCTAAGGAAAGAACTGAAACAGAAACTTCAAATTCCTTGCTGAGAATTCCAGTGCAGCTAGTATCTGAGTAAGGACTGAAAACCAGATTACTCCAACTAATCTGCAAATACAGCACAGAAAGCACTGCTTTTAAATGACTCACTCGCTTCAAAAGTAATGGAAGAGGGGGCTCCTGGCCAATGTTAACTCTGGGGAGAAAGGAAATTGTTTTTATTTGTAACTTCGAATAAGGGAAAATTGAGGACTACGGTGTGTGTGGAAGAAGCCAAAGTGGTGGCAGACTCAGCTCAAAACTCAACACTGGGCCTTCTCCTATCCTTGAAGAAAGGATTAAAAATATATTTTAAAAATTCATTCGTGGGGTTGGGGTTGTAGCTCAGCAGTAGTGCACTTGCCTAGCACGTGTGAGGCACTGGGTTCAATCCTCAGCACCACATAAAAATAAATAAAGGTATTGTGTCCATCTACAACTAAGAAAGACAAATTAAAAATAAATAAATAAATACATTCTTCCCGGCACTCCCCTACCCAGGTCCCTACCCGCTTCCACACGAGGTTTAAATGCTGGTATGAAACTCCTGCTATTGAGAATTAACGCCCAAATGACAAGCACAGAACAAGAAGGGAGGATAAGATACAAAGCCTCAGGAAAGGAAATCAAGAGCCCAGCCAGAAACAATAATACTTTGCTCTTTAAGAGAAATCACTAACCCTTCTTTGAGGTAATTGTAAAGTATCTGCTTGGCCGTCTCCTCGTTGCTTTGTTGAGTGAGCTCTTGCTGGCCCTTTAGGAGGTCCGGTGTGGCCTAAAACACAAAGTCTATTATTAGACCATGAGGATGACATTTCCAGGAAGATGGCAACGTCCTGAAGCAGTAACTTCCAAACACATTCCTACTTCCCAAAAACAAATCCTCCGGTAAGCTTCCTCATTATAGCCAGTCCCAAGGCTGATGAACTCTAACCTTGGGCAAGTTGCTTAACTTCTCCTCCCCCCAGTTTTCTCACCCGTAAATTAGGGTAAATAATACCTTCCTTCATAAGGCTGGTGCAATCCTATAATATATCCAAATAGTGCTTGGCACTTACCAACCTTGTTATCATTTTCATCAATATCATTATATTTTATTGTTACTACCAAAATGCTAAATGTACCACTTAGATTCCATCACTTTGCAATTAACCTAAATTAGGATTAACCTTATTTCTCAGACTAGAAATTTAGTAGCTCAACTTCATGAATAAAAATATATCTAGACAAACCTAAACACTGACTCTGTGGAAACTAATTTTGCATATTTCCAGATTTTATACAAAGAAATTGACCCTCTCTATAGTGTTTGACAAGTTACTTTGCAGAAAGACCACAATGGGAATCTAGTAGTGCTCAAAATATCCTAGAAAAAACTATGCAATTGTCAGTAGGACATAATCAGATGTGTAATTACTGATTGAAGATTGTATACACACACACACACACACACACCACCTAGAGCCTCCTGTAGCATGAATTTGTCATTTAGAAGGAAAACACAGGATCCACACCAGTATTACCTGAGTGTTTGAGTTGGAAGAAAACGTCTTCACAGAAATTTTCTTGGCACCAGAATCTGGTGAGGTTGGCACCGCCCGGTTCTGTAACATCAAGGTAGCAGTGGCTGTTTTTATTTCTTCTTCCTTTTTACTCTGTGCTGGAGGGGAGGACACAGGAATCACCATGCCTTCCTGACTTCCTTTGTTTTCAGCCACTTTCCCATCTTTGTCCTGCTGAGACCTGGGGAGGGAGCTCTGAGTGCTGCGTGTGGCTCCCTGCAGTTTGGCAAAGCTTCGGCCCACACTTTGCTTCCCTCGGTGTTCTTGAGACAGTGGCCTCTGCGGGCACACCTGGGAGGGCCGGAGGAGGTGTTCGCTGGACTTGCCCAAGTTCCTACTAAATTCAGTTAGGTACTCCGAGTTCCCCTGAAGACCAAAAGGAAAGGCACTATCCACGCTGCGGGATCTTTTCCTGTCATCTGGGTTGATTCTGTTTCGTTTTCCAGATCTTCCTCTTCTCTGAAGCCCAGGTTTTTGATCAAACTTTTCAATTAACTGATCCACACCAGGAATGGATCCCGTATCAATATCCCGCCCAGTTCCTGGCAAGAAGGGGATGTACCTTCTATTTTCATGACGATTGACATTGTCCGCATGGATGGCACATTCCTGATCATCAAGTAAAAATCTGTACAAAGAGGTGGCTGAAGTGGGAGTTGTGGATGACGAGGAGGACCTCCGTGACCGACCTCCATCCAGGACTGGTCCCGCCGAATCTTGTCGCCGGAAAGGAAGAACATCTGGCCTGGTCTTCTTGGTTTCAGGGTGGGCGTGTGGGCTGTGGGCAGCTAGGGACCTCCCACTAGGGGCAAGAGCCTCATCTCCCACCCTCTCCTTGGTGCAGCTCTGAACATTCACACACACTGAGGTCTGCTTTTTGGGGTCTTCAATGACCACGGAGCTGCACAGACGAATGGCTGTCACACTAGATTCCAAGGGAGGGTTGGTAGGCTGGGAATGGCCAGGTTTGGGAAAGCAAGTCCAACCCTTCTTATTGGTGCCTTCTTCTGTTAAATTTTTTAGCCAATTACTTTCAGGGGGTTGGTGATTTTGTAAGTTCAACTCATTCTTTTCAGGGTCATAGGGCTGTAAAAGCTCTGGATGCTTTTGAAAGTTCAGCACGTGGGAAGGCTTCATGGGCCCATCTTTGTGTTCTAGAACTCCGTTCCTGCCCTCATGGAAAGAGGGCTGTTTCAGGTTTCTTATTGGGCTGGCTTGGGCATATGGGTTTTCTGGGACCTGCAACTCATCTGCGCTGTTCTCCTTTAGCACACTCCCATTGCTGGAATGGGGGGTCAGGCGATTCATCAGTGGAGGTGGAAACGATGGCCCATTTTCAGGAAAGGATGTGTCTGCAAGACACCTCTCTGTGTTGTTCAGAACTATGTAGGGATGGCCGTCGATTCCCTGGACCCTAATACTGACCCCATAGGAGCCTGCCTTGGAGTGCTGGGAATTCCTCGACTTTTTGGTCTCATCACTTGCAAGTCTTAGGTGGACACCATATTCCTGCTGCACATGTTGGTATTCACCGAAATACAGCTCCATGCTTCACTGTCCCAGCTACCAGGGCAAGACGGGGTAAAAAGAGGATATTAGTAAGAATTACATTTGTTTAAATGAAGATTGGAATAACCATGAGGGAGAAACTTCAAAGTTCAAAGAAAACAAGCCACTTTAAACAGCAAAGACACTTCATGACCAAAGCCTGAGTGGCTGCCCTCCCCTGACCCTGACCTGTTCAAACAGGCCTTTCTGGATGCCCTTGAGCCCACGTGATCTGAGGCTTGTCAACACTGAGTCTGGCAGAGGGTAGTCACTGGTGTAATGACCTAATAACTTTGGCATAACTTCTCTATTCTGTTTCTGGCTTAGAGACTGTTCTGGTTGCTTTTTTCCCCTCAGTTGGTTTCCTCACACTTTATGCTATTTATTTTTAACCAATAAGGTGTTCCAGCATTTGCTAACAAGGTATTTTTCCATGAAAATGCTTAAGTGCTAAGGAGTTCTGACGCTCTCTGGTTTTCTTTTTTTCTTACCTTGTTAATTTTCCTCTCACTTTCAAACATTTTTATGCACAATTCCACTTTAAAATCCTCAACACTATTTGAATGCACCGTGTAAAACATTTTTACCCAAAACAGTCAGTTGTTTGCAAAACTAACAGTAAATGATTTGAAAGTTTTCTCACTCTTTTCTTTTTCTTCCAAAAACAGTTCGAGAAGCATATCGATCTGAAAAACGTCTTTTTTTTAAAATACGACAATTCAGAGCTCTTAATATTGTGATGGATCCTGATGCCAAAAATCATTGCCTTCACCTTCTGGAGTGTGGACACCCTTGCCAGATGCCTGCCAACAGTTCACCAAGCAGGTCGCCCACCCTGCCCATGCTCTGAGGTGTTCCCAGCAGAAACTCACTTCTGCTGCTCTGAAAAACCATAGCGGCAAAGAAAACCAGGATAATGGCCGTCTCATTTGTCACTGTTAGGAGTCTTCTGTTTTCTTTCTAATCTGGGGTCAATCTGATAGATGATTTTCTTCATCTAGTCTATCCACATTTATTTCACAGAGCTTTGTAAAATATAAATCATTTCACTTCCTCCATATTTCCTATTATCTAATTTTATTTGTGCTTTCTTCTATTTGATTACACTGGTAGGTATGTATATACATATATTTTTAATTGTTCCTCTAAAGAATCACTTTTTATATTTACCAACCATTTCTCTAGTTTTCTAATTCATTAAGTTCTAGTTTGATTTTTATTGTAGTAGCCCCACCCCCCCTTAATTAAGTACCCCAGTGGATGCCTAAAACTGTGAAAAGTATTGAACCCTATTATAAAGATATTGTTCTTATATATACATATCTGTGGTACAGCTTAATTTATAAATGAGGCGCATTAAGAGATCAACAGTAACATAGAACAACTGTACGACAATAAGTTATGTGCATATGGTCTCTCAAAATATCTTTCACCTTTTCACTTAAAGCAAGCACTGCATAGATTCTCTTTGCCATATCCAAAGCACCAGTACCACTATTTTTATACATTGGGGTCATTATCAAATAAAATGAGGGTCATATGAACAAAAGCACTTGACTACTAAAATAGTCAATCTGATAACCTAGATGGTTTCTAAGAGAGTAATGGATGGGTAGCATATACAGCATGGACATGCTGCACAAAGGGATGATTCAACGTTAAACAGGAGGATGTGAAAATTCATCATGCCACTCAAAAACAGCATGTAATTTGAGAGTTATTTCTGGAATTTTAATATTTTCAGAACAAAGTTGACTGCAAGTAACCACAGATAAGGACTACAGTATTTCCTTCTGTTTTTTCACATTTTATTTTGTTGTTCTGTTTCTAACTTCTTGACTTGAATACTTCATTTATTTTTGTTCTTTAATCACAATGTTTAATTGTCACTTAGGAATTATTGTGACTACTGTGAACAATAAGACCCCAAATAGCAGCCTAAGACTTGAGAATTGTTCCCCCAGAAAGTCCAGGGCTGATATAGACTCCAAGATTTTATGGGGAACATATCTTACCTTTTTACTCTTCTATCTCTGTTATCTACTAGAAAACTTGGGACTACAGGGTGGCTGATGACATATGCCAAAGATTTCAAAGCAGGATTGTGACGTCAAACTTCTTTTTACGTTTTTCTGGAAGCCTGCCTACCAATAATCTCTTAAATCTCAGTGAGAACTTAATCATATGGCCACCCTCAGCTATGAGGTAGCATGGGAAACAGGGTTTTGTAGTTGGTCATTGACACTCTCAACTTAGTAAAAAGAGAGAGGAATGGACATAGGGAAGACAGGCAATAGTTTCCACCATAGTTAATGTTTCTATGACAATGCTCTAGATAGTTTCCATCTGAGGTTTTGATTACTTCTTTGACCCAAGAATTGCTTTTAGGAAAGTTTTTTTCATATCCAATATTTCATTGTGCTGTTTTGGCTTACAGGGTCTTTATTTCTTGATAGTATTAATTTCTACTTGTATTGTAGTCAGAAAATGAAGTCTCTATTTGTGTCCTCTTAAAGTTGAGATTTCTTTCGTGGGCAAATATGTAGTAGATAATATTTGTTAATGCTTCACAGGTACCAGGTGTGGCCTGTACTTTAAGGTATTCTATTGGAAAATATACCCTTTAGGGTAACCTTAACAATTATTTAGTTCAGCAATAACACACCCTTTTTTGTCGGATTCATTATGGAACTTTCCGGATACACTCAGTCTCCATTTACTAGCATGTTACTATTGGGTTTTGCTTGGTGATTGTTTTTTTTTAATGTAATATTAGATATCATCTATCATCTTGCCAATGAAAACAACTCAGTCACATTTATCTGATATTTATCACTGTCTCAACAATTCCAATTATTTCATTATGTCTCCTTTCATTTTCAGTTATACCAATATTTTAAAATTTTTAGTCAAAGTCAAATAATAGATAATGAAAACCTATACTTTCTAGTTTCCATTCCCCAATCCCAAACACATTTCCCAGAGGAAAGCAACTAGAAATTTCACTGTTTCTTCTAGTACTTACCCTTCTTGTTGCTAAATAATATTCCTAGCTGAGACTTCTCCACTTATCAGTTTTACATATGGTAGATGACATCTTAAAATTTCTCATTCTGCTAGCCTCCCAGCTCCATCTGTTTTGTTTCACTTCTCTCTTAAGAGAATACTTTTTTCAAATTAAAGCAATTTTCAATGAGACTTAATTGTTCTCTAATTGTTTCCTCTTTCACTAATGCTGTTCTTTCTGTATGAAATAGCTTTTCTCTGAAAATAACTTTTCTCAAGAAATATGTTATCTCTGCTTTCTTCAACATCATTTTCTGGGAAGATTTTCTTTTCTGGTTTGTTTTAGGTCTCTGTCTTTCATATTCTGATAGGTTTGGGCTGCCTGATCCTGAATGAGGTTCCAAAACAGACTGGAGCTGTGTGTGTGTGTGTGTGTGTGTGTGTGTGTGTGTGTGTGTGTGTGTGTGCGCACGCGGTGCGGGTGTGTATATAGAGGACCTATTAGCTTGTGAGCGTCAATTAGTGTGTGTGTGGTGGGGGCTTTCCATGCATGAATCCTCAGGTTTCAGTATCCCGGGACATGATTTTCTGGAACAGTCCAACTTTCTCTGAAAAGAATCCTCCAATACATTGCAGGGACTGTCCATGCCTGGCTGCTGGCACTATTCCAGTTCTATTTGTCCATCCTGCTGATGCTGGGGCAGGGGAGAGGGGTAGGGATAAACAGCTGCCCCATATCCAGGAAGTAGAGAAGATTCTGAAAGTCTAATAGTTCTCAAAGTTCTTAATTAATTCCCCAGACTCTATCCCCATCTCCCCAGTCTTCTCCAGGAGCTAATACCTTCCACGCCTGAGCCTCCCAGTGGCTCTGCAGGCAAATCACCTCACTGCTACAGCTCAGGCACATCAGGTTGAAGCATCTCTCACTCTGCCAAGTCAACTATCACACATCCATCTGCTGCCGGGCCCTCCTCCCTGGCCACCTTTTCCTTCTGTATTCTTTCACGATCACTTTAGTAGGATTTTGAAAAGGAGAACAACTTTTAAACCTACCTAACTCCACGAGGCTAACTAATATGGTAAAACTCAGGATGAGGGTATAGCTTAGTGGCAGAGCATGCGCCAAGTATGCTTAAGGCCCTGGGTTCAATCCCCAACACAAAGAAAGAAAGAAGGAAGGGAAGGAAGGGAAGAAATGGAAGAAAGGGAAGGAACTAAGAAAGGGACAGAGAAATATGCACACAGTAAAATACCTCAACTTCAAGGATAAGTACAGACTGATGAAGCAATGTACAACAACTGGGACCAAAATGACCACTGTCTCTTGACCCCTTTTGGGGGCAGGGGCAGCATTGGCATGTTTCATTCTGGATGTTTAGAAGTCTACAAATTTTTGTATTTATAAAAGTTTATAACAACTTGCAGGGGTACAGGACCTCACACGCTAAGCAAGTGCTCTACCACTGAGCTCCATGCTTAACTATAAAACTTTTTTTTTTTTTTTTTTTTTGGTGGTGTTGGGGATTGAACCCAGGGTCTTGTGCTTGTGAGGCAAGCACTCTACCAACAGAGCTATATTCCCAGCCCCTAAAACTATTTTTGAAAGAGTTTCTACACAAATTTATCTACATAATTTTTTTCTCAGGTGGTATTTACTAAAGTATTATTTTCCTCACCAATAACCTCTTCTTGTGCTGACGCCAACTTTTCAATGAAAATAATTCCTCTAATATTTATTAATAAAAGTCTTGTCTAGGGTTTTATAGTCCTTTTCAATAGCTGCTGCTACTAATACAGTCAACACTAATTACATTTCAATCTTTGAATAAGGCCACCTTGGTTTATTACAGTCTTAGCTCCCTGTTGGTAAATTAATCCACATATTTGAATTTCATGAAACGTCCAGAATTTACACTTCCTTGACAACAAACCTCAATCTAATGTTTTCAGAGAACGACATTTCTCAGCTGGGCACCGGTGTCTTAAGCAAATGTGGATTTCCTTCCCAATCACAGTGTAAACACTGAATTAATTAATGAATTTAAAGACAGCTGTTCTCCAATTCCAGGCACTGGGCCACACTGACGATCCTAACGCACACCACAGACACACTCGCTCTGCCGGGGACTGAGACCAACCGAGGGCTTATATAATTTGGCAGTAAAAGCTGATCAATTGCCAGGATGCAACATTGTGGCACTTGGCAAATAAAAGTGGTGTTTTGGAGTGGAAATAATGCTTCATGAAAAGACTGCTAAATGATGATAATTGCTTTAGTTAGTGAGATCAATGAGTGTGTTTGTAGGAACAAAGAGCTTAACTCTTGGAAGAACTGTGAACATATGCCAGATGGAAACACTTCCTCTCCCTGGGCCGCCACATGTGATCAGTGAGCATGGAGATTAGTCACGTAATGCTGGTGCAGACATCCCTGCCTCTCCACTCTGGGTCCCAGCGGCACCTCCAAGGCCTGGATGCACATTCACCTGCCATGCCAGAGGGTCACAGGCTACAGAGGAAATGCAGCCAGGCAACCTGAAACCTTACATCATGGCTTGCCCTTCCCTCCTAAGGACGGCAGTGCCCAAGCACCCAGCACAGTACCTGGCACTGGAGGGGGACGGGTCTTGGTATGATTGCTTTGAGTGAATCATTCCATTTTTATCATGTAAGTCATTTAGGACAATGACTACAGCTGAGGTGGAAAACTAGTGAGCCTCAGTAAACTCTTGAGCTTAATTCCAGGAAATAAGTGAGCCTCAAACCAAAAAGCAATTTCCCCTGAGTGGGATCTGTGACTGTCTCATTCAGAGGGACACCGCTGCCAGTCTAATGATGATCCCAAGTTAAAACCTCTAAATGGCAGATCAAAAAGCCCTACCTAAAGGACAGGTCCGTGGGACTGATGGGAAGCCATGATTTTGTGTGGGAATATCTGTATCAGAATCTCAACTAAAAGTAAAATGTAAGACCGAATCAGGGTGTGGAAAACCTAAGCTGAACAAAATGTAGAGCAGTTTTGATGTATTTCCAAACGCCACAGGAAGAACTAGCTCCATCTCTTTCGAGTGCAAATGTGGGGAATTGACCAAACTTTCACTATTTGCAAAGACATGGCTTTGCACAGTCAAGCCTTTAGAACTCCCTAGGAAAACCATGTCACGAGGAAACGTAAGAAAAATGATAGCATATATATTTGGAAAAATATCAAAATTTTTAATCTTGAGTGCTACAGCTCCCCACTAAATCTACCTTGTACCAAAGGATGGTGTAAGACAGAAGAAAAACCCAAGAGGGTCCTTTTGTTGTTGTTGTTTTTATTGTTTGGTGATGCTGGGGATTGAACTCAGGGCCTTGTGCTTACAAGGCAAGGACTCTACCAACTGAGCTATATCCACAGTCCCCAAGAGGGTCCTTTTACTAGGATTAAAGACCCTTGGAGACCTTCAAGCAGCAGTCTTTAGATCAGGGTCATTGGGACTAACCCAGCTGACACAGGCACCAAGCTGGCTCTCCTCTGAGGATCGCCCACTTCCCTCTGGAAGATTGTCTCCTTCTTTCTAGATGGGTCTCCAGCCATCCCACCTCCCTTACCCAGAAGGATATAGATCACCACTCTATGGTGTTCATTTTCCTAAATTTAAAATCCACTGGTTAATATCTTGTTTCTCACAGTCTCTGAAAAAATATATAAAAAATTCATATCAAAAAATAAAAATCTTAAAATATGTTGCTTCTTGACCCTTCGAAAGATTTCTACAAGTTCTCCCAGCAATGCAGAGCTGAGATACGAAGTTCTGAGGACAGCAACAGTTCTGCCCAGATCCAGGGCAAGAGGCACTTCTAACACTGGACTCGCGTCAAATCCTGGGCTGGATACATGTTCATCCACTTCCAAGTGTCTTCCTATCTCCAAGGTCAGGTTAGCAACGGTGACTTCAAATGGTAAGGGAGAAAATAAAATCATAAAGTACATGCTAAATGAAATAATAGGAATCTGAAAACAAAAAACAATCCAATGTGGCATTTATAACCACAAGAAAGCTAACTTTGTTCATAAAATGTTTTTAAATGCTTGTGAGATAGAAGCAAAAAGGCTACCCCATCTTGATATAATTTATTAACTAATTAAGAAGCTAGAGGGCTGAGAATCTAAAGTACAATGCTGTGTCCACAGCAGAGATTTAATAAATATTTGTTGGGGCTTGGAGTGTCGCTCAATGGTAGAGCATTTGCCCAGCACTAGAGGGCCTGGGTTCAATCCCCAGGACTACAAAAAAAAAAAAAAAAAAAAAAAAGTAAACATTTGTTGAGTGAATAAATGAACATCTTCAAATTATCATGTGCATAGAAATGTTCCTAACCAGGTGCAGTGATGCACGTCTGTAATCCCAGCTTCTCTGGAGACTGAAGCCAAATAACTACAAATTCAAGGCCAGTCTGTGCAACTAAGTGAGACTCTACCTCAAAATAATAAATACAAAGAGCTGGGGTGGTAGCTCAGTGATAGAGTGGACTGGGTTTAATCCTTAATGGAAGGAAGGAAGGGAGGAAGGGAGGAAGGGAGGGAGGGAGGGAGGGAGGGAGGGAGGGAGGGAGGGAGGGAGGGAAAATGTCCTAACCAGAGAAAACAGATCTGTGCCATTTGTGCTATAGTTTCCTGTATGAATCCTAAACCCAAAGCATGGCATAACAATAAGCTCAAAGACATAACAGCATTTTCTCCCAAAGCCCAAATCTGGTTTCAGACTCCTCAACAGTGCACCTCTGCAGTCACTGCCAATTGATCAGCATAGACACAAAATAGAACATGTTTGCCATTTCTGATATATTTACGTAAACCTACACTGAAGCTAAAATGTTCAAGAAATAAATTACTTCCTAAAACCAGATGGTGTCTTCTCAGATTTCTCAGTCTTGTCCCAAGTTACACTATGGTCAAGGCTGAAATGCCACTCAGAATCTACACACCTATGCTCATGTTCATGTTATTGCCATCAACACCCCGTCCAGGGCCACCAAGGGGAAGGGAGCACTTTTCCAGCAAGAGAAGCTTCTAACCTCACACTGTGCTGTCAGACCCTGTTTTTATCCTTTTTCTTTCAACACATTTTGCCTCCAGTGAAATCTGTCTTTCACCTGTGAAAATCAGCTTTCCCACCCCCACCCCCCAGGCTCAGCTTCTCCAGCAGCTTCCTATTCTCTGGGGCATCCAGCTCAGAATGGGCCACCAGCAGTGCCTTCTCTAGTAAGTAGATTTTGTCCCAACGACCATGTTTTAAGATATTTCAACCAATTGAGTCTGACATGCTCACCGTCCCTCGCAGTGCCAGACATACTGTGACACGAGGTGCCGTCTCCATCACCTAGTCTGATTGGATGGAACCTCAAAATATCTAAGGGATGGTGTTTTACTCTGCCTTAGAGTTATGTAATCTCTGATCAGCAATGTCCTCTAAGGCCTCACACCTGGGTTAGTCAGCGCAGCCCTGGGATTCAGACCCTGACCTTCTGTCTCCCCTTCCTGAAGTCTCTCCAGGTTTCTGCCTCCCACCGTATCTGGTACAACTATGCTGACATGGTCACTAAAGAGCGGCGGATCAAAACACGTCCCTGCACCCCACTTCCCTGCTGTACCAACAGGCAAACTCCTGTCTGGTCAGTCTCTATGGAAGTGTCACTTCTCAGCCACATCTTGCTCCTTGCCATATTTCTAGCACCCAGAACAGTGTCCCACATACAGTAGGCACTGAATAAATTAAGGGGTGAATGAATTAGTCATATTCAAGGCACACAGCTCTCTAAATTCCTTTTTAACATTTGAACAATGTAAAAAATAAAAACTCAAGATTTTCCATAACAAATACCCATTCTTCAGATACCTCCAGCCACAATACTTTTAACTGTTTAAAATATAAGAAAGAACCAGATCCACAGCTCCATTGTTGCTTTTCCTCCCACTTCCAGCCTCCATATTCTAGGTGTGCTGTGTTCCAAAAGTAGAACATAGGCCCTGGGGTTACTGAGCATCTGTTAAGGAAGGTAAAGAGCACTGCAGAATTTCAACACCACCAGCTATAATGTGCCCAGTTCCCAGAACATCCTCAAAGATTTCTGTCAAATAAATTCCAAAGCTAAATATTCTCCCCTGATACACTGCTTTCTGTAGAGCATTTCTCAGTTACTCAAACAAGAGAACCAACCAGGGAGTCCTGTCTATCTGCATCCTCATCAGGAAAAAGGGAGAGAGAATTTGCATCATGAGCAAACTTGGCCAAATGACTATCAAGTCCAGAACCACCTGGGATGTGCCCATGTAGTGAAACCTTCCCACAGTCTTCAATTCACAAACCAAGTTTCAGAAATGCAGGAGTTAGTATTTGCGCAGACCCCAGAGAGATTATGCTATAAATGACAGACACCTGAATTTATCCTCAGAAATCTACTAAATAGTGCAGAATGTGACTGTTAAAAAAAAAAAAAAATACTGTGTAGTCGCCCAATATATTAAAAACTAAAATTAACATAAGGCTTCTGAAATAGACACAGAAGATTCCTAGGTGTGTCAGTGCAGGTTCTGTTGCTCAACATGGTATTATTCCCAAAATCAATGACACCAGAGACCTTGTTTCCCAGTAAGATCTTCTTCCCTGGAGTTCTCTTAACTGGATGGTAAGAGCAGGGGACTATCCGAAATCAAACTGCAAAGCCACCCCAATGCTGCATCTTGTTCTCCATTACTCGCGTTATTAGGGAGCCAGCCATTCACTGGGCTGTTCAAAGCATCTCTGAGGTCCCTCAGTGCCTTTCCTCCTCCCTACAGCACCACTCATCCCAGCCCAGTCTCACCTTCTGCTCTTCCTCTGCCCTACACTCCCTGGCATCTCAGTTCTACATCACTGGGGTGAACAGGGCAGGAACACACACGTGAATTCAGATGAAATGTGTGGAGGAGGAGGACCATGCACATCCCCTTTCACAGCAAGAATGTATCTCCTCCCAGCCCCCCATTCCCAAGCACCTGATTCCATCTTTGTTCTCTAGGAGCCAGGGAAAGACAGAAGGGCCTGTGCACAAATCACAACTGGGAGTCTTGACCCACTAACCTTCCTAATCCAGGCTCTGGAATTGGTAGGTAAAGGCCATCCATTCTACTACCTTTATTTCATATCTAAATATCTTTATTTTATATAGATGTCTCAATGAAGGAAATTTCACAAGTCATAATGTTCTTCAGTAATCAAAAATTAAATCAATGATCCAAAATTAAAAACTTCAACTATGCAAATTAAAGAAATATGTATTTAATCTTTTAGGGTTTGTTAGTATATTCTTTTGTATTCATATGAATGTGAATAAATTTTACTCTTGAAAGCATGTTAATTTTTTTTTTTTTTTTGGCCGGGGGGGAGGGTGCTAGTGATCAAACCCAGGGCCTTTTGCATGCTAGACACATGAGCTACCACTAAGCTACACCACCAGTCCAAAAACATGCTAAAATTTAATAGCCTACTCATTCTATATTATACTTATTTTGTTAAAAATAGCTCTTCACAAGCACTATTAGAACTTAAGAACTTTTCCTGAGTATCCCTGTCCTCAACCACACCTTCAATATTGCTTAATTCCCATTTTAGACTTTCAAAGCTTATAAAATACAGAGATGCCTTTAAAGAAAACTTTAACATGGGGGCTGGGATTGTGGCTCAGTCTCAGAGGTAGAGAGCTTGCCTCGCACATGTGAGGCACCAGGTTCAATCCTCAGCACCACATAAAAGTAAATAAATAAAATAAAGGTATTGTGTCCACCTATAACTAAAAAGTATATATGTAAAGAAAGGACAAAACTTTAAAAAAGAAAAAGAAAACTTAAACATGTACAAATACAAAACTACTATAGTTTCTGCTTCAATATAACTAAAGCAAAACTGTATATTAAATACAAGTACAATTACAAAACTAACATAATTCAAATTTGCATTATCTTAATATGCAGAGCAATGATAATTTTGCTGAAACTATACCACCATATGTGGCATGAACAGGAATTGTCTAGGATAAGTCCTTATGATGTCATCGCACACACATTACCTCATATAGGGAGATGCCATAAGTTTCCAAAGCCTTTTCAGTCCAGTGACTATGAAACTTTCATGTGTTCACTCTGCCATAATCCCACTGGTTCTTCCCTTGGTATGAAGGCATCATTTTTGTGCCCAAGTCCACCTTGGTTCTTTCCAGTAGTTCATGATGATTAGAATATTATAACCTGACACCCAAACCATTATGAACAGGGCACTGGACTCAAGGGGTAGTGCCCAGTGGTCATCAACTCAGTCAGGATATGCTGAAACTGATGTTTTATTTAATCACTAACAACATTTTACTAAGAGCCTATGACTGTGCTGGGCACTCTTCCACAGTACTTGCATGGAGAGACAAAGTCCTCGCCCTACAGGACTTACACTCCAGTAGGGAGAGTGAAGAAGGAGCTTAGCGTGGTATGGGATATGAAGAAAATGAAGCCGGGAAGAGATGGAGGCAGTGGTGGTAATGGTCATCCTAGACAGAGACGTTGAGAACGACCTGTCCAAGAAGGGAGCAATTGGTTTGCACGAGGTAATGAGCCCTTTATAAGCTGAGCGAGCACCAGGAAAACAACCAGGAGCCCCCGAGGGAGGAATATGCTAGGTACCTCAGATGATCAGCAAGAAAACTGAGTTGGCCAGAGCACTGTGGGAGATGGGGAGGGACAGGTGTTGGCAGAGAAGTGGGCAGGAGTCAAATCAGAGGGTGCTGCAGGCCTCAGTAAGACCCTGGGCTTTATCTCATTTGAGGTGAGAAGCCACCAGTAAGAGCCAAGGTGTTATTTAAGCCAAGCACTGGATGGGTCTGCTGGGAAGTAGAAGCTGAAGGCAGAGCTCCAGGGCTTTGCTGCTCAAGGTGTTCCACTGACCAGCAGGGGAGCTTGTTAGAAATGTTAGAGACTCATGCGCCCAGTCCCAGACTCACTGAATCATTATCTGCATTTAACATGATCCAAATGAATCTGCTGTAGCATCTCAACACTGAGAAGGCAAGAAGAGAAGCAGCAGGCTAGAGGGACTGACAGGAGCAGCCAATGGGCTGGAGGAAGCCGGCAGTGTGTGGTGTTTGGGGAAGGAAGGTCTCCAATAAGCCAGAAGCTACAAATAAGTAGACATAGATGAGGGCGGGGTTGCTGCATTAGAATGGAGACCGAAGGTGACCTGACAAGAACTTTGACATTGGAATGGAAGGCATGAAGGTCCAACCACAGTGGGTTAACCAAAGAATGGAGTGAAGGCAGATCTGTCTGAGGAATTAAAACAAAAATAAGAGGCTATCACAGAAAACTTTCCCAACACCAGGATGAAATCTCTGCTATGTCTGTTTCCTCTCCCAGGAATGTGCTTGCAGCCTGCAGGACACAAATAAAAAGGTATAACCTGGAATTCATACTCAAAGAATGCTGAGCAGGAATGTTACTTAATTTTATGGAATGCGACTTTTTTTTTTTCCCTCTGGAAGTTGCCTGTTGTCCCGAGTGAGAAGGTAGGGTCTGTGTTTAATAAAGACCAACTGTAGAAGCATCAGAAAATGACCCTACCATAAGAGTAGCCAAACAAACACACATACTCCCCAAGAAAATCCAGACCAAAAAAAAAAAAAAAAAGTCACTCCTTGTCCCTTGTCCCTCTCTTCTATAGAACCCTTTAAGTTATTAATGTCTACCCTACCCCCACTCCATCTTACTCCAGGCAGAGGAACCTATACAGAACCCCATTCTACAGGTAGAACAGTTATCAGAGACCTTCCAACATACCCTTGACTTCCCTTAGATGAGCCACCTTCAAGCTCTCAGTTCAAAGTTCTTAGACCCAAACCTCTGTTCTGGGATCCATTACCATCCCCATCATCACTTCTCTTGTGGCAGCAACACAACCATAGCAATTCCAGTCTCTCTTCCTCCATCTAAAGCCAACACCGACACTGGTCCCTCAACGTCACCTTACTGGGCCTCTTATAGGCAACATGGGAGCAATTCTTTAATCCGCAGTAATAATAATGTAATTGACTCTTAAATACGCTTACTGTGTACCAAGTACACATCTAAGTGCTTTTACAGTGAACATTAACCTACCTTGAACTGTAACATCCAAAACAATCCTCTGCACATTAACCCTACGTTGAACATTAACATGCACACTTCAATTTGGGTGGTTAACTGATGACCACATAGAAAGCAGCAAAATGACAGAAAGTATTTAAATGTCTTAGTTTTCTCCTAGGGACTAATTTAGAAAGGATTTTTATATTAAAAAACAAGCTTTCTGTATAGATCTCTGACAGGAGCCTTCGGAGTCATAGCAGTGGAACTCATGGTATGAAGCCATAGATAAAAGTACCCCACCTCCGATGTCCAGAAGGCAATAGGAAGCAGACATTCCTATCAAAACAGGTGTCAAATTGTGAAATGAAACAGGCAAAAAAAAGTAAAAAAAAAAAAAAAAAATCATTACAAAGAAAGGAGAAAAAACTAAAGAGGAAAAGGAAGAAACAAAAAAGGCAGACAAAGAAAGGAAGTCCCTGCCGAGCTGTTAAGGGTTTCTGTTGTTGTTTTAAGTCACCCATCCCTACAGTGAAAGGCCAGTTTCCCTAGAGCTGCAGGCTTCATTTGTTACCCAACCAGTAAGAGCAGCTTCTGGAACTTCTTTAAGTGTGAGGTGTGAGCAGAGAGCTACATGGAGGAGACAGGACAATCCCTGAAGGAGCCAAAACACTGACCAATAAAGGGAGAAGCATTAGAAACCCACAAGCAGCACCCAGGAGTAAAACAGCCTCAGGGAAGCCTATAACTGAGGGCATTGAATAATCACTCTCATCCACATTCGTGATCTCCAGCAGGAACCTAAAGTGTGCCCAGGCCATACAAAGTCACAAAGAGCCAGCACTCATCCAGGTCCAAGGCCATCTCCCAATGGGCCTCTCCTCAGCAGGCTTCCTACTGTAAAACCAAGCCTCCTGCTCAAAGTAGGCTCAGTACACTTGGAGACAGGGGTTGTTTTCCTTCAAGTAGATGAGTCTAGTCTTTCCACTGAGAATTACCCTGAAATTAATGCTTGTTTTAGCAAGAAGAATCTGAACAGAGAGCCTCAGACAATTCCAACCAAGAGATTAATCTGGAGCCCTCACATCTTAATGTATTGCCAAGAATGTACTAAAACCTGTCTCCTATCCCAGTGCGTTACAGGAAACGGGCCTCTATGTAAAGGCAGAAAGTGGGATCTGGGGATTGAGCTCAGTGGCAGAACGCTTGCCTAGTGTGCTCACAAGCACTCAGCAGGTAGAAAGGGAACTGGGCAAACCTATGCTACATGTAATGGTGTCTTCACTCAAGCTGCCTTAACAAAGTATCACAGAGTGGACAACTTAAACAGAAATTCATTTTTCACAATTAGAAGCTGGCAGTCCAAGAACAAGGTGCTGGCTAATTCTGTTCCTGATAAGGACTCCCTTTCTGGCCTGCAGAGGCCACCTTCTTGCTATCTCCTTACATGGTCTTCCTTAGTGCCTGGGCACAGAGGGCAGGGAGAGGTCCCTCTACCCCTCATGATCTAATCTAGCCCAATTACCTCCCAACATCTCATTTCTAAAAACCATCACTTTGGGAGCGAGGACTGTATTCTCCAATATGAAGTTTGGAAGGACACAAAATATTCGGGCTATAGCAAATAGATGGGAACAAAAGCAAGCAAAGAAGAAAAAAATTACAGGAAGTCTGCCATTCACAGGCATGGACTCACAAAACATTTGATAGCAAGAAAAAAATGAATTTTCACAAGCTCTTTCTGAGTTATTTCTTTAAAGGCTGAATCTTCCACTTCAATTTCTCTCTTTAAAGAGCCATCAGATCAAATACAACACAAATTCATGGAACAACCTCTTAGAAGCAATGAGAAAGAAAGAGGTGACCCAAGTAACACAGGAAATGAGTGGAATCTGTACAAACAAAGGCAAAAGAAGTGAACATGTTTTACTATAGTTGATAAAGTAATTTCCATAGAGGGATGTGTTAACAATTCTGAAACCACCACTCATGTATACTAAAACTGAACAGTTAAATAAACAGATACCAGGCGGTAGAAACCTTGTCTCTCGCTGTTAGAGTGGGAGACAATAGGGGTGCAAGGTAAGAAGGCTGAAATGATCTGTCACAGATTCAAGTTGGAGACATAGGTGTGAATTCAGGTTTTATCTGATATGTAGATGGTTATATATAGAAATATTTTTAAACATGTATGTACATGGGTGACCACATACACATGTATTCCCTTGCTGTTTCTCAACTGAGTCTCTACAAACAGCAAAGCCCCAGAGCAATGAGCAACCTAGCACCCAGACTGTGGCTTCTAATGCCAACAAATTCTTCACAGAAGGAACCAGGACTTCTTGAAGAAATGATTGAGCCTAAGACCAGGGTAAGAAATAGATAAGATGAATCTAGAGTATCCTGCGGTGTCAGAAATTCAAGAAGTATTTAAAAAACAACACACAAAATGACAGGGTTATGTCAAAGGGACAGAGCAGCCATCTGAAAGAGCTTCCAATAGCCAAAGCAAGAACAAAATAAAGTAGCACTGGTATATAACCCAAAGTAGAAAATATCCACAAGTTCATATTTAAATGACAGAATAAATACATGAATTGGGACGATATCTCCCATGTAGAAGAATCCTGAGGAATTTACTTAGCTACTCTGCCCTCCCTAAGGGAGGGGGAACGTGCTCCTCAGTCTCAGGCTGCTCATGGTGTCTCCTTCCAGAAACTACAGTATGGAAAAATACAGCTCGAGATGGATAAACCCGACCCGTCCTACCTCAACCTGGCCCATACTTCATCAAGATCCACATGATAGTGATGAGTCATGTTGATAATATGTGCTGTGATGAGAAATGACAATCTAATACCTTGTCACTTTACCTCCCTGAAGTTCCTAGCCCTAGTAAAATCGTGGGGAATAATAAGACAAATTGAATAGAGAAATGTCCTATAAAATGCCTAATCTTCAAATGTTAAGGCCATCAAAAACGAGGAACATCTCAGAAACTCTCACAGACAATAGGAGATGTAACAACTAAATGTCATGTGGGATCCTGGAACAGAAAAGGACATTAAAAACCAAGAAATATGAATAAAGTAGGTATCCTAATTAATAATTTTTGTTCACAGATTGTAACAGTCTAAATGTTTGATGTTGATAATAGTGGAAACAGAGTGTGATGTAGAGGGGACATTTCTGTACTATCTTCACAATTTTCTTAAAAGTAGAAAACTAACTTTAAAAAAAATTTAAAGGATTATTATTTTAAAAGGCCACCAGGACGACAAAACCACAGTGTGGTCAAGGTGGTCACTGAGGCTGGCACTTATAATTCCTGACTCATCCTACATCTCAGGCCTGTTGGGCAGTGAGAGCAAACTTACTCAAGTCCTTCAGCAGATCGCCTGGCCCACATCATGGATGGGTCTTAAAACACTGCTCCTAGATTACAGTCCACCAGGAGGAACAGGGAGCCCAGTGAACATGGAGCATCCCATATCACAGGGACCCAAGGAGAGGCCCAGCAAGATCCACCCTGCACAGGGCGGAGTGTGAACATGATCTAAAAAGTGATAATTTATGAGCTGTGGGCAGTTTTCCATAAGCCGAAGGGTAGAACTGGAGAACAAAAACCTGCAGCTTCTATCTCGTACGCAGAAGGAGCAAGTGAAGAACTGGGCAAATAGAAGATAGACCTTCCCCAGGGAACACAACCTCTGAGCACAGTTTAAATGGTGACACAGTCAACATGCCCCATATGCCAATAATGCTTCTACAAGACAGTACCCCGTCCCTTCCTTCCCCATCTCACTCAGAGGATATGCTTCTCCAATGAAGAAATGATAACTGGATAAAAAACAGAAGAGCTGATTAGTCACAGAGCAGGATAGGAGACACTCAATAGGAGTGGGGAATAAGAAGAAAGGGAGTTAGAACAAGAAAGGAGGAGCAACAACTGAGAGATGTGAGGGAGACAATTATGTGGAAGTGATTAATAAAAACTGCTTGGTCACAGGAAGCCAGAGGACAGCAAAGGTGAACTGGGGTGTTATTTTGACTGAATTCAAGAGATGACCGGGTTAAACATTCCTTAATAAGCACCGCCTGGGAAATGGCTTCCCTGACCTGAATGCAGGATTTCTCCAGCAAGGCCCCTTCCCAGCTTACCCCCCCCTTATACAGACTTCTTCCTCAGTCACCTAGGAGTCTATTGGTACCCCAGGACAAGTTGGACTGTCATCTGCTCTATCCCAGGCTACCATGACCAACACCCGAGGGCTCAGGCCACCTCCATCCCTGCTGAAATGTGAACCCAGTGCTGCCAAAGCCCCAGGCCACTTAGCTGAATGCAATGTCCATCTCCTAACATGGACCCAACCCAGGGGCACATCAAATTCCCAGGCCACATCTTCCAGCACTGCTCCTAGCAGCAGCTATATGTTCACATTTCTATGACTTTTTAAAAATTTTGCTTAATTTCAGTCTCCCCCATCAGACAAGAAGACTCATGAAAACAAGGACTATATCAGGTTTTGCTCAGCATTTTGTCCCCAACACTCCACAGCATGTCTGCATAATGTTATTACTTATGAATTGAATATACAAATGAAACACTCCCTCCTCTCAGCTGATAACCCCAGAAGTTGAAAAAAAAAAAATGATATTTCAATATCATTTACTTAGAGTCACTAAGCACAAAATTTGACCCTGGAATCAGTTTGTCCATAGAAATGGCAGAATTAATAGTGGCTAGGCGTCTGGTACTAGTTAACAAACTAGTATTTATTAGTAATTAGCAATACCTAATGAATAGTTCAGCAATAAATAATACTGACCATTCAACAAGTGCCAAGTACTATGCTAAACACTTCATGTCATTCAGCAACTATGCCAGGTAGTTACTTACCACCATTTTGCAGGTGAGGCAACCAAGACAGAGGGGTTACATCACCTGCCCAAGGTTACCTGGATAACTGCAGCAGAAGTGAAGCCCATGCCTGTCTGACTCCAGAGCCCATTCTCTTCATGACTCCCAAGCTCAGCTACAAAACAGGCAAGAGACATTGGGTGGGGACCTGGACCCTAACCACCACTGATGGCACTGAATCCTAGGGGAATGCATTCTAGCTCCAATCAACCCGTGGCAAAATAAGCTTTCAGAACTCATCTGGATTGTGGGCTAGAGTCTACCTACAGAGATTTATAAAGAAAAAAGGGGCTGAGGATGTAGCTACCAGAAATCCAACCACCCAGCATGGACTGAGCATGAATGTGCACCGTGCAGTAGAGACAAGTTCCCAGATCACCCTGGCACTGGGCGCCTTCTGAGAGCTGCTTGCTGATCCGGAAGCCTTCCTGGAGTATTTCAAATTCAAAATGGAAGGAAACTGCAGGTTACATAGTAAGAAGGCACCTTTAAGAGCAAGGGTGAAGGGGTCACAGGAAGATACTGGCTCAATTAAGAAAAAGAGCAGGATGTTCCCCATAACTCCGAGAGGTGTACAGCTGTGGTCCCAAGAGCACTGGGGACAGAAACATCTTTTGCTTTTTATGAGCAGGGAGACCTTGAGCAACTCTAACCCATAAAAAGGGATGGTGTTTTCCACCCTAACATGTGAAGAGCATGGAAGGCATGACTCCAAGAAAAAGCTGAACAAGCTGCCAAGTTGCTGGCTACTGCATGGGCCACCACAGGATTAAATGAGATCATGAACAAGGAAGCAATTTTTCAGCTATAGTATGTTAAGGAAATAGAAGTTATCAAACCTGTATTTCTGTGGCCTTTTTAAATCCAACCCTGGTATTTGAAGCCTATAAAAATGGCAACAGCTCGGTCTCAGAGAACAGGTGAACTCACAACACAGCAGGGATCCCAAGCGTGGGAGAGAGGCTACTTACTGTCTGTCGCTAAGCCCACTTTGGGCTCACTGGGATTAAAATGGGAGGGACTAGCCTCCATTCCTTTCTCTGGTAGGGCTACTACTAAACACAGGAAAATTAAAAAATTAAATTGCATAGGCAGATTTCAGAAACGCATCATCTGGTTCCTCTTGGAATCTTTGGTTCGGTGGACAGTTACCAAGAACTGACCCCTGGAGGCTGGTGATGGGCACTGAGGGAGTCGATACTGATGGAGAAAGAGGGAAGACAGGAACAAGCAACTCTCTCTCCGAATGGGGCTGGAAGATAGATAGTTGAAGCCTCATTACTGCAAGAGGGAGGGAGAAAGCAGGAAGATGGTAAGGGAAGGAGGCATTTGCAACTTGGAAATGGAAAATGACAGACAACCAACAGGCAAGGGACTGCATTCCTTACATGGAGGCTTTAGGGGAAATCCCCGCCCTTGCCTTTCTCAACTTTTAGAGGTCACCTGCACTCTTAGCTCTTGTCCACTTCCTCCAGCTTCCAAGGGCAGCAGGGCAACATCTTCCTCTGACCTCGCTTCCTCAATGCACCTCCTTGTCTGACACCAATGCTCCTGCTGCCTCTTGCCCCTTATAAAGACCCTTACTGGGCCCACCTGGATGACCCAGGACACTCTCCCCAGCTCATGGTTGTTGATTTAATCACACCCCTTTGCTGTGTAAGGTGATGTATTCACAGGTTCCAGGATTAGAATGTGGATACCTTGAAGAGGGGGGTCGGTGTCATTGTTCTGACAGGTGGACAGAGTCAGTCTCCAGAAAGGAAAAAAAAATTAATGTTCCAAGAGAAGTGGGGATGATCTGAGGAGATTGCTCAGTACTCAGCATTCCCAGTTTTGACTTCCCCAGGCTGCTGCCTCCTGTCAGTGGATTTCATGAGACACCACTAAACTGCCCCAGGACATTCTTCCCCGTGCCTTTGCCCCAAACCACACAACCAGAAAGTGGTGGAACTGGGATTTACTCCCATGTCTCTCTCACCCCAAAAACTGAGCCCCACTGGAACCCAGAAACACAAGTAACACATTATGGGAGTGTTTAGGAGCCAAACAGATGAGCAGACTGGAACGATGGGTCAAACTGAACAGCACAAAGTGCAGTAAGGAGAACTCAAGGCCTTGAACCTGAGCCCTAGAAACCTACTATTTGATTTCAGGCATGGACACAACCTTGTTTTTTCAGGGGTTTGTTTTTAACAAGACCTAGGGGATCCCAATTGACAAGTTCACTGTACACTGACTGGCAAAGACCACTGTGATCTCTGGAAAGGACCAGATTCAGCAGGACAGGAAAGTTAACTACACTGTGGATTCCCTTATGATCAAGCACAACTCACCCATCTGTTCCAGAGATGTCTTTTCACTCAAGCACACAGGCTCAGAGGAACACACAGGGAGTCCTGAGGAGAAGGACCTCCAGCCCACATCCCATGCGCCAAGTGAACCCTTCTGATCATGCTGCAGATCTCCCCACCCCCGCTGAGGGAGGGAGCCCCTTTGCCCACTGCTGGTCAGCAAGAGCCTGTTTAAGAAAAGGTGGCCATGATGGTTTCAGGAAAGAGAAACAACAAAAAGGTACAGAGTGTAGAAGAAGGGAAGGAGGTAAGAACCAAATCAACGCACAACAAATATGAATACCAGAAGGGCTGTCATGTGCAAAGGAGATTAAAGGAGCTCTGTATGGCTCCAAAGGTTAGAACAGGGACAATGAGTAGGTGTGCCAGGGACATACATTCCAATTCAATCTGAGGAAGGAAAAACTTTCTAATAGGAATGCCCAAAGATAAAACAGGCTTTTCAGGTAACAATGATTCCCCATCGGTGGCAAAATGCTAAACAGGGTGCAGGTGTTCTCAAAGCCCCTCAGGTACTGGCAGCTCCTTTCCATATTTGAGGGTTGGTGGTTCCATCCCATGTTTACTGGGTAACAGTCATCCCTTTACATATACAGAGAACATCAAGACAACCACACGAAGAAGTGCAGAGGCGAGTACAGCAGGAAGAGAATACAGAACAACCCAAGAACAGGGTTTTCTGCAGATCTTATCCTGAGTTTCTTACCTGTGCACAAACTGACTTGACAATAAAAGTCCCTTGAGTGAGGGAAGCTCTCCTGCCTGCAGCTGAGAGGGTGACCTGGGCCCATTGTGTAAGGACCTCCAGCCTGAACTAGAAATGAATGAGAATCTCAAGAATTACTTCAGGCACACATCGCCTCATGCCAGAACAAAGTCTCAAAACCATCAATAGCTGGTTGCCCTCTTGGCAGAAGAGGGAAGTCACCACAAGCCCGTCCCAGAGGAAACCTGGGAGTGTCACATAAAAGCCTGCACACACCACTGGGGCTTTGAATGCTAATGATGCAGTTGATGTTTTGAGGATACAGAAAATATGCACCTTGATGGAAGTGTCCAAGAAGCATGTGATACACTTGATTTGGAATAGCTGACCTTTTGGTACTAGGAAAGGAGCTGGAAACAGCATGAGGTGTCCGATGAGGTATTTAGAGAATCAGTGTATGAGCTGAGCCAAAGGTTAATGAAATCATCCACAAAAGAGAATGAGCCGGGGGCCATGGCGCACACCTGTAACCCCAGTGGCTCAGAAGATTGAAGCAGGAGGCACTAAGCAACTCAGTGAGACCCCGCCTCTATATAAAATACAAAAAAAGGGCTGGGGACATGGCTCAGTGGTTGAAAGCCTCTGAGTTGAATCCCCGATACTCTCCTCCCAAAAAACAGAGAGAATGAAGAAAACAAGAGGGGCCTGAACAGTACATGGCAGAGATGTCAGCACAGCTGAAGTGTCTGTAAGTTTCCTGAGGACGCAATGACCAGATCTTGCTTTGCTGGTGTCATGGGAGAGCCCTTAAATGAATGAGCCAGCAGTGAGTCCCTGAGAGCCCCCAACACTCCCCAGACAGGTTGATGACCTACGAGTCTTAATTCTGGAGAAAATAAGCTCCTATTCCAAAAAGGAGGACCAGAAACGCTCATGTCAGCAGTCTCTGTGTCTACTGAAAAGACCCCTCAAATGACACTCTTCAGTGTATACTGATATTAAGAAAACATTGCCAAAATTTCCATCCAACCTGGATAGATTTGGTAAATTTTAGTAAAATCCTTCAAAAATTGGCGAGGGGAATAACCTCAGTACCTGTGATCCAATAGTAATTATGTTCTCTGAACTGTCACAGTTTATTTTCAGATTCATGTTAAAATACAAATATCACATATTTATTATCTTATCATTCTCTAGCAAATATGATTTTCTCCATGGAATGTGACAAGACAAAAACATGATAAACTCCACTCTTTTTAAGAAAAGGATTGCATTTTCATCTTTTCAGCAAAAGAAAAGAGAAGCTAAAGGAACCCAGGTAAATCACGTTTAACACAACGAAGTGCTCAAGAGTCATGATACAATCAGGGAGCAGGGTTTAGCATCTTGAAAAAGCAATTTGCTAGGTTCTATTTACAGTTTTACTAAGAGTTAACATTAAGACTGTTTACAGGTTTTTAACAAACAGTACAGCTTCAAAAGTATGTCAACTGAATTCACTTTCTTCTCCCTCACTTCCAATTTTTGTCCCTGAGCCTCTTCATGCACACATGAGTAGACTTGTTGGGACCAATCACACACTGACAGAGACACCTGGCTAGAAAGAGGGCAGGTGATGGGAAGACTCTCAGAGTATTCCTCCACCTACCAGCCTGACCAGTCGTGTGGAGGAGAGGAGGGGAAGAAGATGGCACTGCACCAAAGGACCAAGCCTCACTCAGGTCATCAGAAGAGAGCCAGGACTAAAACAGAAAGCCAAAGTTCCATCCTCCACTTCCACTAAGGGAAAGAAACCATAATTTACAGAGTAAGTGCCATAAGTCAGGTACTGTTTTATGCACTTAGCCTGGGTTCACATTTAATCTTCCTAATAACCTTGCAAAATGAAAAAAGTGACAGACAGAGGTTTCAGTAATTTGGATGAGGTTATAACATTAACAGATGACAACGCTGGGGTCCTGGTGGAGTCCGTCCCGTTCCACAGCCCTTGCCTGTCCACTTGACTAGACCAGGCTCCCTGCTAAGCATGGTCCTCAGTCTGCAAACCGGGAACCCCAACAGAGACATGGCGACTGGATTCTCACTGTCGGAATCCCAAACCATCCTGGATAAAACACCTTCTGGGATGATGCCTTGTGCCTTTACTCTTGCAAAGTGGAAGGAATCATTGCCAACTGTCAAGCCCCAGAAGGACAAGGTCCTAATGTAAGACAAGGTACAGGAAAGATGCTCTGTAGGGAATTTTCTGTTCATTATTCCCTTCTAAAAACTTGGTTTTTCAAACAAAACATGGTTTTTATTGGACCCATCTCTCCATACTTTTCTCATAAGAAAAACAACTCCCTGCTTAGACTCAACTTAGAACAATACAACTACACCTACTCTGGTTTAAGCAGCTTCCCATTCTCTAAAAGCCCTACCAGCACCCAGCTCATTTGGCTCTTCAAACTCCTCACTTAACCGCCACAGGACATGGCAACACTGTCAGAGACCTGGAAGCATCTGGCTTCTTTCTCCCCTCACTCACCACACCAGCAGTGGCTGCCTCCTCAGTGCTCCCAGCTGTCCTTCCCTACCCTGTGCTGGCGCGTAATTTAGGCCCTGGTGTGCCTCCCTAAGGTTGCAGCAACAACCTCCTACGTCATTCCTGGTCTTGTCTTCCTCTGACCCATTCTGCACATGACCAGTGTGATCTTTTCAAATGTGTCTACTACATTTGTACTTCAGCTTAAGAATTATTCAACTGCATCTTCCTTTGCTTTCAGGATAAAGATACAAGCTCCTCCTTACCAAGGAATAATAAGACCTGGGCCCTGACAATCTCCAGTCACATGAGGCTCCTGATGCAGGCTCAGCAGAGCTTGCCTGGTCACCCCTTCTCTTCTCAGCCCCTACCTTCCCTGACTCTCCCCTTAACCAGATTTCCCATCTTCCACCACACACACACACACACACACACACACACACACACACACACATACGAACTTGCCTTAGCCCAGGCACAAACTGAAGTTACCCTTTGTTTATCTGCCTCTGTGGTGGGGGCAGGGGAAGGCAGAACCCCTGCATTAATCTCTACACTGTTTAGTTCCTAATGGTCCCCAGTGAATACACAATACCCAGGACAAGAAGTTTCAGGGCAGTTTTGAAGGAGTCTAAGAAAATCTCTGGCAATTTCTATGCTGACTGAGAGAAAAATGCACTAATATGCAGAGCTTTAGCTCTGGGAAGATGCCCAAGCTATGCTTTGGGGCTTGCAAGTCACATTCCTAAATAATCGATTCCATGATTCCAAAGAAACACCTGAACTGGGCACATCTGAGAAAAGAGAGTGAGGCCTTCAAGACAAGGGTTTCCATCAAAGGAAAAGATTTTGATTTGTGAGTATGTGTGTTCATCCCTGAGGTTCAGGGCCCCAGGAAAACCTAGTTCTGTTTCCCATTTGGAAAATGAACAGAATAGGGCATGTTCTACCCCCAGTCACTTCTTGGGCATCCCACTACTGTGTGATCACAGCAGGACATGGACAATTAGGTCACTTAACCCCTCAACTGCCACTCACCCTCATCTCCATGTCTTTTGAAGAATCCAAATGAAATATATATATATATTTTTTTACTTTCACACACAGAACCTTTTTTTGAAACTTAAAAATTTTAAACTCAGAGGGAGCATTTTGGTTTTAGAAGAAAAAAAAAAAAATTAATGAACTTTAGATAGGAAATTCCATTCACACCTGGCCTGTTTTTCACAAGTATCTCTCAGCATTTGGGGGGTGGTAAGAGTAGAAACAATTCAGAAAACAAAGCAAATGAGGAGTCTCTTGTGCATCCTATTTGCTAAAAACAAACAAACAAAAAATACCCAAACATCAAGTGGCAAGACTTCCTATAAACACTACAGTTCTCACTGCCTCCCGGGTCTTGCAACACCTCCTGAATATAGAAAGCCATCCAGAAGCCCACCTCCTATGAGCAGGGGCAGTGACTGGATTTTTGCCTGCAGTAATCAGATGATTCAACAGTTCCTGATTCTACCTCCATCAGACAGATGGCCCAACCTTCCAAGAGACCTGTGAATAGAACAGGAGTAAAACAAGAGCTATAAATTTAAGTTAGGATCAATGAGTCCAGTAAATACTGGTAAAGACTGAATATTTTGAGAATAAATGAACACAAGAAAAATTTTTTTTCAGAATACATTCGGAGCCTAGCACTATTGATCACTCTGGCAATTAATTCAATACACACAACAGTAATTTTTTGGAATTGTGTCCTTTCATGTGAGTTTGATTACTGCACTAATTGCATATTTCACATTTTTCAACACAGATTTGAAGTGAGGACTGTCTGGACCAGGCAGGCATCTGGTTTCTGAGACAATCACTGCAGGCTCTCAGTTTCCACCTTCAGGGCCTGGCCACTACATCCTGTCGTGCCCCTCAATATGCCACTCCACCTTGTAATGACTTCAGAACAAATTCCACAGAAAATCCTGAGCTGCTTCCCTGAGCGTCTAACTGGCTGCTTGCCTCCACCCCTCTCAGAATGCTTAATAGGCTTCTAACTCCTTGCAAAGGCCATGCTCCGCCCTCCCCAACCCCACCACCTCCTCTTGGAGCATGCCCTTCTCAACCTCTGCCTTCAGCTACATTGGTTCCCTTGCTATTTCCAGAACACACCGAGCACCCTCCTGTCTTTATGTTTAATGCCTAATTCATGTTCCTGTCCCCACCTCCCTATTCCCTTTCCCCAGATAACCAGGTACCCAAGCTTTCCGCGGGTCTCAACTTCTCTTTGCTTATCAGAGATGAGTTCCCTGACCATCTCATAGAAAAGGCCATTCTGATAAGGTGGCCCCTGTCCTGGCAGTCCTCTTTATCTTGCCACATTGTTCTCCTCAGCTCTTATCACCCAGTGATATGCCTTTATCTCTGTGTGTGTTTATTGGTATCTCCTCTGACAGGATATAAGCTGTCATGAGTGGGAACTTTGCTTTACTTACACCATACCCTTAGGCTAAAGTAGGGCCTGGCACACAGTAGGCACTTGGTAAATATCTGTATTAAATAAATGAATGAATAAAAATATGCATATTAAAAGTTGTAGGGGCTGGGTTTGTGGCTCAGTGGTGGGGCCGCAACTGGCCTAGCTTGTGTGAGGTGCTGGGTTCCATCCTCAGCACCACATAAAAAAAAAATAAAAATATTTTTTTTTAGAAAAGCTGTGTCCACAGGATTAAAACAAAAAATCTTTTTTTTTTTTTTAAGTCAACACCTTCTTTTTAAAAAGGTGTTTTACTTTCATGTATTCTTAAAGCCCTGGGGAAAGGCTCAAAAGTCAGGGCTGACAATCCCAAAAAACCAAAGGCTGAATGTTTTCCCCAATAAGTGGATGATGATATATAATGGGGGTCGGGGGGTGAGAGAAGAATGGAGGATCTTTAGATTCCGTAGAGGGAAATGAGAGGGAGGAGGGGGTGGGGTATGAAAAATGGTGGAATGAGACAGACATCATTACCCTATGTACACATGATTACACAAATGGTGTGACTCTACATCATGCACAAACATAGAAACGAAAAGATGTACCCCATTTGTATACAATGAATCAAAATGCAATCTGTAAAAATAGAAAAATAATTAAAAAGAAAAATTCAGGGCTGAGGGAGGGGAACATGGAGAAAGCCCAGAAAGGTCCTATTAATGAGCTGGCTCCTCAGGGGGCCCAGCCTCTTCCTGCTCCCCACTCCTGGAGCTCGCCACACAGCCATGGAAGGTAGGAAGGCAGCATTGCAGATTGGAAATGACAAAGCAAAGAATGGGACAGGGGTTGGGAAAACTAGCCAAAGATAAAGCAGGAAGATCTGGAAAGAGAAAATCTTATCTGAGAGCAAGAAAGGCAAACATTACAGCTCCTAAATTAAGAGTAGCACTAAAGGTGTCCCAGAGCCAACAGGAGGGATGTGAGAGGGAAGACGGCCCATCTGGAGAAGGGGAGCAATGGTGCCCATGTCACTATTGATCATGAAGACTATGAGATGAGTGAATTGAAAACAGAAGCCATCATCTGGATGCCTAACAAGTACACTGCACTTTGCTGTTAGGAAGCATCAATACAGGGTGAATTTATTGGTTCACATAAAAAGACTGTGAGGTGGCCAATATGATGCTGAGCATCTCCATTCTGCAGGTAAGAAAACGGGACACAGGAAGGCCAAGTGATGCCTTGCTCAAGATCACACAGTATGTAAGTAGCAGAGGTAGAAATTCAGGATCCTGTGGCTCCAAGTACTCCCAGTGCTTTTGAGCCCCAATTCCTAATAAACTTGATTCCTGAGTGATTAGTAGGACTTTACCCATGTTGTGCTAAGGTCTATTCAGGGCATGCTGCGCCTCCTGAGTGCCTCTGAGGATTTGTTCTGTGACCTCTTGATTGGAAGAAATGAGGTGTTCTCTGTCTATGCCTTCCTAGAGAGTTTGAAAGTTGAAGTGACCAAAGACCTCAAACCAAGCCTTTAAAACAAGTTGCCTGAGGGCTCCAAGAGACCACAGCCAAGTGGCTGCAGAATAACTGAACAAAACTGCTACGGAAAGCATTTTTATGTGAAAATGCATCCTTTACAAAAGCATTCACTGTAAAGGCCCATATTTTTTCGATAAACTTCAAAATGTCATTACCATAGCTTTTCATAGAAACTTGATTTCAGAAAATCCCATGGCAGGTACATTGGATTTATTAGAACTGCATTCTTACTTGGAACTATCTTACATCTATTAAAAAAGAAAAAAAACCTCAACATTCATAAATCCATGAAGATGCTGTTCAGCTGTTGTCACCAGCGGGTAGATGCAAAATTGAAGAGGAAGAAAAGTGCTAGCTATGGCCTTTCAAGAGATCCAAGGCTGGCCCCTTCCAAACTCAGCAGGGAGAAGGGAATGCGTGAGCTAAGCCACTTTCCTGGAAATACTGCAGGCTTCCAGGTGGCTGGACTTCTGGGCAGGTTAGTAAGAACCAGCACCCAGGAGGCCTTGGAAAAGGCTGAGAGGGAGGAGACGCTTCTAACAGCCTAAATCAACACCTCAAATTGCAGGGGAAGCAGCTGGGAAGCCAGGGCTGACCATAAAGTAATGGCCCAGGGTACGCCCAAGGCAGCAAACACATCAGTGGTGGCTCTGGGCACAGCTGGGGGTGTAGGGGAACCCTGCTCTTCCTGGGAAGCCTGGAGTGGGCAGGAAAAGGACTATGGGGCTGTGCATGTCTCTTAGGAAGGCAGAGCAACCCTCCGCATAGGGAAGAAGCCAGCTGGGCCAGGGCAGGGCTGCCTCTCTAGACATGGGCACTAATATCACGGGCCACACTTGGGATGTTTCTGTCCTTCGAAAAATGTCACCTCCATCTATTTAGATTGAGTATTTGCCAGCCTGCCTCCAGTCAGCCAGATGTTGCCTTTCCAGGGCTGCGTATTTCTCTAATTATTTCCAGGAGAAGCAAATACTCTTGAGTCCCTGAGGTTTGCCATGGAATTCACTTTTTTCCACAAAGGGTTGTGGCTCAGCCTCTGCCCATTACTCTCAGGGGGCACTCAATGGGGCAGGCGGTCATGATGCTTGTAGTCAATGAAACCTGTTTTGAAATAAATTCCTCAGTATCTGTGAAGAGTTCCTTCACCTACCAGATTTTGCTTTTTGCTTTTTGAGGCTGGGAGGGTGGTGATTGTTGTTGTTGTATTTAAACCTGTATTTCTTTAAAACAGAGCTTTGCTGTTGAGGGAGAAAGTGTTTTAGAAACATTCTCATGCTTGCAAAAACAGTATCATTTTCTTAGCAGCAGAGACTTTGCCTAAATGCTTCCAGGACGTTTTCATATTGTCCCGGGTCCCAAAAAGAGGCCATCCAGCCTGGCCGGCGAATCTCAGTATGAGTCGAGGCAGACTGGTCTGGCCAAGACCACCTCGAAGGTTGCCCCTGAGAAGGCAGATCCCGTCCTCAAGAGCTGGCAATTAAGAGTCCTAAATAATCACTTTCAAGACTCCCCTGACATCAACTTCCTGGCAGGCACTGTGGAAAATACAGCCTCTACATGATAGCAAGGATTCAATGGTGGCCTTTTCTGACATCATTCAAAATACCACCTCCAATTTCTTGAGGACATTCAGATTCTTAGATTTTCATTTGAAATAACACACACAAGTAGCTGGAATCTCAAATACTCACTGCCATCTCACTGCCTTGTCAAAACATTTGAGCCTGTACCCTAAAGCCCTACTACACACAGGGTATAACTTCCTGGGTGGGAACAGGAGAACAAAAGGTCCCTGTCAATAATTTAAGCTAAGGCAGAAAGGGCAGAGATCTGAAAGGCTGAAGCCTTTGAACTTTCTACCAATGCCTGTGGGTATTTGTCAAATGTTTACCAAGCACCTACTATGTGCAAGGCACCACACCTTCAGGACAGTAAGGGAGACACACTGAAATGAACACAGCTGGAGTACCAGGTTAGGTTTAGCTTTATGTGATGGGAAACCCCAAATAACTTGGGTTTAAGGGGGTTGGGGATGTAGTTCAGTGGTACTACACTTGCCTAGCATGCAAGGGCCCTGAGTTTGAGCCCCATCATCACAAAAAAAAAAAAAAAAAATCCTTCATTTTAGCCAATAAGAAAGAAGTATGGAGGTAAGTAGTCCGGGGCTGATATTGTAGCTTATGGTCACTGGAGTCAAGGCTGCTCTTTAATTTACGTTCCACTCACTTAGAGCCCGGCTTCCATCTTCACAGTTACCCCACCATCCAAGACAAACTTTGGCCTTGTGTTCCTGTTCCAAGCAGTAGGTAGGACAAAGAAGAAGCAAAAGTGATGTATTGCCCATATAAGATATTCCCCAGAAACTTCTTATAAGCCCACACAGGGTTCTTCACCTTTCACCTAATATAGTGAGTCACTAGCCATGCCCAGCGGGAGTTTGGGGAAGGTGGCTGGAAAATAGTCTTCTAGCTCAGCACATTGCACACCCTAAAAAAAATCAGGGTTTGGGTTGCTGAGAAAGGATGGGAAAATAGATGCTGGATATAAAATCTGTACTCTTTGCCACAGAATGCATAAGAGAATTTGAGGACAAATCAATTTATAGCTCTGCTAAGTTCAAGAAAAAAGAATAGGCATCAAGGGATAAAGGCTCAAGTTTGAGACATCAAACTTGATGTGTCAAGGAATTCCCTACCGTACATGGGAGTCTCCAAGTAAGGCAGGGTTTACCATCAACTGATAGCAATGAAAAAGTCAAATTCTCTTTTCTGCCTCCAGATGTGGTTTGGGGCTAAAGATTCTCCAGGGAAACTAAAAACTTAATTAAGTTGAAGTTATTTTGAACAAGTAATAAGACCAATTTTCCAGAACCATTCACCTTTGCATTGAACATATTTCATGACATATTAAAGCTGATAAGGAAATTTCTTAGGCATTTTATAACTGCAGCTCCATCAGAATCACTGGGGAACTTTTTGTAAATACAGATGTCTGAGATTTACTCAGAAATTCTGATAGATGGTTTGGGGTTAACACCTAAAATTCTGCATTAAAAAAAACCAATCCAGTTAATTCTTCTGATGGGTGGTCTGATTTAAAAACAGATTTCATAAATTTCAAACAGGAGGGTACAATTTAAAAGTCATGTGACTTGACCAGGGTCCCTGTTAGTTGTCAGGAAGAAGCAGGTCTAGCATACCATTCTCTTCATTCATAACCTAGTCCTCTTTCCCTGAAGTTACCACCGGGCTGCCAAATGCAAAGATTTAGACCACCTAACCATCCCAACGAGGTCTTTCAGCTAAAGGGTCTTGCTTACCAAATTAGATCCAAGTCCCAAGTAAATTGTTCTTCCCTTGCTATCAGGAAACTTGGTACAATGAACTGTGTGCCTAAGTCTTAAGTCTTGCTGTTAGATCCAATACCTTCAAAAGCCTATGCCTTAATGCTACAGAACTGCCTAGAGTGGGAGGACGGACTGGGAGTTAAAAATTAATATGTGTACACAAACATGTGTACAGATTTGTACCCATACATCTACGTCACATCCCCATTCTCTGAGATCTCAAAGACTCTGGAGAGGGACGCAAGCACAATTATCCAGGGATAACAGAAAGAAGTCAGAGAGGATGCATATTTACATATATACATAGACATACATAGACAGTTTTTAGTTTTTTTTTTTTTTTTTTTTTTTGTAGCTGACGAGTAGTTTAGTTGGCATCTGAATGAAATCCCTTCCTGTGTCAAGGAATTCCCTACCGTACATGGGAGTATCCAAGTAAGGCAGGGTTTACCATCAACTGATAGCAATGAAAAAGTCAAATGCTCTTTTCTGCCTCCAGATGTGGTTTGGGGCTAAGGACTAAGGTGTGGGCCTGTGCCCCAAATGTGGCAGGCACCTGGCAGCATGTCCAAATTGGGGCATATCTGTGGTGGGTCCAAGCCTGCCCAGTTTCCCTTGGTCTCTGCCCACTTCCACAGCATTGTCCCAACTTTCCCAGTAATTCTGTGGGTTTTATAACATCCTTTCAGTACATTCTCCCTGCTTAGATGTATCAGGGCTAGTTTTTAGAAATTAAGAACCATGGTTGATGGGCTTGTGGAAATATGGAGGACTCTAATTCCCCAGAGGTGAACCACATAGGTGGAAATTATAATCCCTACACCAAGGCCAAGTACAGTATTCCCTCAGTATCCACAGCAAATTGGATACCAAACTCTGCAGATGTTCAAATCCCATATATAAAATGATGCAGTGTTTGCATATAACCTATGTACATACTCCTGTGTGTTTTAAATCATCAAGATTATCTGATACAATGTAAATAATACATAGTTGTTTATACTGTGCTCTTTAGAGAATAATGACAAGAAAAAAGTCTCTACACATTCAGTACAGATGCAGTTATTTTCAACCATGTTCAATCCAAGGTTGATTGAATCCAAGGATGCAGACTCAGAGCTCTGATTAGAGATGCAATAAAACAGAAGTGTGAGCTGCAGTAGGAGCAAACAAAGACATCAATTACAAAGATGACAGAAGAACCACAAAAAGCAGTCACAAGAATTAGAAGCACAGCAACTTTCACATCCACTTAGTGTAAACACAAAGAGACCTACATATCCAGGGGACACTAAGGGTATTTCTTTTTCTTATTATTATTAAAATCTTTTTATTTTACAGACTGCAAGAGATAAATAAGATTAGTAAGAATGAAACTGGTAATTTTCATGTGGTGCCTAGGTTTTAGTAATTCAGGAAAATGTGTCTCTATTAATTTTTTTCAATGGAAAAGTTCAATATTTCATCTTACCTTAAAGAAATAAGCTTTAGAAATTAAGAAAATGAACTAATACAATAGGCCTAATTGCCCAATATTCTCTATAATTAAACTATTCTTTTTCTTTAGATTGTATTTACTGAATAAAGTTATATGAATTCTGGTTTCTATTCTAAAGGCACTGAATAAACAGTTATAACTCTCCAAAGAAATTCCCCACACACAACCACCCAAGGGAATTTTCACACAATTGAGAAAACTTTGCCCTCAGTTAATCTTGAGACCTCAAAAGGAAGATTCTACACTCTCTGCTCTTAAGACAAAATTAGGGACCTCTACTAATGATCATGAAGATATAGAATAAAGTTCTATTTTCTCCCCCACAGGACGTTTACTGGCAGCAAAAATAAGTCCCAGGCCTCCAGAAAATGAACAAAGTTCATCTTCAAAAAACAAGGTTCTGTGGGCTGGGGATATAGCTCAGTTGGTAGAGTGCTTGCCTTGCATGCACAAGGCCCTGGGTTCAATCCCCAGCACTGAAAAACAAACAAACAAAAAAAAAACAAGGTTCCATTCTGCAAAAAGTAACCAACTAGAATTTCAGCCAATAATGCAGTGTATTCAAATATAAACTGTAATTAGGACTGAGATTAAATTCAATGTTGAACTACAAAAGCTTGAGTTTAATGCAAGCTTAAAGGAAAAGAGGGCAATTGTTTAAAATAGGAGGCCATGCACTAAGTAATTGAGTATTCTCCATTCAGAATGTTCCCTGAGTGTTAATGTTCAGATGGGTTAAAACAATAGAGGTATGTGTACCTTCACAATCAGGCAAACAACCCACCAGTTTGAGCAAATTCGATTTCCACTAGGATGAGCCTGACTTTCCAACATGCTCAGCTATTAGGCCTGCAATGTGCTATAGGTTCTGTGGGAACCACACCTTTCCATGGTACTCCCACCTCTCTGGACCACGGTTGCCCAGCATTCATCCTGCCCAGCAGTGCCAGGTGCAGGGCAGGCATGCAGTCAGCCAGGCTTCCTCTCCCAGTTCCCTCTTCCTCCAAATAGCATGGGAAAATGGCTGTGGGAGGCAAAACCTACAGTGTCACCAAGTCTTTATCCCTGGGCTTTCCATTCATTGCTTCCTATTTCATTATATGGACATCCAAAAGACCTTTTTTAATAGTATCTTACTTGTGGGAAAACAACCCTATTTGTATTTGAAAAACAAAAGAAGGAAAAACATATATATACATAAATAAATATGGGGGTGGAGAAATACCCCCAAATATTAACAGCTGTTTATCTTGATGGTCAAACTGGAAACTGTTTTTAATTTTCATCCTGTATTCTTCCATATTTTCCAAACATTTTACAATAAGCATCTACTGGTTTTTGTTTCAAATAATTAAAAATGAAAAAAACATCAAAATTTCAATGGTCAAAGTATTCTGCTTTATATTTTACAAACAATAAAAATGTGAAGATTAAATTCCAAGAAAAAAAGACTCAACCTGTGAAGTGGCTCAGGGACACACACAAAAAAAAATCTACACCTAAGATTAAAACTGAGGGGCTGGGGAAATAGCTCAGATGGTAGAGTGCTTACCTCGCAAGCACAAGGCCCTGGGTTCAATCCCCAGCACCGCAAAAAAAAAAAAAAAAAAAAA
Organism: Sciurus vulgaris; assembly: GCF_902686455.1. NCBI lineage: Eukaryota > Metazoa > Chordata > Mammalia > Rodentia > Sciuridae > Sciurus > Sciurus vulgaris. Next base: position 105,491,489 of record NC_136462.1, on the reverse strand, counting down.
AAAAACCTGTGTGGGAAAAGAATAAATAATAAAATGATCATTGAGTTACCTTCTCCACTTTATGTCTTCTGTAAAGTGGTTCAACTACTTTTAGTTCATAAAACGATACAAAAATTTATTTGTAAAACTTACATCAAAAAAATTAATGCTGGGGCTGGGGTTGTGGCTCAGTGGTAGAGCACTTGCCTAGCATGTGTAAGGCACTGGATTCGATTCTCAGCACCACGTAAAAATAAACAAATTAAATAAAGGTCCGTCAACAACTTAAAAATATTTTTTAAAAAAGCTTTTTAAAAAAACTTAATGCAACATCTTAAGAACCTATCTTAGTAACTTAGAGTTGTGCTCAGGAGCCCCACATTTGTGGGTTAGTTAGTCCATTTTCTCCCCAGCACAGTCACCCTGCTAGATGGAGGCAGCCCCCACAAAGCCCTGTGTGTCCTCTCTGGGTCAGGGACGGATTTATAGCAGCAACAGACCTCCTTCAAAGCCTTCAGTGGTTTACAAATGCCAAGGACTGGTTCACCCACCTAATTTCTCTCAGTTCCTCCCCCTCAGCCTCAGGATAAATGTCACCTTCCCAGAGAGACCGTGCCTAAAAAGGCTTCCTGTGGCACTACCTCCTCACCACCCTTCTCTGCCCCTCAGTCCTCCAAGGAGACATGATCCGTAGCATTGATCCTTGATCTCATTGTGAACATCAACATAATCAGTCCCCAAACCTCTCCCCAAACCTCCCTCTCTTCTCATTGCTATAGGCATTGCTCATTCCAAGGCACAATCATTTTGTTTTTAAAGGTCTGAGTTGGTGAACAGTCCAGGGTCCTACACTCAGCCCCACCGGGCATTAACCACTTGACCCTGACCAAGTCTCTCAATGTGCTTGTGCCTCAGATTCCTCAAAAGTGGATCTTGAAAGACTATTTTTATACTTCACTATTTAGAAATACTATCATAAAATATTCTCTCAAAATAATGCTCACTAAAGCATACACATTTTAAATCATAGCAAAAATGACTTCTTAATAGGCAGCGTATCAGTGATACCTAAACTTTTAGAAAATTTAATAAGTAGGTCATAGCCAGCAATGTGTTCTCTCATTTTCTTGCTATTCCAGGGAAGATGTGCTCAAATGATTCACTTGAATGGTAGAAATGTAAATACCAGATGAAGAGAAACAGTATAGAAGGGAAAGGGTACGGAGTTCCTCTCCCACTACCAGCTGGGGAACTCTACATCCCTCCCTCTTCTCCAACAGACAATGGTTTCATTGGCCATCTTACAGAAGGACTTGTAAGGACTTAGGTCGTGTTTTCTTTCAGCCCCCAAGGAAGACACACTCTGAGCTTTGATAATACCTCCTTCCTTGTTTTCTTAGGAGTCACAAGAATATGGCCAAGTGGACTAATGATCAGTATAGTCATGGTTTGAGTCCACATCCCAGAAGCTTGGCATTTTCCTAAAGCACTTTGTAGAACCCTGCTCTGAACACATAGACTAAAGGAGATAAGCACTCTTGGTCTTTCAAAAATGTTCCCTATGCATTCTACCTTAGACCCAAATTATGTGATTTTGGGGTCCTTTCCCTCCAACTAGACTGTAGACTTATCCTTGAGGGCATAAGGCAGGTTGTGTTCATTCTTATACACAGAGCATAAGCACAATGCTCTCCAGAGAGCACAATATTAATGGTAAAATGGATCTCCTTAGGGTTAAGCACATAGGCCTGAGTCAGAATCAACATAATGCAGTTCTACCACACACTCACCGGAATGGCTGAAATGAAGATGACAAACAAGACCAAGTGTTGACCCTGAGCACAAGATCTCACACCTGGTTAGGTGAGAGTGTAAAATGTTTCCCATGGCTCCACACCTGTTAGGACCCAGCAATTCTGATGCTAGATACACACCTAAAGGGCTTCGTTGCATATACACGGCCTGTACAAGAAGGTGACACTATTAAAGCAGCCAAGAACTACAAACAACCCAAAAGTCCGTGAGCAGCAGAACAGAAAAATCAATTATTGAGGCATAGTCATACAATGAGAAATGTAGCAATGGATTTAGCAACCAGAAAGAACAAATTATGACTGCATGCAAACCTATGGATGAATTTCACAAGCATGATATTGTTTTAAAAAACCAAAACGGTACATACTGTGTGAATCTGATTTCAAAATTTTTTAAGTTCAAGTACCATCAAAACTTATTTATAGTGAAAGAAACGGAACAGTGTTAACTTTATTGAGAAATAATGACTGGGAGGAAGCATGAGAAAACTTGCAGAAAATTTTGTTATAACTTGTGTACTTTTCTACTTAAAAAACAAAACAAAATCTGAATTTGTGCCATAAGTATAACCACTCACTAGCGGTATGGCCTTGGATAAACTTCTTATAAACTCTCTAAGCTTCAATTTCTATATCTAAAATTGAGGATTAAAAACAGAAACATAATAACAAGAGAAATGAACGTTGTACCCCATCTGTATACAATGCATCAAAATAATAATGGTAATGAAAAAAAAAAGAAAAACAGAAACAGCCAGGCTCAGTGGTGCATGCCTGCAATCCCAGCAACTCAGAAGATTGAGGCAAAAGCTCTAGGCCTGTCTCAGCAACTTAGTGAGACAAGACCCTATCTTGAATAAAAAATAAAAAGGGCTGAGGATTTAAGTCCGTGGTAAAACAACCCTGGATTCAATCTCCAGTACCAAAAATTGAAAGAAAAAAAAAAATGTAGGACTGGGGTTGTAGCTCATGGGCACGTGTGAGGCACTGGGTTTGAGTCTCAGCACCACAAATTTTTTTAGTTGTTGATGGATCTTTATTTTAATGATCCATCAACAACTAAAAAAAAAATTTTTTAATGTAAAAAATAAAAAACCAGAGACATTCCTGCTTCATGGAAATGTGATAAGAATTAAATTAAACAATGCATGTAAAGTGTGGTGCCCAGCGCATGGTGGAGCCCAATACATAACAACGAGAGCAGCAGTGGTCAACATCTACTGATGTCTTAGTGGTGCCAGGCGCTGCTCTGAACTTTAAGCTCTTAATCTCATCGGGATCCCATCTCTCTGGTTCCTGTTCTTATCTATTACTAGAGACCAGAAGCGCAGTCTGTGTGGAACCCAAACCACTCATCTCCAGAAGAAGGGTGAATCACTGGGGAACTGCTGCTGAGGTTTCAAAGAAAGGAAACTGGCAGGAGTCACACATCAGGATTAACCACAGCCCACTGAAGAGAAAAAACAACTTTAGCTTCTGAAAGCAGGAGCTGCTTTTTCACAGGAGTAGAAAGAATATTTTATTCTGGTGGAATAATTTATTTGAAATTGAAGAGTCATTTGGGAACTGAAAGAGCTCATCTTTCTTCCCTAAGGAAAGAGAGGAGACAGCAAACTCTCTGTTAAAAGTATTTCATGTTGACTAGCTAAATTTACTACCCTTGAATGTATTATATCAGATTTACAACTAAAATAATTTTTTAAAACACATGCTTGCTGAGTAAGATAATTTAAAAAGTTGGTCATGAAGCAAAGAACTCAGATTATATCAGATCATTTTAGTTAAACCCTGTAAACATGGATATAATAGTCCCCATGACTTGTTTCTCATGAGTTTTTGCTTCAATTCAGTAAAGGCAGCCCCATCAGGGACTGGTTGCACAATTGGAAGTTACTTAGGCTCTCTGACCTCAGTTTCCTCAATAAAATGGGGTAGTAATGGAGTTATTAGGAGAGCAAAATGACTTAATACTTGTTAAATACTCAGATCAGTGCCAAGGACTATTGAGCAAAAGAAAGTATCAGCATGATTCATTTTTATTATATTTTCTGAGGTAGACGCAGAATTCATCTAAAATTGTACAATATAGTCACAATTTGCATAGTATAGGCTGTTTGAAAACCAGAGGAGGGTGTGTGTTAATATTGTGTCAAGTGAGCATGAATATTTGGTTGTCGTAGGTTTATACATGCATATACGCACCTCCCACACACTGGAAATTTTTAAATCAGGCCAGTTCTAGAACACAATGTACCAATGATCTCACGTTCTTTTAGATTCCCAAATAATCCCTCGAAAGATGTGAAATATTATTCTTCTTCCAAATACATCTAAGGACTCATTTTTTAAAAATAGACTGAAGGGGTTGGGGTCATAGCTAAGTGGTACAGTGATTACCTAAAATGTGTGAGGCACTGGGTTTGATTCTCAGCACCACATATAAATAAAGGCATATCAACAACTAAAAATATTTTTTTAAATACACTGAAAAGGGATATTTGCATTTTTGTAGTTCAAAAAACCCTTTTCACGGCACATCTGAGAAGTGAAGTAGATGGAGTTCAAACATGGGCTCTTTTCAACCTGCGGCAGAGGAGGCCTACTAAATTTTTACATTTTCCTTCCATTGTGAAAGCTGAAAGCTTTTCATTTTGTTCCAAAGGAAATGATCTTACCATAGCTCAACGACATCATCATTGTCCGAGTAGAGGGGGTATCCGGTGGCCATTATAGAAGGCTAAACTCTAAAACCCAAGGGCATAAAAGCTAAAAGCAACTCAATGGAAACGTCAGTTAGGACATTCTTCCTTTTGATTTACAGGAGTCACTCTCAGAAAGAGAGGACCCTCGAGGAAGGGAATGGCAAACAATACCAACACGGCAAAACAGCAGCCTTCCCCTTCCTTGTCCTCCACCCTTGCCACTGAAAAGGCTTTCAATACTCATGTGCCTTTGCTTCTATAAGGAAGAGAATTACACTTGAAAATGCCACTGTGTGCAACGCTTCCATCTCACCTGTGGGCACATTTACACTTTCCTACTGACGCTGGGCAGTGTGGTCGCAAATCCCTATGACTGTTATCTGTGGTTTGTTTCCTGTTATCGAAGTGAGATAATTAAGATAGCAATTTCCTTAAGTATTACTCCAGGGTATCAAAGAACTTAATTATGGTTAAAAAAATACCTGTGCAGCCTATACCTAACAAACAATACGACATCAAGAAACCTCTCTATGGAAGCCATGCACTAGTAGCACAACATACCTGGCTATAAATCACCAATATACAGCAGAGTTCCCTGCCTTTGCTCTACCCTTTGCTGAAAAACCCTTTTTCAGCTTTATTTTCCAGAACTTGGCACAGTAGGTGTCAGTATGAGACGGATAATGAATAGAAAGTTTCATACTCAGATTGATTCCTCAGCAATGAATTAGATTCTGGGAGCTCAAGGAAAAAGTAGGAGATGACAGCCATATTTTATTTGCAAGAATCTACTTTCTTGCTGACTTGAGCTGCTTGGTTGGGTTTTACACTTCATAAAGTCACTTTGGGTCCTGACCTAAACATTCATTCATTCTTCAAAGACATATTTGACTCTACTAGGTGTAAGACCAAGGAAGGTTTAAGAAAAAAAAAAAAAAAAAAAAGACCTTATTTCATTGCTGGATTTTTCCATTCCACAAACTCCCATCACACCAACCACATACAGACAAACATCACTCCCATCATCTCATAACCAAGTTCCAACAATGCTGGTATCTGGACCGTGGTTTCCTCTCCATAAACTCACCTCCTCCATCAGACTTCTCCCAAATCCTGGCCACCCAATTAATTACTTAAAATCCTGGATCACCAATTAATTACTTAAAAATAAAGTTGACATTCCCAAGTAGTGTCCAAAATTTAAATTTGAAACATTAAAAAAAATATACACACAAAACAAAACTCCCTAGTTGGGGGTGGAGCTCAAAGAAAGAGCCCTAGGTTTGATCTCCAGCACCACAAAAAAAAAAAAAAAAAAAAACTCCTTATATCCTTATACTTTACTTTAACTCCAATGTCTTTACATTTTACTTTTAGAAGAATTTTGTTTCATCTGCAAGTGCGAAATTTTTCCCACACTGTTCCCTGAGGACAGCACAGAAGAGCAATTTCAGTCCTATTCCCTCTTAGGTCTACCACCACTCAGACTCACACATTTAATAATCTTGGTCATGAAACCTTTCAAAGATCTTTCAAAAATCTGAATAAAGTCTACATCCACTGGTGTGCCCTTCTTTCCACACAGATTTTCTCCCTCGGGAACTTTCTATAGATCCATCAAGCATAGTTTCCCCCAGTCATGTTTTCTTCGGGGTCCAGTGGTGACAGCCTGTTCAAGGGACTGCAAGAGCCTGCTAGGTACAAAAGCTTCTGAGGACAAGAAGCACCTCTACAACTCTCTAAGTGGGAACTCCCACATGCACAGCTCTTCTTCCAATGGGGTTCCAAGCACTCACATGTGAACCCGCATGAGGGAGACCAGGGACAGGATTCAGACCCGGGCAGCACAGGGCTGAGTCTCCTCTTCATCCCCACATACCTTGTGGTACTGGGGACTGAGCCCAGGGGCACTCTACCTCTGAGCTAAACCCCAGAACTTTTTTATTTTTATTCTAAAACTGTCTCGCTAAGTTGCCCAGGCTGGCCTAAAACTTGAGAAACTCCTGCTTCAGTTGCTGGGATTATAGGTGTGTATACACCTGGCCTGAGTCCGGCTCTTAACAGGCAGGACCTGCAGCCTGCCAAACCCTAGCTCATGCCTACTGATTCAGTTCCCTCACCCTCTTGTCCCTACCCCCACCCCCAGCACAAGGAGGGTCTCCTCCATAGAAGCAGCGAGAATGAAAGAACTTGCTCTATTTCAGGACACAGCTCCTTCCTGGCCACTCCTCTATGATAGATAAATCCTCAAGTTTTCCATGAAGTTAGAGCAGCCAACGTCCCGCTTCCTCTTGGCCTACTCACCTCCCCAGCATCAGCACAAAGAGCAGAACCTCCTCCAGCTCTCAGAAGGCCCCCAGAGAGGTGGGGCCCAAAGATTCCAGAATCTCAAACTTGTGCTGCCTCCTAAATCCCCCATCCTGTTAATATGGCTCAAGAGGGGAGGGGAAAGGAAGAGAGGGAAGCCGGCAGCTGCCCTTCCCAGGTAGGGGGATGCTTTCACTTCTTTCAGTCCAGTCGCTCTCCAGTGGGCTAGTTTTTACATCTCTATGCAGCTTTGAGTCTTCTGGATCCTCTACCAGTGGGTGCTGAGAGGGGGAGGACTAAGGCAAGAATGTCCTCTACCCCATCCCCCATATCATCCCCAGTCTGGGTCAATGACAAGCCACATATCTGGCCAGGCCTCCACCTGAAATCTAAAGCGAAGGATATTATTAAAGTCACAGGTTAAGGATCACTCACTCCACAGCTCCTCATTTAGAAGCCCTTGCAGTGGTGTTAAATGTAAACACCTCCCCAGAATGCTTTAAAACGGAGGGAGGTTTTTATTAAACGACTTAATTGAGGGCCACTTCTCATTGTGGAAAGCTTTTAAACCCAGGAATAAAAGGGGCCTGGTGGGTGTTTTCCAGACACTTGTTTTTAAAACCTGCCACGCTGTCATGGGGAAATGAAGCACGCCTCAGGGGCCCCTGTGTGTTCCTGTGGCTAATTCTCCGGCAGAAATTATATGCTCAAGAAGCCTACTCCCCAGCGACACCAGGAACCTGGCACAAGAGCTTCACTCCAATATTCATTTCAAGGGCATTAGAACATTTAATGGGAAAAGTGGAGAAAATAGGGCTGACCAAAAAGGACCAAAATAATGGAAGAAAGATATTTAAAAGCTTGAAAACAGGACACACCTTTGGTCTCCCAACATGCCCAATAGTTGTGGGGTCTTCTTCTACAAAAAGACAGCAAGCAGGAAGTAATGAAGTGCGGGTGGTAATGATGTTATAATATATAAATGAACTTTGAAAACATACTAAGTGAAAGATGCCAGACACAAAGGTCACATACCATGCGATATAAATTTATATGAAATTTCCAGAATAAGCAGTTCCATAGAGCCAGAAAGTAGATTAGTGGTTGCCAGGGCCAAGGGAAGGGAAGAATGTGGAGTGACTGCTTAATGGGTACAGGGATTCCATTTGGGGAAATGAAAAAGCTTTGGAATTAGATGGTGCTGATGGTTGCCCAACACTGCGAATGTACTCCATGCTGCTGAACTATGCTCTTTAATGTCAAAATGGAAATTTCATGTTGTGTGTACTCTACCACCAAAACCCAAACAAACAAAAAAAACAAGGAACTCTAAAATCAGGAGCAACCCCTTCCTCACCTGAGTAACAATACAAAGGCTACAGGCCAAAAATATGATAAATGTTATTTTACTAACAACTCTACTGGGGTAAGCTTCAAACTTCTCTGTGCTTAGTCCTGTTCAAACTTCCCCAAAACAAGTTGCTTAGTCCTCACACCAATCTTCAGGTAGAGTTACTGTTGTCATTAATGCGGAAAATGAGGCAGGAGAGGTCAAGTAGCTTGCTTAAGGTCACATGACAAATATGGGGAAAGCCACAGGTGAAGCTGAGACCTAGGGTGCCAGTCCCCTGGCACCCCCACCTTAGGCCCCCCACCCCTCATCCTCCCATCCCCCCCACCCCCAGGCCATGCTGCCTCCGGCCTCATGCATGCTGCCACAGGGACTGCTCCCAGGGAGTGTGGTCACCTTGCCCGAGACAGATATTTTTTCAGTGCTGAGGCCTGATCATTTTGTAGAGGCCTTGACTGAGTGATCACCTATGAACTCTGAAAAACACCTTGAAGAGGCAGACCTTGGGTTGCCAGGGAACACAGTGGTACAGTACGTGCCAAGCACTGGGTTTCATCCCCAACACCATGAAAAATAAATTAAAAAAAAAAAAAAAAAAAAAAAAAAGCACGCCTTCAGAATCATACAAGCACCTTCATGTGGGTAGAGCTGTTTTATTCGTCCTCGAGCATGATAGTAGGGTGACAAGATAACCTGCTCTTTGTGAGAAGAAAAGCTTTCAAGACCTGTTGCCAGCCCCAGGCCCCACTCTACCTGGTGTCTTCCGCAAGGGCTGGGGTTAACTACCCAGAGACTAAGAGGTTTCACTGCTTTTAGCATGGTTATTTACATGTAAATAGAACCAGTAATTACAAATGAAGTTAAGGAGAGCTTAATGGGGAATAAAGTAGCTATTTCCATTTCAGGGGCACCTGCAGGACAACCCATAAGCATCAATAAAAGGTGAAATTCCATTCTTTCCACCCTACTTAAGGAAGCAGAGATCTGAGTCACTAACCAATAACTCCCTTTGATCAGAGATGTTAAAAAGTATTAACACTGTTTGAGGTTCCGCCTTGCTAGGTAAGCCTTCTCAGCCTTGGCACTTTTGACCTTTGGAGACCAGACAATCCTGTGTGGTGGGGGATTGTCCTAAGAACTGTAGAATACGTGGAAGCATGCCTGACTCTACCCACTAGAGCCAGTAAGCCTCCAATACTCCCAGTCAAGACTACCAAGAGTACTTCCAGATATTGTCAAACGTCCCCCAAGGGGGGCCCTATCTGAAAACAAATATAATATGTTTAACAGATGTGGCCCTAACAACAACTCCATGAGATAGGTACTATATCCCAATTTTACAGATGAAGAAACAAATCTGAAATGAAAGAGGAATCTGCCAGAACCACATTCCTAGTGATAGGCAAACAGGGCTTCCAATTCAAGCAGGTAAAATGCTAAAGCTCTCCCAACAGTGCAAAAAAGAATGAGAATACACTCAGCCCTGAGCATCTGTGGGGATCACATCCTCAGGCTCCACCAACTACGGATTGAAATAAGTTTTAAACAAATCTGTACTGAACCATAGGCTTTTTTCTTGTCATTCCCTAAAGGATACAGTATAGTAATAGTTTACACAGTATTTACATTGCACTAGGTATTATAAGCAGTCTAAAGATGATTTAAAGCATACAGGAGGCTATATGTAGTTATGTGCTGTTATGGTTTAGTTATGAGGTACCCCCCAAAAGCTCATGTGTGAAACAATGCAAGAAAGTTTAGAAGTGAAATGATTGGGTTATGAGAGCCTTAACCCAATCAGTGGATTAATTCCCTGATAAAGATTAATTCTGTGGTAACCGTAGGCAATTAGGGTATGGATGGAGGACGTGGATCCCTGGGAGTATGCCTTTGGGGTTATATATTTTGTCCTTGTTGAGCAGAGCTAGCTTGCTCTCTCTTGCGCTCGCGCTCTCTCTCTCTCTCTCTCTCTCTCTCTCTCTCTGCTTCCTGGTGCCATGTTCCTCATTGCTTTCCTCAGCCTTACACTTCTACCATGATGTTCTACCTCACCTTGAGCCTCAAGGAATGGAGTCAGTCATTTATGGACTGAGATCTCAGAAACCAAAATAAACTTTTCCTCCTCTAATTGTTTTTATCAGATCTTTTGGTCAGAGCAGTGGAAAAGCTGACTAAAATGTGCAATATAGTTGACTATAAATGTGCCTTTTATATACATAGAGAGATACATATCTTTTTTTAAGTTTATTTTATTTGTGTTTTTCTGCATTGTATTTTTTTAATGTGGTGCTAAGGATTGAACCCAGTGCCTCACACATGCTAGGCAAGCACTCTACCACTGACAACCCCAACCCCATAGTGTGATATTTTATATAAGTCCCTTATATAAGAGACTCGTTCCCTTGAGTAGCCATGGATTTTGGTAACTACAGGTCCTAGAACCACTCCCCCATAGATACCGAGGGTCTGCAGGAGAGATGAAAGACTTGCTGCTGGCTTGTATATGAAAATAGTAATCTGTGATTTGCCCAAGAAAAATGGATGGTGGGCTAGAGCCCTATCAGTATTTGGTTTTCAACATCAAAGAAAAAATGTCCTGCAGGCTCTAATGGCAGGAGCAGCCCCCAAAGATGCCTGTAAGTCTCGAAGCCTCCTCTACTCACAGAATAATCTGCCAGCTGATTGTAGGAAAGACTTGGAACAATAAATACTTTAAGCAAATACAAGCAAAAACCATTGGCTGATAACTTGCAATACGTTTGTATAAAAAAAAATAGACACCGTTATCAAGAATTCTCTCATCATTTTTATGAAACACTCTCCTACACTCTCACACTTCTTAGCATTTATCTGTGTCTTCTGTTTAAAAACAATAATAATTACCAGAATTATTGCTAGAAAGAGGCAGATGAAATACAGGGACGCCAAGTTTCCAAAGGCTGTCTTCCCCTCTCCTTCCACAAAGATGTATTGAACATCTATTTTCTCCTTGGCACTAGGCGTACAAGATCAGTAAAGAAACCCCTCCCCTTCACAGGTTGGTTTGCAGGTCTGTGGGAGTCAGAGGTGTACACAAGGGCATTGATGGTGTTCTGACTGCTAAGATGAAGGCACATGCAAGCCCTTATGCATGCAGAAGATGTGAATGAAGAAATGAGTTGAAGGAATGAAGAGGAGCCTGTGCCACCTGGAGAGGCAGAAGCTGTTCAGAACACAGCTCAGAGCTGGAAACCAGCTTCCACCCTGGAGCCCACCACTAGAAAGAGGCACAACTGACAAGCGGCTCAACTTCCCATGGCCTTGTTTCCCTCCCCTGTAAATCAGGCTTCTCATAATACCTGTTTCACAGAGTAGCCACAGTAAATGCTCTCAGGACAGAGCTGGGGGCAGAAGCTCTAGGAGAATTTGCTACTGTGAGAATTACTGATCTTGGGCAGATCTCCTGGGAAGGACCAGGTCTCTCTGTCTCTCTCTATCTCTCTCTGTCTCCCCCCACCCGCCCCCCACCCTCTTACCCAACAACCAATTATCTACAGAACTTGGAGGGCTGCAGAACGTCAAGGAATGAGGAGATAAGGAATTTCTAACCTAGAGTTGGGACCCATTCCAAACAGCCTACTCTACCCTGTCCTTTAAAACACCTAGAAAAGTAGGATTCCATAAAATTCCCCTAGGGATCACTTTTCTCGCTGTTGCGCTCTCTCTCTCTCTCTCTCTCTCTCTCTCTCTCTCTCACTCCCCTCCCCCCTTGCCCTACCCCACTCCCTGCAGGGAAAGGCAGTCATGCCTTGAGCAGGCCAATCTCAGAGAATCAGTTACTATCTGGGTCTAATCTCTTGCTCCCACCACTCCATTCCCCACCCTTCCCCTCCCCAAAGCTTCTAGGTGGCCCAGGACAGGAGGGACAGTTGGGCCAAATCTGGACACATTTTAGAAAAAAGTTCCTAAACCCCAAACCTGAAATTCACAAGCCAAAGAAATCTCAAGCTGGGTAAACAGCACGTTGCAAATTATCCTCTCTCTCTCTTATCTCTCCCTCAATTCTTTATCTGTTCCTCTGTAACCCTGAGAAAACTTTCACGTTTATCACTACTCTAAGCCAACTTTCCAGGTTTTTGATAATGGACTAGGGCAAGGAGAGAAGCTAGTCCACTTTTCAGCTGCAGCTGTGTGATTCCGAATAAATCATTGCTTCCAGTAAGGAGGATAAAAAACAACCTAAGCAAAAAAAAAAAAAAAAAATGGAAAATGAAACTCATTTTTAAAAAGCTATCAATACAGCTACCATGAAGTTGAAGGACATACATTAGTTCATAGAATATACAAGAACCCCTTTATGACTTAGAAAACAGTTCTCTCTCTCTCTCTCTCTCTCTCTCTCTCTCTCTCTCTCTCTCGCTCTCTCTCCTTTTTTTTTTTTTTTTTTTTTTTTTTGTAATCAAGTCAAAAGAGCCCAGTCCAACACTCTAAGTTGGAATCCTCAAATTTCCACTTAATATCTGACACCCAGCTTAGTACCTGACTTTCTCACCTAGAAAATGGAATCAAGAGCGGGCATGCTCAGTCGCAGGACTCCTGGGAGTATTCGTGGATCTACTATTCACAGTGGATTCTCTTCCTATGCTGGTCTGGACATTTGCAAGAGAAAATAGAGGGTCTGTTTCAAATGCAACAAGATACAATGACAGAAAACCAATGGCGGTAAGAGGTCAAAACCAAGGGAATTGTTGAAGCCAGAAGTAGAAAATCATGGTCATTTTGCCTAAATCCTCTGGCAAAAAGAAAAGGGGAATGATTACTCATAATCAAAGCGAAGTCCTGAACCATGGAATACATTAACCAAGGCAAGAAGAAATCCCCGTGATTGGACAGCAGGGTGTAAACTCCACCCTGAAAACAAAGAGGTTTCCAGTCAGGCTGGCAGGAATAGTCCATGTTCATAACACATGCCCTTGCTCTGATCCTGCACACTCTCACTCCACTGTGACCCTCCACTGAGTTCCTGGCACTGCTCCCAGGAGCCAATCCTGGGGTTGAAAGCTTGTGCAAGACCACTCATTCAAGAACCCTGTTTCAAACTCATCCTTGCTCATGATAGCACCATTCGACCTCTAAGCCCTTATTACCTGCAATTTTAAGAGCCCCATATAACTACTATGCAGCAGAGTTTTGTTTTTGTCACAAGTACCACAGAACAGGAACTGGACATGCATGGCTTCATTGTACTCCAGAAAGCCAAACAGTGAATCTCTTACCCAACAACCAATTATCCACAGTACATGGAGGGCTACAGAACTTCAAGGAATGAGGAGATAAGGAATCTCTAACCTAGAGTTGGGGCCCATTCCAAACAGCCTACTCTACCCTGTCTTTTAAAACACCTAGAAAAGTAGGATTCCATAAAATTCCCTTTGGGATCACAAGGTTACAATGGTCTTTAGCTGAATGTTTACCTCTTCTAGTAGAGAAGAAGAATAAATCAATCCAGCCTTAAAGAGACTATGATGGTTAAAAAAAAAAAAAAAAGAAAAGAAAGAAAAGAAACAGGCACTGAAAACAATTTCTTGATCCAATCTGCTTAAGAGGAGCAACTGCGCAAGGAACTTCGCTTTGTATTCAGGCAGATCTGAGCATTCTCAAACCTCAACTCTGACATTCCAAACACTGTCAGCTGCCACAGAATCCAACAACTCTTTGGGCCTCAGTTTCCTTATTTGTGAAAGAAAGCTACTGCCTCCTATGTCTCAGGGACATGATGGTTCAGAGCAAGGAGAAAGAAATGCTGAGCATGAGACCTGACACTAGGAAGCCTGTCTATAAACAAAGAATAACTGTTCTTATATCAATGGGATGGTATGCTCTATGGTTGGCTATTTGTAAACAACTTCCCCAAAGGAAAAGTTGCCTGAAGCCCATTTCCAGCCTGACCAGGGAAACTGAGCTAAAATAGCAATGGTATTATGAAGAATAAAGATTCAACCACTGGCTAGCGTGAGATACAAACCAAACACTTGCTCTAAAAAGGATGATGCTCTGGGCCCTCCTACCAGTTGTGTGTGGAGGGAACTACTACTAAGTTTACCTTGCCAGCTACCGACATGTCAAAAATAGATCCAGAAGCTTCCCAACCCCAGAGAGTCCCCTGTTCATCAGAGTCCTCTAAAAAATGCACCTGCCAGAATCTAGCCTCCTTTTCTTCACTCCTCTCTCTCCTCTACCTGAAGTGTACTTGTTCTTCCCTCCCCTCCAGTCAGAAAAATACTCCAAATCAGTTATTGTAAACTTGGTATAGGGACCCAATTAAATAAATTCTAATTTAAACCCAAGAAAAGTGTTTCTTCTGCCTTCTATGCCAACGAACTCAAGAACTCAGTAAACCCATGTGAGGCTAGCCAGGTGCCCCAAGGCACCCGTCAGATCTCTGTGCCCATCTTAACTGCAACCCAGAGTTTCCATGCCCCTCACCTCAGCTCATTATGGCAGGGACTATCTCCCATTGAGCAAGAACTCAGCAGAGCTCTGCCAGTAGTGGGGGTTTCTTAAGGATTTGCTCAATGAGTAAATAAAGAAAAAACAAAAAAAAAGAAAACCCTCTTGTGGATTTATGATGAAGCCCAAGCAATACCGGTGTGGGGGATGGAAGAGGCAGCATTGAGAAAGAAGGCAAAGGGGGTTGCAAGAAAACTCCCACCAGCTTCCCCTGGTGAAGGCCACCCAGCTCAGGCTACTCCCACCAAACCCCCTCACAAACTTTTTTTCTTTTTCACGTTCGGGGTTTTCATGTCATAACTTGTTTCATGATAACAGCAGTGTCATGGGCCAGAATAAAGAAAGCACTGGATCATTCAGGGAAAATTACCCAATTTTCAATTCCCCTTGAACTTTGTGTTTCTCCTCTAATGCCAACCTCTCAGTCATTCCTCTGCCCTTTAGCACCAGGACCAGAGGAGGGAAAGAAAGGCACAAATAGGCTTTTTAAAAGGTCCAGGGCCCGCATTTGTGTATAATAAATCAAAATGCATTCCACTATCATGTATAACTAAATAGAACAAATAATTTAAAAAAAAAAAAAAATTCCAGGTCTTCTCTTTAGATAAGTGAGTTTCAAGGGCATTAAATTTCATTAACCATCCCTCACCCCATCAGTAGGAGCAAATTGACCTAAAGAAGACCAAAATAAATAAATAAATAAATAAGAAAAGAAGAAGAAGAAGAAGAAGACGACGACGACGACAATAAAAAGGAGTCTATTCTCAAGAAAAGTCAAAGTTCTCCTAGATACTGTCTACCCTTTCCCTGAACAAAGAAATCCCTTTCTTTACTTCAGGTACTGCCTTCTACCCACTTTACAATATTAAACCTGCTATTCCAAAGTGAGAAATGTGTCTGTTTAGGTCCACATTTAGATAATTTTTTTTTGAAAGAGGACAAAGTATCAGTATATTCACAGTGTTACTACTGCTATTCAGATGCAACTTTTTGCAAGAGTTTAAGAGGATCCCCAAATACACACACACACCCACACACTGAGACAAGATTCACAAGTTAACAAACCATTCAATAACATGGTTCATTTTATTTGCCTGGTCCACACATGAGAGAAAGAAAAGAAAATCAACAGTAGGAAAATGCTTTCCATATGGTCTTATTCCCCCAAGGATGAGGATTTGGGTCAAGGGCCATCCCATAAGAGCATGCACGCCACATAACCCACACTCCCCAGCCAGGACCAAGGCTATTACAATGACTCCCACAGTCTCACACTTTTCAGCAACTGAATACAGCAACAGGAGAGGGTATGGCAGTAGACGGTAGGGAAAAGAGAAAAACCAGCTGGGCAAAACTGTATTTTTTTTTTTAATGATTTTTTTTAACTCATGTTATGAGTTAGAAATTAACACAGACATTCCTCCACCTCTGGAGGGCATTCTTGAAAGGATGTCATTCCATGGCTAAGAGAAATACAATACATAGGGCCAACAGCAAAGGAAAAAAAAAAAATCAAATCCTCTGATTTGTGGCCAGGCAGCAACATCCGGGTGAGAATCTAATACAAACATCAAACTTGGAATACACCAATAAATTAACCAAGATCCCCAGAGACTATCATGTTAATAACAAGGACACTGGAACACACTTTCTACATAACATATGTACAGTCAAACATATGCTTCAGTCAGTACAGACATGTTCAGTTTTTCCTTAGTACTATGTGCCTATCATTTTTAAGGTCAGTTGACAGGTGGCAGAGGTGTCACCTCAGATGTGCCATGCAACTTACTTAAGGTACTAATTTCCTAACTCAGATATTATTCTATTGAGAAATGTACACAGTGGTGTATCTGTAGGACTTGATCACACATCCAGAACAAGTTTAACTCACAAATGTACACACATTGACACAAATATCAACCACAAAACCTTAAGGATCTCATTAGCTTTGCATCTTGAAGAAAAATTCCTCACTTATGCAAACAAACAAACAAACAAAACTAACTCTACATGTGTGTTCAGGGGGGTCTCCAAAACCTGACAAATTCCTCAAGTTTTTTTTGTTTTGTTTTGTTTTGTTTTTTAATCTTCTTTGGACTGAGATCCTTTGCAAACACGTCAAATCACTTCGTTTTTCCAAATAGGACAACCTTGCATTATAACCTTGATCTTTGCAAGGACTTTTGCGAGTGATTTTAAGGTCTCATTCCTACCTCCTAGGCAGAAAGTGCCCCAGCAATATTTACTGTAAATAGAGAGATAGAAACAAAGGAAACTTTAAAAAAAAAAAAAAGGCACCAACTGGCTCTTCAGGTAGAAACGTGGATTAAGAAGCCTCCGGAGTTCCTGAGATGAGTTCTACACCAGGACTGATCTTTAAAGGTTCAAAAGTTGGCTTGTGGGAGCCCCTCCCAAAACAGAAGCTCTCAAATCTGGCTGCAGTCAGAATCACCTTGGGGGCTTTTTAGAATGCCATTGTCCGGGGTTGCATCCCAAACCAACTGAATGAGGATATCTGAGTGTGGGACGGAAGTACCAGAACTTTTTTAAACTCTAAGATGTGAAGCCCGGTTTGAGGGCCTCCAAAAGAATTCTCAACGTGTTTTAAGCAGGTAAGCAGCGTTAGAGGGGACTTGGGGCAAAGGAATACACACATAGTAAGTAGACAAAGTTTTTAAAAATCCTGTGTAACTAACTCCAACATGACAGCCAAGCACCTGTCTAGAAGCCAAACAGTGATGCAACTTGGAAAAGTCCTTGGAAGGCTAGGATATGTGCTCTAAGTGAGACGGGGGATTTCAGGAAGACCTGCCTGGACCGTGCAGTGGTGCGGCTGGCCAGGGAAACAGAGGCGGCCACATGCCCTTTCTTTTCAAAGGATGGTCTGAACCCGCCCGCCGAAGAATTAAGTACGACGGGGTATCACAGGGTCTGCCGTGCTCCCTAGGGATCGCTCCCAGCTGTCACTCCGAACTCCAAGGCGGGTTCACTAGGAATCGCCACCAACTGTTCTGCACGTCTCTGGGGCAGGGTGCGGCGAAGGAGCCTGGAGCGCACCTCCCAGCCCAAGACCCGTGCTCGGTGCGGGGACTCGCGGGCTGAGCGCAGCGCACCTGGCGGAGCCGAAGCCACTGGGGGTCCCAGCTGCACTTGGGTCCTCCGGCAGAACTCGAGGTTCACACCCACCCGCCCCGGCTCCGAGCTCACTTACCGTCGCTGCCTCCCGGGTCCCGCTCCCGTTGCAGCCCCCGAGCCCGGCCGGAGTGCAAGGGCCGCGGCGCCACCAGGAGGCCGAGCGAGCCCGCGCCGCGCCCCGCCCCGCAGCAGCCCGCCCGCCCGCCCTCCCGGAGGAGGGGCGGGGGCCGGCCGGGCGCCCAGGCCCGCCTGAGCTGCTGCCGGACGTGCGGCTGGCCGGGGGTGCCAGTGCGACGCCCTCTCCCGGGCGGGCCTCTGCGCACCTCCCCACCCTGCCTGCTCTGGGCCCGGGGCGCGCCGCCAGCACTTCCTTCCACCCCGCCTCAAGCTTCACTCTCTTCTTGGGCACCACTTTGTGCTTGCCCTTCCCCAGATCGGAATGTCCTCCCACTCCACTCCGCCATCACTGTCTATTTCCCTCCTCCCAGCCTGGCCTCTCCAAATTTCCCTTCTCTAGGAAGCCTTCCCTATTTCGCGCCCCTACCCCAAGAGCCCTGAGCCCAGTTTCCCCTTACCCTTCCGCGCAGCCCTTTACTCCCCAACTAATCAGAAACGTCCACCACATCAAATCTGCACGTGTTCACTGGGCACCTACTACATCTGGACCCTAGCGGAGCGGTATTAGATTGTAGCGGTCACTTAGAAGCTGAGGCCAAATGCCTGTCGGCAAGGAGGCAGGGCAGTGACTTACTTAAGGGCTGCGATGTAGTAGGGCTGGGATTAGAAGTCGGTTTTCAGTTTCCAGTTTAGGCCCATTCCCGGGGGAAATGCCTAATGTCGCTAACTAGCTGTGAGAGCCTAGCAAAAAAGGTTATCGTTTGCCGAGCCTCAGTTTCCTCAGCTGTAAAAAGAGCAGAATATCCACTCTACCTGGTTGTGAAGATTACCTGAGGAAACAGACGTGGAAATACTACACACCTTAAGAAGTGAATGTTTGCGGTTGGTTTTTAGTCCAGTCGTTGCCCTGGCTTGAAACGGACATGCGTTCTGCTTCCCCCACTCCGCACCCTTCGGTTTCCGCCTCGCTGCGCGTGGGCAGTATGGTCCAGAAGTAGAGCTACTATTCGGATAAGTACTTCCATGAGCACTGTGAGTGCCGGCATGTCGTGTTACCTGGAGAACTTTCCAAACAAGTATCCAAAACTCATCTAATGTCTGAAGAGGAGGTGAAGGAGACTTGATGTCCAGAATCTAGCCTGGGTTCATTGCAAGATTCATGAGCCTCTTCCAAAAGAGCAACGAAAACAAAGTATATCTGGGATCATCACTTAAATCTTTTGCAAATTTAATGTTTATGTGTATTAAGGTAGTATTCAGTGAATACTTGAAAAATGTACAAATCATGCATCCAGACCTGTTCATGAGCTGTATTCTTCACAACAGAGCTCTGTTAAATGCAACTGGAAGTAGGTTATTGAAGGTGTTTAAGATAAAATTTCTTCTAGTCAGTTTTTCTTTTAATATAAGTGCCCGTTTGACATTACTTGTTACTTTTGTTAAATGAAGTTTATATGTTGCATTAAAAAAAAGTAAATGTTTGCTGACATATTAAATGAAACTGACACTTGAAAATTCAGTAATTCAAAGTAGCAACATAAAAGAACTCTGAAGTGTAATAGTGATTCCTTGACACAAACTGAATTTATATATATTTATAATTTATATATGCATATATGTATATGTGTATATATATAGATATAGATATAGATATATACCACTTACTGGAGTCACTTCACTATGTGTCACTTAAGATCTCAAAGGAGGCAGTCATGGTCCCTGGAGTCTTTTCAGAGGAGGTGGGATTGATTGAGTTCTTCTAGAGACAATGGGTCTAGGCACAGTTAGTCAGGATCATATGTGAACAGTGTGCAGCCAGCCCCTTTGTCTGAGCAGAGATGGTCTGGCTTTGCAATTCATACTAGAAGATGGAATGAATCATACTAGAAAAAGAGATGGGGTCAAACAATAGAAAAGGCATCAAATATCAAAGTTAGGGACCAAGGTAACTAAACCTTGAACACCTCAAAATGGTTGCAGTGGAACCTGTATCTAACAGTGGACACCTAAGTGGATCAGGAAAACTGGGATGGCAGAAACCTGCAATTTAGAAATGAACAAAACAAGGAAGGGGGATTACAGCAAGAAGGGACAGGGAGAAAGAAATCTCCAAGCAGAACTCCTGGAACTTAGTGAACAGATATGTGCAATGTGGGAGTGGAAATAGCAAAGATGAAGCTGAGGTTTACAGTCAGGCAGTTTGGAGAAGCAGAAATAGGAACAATAATAGTGACAATATGGGGGAAAGTTTTTTTTTTGTTTTTGTTTTTTTGTTTTGTTTTGTTTTGTTTTGTTTTGTTTTGTTGAGAGCTGCTAAGGGTTCCATGGAGAATGAGGCAATGGTGGAACTCAGTAGAAAGGTACTACCAGCAGGCAGCAGGGAAGTAGAAAGACATATGTGAGCAACATCTAGGTAGAGGGTCAAGAGTGTGAGGACTGGACCAGCTGCCAAGAAAAGAGAGTGAAGTGCACACACTTGGAGCTAAGGACAGGAGGGCATCTACCAATCAACCAAGGGAGGAAGGGAACACGACATGAGAACTGTCAGGAGCAATCGGGTGTCTAGAGGACCAAAGGGTAAATGATTCCTAATGGAAAGGATAGTACGCAAAGTCACCCACTTGCTTTTCACACAGACCAGCATGAGGGTGTATAGAAAGAACACACAGAATAAATATGTATTAACTGCAAAAAAAAAAAAAAATTAATCAGCAATTGCTCTCCTTTGCTTCCAAACAAATATTTTGCTGATAATGAAAATAAGAGGCATGGTTGGGAGCGAGGAGAGTAGCAGGGCGGAGACCAATTTATCAGAGAATTTGCTTTTGATGCTGCTCTTGTCCGCATGAATACTCAAGCTCCTTCAGTCTCAACTTAAAGCAATGTCTCCAGGCAAAGCTTTTGAAATCTTGAGAAGCATCTTTTCCTTTATTTTTTATTCAATGTAAGTCTTGCTTCTTTGACTGTTGTTATTGAACCTGAAATATATTATCTGTCAACGGTAGCAATTTGCCAGAAGAGAAATGTATAGGAAGAACTGAGAAAAACCTCCCTTTCATCCTCCAAATTGTGTGAACATGAAACACGTGACACAAAAACATTCAGATAAATGCTGCAGTGTAAATGACATAAAAGAAATGATGTAGAATACCAAAAGGGAGGCTGTCTTGTAAAACACTTCCATGCTTTGAAGACGTGATGAATTTCGGTAACAGAGAGAGTGGAGGCAATATTGGAAGGTGTGATCTGATACATGAGGCAGGGAAACTGGAGAAAATAATAACTGGTTCATGGGGCTGGGGAGATAGCTCAGTCAGTAGAGTGCTTGCCTTGTAAGCACAAGGCCCTGAGTTCAATCCCCAGCACCCAAAAAAAAAAAAAAAAAAAAAACTGGTTCATTTGGTTGAGGTGGAGAAGCTGTGCTTGGGGAGGAAAAATGGGGTTGGAAAGGGCCCCAGGAAGAGGTCTTTTCGTTGAACCTCTGAAAAAGAGGTTGACTTAATTCAGGTTGCCCTGAAAGTGGAGCCTGAGGCAGGTCTTAGTGGAGCCTGAGGCAGGTCTTAGCAGTGGGTGATGTTTTAAGAATGTGACCCCAGAAGCAGGGGTGAGGGAGTAGGGAATGGGGAAAGGCCAGGACCAGGATGTTCATGAGATGGATGCTACATGTATCTCCTCCAAACCTCCTGAGAAGTGTGCTGCATGCCCACCAGAATTGACAGCCTGGAGCTCAGGGGCTAGAGTACTTTGCTAAGGCTCCATTAAGACTGTTCCCCACTGCCTTAACCCCTACTTCTGGGCTGCATAGCCCACTCCACCTCCCAGGCTGAAGGGCTCCTTGGGGCAAATGTGTTCACTTGATGGGGGAAGCTGAGTCTGAGCTCCCATGTCTGAGTTTGCATAATACTATCCTACACTTATGGCTTCTCCCCTGCCTGGCTTCCTTTCCAGCACCAGTGGCTTCAAGTTCTATCTCCTGAAGGGTCCACGGCTCTCACACTACCTGCCTCCTATAGCACAAGACAGTCAACAGTTTTTCATGGCACTGTCCCCTACCCCATTCCCCCCACTCCAACCCATCATAGTGCAGCAACCCCAGCAAAGCACTGCCTCCCCATGAGCAGCTTTCCCCAGAGCCCCAGAGGTCAGATTTCCAGCAAGCCCCATGATCATGGCAACTTGTCTTCCAATGAGACCCAGCCATGCCCTCTTCAACATATCTGACTCACGGCCAGGCAGAGAGGGTCTATTCCTTGGTTACTCAGTCTCACTTTTAGACCATGCGAGCTTCACATATGGAGTGAAGAATCTCAGTCTTAGCCAGGTGCAGTGCAGTGGTGAGCACCTGTAGTCACAGCTACTGGGAAGGCTGAGGCAGAACAACCACTTGGGCCCAAAGTTGAAGCTAGCCTGGACAACACAGCAAGACCCTGCCTTAAAAAAAAAGATCTGTCTTAATACTTTTCAAAGGGTTTATTCCTAGTAAAGTGTGAGGGGAAAGGATTTAATGTGGCAAGCTATGATATTAAGTTTCTGTTTGAAGTTATAGAGTCCTTCCAGCAGGCAAACATGGTAGGTCTTCCTCTGCCTACAGAAAAAAACTAAAACTGGCAAGGTGCAGAAAGTTCCCAGAGTCTGGTCCAAATTGCCAAACATGTCCGTGAGGGGCCATGCCCCTACCCACCCTTCATCCCCTGAGCCTGCTCTAAGGTTCCTTCATCTGAAACACCCTTCCCTCTTGCACCACTCTTTCAAACATTAGCTCAAGTCCTTCTCTTCTGCCCTCCTTTAGATGTATAGGATGTTTTATCACAACACCTATGTATTTATGCATACATTTGTTAAGTCAGTTGGATCCAAGTAGGATTTGGCTTTCTAGAAGCTTGACTGCCTGTTGTGTAGGCTCAAGAACTAGAGTAGAAATGTCAATGCTCAGTCTACTGTTGGAAGGAAACATTAATCTGGAAACACAAATTTTCACTCACTATCTCCCTAGTCAGTCATCACTAAACCACCAACAATACTAATCAATAAAGGCACATTTGTTGACAGTTATCTTCAATGTGTTCCTGACTAATGCCAGGATGTAAGAGTCCCTTTTCTGCCATGCTTTGGCCAAAGTCAGGACAGCTCAAATTCCACGATTAAAAACAAAACCTTAAAACATTTAAAAAATGTTGGCTCTGTGGGCCACATTTTCTCTGGAGCAAATTAGTGAACCATTTTTTAGATTGAATTGTTTGGTCATAGATAATCTGAATCATGGCAGGGCCATATTTCAACCAATTAGGCAATAGTCAAGACCTGAAAATATGGGTACAGATGTCTTACAATCTGTGGTTTTGTTCCTCTAGGATTGCTAAACTCCTCTAACAGAGACTTCTCCTTCCAGAATACATTTTCCTTGGATATGACTAAAGCAAAAGTAGCAAAGTGGGACAAGTTGGTGGTTAGGTCTGAAATAATCAGTATTAGAACTTGGTTTGCCTTGCAGAAGTGGATATAATTTATTTCCACAGAACTTGTGTAAGGACTGGCCAGTTGGTCTGCTGCAAAGCGGGTTACAGTGGATTCTTCAGCTTACAGCCCCAGGTCAAGGTAGACACGATCAGAGAAGGAAACCTGGATTTCCTAGGCAATTTGATGAACTTCATATTTCATGTTTAAATTGAATAGTCAATGTTTTTAGGTTTGTTTGGTTTGTTCGGTTTGGCATTGCTGGGGGCGGAAGCCAGGACATGCATACTAAGCAAGTATAGCTCCATCACTGAGCTACACTCCCAGTGCATGAGGCAAATGGTTCTTATCACCATTTTACATATGAGGGACTTGAGACTCAGAAAAGACTCAGATCTTGATTTACCCAAGATCACATCCCTAAATAACTGGAGGAGGAGAGGATGAGACCTGGGACTGTCAGAACCAGAGCTTTGCTGAAGAGTCATGGGACCTCCCATTCCTCATTTCAGACCACGGGTAACTTTCTCTATAGCTCCCTGATAGAGGCAGAGGGACCACAGTACCTCAGGCAGCCACAAAAGTTTTGAGACAGAGGTCGCCTTGAGTCTCCCTTTGTGGGCTTTTGTCTTGCAAGGACCACCTCCTCTGAACTCTGCATTTGATCTGTCCCCTGCAGGCATGACTTCTCAGTCTCTTGCAACCTTGGGTCCCCTCTTCAAGGACATAGAAATTGACATCCACATGCCTTTCCTTCACAATGAAAATACAAGAGTTTATGCCAATTTGATGAAGATGATTCAAGATATGGATGTATGTTTGGAAAAAGGTAAATGGGGCAAGCGTTTATAACTCAGCCTTAGGAAGCTCTGCCTGCCAGAGGGTCCAGGTGGGAGCTAAATGGGGGTGTCGAGGGCCAGCGAAGCTGAGGCAGAGAGCCCAATTTTGGGCAGTCCAGAATCACCCCAAGTCTCTGGCTTAGGGACAAAGCTTCTTTTTGTCTCGGACCTCCTATCAGCTCTATGTCTGAAATCTCAGGGACTGGGGTCTGTAGCCCCATATCAAACTTCAGAAAGATACTGGATGTTTGGATGAAATACTCAACACTCAGAACACCACTTTGACTATCATCAGCAACACAGGGGAATTAATATATAGCTCATTGAAAAGGGATAGAGACCACCCTTGAACCAGATGGACCAGGGGACAGGGGATGATGAGGGGAAAATTACACATTATCATTGCCAACGTAAGGTGCAGACATCCCTGACAAATTTCAGCGTGTACTTAATGTGAACAGAATAATTCTTTTTAGTAACATCTGAAGATGTACCTTTACCCATGTCTCTCCTCACCCCAACTTTGAAGAGACTGTCCTTCAAGTCTGCTATTCTCCAGATTAATTTTTCCCAGCATGGAACATGACTGTATTTTCTACCAGAGGAAATCCACTTCTTCATGTGGGAAGATGTTTTTTAAAAGTTAACCAAAACATCCCCCACTTTCTGCTCCACGTGGCTCCTCCTTTCCTTCACGAGCTTTTGTACACTGCCAGGGGGGTCAAAGGGGAGACCTGACAGGGTTCGGGTTAGAGTAAAAGGCAGAAAAAGAAAGGAATGCTGTAGCAAAAGATTTCAAAGACTCTGGGTTTGGAGGTCTCTAGGCCTAGACCAAGAGTGTGGGAAATGTGGGCCTAAGTGGGGGACAAGGGTTGGTTTGAGGAACTGAAAAATACTGCAGTGGAGTAAAGAGTTGAGTAGGTAAAGGAGACAAAGACAAGAATGAGGGGGAAATGACTGCAAAGGTAGGTGACATGAAGGAATTGAAGGAGCTCTGTGGGAGCCAGGCGGCCTCAGTGCTGGCCCCAGGCTACCCCAGCTGTCCCTCCCTGGGCGAGACCTTCCCTTCCACAGCAGTCAACCCTTTCCCTGGTGACAACTGGGAGTGGGAGACCCACTCATCCCCAGAGATTTGGCACCCTCTCCTTCTCCTGACCCTCCATGCTCTAGTCCCAACTTAAAATATTCTAGAACATTCTTAAACCCAGAAAAGGATGGGACTCTGAACACCATATTCTAATGAAGTAATTGACCCTATTGTCACAGGATTAAATATTTTTTAGAAAATATAGAGCAGTACAGTTTGTTTCAAAGTCTTAAAATATAAGCCTACTACCAGAAAAAGATCCATCCACTCAACAGTTAAATTCAGACATCTCAGAATTATAACTTCCTTAATGGATACAACAACGGTAGAAACATTTTAGGCAGGAAAATGACCTACATTTGATATTATGTAGACAGCTAAGAAGTATGACACCAAGGGACATATAAAAGAACAGCATAATGTAATAAACTGAATTTGGCCAGAACATTCTCCCATAAGGGAGCCCTTAGGATCACACGCCATCTATCTTAATTACATACCTGTCCAAATGATAGAACACAACAGGAAGAGCATAGTTTTAATGAGCTTGGAGAGCTATAAAATAGTTACCTTGTTACAAACTTTGGTTTTTATATACAAGCTGGGGACAAAGTATTTGTTTTCTATTTTAAATTTTGCTTTCATAAAACAACATTACTATGGAGTTGCAAGGAATGATAAAATGAGGAAGAGATTTTTTTAAAGGGATTCTTTGTTGCTTCTGATACATCTGATGTATCACATTTTTTTCTTTAGCTGTTACTCGTTGAATGTGAAGTATTTCATAAAAACCATAGTTTTCAAAACATTGTTTAGATGCAAAAATCCCTCAGGATAGTGGAGATGGTTGCACAATAATGTGAACATTTCTACTATACTGATCTATGGTCTTAACAATAGTTTAAATGGCAAATTTTATGTTCCTCAGATTTTACCGTACTTTAAAAAAATGAGTCCCTCAGCCCAGGTTGGTTGGGGAACAGAAATAAAAACACTGTTTGTGTTTTTAGAGTGGGTGTGGGTGTGCAGGCACGTATATATGATCAAAGGAAGAGAGATGATTTATATTTGTTTATAAACAGTTTTCTGAGCAAGTGTGGTGCTACATACCTATAATCCCAGTGACAGGAGTCTGGGACAGGAGGATCACAAGTTCAAGGCCAGCTTCAGTGAGGCCCTGTCTCAAAAATAAAAATTTCAAAAGGGCAGGAGTTATAGTTCAGTGTCAGTGTTAGAGCATTTGCCTGGTATGTGTCAGACCCTGGGTTCAATACCTAGTAGTACCACAAAAAAAAAAAAAAAAAAAAATTTCCTGGTTGTTTCAAGCTATTGGAAATATAAAGTATGAGTGTTGGTTCATGTTTAAGCATTTGTGGGCATCTAATAAAAAGCATCTGGCAAATGGAAGACATGAAGTCTGCATCTTATTTTATGAAATGTCACCAATTAGTTTATGTTAAGAAAGGAAATTTACAAATCACTTGCAATATTTAGCGTCTTGTGTAAGCCCCACCTCTGAAGGCTTCTCTTCGGGGTCTGCACCATTCAAATACCACAGTCAGAAGGTAAAAACCTAACACACAAAGTCACCTATAAAATCTCCCAGAGTGTGAGATGTGGCGGCACAAGCCTATAATCTCAGCTACTTAGGAGTCTGAGGCAGGAGGATCACAAGTTCAAGGCCAACCTCAGTAACTTAGGGAGATCTTTTCTCAAATTAAAAACTAAAAAGAGCTGGGGACTAGCTCAGTGGTAAAGCATCCCAGGGTTCAGTCCCCAGTATTGCAAAAGAAAAAAAGAAAAGAAAAAATACCTCCCAAAGTTATTCTTTCTTTCTTTCTTTTCTTATTCAAATGAACCATTAGAGAGGTATCAATAAAGTAGTATTAAGATGTATGTGGTTTTAAAAAAAAAAGCCACACTAAAGAACTCTGTATGTAGACCTAGGTACACAATGTATTGAAAATGGGATTAATGGTCACACAAAACACCTATTTCCTAACACTCCTGCTGTTCCTCAATAACGCCACAAGTAATAAAATTGCTGGTTTGCCCTCCATCTGTCTGACTCTGAAGTCTGTTTCAGTCCCTGGGAAGTGGGAGAGAAGGAAGCTTTCATGTGCCACTTCATGGGTCCTCGCAGTAGCCCAGGACACATGGTTGTGCTCTTTGTGCGAGGAGGAATTTGGTCCACAGAGATCATACATTGTACCTGGGATTGTACAGCTAGTAAGTGGCAGGGTTTGGATTCAAATCCAGGGCTGTGTAGGAGCCAGATTCAGAGCCTGTGTGCCTAATCATTGTGATAAATCACGTGCCCCTAGGGCCAGCTCTCTCTTTCATACTGCTTATTTTATAATGCATTTTTTTAAACTTATAAAAGTAATTCAGACCTTCCTAGTCAAGATAGTTGAGTGAGCAAAGACTGAAACTATGTCCCTCTACTTCAAACAAAAATAAATAAAAGAGAAAAGCCCTCAAAGTAGAAGAGAGGCCTAGAGCTATAGGGGCAGCCACCGGGAACTCATGGAGAGATGGGGGCAGGAGTGAGCTGGGGCCCTGGTTTCATTGTCTGAGAACAGGAAGCACATTCACATTACTCATGGTGAGGGCAGACTACACTGAGAGCCCCGAGCGATCGTGAAGCCAGAACTAGAGACCATCTTCCCTGCTCAAGAATGGAAGTCAAATTAGCTTATTTAGATTTGTATCCAGAGATACATCACTTGCCCACAGCAGAAGCAGATACAGGGCACTTGCATGACTGGAAATTGATTCACACCATACATCCAGAATGTAGTTTCTGCCCAGAATATTATATCATTAGCCTAAGATCAAATTTAAAACCAGAATGTACAACCAGGAAACTACCCAACAGTGAGGAAGAAAACTTCTCTGCATGACAATATCTCAGACAAAATGACAAAACACATGAGTCAACCTGGTGCTATGAAAAATAGTATAAAGATTCAACCAGTGAGGTAAGTCATGCTGGAGGAAATATAGATAAAATCTTATATTTTATAAGATTTTATATTTTATATTTATATATATATACACACATATATATGAAATTATATGTATATAATATATTATTTTATATGTCATATATGAATATATAATACATATTATATATTATATATATCATACATACATACATATATCTGTATATATTCTTGAAATCCTGATAGAAAGCCAGGTATGGTGGTGCACACCAGTCATCTCAGCTGCTTGGGAGGCTAAGGCAGGAGGATCACAAGTTTGAGGTCAGCCTAGGCAACTCAGCAAGACCCTGTTTCAAAAAAAAAAAAAAAAAAATTAAAGGCTTAAAAAAACACACGACTAGGAAACTATGAAACAAGAACAAAGACATGAGTCCTTGGTTTTCAAAAGTCCCATTATTTGAGGACATCAATGATAAAGAAAAATATTAATAGGTACCCGAAAGAAAAGACTACTCTGATTGACCATAAACTTCTTGGCAAGACTAGATACCCAAGGATGATGAATAATAATCAACAGGCTGAGGGGAAATCACAGTGAATTCTGTACATGAGGATTCTATATCCAGAAAAGTTATTATTCAAGAGAAAGGAGAAATAGACATTTTCAGACATATAAGATCTCAGAGATTTTATTTCCTCCAGGTCCTTGCTAAGTGAATTATGTACATATAATAAATAAACAGTAAGCAAAAAAAAAGTGTGTTAGAAATCTAAATAAAATTGACTTTAGAAATAATATTATTTTAAAATTGGGATCCAGAAAATACAAGCAGAGGAAGCACTTGCTAACCCATTCTACAAAGCCAGAATATCCTAATACCAAAACAGATAAACATATTGCAAGAAATAGAAACTACAGACCAAAAGTTTTTGTGAATAGAGATGCAAAAATTCTGAACAAAAGATGAACAAATAAAACAGGATTACATTAAGGGAGTTGTACATCAGGACTATGTAGGAAATGTTCAAAGTACACAAGGTTGGTTCAATATTTGAAAATAAAGTAATGTGATTGACCAAATCAATAAGTTAAAAATAAAAATAATTGAGCCAATGGATGCTGAAAAATTCATTTGATAAAAATCCAGAATCCATTCATGATTGTAAAATCTCAACAAATGTCAGGGGTGTAGTTCAGTGGTAGATTCCTTGCCTGGCATGCATGAGACTCTGGGTTTGATCCCCAGTGCCTCTGAACAAAAACAAAAGCTTCCAGGAAAGGAGCAATAAAGAGACTTCCTCCACTTGATAAAGAACATCCACAAAAACTTACAGCTAACATCATGCTCAATGGTGAGAAACTGGATGCTTTCTCCCCAAGAGCAGGGTCAAGGCTAGGAGGTCATGGTTCACCCCTTCTATTCTATATTGTGTTGGAATTCCTAGCGAGAGCAGCAAGCCAAGAAAAAGAAGGAGAAGAAAGTAAAACAATTGCCTTCATTCAGAGATAACAGGTTGTCTATGTAGAAAATCCCAAGGAATCAACAACAAAACTCCTGGAACTAATGGGTGATTATAGCAAGTTCTTAGGATATAAGGTTAATATATAAAAGTTCATTGATTTCCTGTAAACCAGCAATGAACAATTGATATTTGAAATTATGTAAATACCACTTTATCAGCACCCCCGCCAAAATATGTTTCAGATTTACAAGCTTCCCCTCAGTGGAACATTCTGTTGCTCTTACTACTGGTGATGTTAACCCTAGTCACTTGTGATGACAAAGGGTTTCTACACAGTAAAGATATTATTTTTTTCCCTTTATGATTAATAAATATCTTAGGAGAGATACTTTGAGGCTCTGCAAATATCCTGTTTAACCTCAAATGGTTGCCCATTAATTTTAACATCAACTGGTGTATTATGACTGCAGTGATTATTACCTTGGTGTTTTCCCAAAGGTGATTTGTTATTCTCTCATTTATTAATTATTATTACCATATATTTCTCTCATTCACTAATTATCATAAGTAATTGAAATTTTCTGTGAAGAAAGAATGTCCTTTCTCATCCACTTGTCTATATGAGTATAGACTCATGGATATTTATTTTATTTTACCCTATAGGTTATAATAGAGTTGTGCATCCTTAATCTGAAAATCCAAAATCCAAAATGCTTCAAAATTCTAAACTTTTCAAGTACTAATATGATACAAGTGAAAAATTACACATTATAAAACTGTTTTATGCACAAAGTAATTAAAAACATTGTATAAAATTACTTTCAAACTATGTGTATAACATATATATGAAACATGAATGAATTTCATGTTTGGATGTGGAGCCCATCTCCAGGAGCTCTCCTTATATATATGCAAATATACACTATCCAAAAAAAAAAAAAGAAAGAAAGAAAGAAAGAAAATTCTGAAGCACTTCAGTCTCAAGCATTTTGGATAAGAGATACTATGAGATGTAAGTTCAAATTGTTCCAGATTTAGCCACTGGAAGCTCTTCAGATGGGCTCCTACACTCTTTTTAGCATGCTTCCATCCTTTCTTGAGCACTCCCTTACTTTCTGGTACTTCAACATACTCCAGGGGCTTGTATCTTCCCTGTGCAGCACCTAGAATCAACCATTTTTCTAGGGAGTTCTGATTTTTTTTTTTTTTTTTTTAAACAAAAATCCTGGCAATTGGTGTGCTTGTTGTCACTGGGTGTCACTGTTTCTCTCAGAGGACAGGACTTGGAAATTTATGTATATTAACCCAAGCACACACACACACATCTACCTGTGTGTGTGTATGCAGATATGTGTGTGTGTGTGAGTGTATGTGTGTACTTTTTAAAACCACACATTCATATTAAATATGCAAAATTTTTAAAATCATAAATTCACACTGATAGGCAGATTCCAGTCCAACCCAACAGTGCTCATTTTAGCCTTCCCCTTTTCTTATTTGCAAATGCTTTCTCTGACAGTAAGAAACTGGACTCTCGACACCTACAATACACTTGCCTATTTGTTCATGCCTGAAGTAGCTGCAGAATTGTCCCTAAGAGCACAGGACTCATGAGCGTTCACGTGCACCTTCAGTCTTACAGGATTAAGTCAAGAGCATTCAAGTTTCTTCTTTTCTCCCCACCTCCCCTTCAGTGTGGTTATGTTGCTCATCTGTTTTATGGTGGGGTTCATTTGTAACAATTTGTGTACCACTTAGGGATCCTCCAAGTCCTGATTAATTTTTAAAAATTTTATGTGTGGCAAGATTCTCTCTCTGAGGCCTGCAGCTCTAGGAGGTTTTTTGTTTAGTTTTGTTTTGTTATTTGGTACTGGGATTGAACCCAGGGGCGCTCAACAACTGAACCACATCCCCAGCCCTTTTTTACTTTTTATTTAAAGACAGGGTTTCACTAGATTGCTTAGGGCCTTCCTAAATTGCTGAGGCTGGCCTCAAACACTTAATCCTCCTGCCTCAGCCTCCTGAGCCACTGGAATTACAGGCGTGAGCCACCATACCTGGCAGCTCTGTAAGTTTTGACAAGCATTCAAATCACACATGTACCCTCACACTTACAAAACAAAACATCTGCACCCCCAGATTTCTTTTACCTACCCACTTATAATCAGCCCCTCCACACCCTCTATTTCTGTCCACCACTGATCTACTTCTTATCCCTATAGTATTGTCTTTTCCAGAATGTCATACAAGTGGATTCATATAACATGCCGCCTGAGGGTTCTGGCTTCTTTCACTTAGCAAAGAACACTCATATTATTCATGATCTACTGTTGTCATCATTCATTTTGTTTCTCGAATTCCCAGATTTGGTTGCTGACAGCACATTCCTGTTAGTGGCTATGATCTTTTGACATGTCCCCCATCATTTCTTAAGCATTTCCTTACTTTCACAAACTGGTCCGGGTTCATCTTGTACTTACCCTTTCCTAGCCCTGACATCCTGAGCCCATGTTTCCAGGGAGCCGTGTATACCTACAAAATGCTTTCCAGTGGACAAGACAGCCTGCCCTCAGAGAAGACAGCCTGGGAGAGGGAGCGGGAGGGGACATTTTTCATCAGAAGGCACAGAGGTGGTCAGACAGAGGGGTGAAGGGCGCCTGGGGGGTTAGCGTGTAATCAAGCTGGTGGAGGGCCTGTGGCCACCCCTTTGTCTCTGTCAGTCCTGCTCACTCTGAAAGCATCTTCTGAGCACTGGGCACAAGCCATCGTGCTCTAGCTGCTAGGGACGTGGAGGAGACCCTGTCTCCAAGGAGGGTACTGCCAACCCACATGTGTGTATTGGTTTCCTATGGCCACTGCAACCAATTACTACAAATGTTCTGGCTTAAAACAACGCAGATTTAGAATCTTAATGGTTTTATAGTTTGAGAGCTCAACATGGGCCTCACTGGCCTGAAATCAAGACGTGTTCCTCTTTATCCTTTCTAGAGGCTCTAGGAGTGAGTCCCTTTTCTCACCCTATCCAGCCTCAACCCCCCACCCCCATCTCCATCCGTGGCTCGTGACCTCATCTACACCTTGAGAAACAGTGAGGTCAGGAGGAGCTCTTCTCACACCCATCACCTTCTACTGCCCCCTTCCACTTTTAAAGACCTTTATGGTGACATAGGACCACCTGTAAGCCAGGATACTTTCCCTCTCTTAAAACCACCTGGTAGCCAGGCATGGTGGCCCATGCCAGTAATCCCAGCTATTCAGGAGGCTGAGGTAGGAGGATCAAGTGTTTGAGGCCAGTCTCAGCAATTTAGCCAGAACCTGTTTCAAAATAAAATAGACTGGGGATGTAGCTCAGTGATAAAGCACTTCTGAGTTCATTCTCTAGCACTAAAAAAGAAAGAAAGAAAAAAAAAAAAACTGATTGGCAACCCAATTCCATTCGCTACCTTAATGCCCTTTTGCCATGTAACAATACTTTCACAGGTTCCAGGGACCAGCACACAGATCATTGTTCTGACTACACTTCCCGTGAGGTTTATGACAAACTGCTGGTGTGTGGCAGGGTGGGAGGGTGTTGGGAGGGTTGAGAATCTGAAAGCTCAGACACACTGCACCAGGTGTCAAAAGAAGAAAACTCCTGGAGAAGAGGTCTAAGGCGCAAGGTTCTCTGTGCATCGTCCTCATCCCAAGCACACACTTTGTTTGCCAGAAAGTAAACATGTGTGCAGGGTCAAGAAGATCAAGCTTACCCCCAGGGGCCGAGGCATTGGCTCCGGAATGAGCCAGAAGTTTAAAAGCTAACCCGCTAAGCAGTGCGCCAAGAGCAGAAAGGGCAAAGCTTCTAGGTCCTGTCCTCACCTCACTGGTTTGCATAACCAGTGAGCAACTGAGAGGGTTAGATGTGCCAGAGAATGTCCCCTATTCAGCCAGCAGGTGGACATCCTCAGAAACTTCCACCTGAAAGGGTAGATTTAGAATGGAAAGAGCCTCCTCATTGATCTCCCTGTCTTTACCGGCCCCCTCTTGGCTCCCTGCCGCCTTGCAATCTTTCTAGAAGACAAAGCTGAGCATGTTAATCGGGCAAAAGCCCAGCAGCAGCTTTGGGTATCTTCACAATGAAGCCTGCCCTCCATAGAAAGGCTTGCAAGGTTCTTCACAGCCTAGGATTTTTGTGTAAGCAGATCACTTTTCTGAAAACACAACCAACTTTGCACATACACAGTCTCTGGAATAAACTCCCCTTTCATCTCTTTCTGGAAAACTCCAACTCACCATTGAGACCCAATATCTCTTCCCCAGGCTTCCCACTGGAGCTCCGTGGCTGCTTCCTCTCTCCGCTCATAGCCCAATTCTCCTGCTGTGCTGAGCACCAGAAGGGCAGGAGAATTGTCATTTTCATATATGTCTCAGGGACCCATGGAGCCAGGGGCCTGGCACAGTGGGTGCTCCAGAAATGATTGTCACATGACGAAGGATTACAGAAGGTTGGCATGCTCTGTTTTTCCAGTTCCCTAGGAATTAGGAATTTGGAAGTGGAATTAGAATGAATTTTATTAATGTCTGAGATCAGACTGTTCACAATTAAAAGAAAATGATGTTGGCAGGTCCTGTAGATGGATGGCATTCCTGACCACAGTTAATGGCCTCCCTGAATCCATACCCTCTCGGCAGCAAGACTTTGAAACTCCTGCCATGAAGAGCAGAACGTATTTTCTTACCCTTTGCCAATAGGGCAGGGGGCCGCAAGACTTGCTTTGGCCAACAGAATACTGTAGAAGTGGTGACGTGCCATTTCTAGTATGGGCCTCAGGAAGACTTAAATGCGTCTCCTACTCTATTAGGACCCCTGCCTCCACCAAGACCACAAGTCTGGACTAGCCTGTAAGAGAAAGAAACAACAGGCCCAGGCTAGTCAGCCATTCTTCCTCCCTGAGGCCATGCTGGCTGGGCCAACCCCCAGCTGAACTGCAGCCGACCACAGAGCACACACACCCTCCTGAACCCAGTCACCAGACACCCACCCAACCTGCAGGCACGTGAGCAATAACGAATGATTGCCTCAAGCTATCAAACTTGCAGGAGTTTTATTACACAGCATAATGGACACTTGATGAGAGAGACCCAAATGAGAAATAAGTATTTGACTATTCTGGGAGTGGAAAGCAAGTAGGAGTGTCACTTAATGATGTACACTGTTCGAGCTAGATGCAGCGACACACCTGTAATCATAGCTACAAGGGAGGCTGAGGCAGGAAGATGGCAAGTTCGAGGTCAGTCTGGGCAACTTAGCAAGACTCTGTCTCAAAATAAAAATAAAAAGGGCTGAGAGTGAAGTTCAGTAGCGGAGTGCCCCTAGGTTCAATCCCCAGTACTGAAAAAAGAAAGAGAGAGAAATGCATTGTTAGGTGTTTCTGACACTGTTGGAACATCAGAGAGTGTACTTCCACAAACCCAAACCACAACATCACTAGACAATACCACAGTGCTGCCCACTGTTGACTAAAATTCCTCAGGTGGAATATGATTGTATTTTAATAATTACATTTTCATTTTAGGGAAAATGAGGTTCTTTCTTCCTGATCTACACACACTAAGATGGCTTTTCATTTGCTTCTTCCTGGAGTTCACTTGGGGACTAAAGCAGGAATGAACTCCAACATGACATTTTCCTGAGTGGAAATAATTAATTCAATGCTTCCTGAAATAAGGAAGCCATCAGAGCCCTATTTTTTGAATCTGCCTAATGAGTCTGAAATTTGTATTCTGGATGCTGGTTTCAGGAAGAAGTTAGGGGCCTGGTGGAAGAGATCAATTGAAGTAGGGCTTATTTGGAATATCGAAAAAAAAAAACAAATATGAGCAAGAGCCAACTCAACCCTGACATTTTGGCAAAGGTAGAAGTCAGACACCAAGCCAGGGAGCCGAGAGCCTAAAATCTAGAGCGAGGGTGATGACAGTCATTTGGGGGCGCCCTGAGGACCGGAAGCCTGGCTGTCTGTTCTGCACAGCCCAGTCACATTTGTGTATGTCTCAGGTGGATCTGAGCTCTCTGCTAACATTCTCTCTTAACTCCCAGAGCCTGACTCAAGGCTAATATGGGAATTGCCCCAAAACCAACTTAAGAATTTGTCTTAACAAAGGTATAAAGGGCCAGGTGCAATGGCACATGCCTGTAATCCCAGCAACTCAGGAAGCTAAGGCAGAAAGCTCTCAAGTTCAAGGCCAACCGAGGCAACTTAGAAAGACCTTGTTTCAAGATAAAAATATTTCTTTAAAAAAAGGCAGGGAATGGGGGCTGGGGCTGGGGCTCAGTGGTAGAGTGCTTGCCTAGCATGTGTGAGGCACTGGGTTTGATCCTCAGCACTGCATAAAATAAACAAATAAAATAAAGGTATTTATCCATCTACGACTTAAAAAAATAAAGCAGGAACAAAACTTAGTAGTAGAATTCTGGTGAGTTTAATTCCCAGTACCACACACACACACAAAGTGAGAAGGGTTGCTCCTGAATTTACTCACTGCTAAAAACTCAACTCAGATCTCACTGCTTCTCTGACCACCCAACTGGAAGGGCTCTTTCCTTCCTTGGGATTCTACTGCCGTTTCCCGAGGGTGTACATCCTGACTGACTGACACATATCTTAACCTTATCTAACTACCCAGGCCTTTACAAGCACCTTTCCTACCTCAGGTGCAAATGTTTAGCATTTCAACTGGCTAAAGAAACTTTAAGGAAGAACCTGAGCACCCAACCATTGCTTATAACATTGTTTTTCTGGGAAATGTTTTGTTCTAAAATAACAGGCCTGTGAGTGACCTTGAATTGGACCACTGGCCATTCCATAGGAGGTCAGCTCTGAGAAGCTCAACTCCTTAATTTTAATTAAGAAACACATTCAAAGATATTTGCATGATTTAATTTGTCCTTCTAGTTCACTTCAAACTCCCTTGCTAGAACTTTCCCCAGCCTCTGATCCAGAAGTCAACTCTCCCTTCCCTAAACTGCTGGGAACTGTCTGGAAGGCTTTCTCCCTTCCTCCTTGTACATGGCAGCTCTTTGCTTTCTGAATTGCTCCAGTATTGGGATGGTTTGGAATTCTTGCTGCGAGTATTCATCCATTCTTCCTGCCTTGGTCCACAAACGTCCATCTTCTAACTTTTGTCCTCTGGAAATGGTTGTAAAGCCAGGCCCTGGGGAGTCACAGCCATTGGGAGTGCTCTCTCCGGGGAAGGGGCCCTCTGGACGACGGGCCTGGTAGGGTGGTGGAGATGCCAGATGAAGACAAACCAGCCAAGGGGAACCTGGACATCAACCACCGGTGAGTGTTAGGCCTGATAGCCCACTTCAGACTCCCACTTTGCCTGTGATTTCTCTCTTAATTTGAACATACACAAAAGGAGTTAGAACATATTATTAGCCCTCTACAGCCATCACCAGCTTCAACAATTGTCTACTTATGGGCAATCTAATTCCATCTCTACTTCCAACAGCTCCCTTTCTCCTGATTATTTAGAAATAAGTCCCAAGCAGCTCTCATTTTTACTATATTTTAATAATCCTAATAAATAAGGACCCTTTAAAAAAATACATGCTACAAAAATACCATTCTCAAATCTGAAAACAGTTGATAGTGTTTAAATTCCCAAATGTGTGAAAAGTCATAATTACCTTTTTAACAGATTGTTTGGCTCTGAATCATATAGGTCCACATACAGCAACTGGTTGATTTGCCTTTTTTAAATCTCTTTGATGCACAGGTTCCCTCAATCTCTTTATTTTCCCGTGGAATGTGTTGCAGTCTCTAACGGCTCATCCCATGGGGTTTTGGGTCGTCTGGGCTTCATCCCTGTGGTGCCATAGAGCATGTGGCTCTGCCTCTGTTTCTCTGGGAGCTGCTTCTGGAACTAGGACTGAGCAGACTCAGGCTACTGTCCTCACAGGACTCCTGCATAGGTGGTGGCCCTCTCCTCCAACACAGGTTCATAGTGTCAGGCTGTCCCGCCTTCCACCATGTTGGCTGTTGTTGCTGCTCATTGCCTAGATCTTTTTTTTAAACATTTTTTAAAATTTTATTTATTTATATTTATTTTTTAACTTTAATTATTTATTTTATATGTGGTGCTGAGGATCAAACCCAGTGCCTCGCCTGTGTGATGCAAGTGATCTCCCACTGAGCCACAACCCCAGTCCCTCATTGCCTAGCTCCTAACTCACTAAAGATCTTGTTTGGGGGTTAATTGCTTAATTGAGTTATAATTCGCATACTATAAAATTCACATTTAAAAATGTACAACTCAGCATTTTTTTTCTTTTTCTTTTTTTTTTTTTTTGTCTACTCACAAGGTTATACAGCCATCATGACTGTAATTTCAAAACATTTCTACCACCCTCAAAAGAAATCCGGTTTCCATTAGCAGCCACTCCCCAAACTCCCCTCTCCGAGACCCTGGCAACCACTAATCTACTTTGTTTCTGCACATTTTCCTATTCTGAATTTTTTATATTAATGGAATCATTTGGTCTTTGATAAGCAACTTCTCTCATTTAGCACAGTGTCTTCAAAGCTGTCCATGTGGTGGCCTGCAGTCCTACTTCCGTTTGCTGTTATTGCCAAAATATATTCAATTACATAGACAGACCACGTTTTGTTTATCTGTTCATCAGTTGGTGGACTTTTGGATGATTTCCTCTTTGGGGATACTATGGCCAATGCTGCTGTGAACATTTGCCTGCAAGTTTTCATGTGGCATGTTTTTATTTGTCACGTGTATATATCTAGAAGGGCCATTGCTGGCTCATGGCAACTCCATGTTTAACTTTTTAAGAAATGGCCAGATTATTTCCTGCAGTGACTGAACCGTTTTCCATCCCTAGCAGGAGTGTGTAAGTGCTCCAATTCCTCCACATCTTCACCAACACTTGTTACAATTGTTTAGATTATAGTTCTCCTAGTGGGTGTGTAGTGCCCATGTGTTTAAATCCTTCCCTGCCCAGGCTAGACTGTGCACACGGGAGTACAACTCAAATATACCATGTTTTCAAGACAGGCAGGTGGGTGACTGAGGCTCCCACCAACTACTAGAGGGGGAAAATGATACACACACACACACACACACACACACACACACACACACACACACAGAGTCCCTACCATGTTGCCGTGCTGTGTGCTTCAGGGAATAAAACCTGAGTAAGATACATCTCTACCCTGTCCTCAGGGTCCAGGCCAGAAGGCATAACTTGACCCCTCTGTTAGCAGGAGCAGAGCCCCTCCTGCAGCTCCCCAAGGGAGAGCTTTGCCTTAAGACCTCACAGTGGGTCCACAGAGGAGGATGGGGGTGGTGGCTGTCTGTAGCAGCAGGGCTTTCTGTGCCACATCCCTCCTCCTCACTCTCCTGCCTCTGCTGATTAACTTCCTAGTTTGCCCCTGTACCTTGATCCCTCGATTCTGACGAATAAGGGGCTCCTGACTCCACATGGCCTTTCAGCCCCAGAACCATCCACAGCCCCCCAGTGGCTTCATCATC
This sequence comes from Sciurus vulgaris, assembly GCF_902686455.1. Taxonomy (NCBI): domain Eukaryota; kingdom Metazoa; phylum Chordata; class Mammalia; order Rodentia; family Sciuridae; genus Sciurus; species Sciurus vulgaris. Next base: position 105,452,278 of record NC_136462.1, on the reverse strand, counting down.
TGTGTGGGAATTCCACATACCATGCTGAGCCTGGGTCTCTGCAACGGGACCTCAAATATCCATTCATGTCAGGGCCCAAGTCCAGTCACCTGTGGCCACTGAGAGAAGTTGGGTCCTGCGGAATAAGAGAAGGCAGTTGGGGTCCACAGCCACAGTAGAGGAGGGTGGGGTCTGAGCCTGCCTTGGCCCACAGGAACAAAGGTGGAATGTGACAAGATGTTTCAGGGCCCCCAGCTGAGGTGGCCTTGAAGGGAACCAGAAAGGTGGCTCTGGTGTGTGTGCCAGTCTCAATTGTTCAGCTGGAGGGCACAGGGCCCGTTATGTGGTTCAGTGGTTTCTAACTTGTTTTTAGCAACAGAAACCTTTTGTTTCCACATCAAATATTACTCAGAAGCTTCCTTTATAATCAGAGGAAAGCAGGGCAGTAGTGGGCAAAGCAGAGGTAAGGAGAACGAGGCCATCTGCCCAGACCCCTCCGTCCTTCCATCCCCTCATCCTCACCTCCCACAGCTACCTCCAAGGTGCCTCTGCCAATTCCTGGGGCTCTGTGTTCGATGACAGCCATGGCCGGCAAAGGGGAGCTATGGAAGTATTTTAGAAAAATGAGAATCATTTGGAAAGAGAATGAACTGACAGGGAAGAGGGGCAAAGAGCCCTGACCACTGAGATGGAAAGCTCTGGGAAGGAAGAGGGAGCAGAATCTGGTACAGCTTGAGGATAAAAGGAAAAGCCAAAAGAATAGGGTGCTTAGCCTCCAGTGCCTGGGGTATGGAGGTCAGGCAGGGGACCCAGCAAGAGAGGAAGGCAACAGCTGCACTTTAGTCTGTAGCAGGCAGTAATGGCAAGTGAAAGACAGAAACGAAACCAGAAAATCAGGTCTCCACAGGCCTCCAAGCAAAAGCGGGGGTCCCCTCTGCTGCCCAGAATGGTAGAGGAAGGCAGCCTTCAGAGACGCCCCAGTGTCCTGGGAAACAAGCAGGCAGCCAGGGGGCTTCTCACTGGGGTGAAGAGGTTTAAGGACCAACACAAAGTTAGAGTTAATTAAATCTTACCAAATTACACTAAAATCTCATTATTTCAATGTTGCTTAATTAAAAATAGCGACTATTTCAAAGTCACTGCAATCCCTAACCAACAAGATGCCTTATTACTGTTTAATAAAAGTGCTGAGGTAAGCCGAACCCAGTAAATGCAAAGTCCAGTGGGGGTTGGAGAATTTTTCTTTTTGTTCTTTGGATTTCAAATTAATAAGGTTTTACTGTAGAAGAAGTTCGGGTGCCTGTATGCAGCGATGCCAGCAGCATACTGGCTGCCAAGAAATATAGCTGTGAGATAATTCATCTTTCTCCTCAGCCTGAGAACCTAATGCATCTTCAGCTATAAATTCTAGATTTTTTTTTCTCTAAGATATCCATTGTGTGTTAGGAGCATCTAGTCTATACACACAAAATGAATTTTTGTAAAAGCACTAATCAATCCATCAACCATTTATTTTTAAGAACACTTAGTAGTGAGCTATTGTCTTCAAAATAGGGCACTGGCCCAGCGAGGCCTTCCGTGTGCGGTCAGCCTGGCCTCTGACCCAGTGCCAGTGGGAAATCCAGGCATTCTCACATGGCCAGCCTTCTCTTCATGGCCAGCTGCAGCAGTTTTTCCTGCCCACTGGGGTCTTTTGGCCAGTCGCTGCTCTGGTTCCACATCAAGCTCACTGTGGCTACAGAGCCCCACAGAGCTCACCTCACCATCTGGCTGGCCTCACCCATGTCCCCAGGGCTACCTGCTGCTGTTCCTAATGCTTGCATGGGAGCTCAGCTGGGGCTCAGATGCCAGGCCTGTCTGTGCATTTATCTTCCCAAACTGGTGTCCCTGCCTGGGCACAGCTTTGATTAGCATGGGCCATTACTGTCTAGAAGACAGGAGACTCTCAAAAGGATGACCGTCACTTTGGGGCCATCTACAGTTGCACAGAAATTAATGAACATCTTTGAAATTTGAAGATTCATTATCCTCTCTTTTGGTGCAAATAGCTACTTTAAAAAGACAGGTACAAATTGTGCTGGGAAAAGGGATTTATCATTGAAAGAAGCTGTCTTAGCATCCTCTGTCCTTATTGCTTCTTCCCCAATGGTCTGTATAACTCTGTGCATTAGTTGGTGAGGGCCGCCATGACAAAGGACCATAGGCTGGGTGGCTAAACCAAAGTACTGGGGGCTCAGAGCCTGAAATCATAAGGTCAAAGGGTTGGTTTCTTCTGAGGCCTCTCTGTTAGGCTTGTTGTGCCTTCTTTTCCAGTGTCTTCACAAGGTTTTTCTGTGTCTGTCCTAATCTTCTCTCCTGGATATAAGACCACCGTCATGTTGGATTTGTGCCCTGACACATGACCCCATTTTTACCTTAATGACCTCTTAAAATGATGTGTCACCAAATGCAGTCACATTTGGAGGCACTGGGGTCAGGAATTCACCCTGTAACTTCTGGAGGGACACAGTTCATCCCCTAACACTTAGGGACTGGCATAATCTTTACAGAGACTAGAATTTAGATTTAGTAGTTTGAAGGAGCATCAAGTTGTAGGTGATATATGGAATATAAAAATACTCAAAGTCCTTTAAATACAAATACAAATTAAATAAAATTATTGTTTCTACAATGCATAGAGGTCATGCTGTGCTCCTTAGTCTCATTTGTTGATAGACTACTTTTATATTTACAGAACTGCCCATGACATTTTTTGCTTCCACATAAGAGGTTATACAGAAGGAAAGTTTTTCTCTTACATGGCAGTAGTACTTCAATTCAATTCTGTTATCAACTTCCTTATAACTATATCAAAATAAGTTATAGCAATTAATTTTTATAGCATTTTAGAAAATTCTTTGCTAGCCAGGTATGGTGGTATACACTTGTAATCCAAGCAACTCCAGAGGCTGAGGTAGGAGGATCATTAGTTCAAGATCAGCCTGGGTATCTGAGTGAGACCCTGTCTCAAAATAAAAAATAAAAAGGGCTGGGCGTGGTGGCGCATGCCCGTAATCCCAGAGGCTCAGGAGGCTGAGACAGGAGCATCGTGAGTTCAAAGTCAACCTCAGTAACTTAGCAAGGTACTAAGCAACTCAGTAAGACCTGTCTCTAAATAAAATACAAAATAGGGCTGGGGATGTGGCTTAGTGGTTGAGTGCCCCTGAGTTCAATCCCTAGTACCTAAATAAATAAATAAATAAATAGGGCTGGGGATCTCGCACAGTGGTAGAATTCTCCTGGGTACAACCCCCAGTACCACAAAAAATAAATTAAAAAATTCTCTTTGCTAATTCTTAACAGATTTCATGCAGTAGTTATAAAAAGAGTTGGAACCCTGTCATCATGAGACAATAGGCTTGTTATTTTAAAAAGCATCTCTTTTGCTATAATTCACAAGATTTGTCATAGCACTTCATTTTTCCCTTCGAACAACCTAGACCTCTTCCCAGCACCCCACATTTCTTTTAGCAAATTCTCCATTACTGTCATTCATTGTGCTAAGACTGGGTTAAAGTCCTGAAGAAAATAAAAACTGAAGCACTTGTGGAGAGCTGCAGGCTGACCCCCCCTCATTTAGCTTCCTCCACATCAGTTCAGATCTCAAGACTCAGCACTGTGGGAAGTGGCCCAAGCTCCTGCCTGGCCCCAGGTGTGAAGCCATGCTCCATCCTACCTCTGGATCTCCTCCCTGGGTCGGTAGCTGTCTGCACTGCCTTACAGTTGGTACCTGAGTCCCTGAAAGGCCTCAACCCCTTTCCTGACTCCTTGCCATATTTCTGACTTTTCTCAGGTCACAGGAAGCAAGTGTTTTGATGTTTGGAAGGTTGTTAAGACTGGAGACACCTCAGCTTTGACTTCTGTTCTTTTAAGGTAATCCTGGACAGTCTCACTTGAGTCTGTGTGGGCGTTGCCAGCCAGCACTCTGGTCGCCCAGTTATTTCCCTCCACCAGGAAAGACCCATCTCCTCACACGTCCATGCCTGAGGCCTCCAGCTGGACTTCCTGCTTCTCCCCTAGTGCCAGGGCCTACTGTGTGATGGACACCTCTGGGGCTGGGGCAGAGCCAGCCTGAGCTCCACACTCTTGCCCACCACCCCCTGCCTAGGAACTCCCAAAACCCAAGAATCAGGCTACCAGTGAAGAGGACCCTCTATCTACCAACAAGGTGAGAAGCGCTGTGCATTAGCCACATCCCCCGCAACTCCAACCCCATAGCTTTCCAAGCTCCTGACCCTGCAGAGGCAAAGAGCACATGGTGCAAAGCTGACTGGCCCCCAAAGCCAAGTCAAACCCTGTCCCTACCCTTGCGTGACCTCTGACAGCTCTCCCTCAGCCTAGACCTGACATCCATCCCCACAACCATCTCTGGCCAAGGAGCATCTTCCTAAAGACCCCACCCTATTCCTGCTCCTGCAGACAAGGAAGCACATTGTCAAATTCTGGTAAAGTATCTAACAAGGTTAAGATGTTGAAAACTAGCTATTAGGCACAAAAGATATCTTTGTTAAGTAGCTGGATTAATAAATGGACAGAAACTTACTGAGATATGTGATACTGAACTTCTTATTTAGACATCAGCTCTCATCACCATATTAGCAAATCAGAGGCAGCATAAGCAATGGCCAGGAGGGTTTGGACACAGCTCATTAGACTTAGCCAACCATTCCGTTCCATGTGGAGCCCTTGGGATATTCAGCTGTTGTACAATGGTGCCACCTGATGGCTATTTGTGGAATAACCCTCTAGTAGCTTCTACCCAAGTCTTAAGAGGGAGGCTGAAATTTTGAATTGTGTCAAAATGAAAAGAATGAACATTGGTATTCACCTCTCTTGATTTTTGGGGGGAGAGGTACGGGGGATTGAACTCAAGGACACTTGACCACTAAGTCACATCCCCAGTCCTATTTTGTATTTTATTTAGAGACAGGGTCTCACTGAGTTGCTGAGTGCCTTGTTTTTGCTGAGGCTGACTTTGAATTGTGATCCTCCTGCCTCAGCCTCCTGAGTTGTTGGGATTATAAGCATGTGCCACCATGCCCAGTTATCTTGATTTTTATCTCTATAAAAATAAACTATCTCAGTTATATCTACTATTATGGAAAGATACTTATACTTAAAATTTGGAGATCTGTGTTCAAATTCCATTTTGGCAACTTACTATTTATAGGACTTGGGAAAGCTACTCAGCATCTCCATTGCTTACATGGAAAAGGAGAATAATATTAGGACTTGTGAGGGTTACTTGAGATCACACGTGCCACTGCGAGCGTGGTGCCTGATGGGGCGCAAACCTCGGTCCTGGTCCTGAAGACATCCTGCAGGAGGCTCAGAGGTTCTTTCCTGTATGGGAGGTGCTGGTCTTTGGGTGCCTTCCCAGCAGTGGCTGAGATTGTGATGGAGGTGGGTAACTGCTTGGAGCCCTCTGGCCACAGTGCCAGGGCAGTGCCCACCACCATGCCTGACACTGTCAGATTAGAACTAGCTGTAGGATCAGTTTATCTCCATATACTCCTGCCCAGTGCCAAACGGCAACCAAGTGACGCCTGAGCCTTGGATTCTTCATCTGAAACATGAGGCTAATGTAAAATTAAAACAAACAAACAAAACAAACTTGGTCTTCTGGGGTGTTGTGTTGTGTTGTGGGAGAGGCATTTGGCTACTGCTTTTGCTCTACGTTCCCAACAGAAGAATAATAAAGCACCCTCCTTCTCCTCCCAGTCCCCACCCTGGAGAGGAGGCCACTCTGTGCCTCTGAAGGCTGAGCTTTCTTACCTACAAAACCTCCAGTGAAGAGCTCTGGTGCTCTAGGCCCAAAGCAGAGGGGAGAGGTGACCCCCGAGAGAGGGGAGGAGAGATTACTTCTGGAGTTGAAGTAGGACCATAGTGCCAGGACAAATCGGGGGATGGGGTGTTGGTCTCAGCAAATGGTGAGAAGCTGTGGGGGTACCCAAACTTCTTACAGGAATGGAGCATAAAAATCCAGAGGCTGAGCCTGGACACAATGCCACTGCCTCCAGGGGCCATGGTGACTGAGGCGCCGATCTGTCAACAGCACTCCTGGTGTCCTGAGGCCCAGTGCGCCCTGCTCTGGATAATGCAAAACCCTCTCGGGTCCACAGGAGCCCAGGGAGCAGGAAAGGGCCCCAAACACCACAGATGGGATTTCCTCCAGCCTGGTAGTTGGACCCTGGGAAGCTAAAGGGAATCGATGCCCTTTGTGTCTGAGTGTCATGGAGCAAATCCACACTGCTGGCCTGATACGCGGAATCAGCTGTTGGGAGGAGCCAGTGGCCCTGAGATGCTCTTCAGTGGCCATTGGCTCTCTTTCTTTCCCTCTCCTGGCCCTCGAACACTCCTTTGTTCATTTCTATAGGCTCTGAACACAGAGAACCCACCCAAGGAAAAAAAGGATCAGAAAAGAACTTTCATGATCCCCTTCCTGAGCCTTCAGCAAGTACTTTTCACAGCAGGAAACTGACTCCAGTACCAATGCTTTTGGTGGGCACATGGCCAGTCTGCATGCACACTCTGGGCCTGCTCTGGTCCAGACGCTGAGGAGAAAAACACCCACCAAGATGGAGAGAGAGTCAGGGGCTCATGATGAAGACACCTGCAGCTCTGCAGGGAAGCAGTGCCCCCCTCCTGCTTCAGCTGGCAAGGGGCCCCTGCAGGGCTCAGGGCCCTGGAGTGCTCTGAGCACCCACTGTGACAATCAGCACAGCACAGGGAGGGACAGAGTTCTCCCATGGCCCCTCAACATCCCACCTGAGTGTCCAGAGAGTCCCAAAATGTCCCAGAAGAAAAACAAACTCTACTACAGAAATGCTGGAGAGCCCCAAAGAGCGCAAAACACTCACTCTCTGGGAAACATAAACGGTTCTATTTGCTCTCTGGCACACTTTGCTCAATCCGGAACTGAGAACAAAGAGAAGCTCTGAGAATCATGTTAAGGAGAGGTCCTCTGCCCATCATCTCAGCCAGCTGAGCCTCTATAACACAGTCAGCCACGTTCCTTCCTCCTGGGGCTGCTACCCCCGAGCCTTGCTCTTCTAGTTTCTCCAAGGCTGAGCCTGCATGATGGGGCAGCCTCTGTCCTTGCTCCTGAGCCAGAGTAAGTTCCACTCAGGCCCTTAGTCATTTAAAGCCCTAATGGCTGTACAGGCTGGTCGTGCACATGAGAGGTGTGGCCCTGGCACCTGTCAAGCAGCCCTCAGAGGAGCTGTGGCCTCCACTCCAGGAAGGGCACCCCTGGAATCACGGCTTGCAAGGGCAGCGACTGGCTATGCAATTTCCAGTGCAGGGCTTTGTTCTCACTCCTCGCCACACTCCAGAGTCCTTTTTCAGTATTCTCCCCGAGGACTTCCTGTTAACAAAGGTCTCACTCCAATTCCATGAGTGAAAGAGATCCTTTTGACAAATGAAGAAACTAAAGACCAGAGAGGTTATGGGACTTGTCACAGGTTGCGCAGAGAGAATGCCAGAGTCAGCATAGTGCCTGAGTCCCAAGGCCAGAGTTCTTGTGCTAGGCTTCGGAGTCCTGGTTGTCAGCTCTAGTGTGGTTTGTGAGAATCACCTGGGGAGCTTCAATATCCCCTGCCCAGGACCCATCAATGAAATCAGACTTTCTGGGGGTGGGATCTGGGGGCTGGTAGTTATGAAAATTCTCCTGGTGATTCCCATGCATGCCTTTAAATTTAGGTAGAGAACAGATTCCCTGGCTCCAGATCACGTCCCTGTGCAATCTCAAGAAGGTCACAGCCTAGCCAGGTGCAACAGCACGTGCTTTAATCCCAGTGCTTTGGGAGACTGAGGCAGGTTGATCACAAGTTTGAGGACAGCCTGGGAAACTTGGTGAGACCCTGTCACAAAATAAAAAAGAAAAAGGACTGGGATATAGCTCAGTGTAAAGCACCCCGGGATCAATCCCCAGTACTGCAAAAAGATAAGGAAAAGAGTCTGAGCCTTTCTGAGCCTCATTTGCAAATTGCTGCGTAATGAAGCCCATCTTCCTGAAAAGGAGCAAATAGAAGGACCAGACCATGGAGCTCCTCACAAGATCAAGAGGCAGGCTTTACGAGATGCAGTAGGTAGAAAGTTTGGTAAATATGGTTATTAAATTTGAAGGAATGGCTGGTCATGGTGGTGCATGCGTGTAATCCCAGCTGCTTGGAAGGCTGAGGCAGGAGGATTGCAAGTTCAAAGCCAACTTCAGTAACTTAGTAAGGCGCTAAGCAACTTAGTGAGACCCTATCTCTAAATAAAATACAAAAAAGGGCTGGGGATGTGACTCAGTGATTAAGCACCACTGGGTTCAATCCCTGGTACCAAAAATAAGAAGTAGTGATGGTCATTCTTTAACATGAAGCACATTTGAAATCAACCCCCAACCCATGGGGACCTCTTTCCGACAGCTAGGCCACATCCCAGTGGCAGGCACACAGTACCTGCTCAGTAAACTGGCTTAGTGAGTGCAGGGTGGGAGGCCAGAGTTCTTCACATACATCCTACTAGGTGAGAAAAGCCCGTTCTCCACCAGCCCTTGGTCTTTTGTGGGAGGCTGTTGCATCCAGGTTTCTTCAGCAAATACAGCTGTCCTGAGCAACTTCAGAGTCAGGTGTCTCTGAGCCAAAGCTGATTCCCAAGGACTGTGAGGCACTCCTATAATGTGGAGAAGGCCAGGGTAACACTGCTTCATGGTTCAAAGAAAAGCAAAAAGATCATTTCCTTGGGAAAAAAATATTCATCAAAACAGATCCTTCCCTCTTGGCAAAAACTAACCAAGTTGTTTCCTCCAGTAGACTGAGCAGGGATTTTTTTGGTCAATAACTACTGGACAGGGTCCCTGCAGGGCATAAAGGACTCCTGTGGCAAAGGGTCATCTGAAGAACAGCAGCACAGGGAGCTATGGTGGGTTTTTGAGCAGGAGAGAACTTCACAAACCACTGTGGCCTTGACTCCCTGGTCATAGCAAACTGTTGAGTCCTGTGGTCGCATGCACCTCCGCCTCTCTGATAGCTCCCACCTGCACCCCCACAGCACACCCAGCCCAAATGCCTCTCAGTAGACTTTCTCTTAGAATAAATTGAACACACGCTGAGTGTAAGAGCGTGTGGCTGCATAGACATGGGCAGTTCCGTTTCTTCTGCACTAAGCCCTGGAGCCAGAAGCACCTCCTCATCTTGGAAGATTGTATGAATGGTGGCAGTTGTCATCTTTCTGGACACCTATGGCTTCCTAGAACACTAGTAATCACAGTGACAATCATGCCTGCCCTTTATGGAGAACACCCATGTGATCCAGGTCCTCACCTGATGCTGAAGTTCCCCTGCCTGGCCTTTGGCTACCCTGCGCAGGCTCACTCTGCCCCACAGGCTGGCCTGACTCTGTCCTTTAGCACAAGACGCTTGTGACCTCAGGACATCTGCATGTGCTGGTCCAGCTCTGTGGGATGCCCTTCCTCTCAGTGTCCTCATGGCTGACCTCCACGACTTTACTCAGGTCCCTGCTGCAATATCACCTACTTCCTGGCGCAGCTGCCATGTTCCCTCTTGGTTTGTGTTTTCACCTATCACGTCTAACCCGTGCATTTGTTTCTTTGCCTGTGGTCTGTCTTTGGCCACGCTACCTTTGCTCATGAGCTTCCTGGGAGCAAGGACTTTGTCTCCTCACCACAATTTTCCAATGCTTAGAGCAGGCCTCAGTCAGTCTACCTGGGTGTGAACACCTGCTGGGTCAGTCAGCCACTCCTAGATCAGGACCTTGGCAGACCCAACCCTCTGACACCCAGAGGCTGGAGGCAGTGGCCTGGAAGGCCCAGGGAAAGAACAAAGGAAGAAGCCTGGATCTCCCCTGGATCCTCCCTTCACTCAGGACACAGGCCTTGGCACCTCCCCCAGGAATTGATGCCACAGTCTCTCTGGCTTCTGCTGCCGCCCAGAGGCCGCCTGTGTCTACCCACCTGCCTTGTTTCCTCCCCAGTACTCTTCTCTCTTCTCAATCACCCTCATTCTCCATGTTTCCATGTTTAGAGTCTGTCTTTCATCTACAACCTCACTGTCCCTTAGCAATATCAGGTGAGCAGCTAACGTGAGGCACATGTGTGATTTTACACACATTTGGTCACATTTCAAAAGTAAAAGCCTGCTTCTGCCCTGGGTTCCACCCCCAGTGCTATAAAACACAAAAAAGAAAAGGAAAAAGAAATAGAGAAAACTATTTTTAGCAATTTTTTCTTCACCCAATATCTAAAAGATGTATCATTTCAACCTGCAATCAATGTCAAGTACGAGATATTATATATATATATATATATATATATTTTTTTTTTTTTAACCAAGTCTTGGGAATCTGGTGTGTATTTCACTCACAGCACCTCTCAACTTGGATTCAGCCACATGTCCCTTGCTCCGAGTCTCCTGTGACCAGTGGCCTCCTTCCTCGGTCCCTAGGCCCAGAAAACAGCGTGCAGGAGACCAAGCAGGTGCTCAGAAAGCATTTACTGATGAAGGAAAGTGAAGCATCAGCCTGTGGGTCAATCACAGGTATCTCTAGAGAAGGGGTCCACGGTGGAGATGTGTATATGTGTGCACGAGTGTGAGCGTGAGCACCAAGGTGAACATGTGTGTCCCAGACAGAGTTTGGAGCTCTGGAACGTGGTCACCAACTGTGTATCAGTCCTGTCTCTACCCTTTCCCTTGGGTCTTAGCTGTTTTTCTATAAAAATAGACTAGAGAACCTTCTTGTTAATAGTGTGGGTAGGAAGGTTGAGCGAGAGCACAGGTGAGAGCAGAGGGCACCTACCAGACATGCACACTTCCTTTTCTCTGGACCTCCTGCCTTCCTTCCTTCCCAGCTCACAGGCTGCTGAGAGTCACATGAGATCAGACAGTCTCTGTGGCTGCTGTGTCCCTCACACAGGTCATTGCATTGTCAATAGAGTACCCATCACATGCCAGGCCCTGTGGCACATGGTGACACCTGCCTCCCTGGCTGCTAGCAGTCCCTCAACACACAACAGGGACTCAGAATAAACACCTATTGACTGAATGAATGAATGAGTGTGTCAGTGTTTCCAGAAGTCTCAGGAAGTGAAACCATGGGAAACCTGTAGGGTGAGAGGGACAGGCCAGGCAGCTCTATCCAGGGGCCTGTGAGCTCCCTCCCACCTGTGTCCTCAGAACTGGGCAGCAGCAGTTTTCAGGAAGAGTGGGGGGCCTGCCCAATCTCACTGCTGAAGCAGAGCAGGCTCTTCTGAGGAGCAAATCCTGGCCCCCAGTCTCACAACATTTAGGTCACAGAGTGAGGCCTTGGGGTTTGAATTGTTGTTTTTTGGAAATGGGCAAAAGGCATCACCCAGATTTGTTTCTAAAATGGGCCTGGAAAATGTTCAGGGAAGAATTTATTTTTGCAAGCAGGCTTCTGCCAGACACAGATTGTATCTTCTGGGAAAATGCTAGGTCCTGGCTAATGAGGAGAAAGAGGGCTGGGTGTTTTAGTTCAGGGCTTTTGCTCGCCTGGCTGGGGTCTGTGAGAGTAGCCAGGTCCAGGAAGGGTGGGCTGTGGTGGCCGAGGGGGCTGCAAAGGCACGGCCTGAGCCCCTTCTTTCCCTTCAGGGACTAGGGCAACAAATGGCTCCTCAGCAGTGTGAGAATTACAGGTGGAAATTGAATTGCAGAGCATCAAATCCCAGAGTACAGGAGGAAAGCTCTAAGGAACCCATGCTCTCCATTGGCTGAGGCAGACCTGCCTGCTGGGCCCGATGCCTGCCTCTGTCTGCACTGCTCACATGCTCATTATAAGAGACAGCCCATCAAGGGACCTCTCTGGTTGCCTTGTCCTTCTCCACAGAACAGGCCTGCTAAATGGGGACAGGCTCCCCGTGGGCAGAGGTTTCCCCATCCTAGTGAGGAGTGACAGGTTGCAGAGCAGGCGGGTGCCTAGGGAGTCCTGAAGCCCACAAGGCCTCAAGTACACCTGAGTGGGCTGTGGCATTGAGTCCGCTCACCTCGCAGTAGCTCACAATTGAAAAGAACATCAGGGAGGGAGGCCCGGGGAGAAGACTCCAGCCGAGGAGCACCCCCTTACCTCCCTCTGCCCTATCCTCCTCCCCTGCTCTCTCCTGGGTGCTGGGGTGAAGGGGTGGGTGCAATGTGGCCAGTGCAGAATAGAGACAGCTTTGCCCAGAGGCTGGTCCACGTTAGAAGAGCAGCCTGGGTGTGCTTTTCACCAGGAACAGGGGCCCCTGAGGCACAGACTCCCAGCCTGCCCATTGCTGGAGCCACTTAGTCACTCACCGTCCACTGTGTCCTTGTGTGGCTCCAATAACCACCCCCTCCCTCCAGCGGCTGTGTCCTCTTCGGAATTCCGTGCACAGTCCTGCTTCCCATCCATCCTGCACTGAGAAGGCAGTGAGGGGGGTCTGTAAGCTATTTTCAAGATTTCAAAAAGCCCAAAGGAAATCATACATTTACCTCAATGAGGTTCCCAGACTAAATAAAACATTACGTTTATTTGCTTTGGGCTGGAGTCATATCAACTCAGTGTGGTAACCGTGGTTATCTTGACTGATCAGAAGCACTAATTGGCAGTTAGATGTCTTTGATGAATAAAACTCAAAGAAACAAATTATTATTCAATAAATGTAGTTTGTTGGGTAGATAAAAGCTTTCAAAACATGGAATCCCTTGAGGAAAGAACTAAAAAGGATCTTTTGTGGTGAAAGGGGTGGAAACTTCTGATCTACATGAATGTCATATTTTCATTAAAGCAAAGCACACACATTTTTCCATAGCCCTCTGATGCCAGATTTCTCATTAGTGAATTTGACTTCACAGCATTCCTACAAATAATACATTGTTCATGCCAGCTTTTCCCAGAGAGTGATTCACCAAACATTGCTAATAGGTGTTGCTCAGGAGTTCACAGGAAAGGGTTTGTGATCGAAAAAGATTGGGGAAAACTAGCCGAGCAAAATTAAACCATTGCTTATGGAATTTTTCTGGGCTCTTGATAGACAATATGAATTAAGAAGCCCCAAGAGCGAGATGCACCCCCTGAGGCCAGTCATGGGATCCAATTGTTGTATGAGGCAACTTCTCAAGCAGTAAGTATTCCACAGAACATGCTTGGGGACATGCAGGGCTGTGAAGACAAAGGTGACAAAGACCCCAGTGACAGTCACAGGGACCAACAAAAATAAAGAAGATGAAGATGGGGGAGAGATATTGGAGGGGTGGATGACAGGAAGCGGGTGTTCCAGGAGTCCACACTTCCTCTTTTCCTATTCCCCCTGCAGAATGGAGCTGGGAACGGGTGGGAAACTGGTGTGGCTGACAGCCTGCATTATCCCAGAGACCTAGATTCAAAAGAAATAGCTCAAGTGCCTCAGGAAATTTTTGCTTAATTTCATCTCCAGCCCTTGTCATGTCCTCTCCTGTGAACACAGCAGGAAGTGGGGGAGTTACTGGAGGAGCAGCCACAGTGCTTAGCACAACCCACTGGATGGGAACCACCATGCATCCTACCTGCGCCTCCCTCCTTCCGTCCTCTCCTTTCCCTTGGGGCCATCCCAGCAGCTCCTCTGGACTGGATTGGCAGTAGACCACACAAAAACACTTCTTGGCTTGTCAGCAGCACAAAGGACATGATTCTCCACGTGCAACTATGGTGGTAGCTATGACATGAAATACTAAGTGACACACCCAGATGTTTTCCCCACACAATCCTGAAGGTGCAAGAATCTGAAATAGCGCAGAGAAGGCCAACGGTGGCAGGTCACAGGTGTGCCGCTTGTGAGGCCTCCTCCAGGTAGATGTATAGCATGAGGTCCAGTTAGATCTATGGACCTCCTCAGGGAAGAGAGCAGAGCATCCATCTACTCAGGAAAGGAGACGGTGCCTCGAGGCGGGCAGCCAAGTGGGGAGGAACAGGAAGACAAGGAAAGAGGGATGGGACCTATATTCAGCTCCTACAATATGCAGGGCCCTTCCACCTGGATCCTTTTATTTCCTCCTCATTGATACCCAGGAATGTAGGTTTATTTTCTCTGTTTTACAGATGAGAAAAATCAAGGCCCAGCAGGCCCATGGATAATAAACAAGTAGTCTGTCTTTCTAATCCCACAAGCTGCCCCGGAGACCAGATTTAAGGAAGGTGGTTGTTCAGACAGGAATTCTGTGAAAAGATCCCAGAAAACACAGCTGAGGAACTGAGAAGGGAGGCTGCGGTCATGGCTCAGTGGTGGAGTGCTGGCCCAGCACGTGTGAGGCACTGGGTTCCATCCTCAGCACCACATAAAAAAAAAAAAAACAAATAAAATAGAAGAAGAAAGAAAGAAAGAAAGAAACTGAGCAGGGAAGTTTCAGGAGGAGGCCAGGAGGTGCATGTGTGGCCCTCACTTCCCCAGGGTCAGAGGCAGAGAGTGTGAAGCAATGGCAGGACCAGCGAGAAGATGCAGACAGACCCCCAAGGATTTGGGCAAAAAGAGGCCAGTGACCATCTGGGTGGTGGCATTTGAACTAGCACAGGCTCAACAACAGGATGTGTTCAATGAGATTTTAAAACTGACTGGAAATGATTGGAAAGCTTCATATTCTAGAAGTGATTTCTGCTAGTGCTTTCTATTTGCCTAGAACTTTTAAGTTAGCCCTATGGCAATTTTTTATCTGTATTCTCAATCTTTTCATGTTAACAGTCCTGGAAGTTGAGGGGGAGGTAATTAGTGTTTCTGAAAGATAAGAAAACTGAGGCTCAAGAGAGTGGGTGAAAGGTATCATTTATGCCTGACCACTGGCTGATGATTGGCAAAATTCCTCACTTCTGTATGTATTCCATACTTGAAGTATAGAAATACTTCAGGAGAAGTATGATATCTACTTTTGGAATAGCTCTAAGATGAGCCATTTGGTGACAAAGAGCTGAGCCCAGTGGTAGATCTAGAGCACCAGTTGCTCAGCATGATAGTCCTGGTTTCTTCTCCTGACATGCCATTTCTAGATGTAACGTAAGAAGTCACCTTCTATAGGTTTCAAAGACTTTACACACCAAAGTAATGCCCAGAGACACTGAAAATACTTCCTAATGTACCAAGAACTGGGCACCAAAAGTCACATTGACCAGCATTCGCTGACTTCATATGCTAGCTATCTTCCACCCAGGCCATTTCTGGAATTTACCCAGAGGTCTTCTGGAACCACAAGCAGATGACTGTTCAGTAAATTGACCCTGGCATTAACGGTAAATTTAACGCTAGCGCTTCTTCCCAGTGACCTCATTTGTTGAGTCAGACTTAATTCTATCACAGTCTTTCTGAACTCAAGAATCCAAGGGTGGTGGGTCCCTGAGGCTTTCTCAGATTGAGCCCTGGACCCGATCACCCTAAGTGATGGGAAAAAATTCCGTCCATCAGCTCAGTGAATTCCACCAGGTACTTTGGAATGCAGACATTAATTCATCCTTAATTTTCAGTGAGGGTTGTCATCAAATGTTGGTAGGGTTGAGTGAAATTGAAGTTAATCTGAGAGGAAAAACATTCTAAAATCTCTGATAGGGACAAGCAGCCAATTTAAGGCAGTAGACTTCAGGGGCTCTGTGATTTCTTTCTGTTATTGACACCACTGCCATTCCATGGGAACAGAAATGGACTGATTACAAAGTTCATTATCATGTTACTTCAGTGACAGAGTGCCCAGCATTTTAAGACAGGAGAATGGAGAGTTATAGTTATCAAGTCACTAGTGAAGATAAGGGGGGGAGGGGACCAAGAAGATAAGTTAAAATAAATAAGCACTTTGGAACCCACATCAGGCAAACAAGTCTTTTTAATTAAGAAAGAAATTTAAAGCATGAAATAAGAGCAAAGGGGCTTAAAGACAATTTCTATCAGTGTGAGGTATTTTCAGGAAAGAATTAGGGCAACTGGGGATTATTATTTTCTTAAGCTTTTGATTGAAATCTCAGACTTTCATCCCTTCTGCAGTTAGAAAATCAAGACAGGAGTGGCTCAATTTCCAGTAAGGGGAAACAAAAGGCCAAAAATAACCTGGGACTATTGAAATTCCTGGGGGATGTTAGTGGGAAGGAGATGGCTGTTCAGCCAGGCCTTTGAATACCCCAGTTTTTCCTACTTAGCTTTACAGCGTGGCCACGAGGCACATGGTCTAGCTTGACCCCACGCTTTCCACCTGGGGGCTGCACTGGAGTTGGGCTCTCCCCGGGGCTGAACCCAGGCGACCCTCCTGCAGGCCTAGGGCTCAGCACTTGGCTCAGCACTCCCTCCTGCTGCCTGGGACTGCTGTCTCATGGCACCATCCTCTCATCTCCCTGGCACGAGAGCAAATTCCCAAGGCAGGAGGCCCTTTTCTTTTTCTTTACAAATATCCACACACAGTGTTGCCAATCTTGGCTTTTGAACAGCATAGGTAGGTTACCTCCTGGCAAGGTAAAAAGAATCCATTAAAGTTCAGAACTTCTTTTTTTTTTTTTTTTTTAAACATTCTATTTCTACTTTACCATTGGAAAAAAATTTCTTGGCTGTGTAGGAGTGCTTTGTTAGGTCCACACTATGGAGTATTACACAACAATTAAAAAAAACAAGACCTGTATCAACTCATGGGAGGGAGTTCCATAATGGATCTATTGTCAGTGAGCAAAACAAATGGCAGAGAATTGTATGTCGTATGATCCAATTTTTCTGTAACAACAACAAAAAGGAATAATACCATGGAGCGTGGTGGCACTCGCCTGTGATCCCGGAGACTCGGGACACTAAGGCAGCAGGATCTTAAGTGTGGCGAGTCACAGTCATTTAGCAAGACCCTGTCCCAGAATTTAAAAATAAAAATAAAAAGGGTTGGGGACGTAGCACAGTGGCAGAGTACTGTCCCAATACTGTGGGGGGGGGGGGGGGGGGATTTAGGGGTGGGCAGGGAATGACCTCCTATGGGTGACTTTGTTTGAATGAAAAAGAAGAGTATTTTCAATTGCTATTAACTTGGGCAAAGGGACCAAAGGAACGTTAAAAAAAAAAAAAAAAAACATTTTAAAGAAAGCTCTTATATTAACAAGCACAATGTATGCATCAGTGTAATACTCGTTTGAAAGTAAAATTTAAAATATACAGACGGTCAGCCTTAGAGTTTTAACATAATTGTGGCACAAACACATTGAGATCCCTCCTGCCTATAAATGAGGACAGAGGGACATGAGGGTGGGAGTTCTGACCTGAGGAGGCGCAAGGGTCAAAAACAGGGCCAGGCTTCCTCTCCTGCTCCCTCTTCCTGCTGAAGCCTTCCTCCAGCCTTGCTGGCTCTCTTCCCTGGGCTTTCCCCACTCCCACCTTTTCCCTCCCACCTTCCTCCCTCTCCTTTGCCTCCCGGGCACTTGCCTGGGCTGTGGTGGAGCCTCTTCTCCACCCAGGCCCAGAGCCGTGAGCCTCTGGAAAGAGTGCTGAGCTGTGTCTCTCGTTCCTCCTATCCCTCTCTGGATCTGGCAAGATACGTGACTCATTCAAAGTCACAAAATGTGTCACCCCAAAAAACTAGCCTAGGACCCGATTCCCCAAGGAGAAGTGGGGTCTTTCTCTACTGTACCAGTGACTGTAGGATAGATGTGGGATGGTTTCCTGACTGTTCAGGTATCCCTGCCAAGGGACCTTGCATGGAAGAGCTCAGAGCTGAGTTCATCTGTTCATGAAGGGGCAGCTGCCGGCCCCTGCCTCCTGGAGCCCATTACTGCTCTGCCCAATTTTCATTTTCCTGTCCAAAGACCCTGTGAGCCCAGGCGGCCAAGAGACCCATAGACCCCGTGCTGGCCTGGGGAGCACTTCAGGCTGGTGCTCTCGTTGTGCCTCAGAAACTCGTGCCTGAGCAGTGGCACATGCCCATAATCCCAGTGCTTCACGGGGCTGAGGCAGGAGGATGCAAGTCCCCGGTGAGCCTCAGCAACTTAGCGAGACTGTCTCAAAGAGAAAGGGCTGGGGGCAGCGCCCTGGATTCGATCCCTAGTACTAAGAAATTAAACTGAGTGATGGTCTCCCCAGGTGCCCGGACTCCCCCTGGCTTGTGCTCTCCCTTCCTCTGGGCCATCTTTGCACCTCCTTGGAGTTGCTTCAGTGGAAGTCACCCGGCAGAGGTGATCCTGCCAACACCTGCTTCCCACCTACCACGAGAACTCAGAGGAACTTCGGGGGTCCTCCAGAAAGCCCTGCAACACCCCCTCTCCCCCCATGCTCTGGGTCTCAGCAGATGTCCTCTTCTGTTGATTTACACAAGCCATACACCAAGCAAAATCTTGACACTTCCTTCCCCTTCATTCTCTGGGAATTTAGAGCCAAACCCTGCCAGCATCATCTCTTAAACCTCCCTCTAGCCGGTCCAGGTCCTTCCATTCCTGTCCAGCTGCTCTTGTCTCCTGACTGGAGCAAGGCACAGGTTCTGGCTGCAAGGCCCGCTTCACTCGTGCCTCCCTCCCATCCACCTGAATGGGGACGTCTGGAGGGGGCCAGGGGCATGGCTCCTCTTCCATCTCTTCAGTAACTCCCAGGCAGCAGGGACTGAGAAACCCCATTCTAGGCCATTCTCCACACATCAACCAGTGTTCCGGAACACAGATCTGATCTGTCGCTCCTCCCCTTAAACACTCCTCGAAGGCTTCCCAGATGGTTCTCTCATCCAGACCCCCAACCCCCAACTCTCCTGAGAAGAGTTCCCTTCCACTGCCTGCCCTCTCCTCCGTGTTCTTCTTTCCCAGAGCCCTGGAAAAATCTCAGGGAATTGTTTTCTTTCTTCACACTTCTCTGTAATTACACATGTATCGGTGTGATTATTTGATTCATGTCCTCCTCAACTCCTCCATGAGGGCAGAACTAGATCCAAATTTGTCATTGTCATAGCGCTTGCTAATCACTCAGGACTTCCGTGGAACTGTGGCTACGTGACTGCAGCCTCTGAGGGCAGTGAGGATGGACGCAGGATTGGGAAGGCCTGCGCCCAAACCCAGGATTCCAGGAAGGGCACTGGAAGAAAGTGGCATCTGAGGACTTTTTCTAACCAGGACACTATGGCGGGGAGGTGTGCTCTGCAGGAAACTGTGTGAACCAGTGTGTGGAGGCAGGGGTCGGGGGAGGGAACAACAAGCAATCCGCAGGAAGTAGTGAGTGGGAGATAATCCCGGGAAAATGGACTGTGGCCAGGTCACACAGGGCCTTCAGCTGTAAGCCCAGGAGTCTTGGCCTGATTCTGTGGGTCACAGGGAATCCTTGAATACTAATTTTATCATGGAGAGGCCCTTACTGGCATTTCCAGTGTTTGTGCAGTAGGCATGTCTTCAGTGAAAAGGACCCAAGCTGATTCAAAGCCAGGCCCTCCATGTGGCAGGGAGGGAAAGTAGGGACCCAGCTGATTCTCAGTGCAGCGCTCTTTCCAAAAGAAAAGAAGGATTGCCTCCATTAGTTGTCAATCTGGTTTTCAATCCTCATTATTCTTTCCCCTTGTTGCTCTCACTAGCCAACCTCCTTTTCTATGTTCGTTATTAGAAAAATATGCTTGCTCATAAAGTATTTCTTCTGGCTCCAGCTCTGCTGGCCCTAGTTGCTTAGAATGCCTGGCTTCTGGACCTAACTCTGCCACTTTCATGCAATGGAACTTCCAGTCGGTCCTTCCCCTCTGTGTCCTTCAATTTCCAGGCTGTGCTGCTACTCTCAGGCTTCCAAGAGCATCACTGTAGGGGAAATCCTACATAATGCAGAAGAACGTGCAAAAATCCTGTGACATCTTGGAGCTAATAATTACACTCATTAGTTAGGCCCCAAAATGGCCATGAAGACCATTGTGGGAACTCAGACTGTAACTCCCAGGTGAGCCTAGCCAGCTATTTCTAACACTATTTTTAACACCTGCCCTCAGATGTTGCAAAGAGCCAAATGTTGGTGTCAGTCACCAACTATAACTCCATTTACGTCAAGATTCTGAGGGAGTTATTGGTGGCCTCTGTCCATGCAAAAGATCAAAGAGGAGAAGTACACAGACTGAAGTCAGTCATCCCTCCTCTTTAAACCCTATCACATCATATTGTCCCCAGGGACTGACTCTATACCTCCTTAAAGAATTTGTGAGTCATTTATTTTTTCTGAAAACCGTTACTCTACAAATGAAGGAATTCCCATAGCAACCATGTTATGTTGTGGAACCTAAAGAAAGAAGTACAGTGAGGGCGTCCTAGGATCCAAGCTCCCCTTCACCCAAGTCTGAGCCACCAAGACACTGGCTGAACCTTCAGGTTTCAGCTGAGATGGGAGCTAGAAAGGAGCATAGGGACTGAGAGGATGACCAGAGTGGCCAGTGCAGGAGCCAGGCCTGCACCCCTTCAGCAGGGGAGCCTGAGAGGGCAGCCACTGTGGAATCAGCAGCAGGAGCATCCCTGCCCCCTGGAAGTAGCTAGGCCTTTAACTGGCCCCCGCACTTCCCCAGCTTGCTCTGGGAAGACCTCTCTCCATTTCCATTCCTCCCATCTCACCTTCCTTTTTTCCCTCTTATCAAAAAGCATCCCCATCCCTCCCGACTGACTGGGGAAAGAACTGGAAAGACCACCTCAGGTCAGAGTTGGCCTCACAGGAAGAAACCTGGCTGGGGTGCTCTCTCCAGTTGAGCAGAACCAGATGGAGACAGCCTCCCCAGTAGCAGGGTGAGTGGGGACTTGCCTGGGACCTTCCAGGTCCCTGGAGAGAAGTGCCCCTCTCCCCACAGGCCCCATTGCTGCTCCTCTCCTCCCCGTCCACAGGTGATCCACTAGAATAAACTCAGGCAGGCACCTGCTTATAGCTGCAGGGACTTCTATGGGGTGGAGGGGTCCCTGGCAGACAAGTGGCCAAGATGACTTTTACCTCCTAACACAGGCTGCCAACATTTCTCCCCACCCACAGTTCCAACCCGGAGCCTTCAAGGCACAGAGACGTTAAGGGCGGGAAGTATGGGAGCTGAGCTGGCCTGCTGAAGAAGGTAGGTGCTTTCCCACGCCTCGGGCTCTCTCCTGCCTCCCACCCTGGCTGTCCTCTCTCTCACTCTCTCTCCTGTTTGACTTGGTCCATGCCATCTGCCTGAGCGTCCCTGCCATTCATGCCTACCCTATGCACCACTACTCAGGACCCCAAGATGGCCTTTGTCACACCCCAGAACCAGTCACATCCCCTTTGCTTTAGAGCTTCGCACTAGGAACCCAATGGAAGGAAATGACAAGATTACAGGCTGTGTGGGGCATGGTCTCTCCAGCACTCCCACCCCCTCCAGGCTTCCCTGTCTTAACGGCAGAGGGGGCACCCTGTGCCATCTTAGCCAGGGGTGAATGTTTCCCTCTTCCCCTGGGGACAGCCCCTCACCCACAGCAGGTGTTCCACCTGGAGGCTGGGCTTACCCACCCTGAGGACCTGGGAAGGATGGGAGGGAAGCAGGAGGAAGCACAACCAACCCTAGGGGAGGGATAAGAAACCACCAACTCCCCTTACCTGTTTCCTGCTCCAACCACCCAGAGCTCTAGGCTGCAAATCCCAGATGTTCTAGGTGGTTTCATTTGTGGAATGGCGGATGATCACACCTAAATGCACCTGGACCAGCATGTCAGGTACACTAGCTTCTTTCCTGCTCTGCTCTAAGTGCTAACCACATGTGCTGGGTCTTCCAGCCTTTTCCTCGCGGCATGCATGGTTCGCTGCACGCCATGCTAAAGAAAAAGAACTGTGAGAGACCCTCACTGCTATCCATGTTTCAAGGGAAGGCATTGCAGAGGACTTCATGTATACCTCCATCTCAAGCTCCACGGTCACTGCTCTTGGTCGTCCCCATTCTTCTTGAAAGTTTCTTCCCATTTGTTCATTTTCTTGTACTTTGTACATGTCCTCAGCTCCACACTCTGTTCATTGCTGGGGAAAAGAGAAGACAAATTCCTGCCTCAAGTTCAAGCAACTGTTGCTGAGAAAAGAATATCTGCCTGGGGGGATGTCCAGTGGCTGCCAAGGAGAAGGGCTGGTGGACCCCACTTCCCTCCCTTGCTGGGACGTGCTTTATTTACTTACCGGAGTCAGGTTTAACAGGGTCCATTTAGGATGCTGTTATAAAAGAACCACAGACTGGGTGGTATATAAACAATAAAAATTATTTCTTAGAGTCCTGAAGGCGGGGAGGTCCAAAGTCAAAGTGCTGGTTGTCTGATATATGGTGAGGTGAGGTCTCAATTTCTGGTCCACAGACAGCAGTCTTGTCACTGTAGAAATGACTAGGACTTAGGAGCTCAGAGATAGGCAGAGCCAGCCCTGCCACTTCCCACATGGGTAGGTCAGTCCTGAACTTCCTTGACTGCAAAATGGTAATAAGAGTGTCTACCGCATGGATTGCTGCATGGATCACAAACCACATACATAAAACCAGAATAACAGATGACAGCCTCTAGGACCAGGGTAGAGCCTATCATGTTGCGCATGCACAAGAGCTCTGGGTTCAATCCCCAGCACAAAACAAAAACAACCAAACAAAACCCACAAATGACAGGGTCCCTCTCATAAAGGTTTTTGAGAGAAGCTCTTAAATATAGAAACTTAAATATTGAAACCTCCAGAAATATTCTTCAGTCAGCAAATGTCGTTTGAACACCTCTAGGGGGGTGCTGGGCCTGGGAGTACCTGAGAACAAGGGCACAACAAAGGAGTAGGGAAGAGATGAGCGGAAATGAGTGGGTTCAAGCCCGAGAGGCCAGGATGTGGCTGCTCAGGCAGCACTTGCTCCAACCTAAGCACAAAGTCACAGGTGGGACACATCTTCCCCGCCCTTGAGATGGGGGTGGAGTTGGGGTCAGGAGGTCCCTGCAGAGGTTCACTGATGGACTGAGCCCAGAGGGACATGGGTTCCACCAATGGGTCCTATGTCTGCCAGAATGGACATTTTGATTTGAAGCCAAGGAGGCCGACTCTAAGGCTCTAAGGAGGGAAACAACTCCCCGACCAGTGACCCAGGAAGATGAAGAGGGAATGGAGCCCAGGGCTGGACTGGCAGGAGTTCCACACCCAGGCTGGGTCCAGGAGGCGGATCCCTGGAGCAGGGAGGAAGAGTGATAGACAAGGCTGGGCCGAGGCCGCCCTGGCATGCACGTGATGGCAGGGAACGAGCCTAAAGAGCCACATTTGAGTCTGACAGACCGGCAGGCATGGGACTTTAAGCTGAACCTAAGGCTTCAGATAGGAATTCACTATCCCTATCCACACAGTGAGCCTGGAAGGCTGTCCTGCTTTCAAAAGAGGAGAGGAACTGCCATGTTGACTCTAAGTTCCTTTTTTTGTTGTTTGTTTTGGTACTGGGGATTGAACCCAGGGGTGCTCTACCACTGAGCTATAGCCCCCAGTCTTTCTTTTTTTTTGAGACAAGGTCTTGCTGAATTGCACAGGCTAGTCTCCAATTTGTGATCCTTCCGCCTTAGCCTCCCTGGGCTGAGATTATAGGTGTGCACCACTGGGCCTGGCCTTTTTAAAATCATTTTTAATAGACTATATTTTACAGCAATTTTAGGTTCGCTGTAAAACTGAGTAGAAGACGCAGTGATTTTCCATATCCCTTACTCCCACACATGTACAGCCTCCCTCATTGTCAACATCCTCCACAGAGTGGTACATTTTGGGTTTTTTGTTGTTGTTGTTTTTGTTTTGTCTTTGATTTTTGGTACCAGGGATTGAACCCAGGGGCACATAACCACTGAGACACATCCCCAGCCCTTTTTTAAAATTTTTATTTTATTTAGAGATAGGGTCTCACTAAGTTGCTTAGGTCCTCGCTAAGTTGCTGAGGCTGGCTTTGAACTTGTGATCCTCCTGCCTCAGCCTTCTGAGCTGCTGGGATCACAGGTGTGCACCACCACACCTGGATCAGAGTGGCCCATTTGTGCCCTACATTGGCATATCATTATCACTCAGAGCCCATTATCACCCAGTTGACAGTAGGATCCACTTTTGGTGTTGTATATCCTATAGATTTGAACAAATTTATAAGGACATGTGTCTACCATTATAGTGTCCTCCAGAGTAGTTTCAAAATACACCAAGAACTCCTAAAACTCAACAAGAAGAAAACAAGCTCAATCTAAAAAATTGGCCAGAGACATTAACAAATACGGACGGCAAATATGCATATAAAGAGATGCAGAACACCACGTGTATCAGGGAGATGTAAACTAAAACAGTACACTGCACACCTATTAGAGAGCCTAAAATCCAGAACACTGACAACACCAGATGCTGGCCAGGACATGGCGCAACAGGAACGCTCGTCCATGGCTGGTAGGAATGCAAAATGGTGCAGCTACTTTGGCAGACAGCCTGGCAGCTTCTTAAAAACTAAACATGCTCTTACTATGTGTCCCAGTGTCATGCTCCTTGGTAGTTCCCCAAAGGAGGTGAAAACCTATGTCCACACAAAACCCACAGGTCACTGTTTACAGAAGCTTTATTCATAATCACCCAAACCTGGAAACTACCAATAAGTCCTTCAGAAGGTAAGTGGATAAATAAACTGTGAGACATTCAGATCATGAAATAGTATTTGGTACTTAAGAAAAATTAGCTACCAAGCCATGAAAAGACAGGGAAGAAACTTAAACGCATATTACTAAGTGAAAGAAGCTAATCTAAAAAAAAGTCAAGTACTGGATGATTGACTATGTGACATCCTGGAAAGGATACAACCACGGAGACAGTAAAAAGATCAGTAGTTGCCAGGGATTTGGGGAGGAAGGAATAAACAGGTAGAGCATAGAAAATTTTAGGACATGGGGTTCCTTTATCAAAGATTAAGTGCTGCAACCCAGATGTCCATCAGTGAATGAACTGATAAAATAAATGTGGTATCTCTGTACATTGGAATAGTGTTCCACCTCAAGAAGTATTGAATTGCTGGTGCAAGCTGCACCCAGGAGGAACCTGGAAAACCTTAGGCTAGGTGAAAGGAGCCCCACATAAAAGGTCACACAGCACATGATTCTATTTCATGAAATGTTCAGAATATATGAAGCCATAGAGATTCCTGGATGCCAGGGACTGAGCTGGAGGTGGAACAGGGAATGACTGGTTCATGGGTGCAGCATCTACCTTTGGGGTGATGAAAATATATAAGTGGAAGTTGCACAGTATAGTGAATGTCCTAAATGCCACCAAATTGTACACGTTGAAGTGGAGATTTTAGGATTTGATGTGATCTGAATTTTTAAAAAAGTTTTCAGATGAAGGAAGAAAGATGAAAAGATGCACTGGATGAACTACTGCCTGCAGCAGGCAGGCGGGGTCCTCAGGAGGGTGGCTTACTCCTAGCTGCTGGGGCACTGTTCCAGTCAGGCGCAATGCCAGCCGCACCCCACTCCTGACTGATAGGGCAGGAAAAGGGCCCAACCCCTTTGCCCCTCTGCAGCTCTGGGGGGATCTCTTAGCTTCAGTGCCCTGAGAAGGACCCCTGAGCCCTTGCTGAGACTGCACTGCAGCCCGACTCCTCCTTGTGGCCATGCCTGTCCTTCCTCTCTCCTCCCCTTCCCTTCTCCCCTCTTGGGGATGCCAAGAATTCTCCCTAACAAACCTCTTTCGAACTAACCTCAGTCTCTGAGTCAGCTCCCCCAGTGTGCTGGGTGTGAACACTCTTCATTCACACGCAAAAACAGTGAGGCCACAATTCTGACTGCCTGGGGACCGGGAGGCTGGGTCCTAGTCATTGTCCTCCAGCAGGACAGACTGCAAGGGTGCCTCCAGTGGTGCTGTTTTTATCATCTGAGGAGCAGGTTTCCAGAGGGGCCCTGTCATGGCATTTCAGTTTCACAGTTGTTCTGGGATTGCTGCCAGGACAGGGCCTCTGCCTGGGGGGAACTTTGGAAAGAGGTTCACAACCACTCTGGTCCCCCAGGTTACGATTTTCCAAGGCTTTTAAAAATAGAAGTGTGAAAGCCATTTAATTGCCAAAAAGCTGTAAAGTTCTGGCTTCTATGGGCAGGGCCAAGTTGCAAACACAGCCTTGGAGATTCCGGAGGAAAACAAGCCTGCTTCCCCCTTGCCTGTGACTCAGACGTGGCAGACACATTTGGTGAGTGTCATAGTGTGCCAAGCCTAGAGTCACGTGCTGGCCATGACCACTGGACAGTGGGTGTGGAAGAGAGGCCAGCTGCTTGTACTATAATTACACAGGCCAGTGGAGGTTTCCGAAGCAGCCGTCCCTGCCACTGTCTTCTTTGATTAATAATCCTAGTAAACGAGGTAGAAGTGGGAGTCACAGAGCCTGGGCCCTCAGAACCTGGCTTTAGCATGGGGTGAAGTCACAACCTCAACATTTCTGCCAAGAAGAAGACACTAGGCTGGGTGCAGTAGTGCACACCCATAATCCCAGCAACTTGGGAGGCTGAGAGGCAGGAGGATCCTAAGTTTGAGACCAGCCTCAGCAACATAGTGAGGCCCTAAGTAACTTAGTGAGGGTGAGGTTGTGGCTCAGTGGTAAAGCACACCTGGGTTCAATCCCCAGTACCAACAAGAAGAAAGAGAAGAGTAGGAAGAGGAAGTACGGGAGGCACTCAGCAGAACCACCTATTTCCATAGGTCCAAGTAGGTTTCTTTAAAAAACATTTTAAGATACTTGTATAAAGAAGGATATGCATCAAGAATTTTCTTAACTGCAGCAAATTGACATATGTGACATTTTGCAGAATCTGAGTTGACACTTTAGATTATGAGGGCAGTGTTGGCTGAGCACATGATGATGTAAACCAGATGTCCTTGCAGAGGAGAATGAACCATCTTTCCCAAAACTGTAAAAGTCTTCCATTCTCATACAGTGACTGATGAGCAAATGAAAAACCATTTTTGTGTCTTCATTAAAGATTCCCAAGGGACTGTGGATGTAGCTCAGTGGCAAAGCATTTGCCTAGCATGTGTGAGGCTCTGGGTTTGATCCCCAGCACTGAGAGGGGGGAAAAAAGAATCCTGAAAACTTTTCCTGCCTGAAAGTTATAATACTGAAACTTCTATGTGCACTTGAAGGAATGAATCTGTTTAGCTGAAAAGATGTACTGCAGATTTCATTTTGCTACTTGGCGAGGCTTCCCCCCACTTACAAGAGAAAGCAGTTGATAAAATGCTACACCAATAACTCAAAATAGTAATACTTTGATGATTTGGAAGCAACATAAACGATGCTTTAGAGTGGGTGTCAGTCACTTTTGTGACTCCCCCACGCTGGGCTCACTCTCTTGGCCATGTACCTGGAGGGTCACAATTGGATACTGCCTGTGTCAGCACAAGCACACGGGACCCTGCACACAGTCCCTTGTCCAGGATACGTGGGGGATGGTGGAGACTGAACAAGGACTTTGTCCTGCTGACATCCTCCTTCCCGGGGCTGGGCCTGCCATGTGGCATGGGGTCTACTTGCAGTTCTGCTGCCTTTGGAAGACTGGGTGACTTCCTGGACTTATGATTTGGAGATGGCCTTTTTCTTCCTCTCTTCAGTTCATACTGAAAGTCTCCAGGTTGAGCTGGTATTTTCACCCCTTGAAAATGTCCCTTCCCTGTGGCATAGTTTAAGTTAGAGAAACATCCTCAGGTTTTTCATCCTGGACTTAGAAACATACTTTAAAAAAAAAAAAAACAACCCAGAAACTCTGATTTGAGGAAATATCAGGCAGCTTTATTGATGACTTTTAGAAAAATAGCCTCTTCTGCTACAGAGTACTGTCAGCATGGTCTTCACAGGTGCACTGTGGCCTGTACTGTCACAGGGGCCCCAGGAAGGGGCCTGTGCTTGGCTTAAACTCCATGGTCACACAGGAGAACCTTGAGGACATGGTACTGAGTGAAATAAGCCAGATACCAAAGGACAAATACTGTGCGATTCTATTTATGTAAGCCACCTGGAATAGATTGAGGGTGCGTGGTGGTTGGCAGCGGCTGGGGGAGGTGGAGAGGGAGGGGGGGCCAGCATTCAATGGTAACAGACTTTTAGCTCAGGGTGATGGGAAAGTTCTGGAGATGGAGAGCGGTGACAGCTACACCACCGCGGGAATGTCCAACTGCCCAGCACTCGTGAGAGGGTTAAAATGGCCTATTTCATGTTACATATATTTTAACATGATAACTTTCCTTCTCCCCCACCCCTGCCCCACGACCAGAGATTGAACCCGGGGTCTCATGCATGCTAGGCAAGTGCTCTACGCCTGAGCTACATTCCCAGCTCTTTTATTATTGTTTAAAATTTTTTATTTTATTTTATTTGTTCTAATTAGTTGTACATGACAGGAGAATGCATTTATACATTTTGGTAGATCATACATAAATAGAGTGTAATCTCTCATCTTTCTGATTATACATATTGCAGGATCACATCAGCCATGCAGTCATACATGTACATGAGATAATAATGTCTGTTTCACTCTATCATTCCTTCCTCCATACCCCTTCCCCTCCCTTCACTCCCCTCTACCTAATATAAAGTAGCTCTATTCTTCCCTATCCTGCCCCGGCTTACTGTGAATTAGCTTCCACATTTGACCTTAACCATTAGGGAAAGCACTATGGAGATACCTCAGAAAACTTGAAATGGACCCACCATTTGACCCAGCTATCCCACTCCTTGGTTTATACCCAAAGGACTTAAAGTCAGCGTACTATAGTGATGCATTCACATCAATGTTTTTAACAGTTCAATTCACAATAGCTAAGCTATGGAACCAACCAAGGTACCCTTCAACAGATGAATGGATTAAGAAAATGTGGTATATGGATGAAGTTAGAGAATATCATGCTAAGTGAAATAAGCCAGACCCTTTTTTTATTTTCTGAGACAGGTTTTGCTAAGTTGCTGAAGCTGGCCTGGAACTTGTGATCCACCTGCCTCAGATTCCTGAGTAGATGGGATTAGAGGTATGGGCCATTCCACCGGGCTGAAATTTTTAATATTTTAACAGGGGACCCCATGCTTTGATTTTGCTCTGGGCTCCCAAAATTATGGAGCCAGAACTGAGCAGTGCCACTGGAACCTTAATGGATACAAGTCATGGAGGGACTAGAAGACAAGGGTTCTGACTTACCAGGTCAGAGCAGAGCCCAAGGATCTGCATTTCCAAGCTGCTCCAGGTGCTGCTCTGTTTTATGCCCTATATTTTGTAGTGAGGACATAGAACTCTGAGATCTGCTTCAGAGTCCACTGTTCAGGGCAGGTGGTTGGGAATTTAATGAGTTTCAACCAATGCCTGATTCTCATGGGCCTTTGGATGATCACTGGCTACACTGAAACATAATCAAATATTTTTATTCTCCCTTCCCACCACCAATAAGCAGTAACCTCACCCTGTCCTGGCTGGGCCCCTGTTCTGGCTTGGTCAGTGGTGTCCCTGTTACACTTTTACCTCAGATCCAGTTCTGCTGCCTCTGGCAAAACAAGGAAACACACCTCCCCCCAAAATAAGCCACAATTCCAAGTCTACCTTAGCAAAACCTGCAACTTCTTGCCTTTTGCCGGCCCCTACCTCATAAGCTAGGCCTCCAGAAACATCCAAAGCCCAGGACTTGGCTGGGACCAGATGCCTCTTGCCCTATTCTAACACCCCCTCCATCTTCAGAGCCCCTCCCATGTCTCTCTGGGGTGCTCTGCTCTCCAAAAGCCTGTGATGAGCACAGTCCATTGTGCCTCCAACCCTGGTCCCTAGCATGGTGAAGCTTGGAGTTCTCCCAGATTTTCCCCTCTGTCTCTGTCCCTAACTTCCTAGAGTGCTGATGGAAACAAACACTGCACAATTGTAAAAATAACAGCTAACCGTGCCAGTGGTTGCCTTAGTGCCTCTCGGCTTCATTCTTCCTTTTTGCCTACTCTATGAAATCGAATCTGGGTGCTTCACGTGTTTTGCTCTGGCAGCTGGCACTACAGCACTGTGAGCAGAGGTGGGTGGTTCTGCTTCCCATTCTAGGTGCTCACTTGCAGGGTCCTGCAGCCAGCACAGGTGGCTTCACCATGTCTAGCTTCTGCCTCTGCAGCCGGGTGATTGCCCAGTGCAGGGCTCCTGCAGTGCACAGCAGCCAACGGCACCGGAAACACCAGCAAACAGCTGGAGGTCCTGGGGCCAGCAACCTCCCTGAGAACAGCTTTCCCCAGCACTCTCCAGGGTACATTTCCAGCAAGTTCCACAGGCATGGCACCACAGTGACTCCTGTGCCACAGCGAACCCCAGTCATGCCCTCTGTGACAAGTCTCAGGACTTATCACCAAGTCTCAGGACTGGTGTTGGGATCTCTTCCTTGTGTGCAGTGTCTTAGCCCTTGGGTTACTGACTGCGCCTCCTATTTGCTATTCCTATATTCATGTGTGTGTGTGTGTGTGTGTGTGTGTGTGTGTGTGTGTGTGTGTGAACCTAGAACTCTCCACTGCTGAGCTACATCTGCAGCCCTTCCATTTTTTATTCTGAGACAGGGTCTCACTAATTGGCCTGGAATTGGTGATCCTTCTGCCTCCGCCTCCTGAGTTGCCTGGGCTAAAAGTGCACACAGCACTGCACTTAGCTTACTGTTCCTAAATTCTTTAGTGGTACTCCAATCTTCTGTTAGCGTTAATAATTCCCTTTTCTTTCTTTTGCTGCTGGGATCAAACCTAAAGCTTTACCCATGCTAAGCATGTGCTTTACCACTGAGTTCAATAATTCCTGATGTTAAACTTTTTTAGTTCTCATTTTCTTGACTAACATTATGTAGCATTGACTAAGTACCAGGTGTGGTTTTAAGTAATATGTAATACTTTTAGGATGCATACTTATTTAATCCCCAAGCATAAGAATATAATCTCTGGTTTACAAGCAGAGAGTCTGAGGCACAGAAAGGTTTAGGTCGATAATAAACCAACCTTCCAGGGCCGCTTCTTCCTGGTGACGAGCATATCCATGTTCTGAGCTGGGCTGGCTCTGTTTCAATTCCATGAGGACCAGTGAACCCCTTGTCATGTCCCTGGGTGTCTAGCAAGACCAGGCCTGTCATAGAGGTTGATGATCAAAGAGCCTGTTAGTAAGTGCCATCATTGTCTGTTTTACTCTTTGGCAATCAGAAGGAAGGCTGAGCCACATTCCCAGAGTCTCCTTCTTGGGTCACAAGATGGCAGAAGTGAGGAGGCCTTGGTGGAGAACTCTGGGTCAGAACTGGGCAGTAACTTCTGATAGCCCTCTAAAATTTCATGATTCATTGAAGTTGCAAGGGTCTGTATGCTGATATAATGGGAAAACATGTTTTAGGGGGGTGAGGGGCTCTTCATGGAAGACCTGTGTCCTACTTTTTTGCTCTAGAGACCATGAAGAATCCAGGCTGTTGTCAACTTAATGACAGGTGCCACAGTGACAGCAGTGAACAGCTAGACCAGAGATGGGGAAGAGTCTCCAGGGAGAAATAGGTGGGCACATGCACCTATTGTGTGTTTGTGTGTGTGTGTGTGTGAGTTTGTGTGTGTGTGTTGTGGGGGTGTCTGCTGAGCCTATGTCTGATGAATTTGTACGTGCGAGCAGCCTCTGGGACTCAAGACGGTCTGCTGTTTTACGTGAGGAAGGAGGAAGCACTAAGAAGTGTGTTTAGGGTGGAGTTCCTGGGAGTAGAGGTCGGGGGATGGGGAGTGGGAAAAACAGCGTGGGGCCCAGCCTGACCCAGGAATTATCTCTGCCCCTGTGAAGAACAGCTTGGTGGCTATTTTCACAAGGTTCTCTGTGGGGCACAGAGCATGAGCGGAGAATCCAGGGCCCCAGGGAGAGGACGAGACTGACGTGGGGAGGTGAGCTGCATTCTTGGGGAGCAAAGCCCGGCTCCATGGAGGCCATGGTTGGGCAGCCGGCACTCTCACATGCTTCTTCCTCAACACTCACAAGAGGACCGTCAGTGGACCCAGCAGGACAGCTTCCGGAGGTCCCCAGAAGAGCCTACAAGATCGTTATGGGGAGCCTCTGAGGTCCTGGGCTATGCAGAATCGAGTAGGAGGAGGGGATAAAATGGGGGCACTTCTGCTAATAGAGCCTTGGGGCTGTGAATGTGCCTGAATGCAGTGGGTTTGGTTTGGGGAGCAGGGTGAATGTCAGCAGGCTTAGGGAGGATGAGCCTGACAGCTTTCCCAGAAAGACTTCCCCTTCGTTCCAGGCACCTCCCAGAAGAAGACAGGACAAGAGGGAGTCTGGTTTATTAGCAAAGGCAAGACAACAAAGAGCACGTCTCACTCAGTTCAAACTCTGCATTCAAGGTAGTTTTGGGGAACATTGTTATTCTGTGCAAGTAACCCAGGACTGACTGGCCATCAGGCTGGGATTTTGTGTCCCTCCCAGTTGCTCCACCTGTGGAGACCCAGCAGGGAGGCCTGCCATCAAGGGATGACATAGTAGTGGTGGCTCCTGGTCTCCCCAGCTGTCCTCCACCCCAGGACAGATCAGGCATGGACTCATGGTCGTAGGGTGTTTGGGGAGAGGCAGAGGGATGGCTGCCCAGGTGCGAAAGATTAAGCAGTGATTCTCTGGCTCTTTCTTACCTGATAGCTCAGCACAGAGACCTAGAACAGTAGTGAGGGAGAGCTGCTGAAGCCAGATGAAGCCAAGCTGCATTTTATCTTCAAAAATACTTTTTTAATTTGTATTTGGCTTTGGAATACAGGGACTAATCCTTTTTTGGAAAGATTAACTATCCCCACTTGTCCTCTTAAGCTTTTTGAATGAACGCAAATTCTTTGGGCAGACTTCGGCCAGATGGGCAGGGCAAGGAAGCAGGGGGTGAACAAGCGGGTGCTGTCAGGGAAGACCCATGGGAGGTTAGCTCCTTCCAAGAATGCTCAACAAGGACTGGACAAGCACACACTGGGCTTGTGCATCAAGAGGAATCCTCCATAAGATTCTTCAGAAACGCCACTTGAATTTAGAGCTGTAACCATGGAGTAACTATTGGAACAAAGATCATATTCTGGTTGAAAAAGGCAGGAGAGTCTGGACAGAGGCACAGTGGGCTAAATGGGCCCAGGGGAAGGTTTTTTCTATTGCAGACCTCAAGTAAAAAGTATCTGCATTTATGTCAAAGGCACTAAGTCCTTCCCAGTGATGGTAGTTATTTCACAGGCATCGAGAGACAGCATCTCGGGACCGGCTGCTCTTGCTCCCATGCTGAGGGAGGCTGCCTCCTCTCTCCTGGGCTCCATGCTGTGCCAGCTCAGTGGTGCTTCACCCCTTAGCATCATCCTGGCCAGCAACCTCCCCACTCTTATCAGAGTCACCCTTACAAGCTCATTCTATAGTTTTGACACGTTTCTGCACATAGAGGGGAGGCTATTTTATTTTATTATTATTATTTATTTATTTATTTATTTTGCGGTGCTGGGGATTGAACCCAGGGCCTTGTGCTTGCAAGGCGAGCACTCTACCAACTGAGCTATCTCCCCAGCCTGGAGGGGTGGCTATTGTGAGCTGAATTGTATTGCCTTCAGGTTCACTTCTTGAGATCCTAGCGCTACTACCTCAGAAAGTGACTGTATTTGGAGACAGGGGCTTTTGTTGTCATTGTTTGTTTGTTTGTTTTTCCTAGTACTTGGGATGGAACCCAGAGCCTCACACATGCTAAACAAGCACTAGCTTCACCCTGTAGTGTCTCTCAGAAGGTAATTAACTTAAAGGAAGGCCATTAGAGTAGGCCCCAATCCAACACGACTGGTGCCCTTATAAGAAGAGGAGATTAAAACACAAACACACACAGAGAGACGCCAGGAAAGCTAGCCATCACCAAGCCTCAGAAGAAACCATTCCATGGACCCCTGATCTTGGTCTTCTAGCCTCCACATCTGTGGACATGTCTTTGTTTAGTCACCCAGTCTGAGGCACTTTGTTATGGCTGAGTCCACATGGGCGGGGTGGCCTGTAGAAAGAAGACATATAAAGCGGGTGGTGACAAACAGAGCCCAGGGGTAGGTCTGGGAATGGAAGGAAGATCAGTGGGGAAGGCCAAGTGGGGATTCCAGAGAGAGAAATCAACCTGCCAGCCAGAGGACAGCCACAGAGGGACCAGCCACTTGCTTCACCCCAGACATCCTGATATACTGTCCCTGAATTCCATCGGGGGTCAAAACTGTAACTGCCAGGAACACGAAGGAACAGCCAGGAGCAACCAGACCCATTTCATAAGACGTGGAACACAAGCCACAGTTCTGTTTGTTCTCTGACAATGTAAACATCATACATTTTTATTAACAAGGGAAATAAAAAGTGAAGAATCCACATGCGGCTCCCTGAGGAGAATCCCATCACTGGCATGTCCAGGGAACCTGGCCTTCGCCAACCTTTCAGCCTGGCTGGCCAAGGGAGTGTGATGTCCATCAGACAGCTGCCCAGGCATATGGGCACATTAGGGCTTTCCTGAGCCCTGGGCACTTTGGCCTTCATGGGTCCCTTTCTCCATCAAAATATTTAGAGCTATGTTAGTATAAAAGTGAATATGCTAATATTGTATATTAAAACATTTTTTTCAACCCAAAAGTTTATTTCTTCCTTCTGACTGTAAAGACATGGAAACATTCCTATGGGCTAGATGATACCGTGGGCCTGGGCACTGAGCCTTCTGGGCTCGTGGATGCATTCACCATGGTCATGCCATGAGGCGTGGAGCCCAGCCACACAGGCTGGAGGGAAGAGGCAGCCTGGGAGCCACCAAACTCAGGAAGCGGGGCTCCAGTCCCTGGAAGATGGGCACCCAGACTTAGTTCTTAGTAGAAGAGGGCAGGGAATAAGGCATGGGGGACAAAGCCAAGACCTAATCACTGGTGGTAGGTCGGTGGCCACACAAGAAGGAACTGGAGGGAGGGCCAGTGGGACTCCCAGGAGAGGTGGCGCCATGTTGCCTCTCTTAACTTGTTCACCTCAGGTTCTCTGACTCCCCTTCATGAAGGCAAGGCTGTCCCAAAGCCTGGGCCCTGGCAGAGGGATGGGGTCAAGTGCCAGGGGTGGGAGATGGCCCAGGAGGGCAGTGCTCGGTCCCCAGGTGGCAAACCCACAGAGCGTTGGACTCTGTTTTCTTCCCCACCACCAGCAGAGTGCAGACCTGTGGATGACTGAGTTTTTCCTGACTGGTCCTCGACCACCAAGTTTGTTGCCCCAGTGCCATGAATGGGAACAACCCCCACTTTGAATCCTACCCAGTTGTCACAGCAGTTCCTGGCAGTAGGGGGTGCCCTGGTGCTGGCAGTGGAAGTTCTGCTGGACCAGATTAGTGGAAACCGGTGGAATACCAGTGGGGGAGGGAAGAGTTGGAGGGCTTGGCCGCTGGGATCTACTGTAGACACCCACAGCACCCAACAGGGGCGGCCTGGATCTGGAAACCTGCCCTGGAAGGAAAAGTCTGGTTGAAAAAACAACTCAAATGTTAAAAATAACTCACCACCCCCCTCTGACCCCACCCTACCTCTGCAAAGCCCTTTCCTGCCTGTGACCTCCCCGCCCAGACTGGGTGCTTCCTCCTGACCCACCGACCCACCCAGGAATCTGCACATTCAAGATGTGAGTTACAGGGGGACAGCTGCCTCCCGCTCTCAGACTCAGCAATCCTGGGGTCTCCCTGCATACTCTAAAAATGAATGTGGGAGGAGGGGGAGGCCGTGATCCAGCCTCCGGATGGCCAGGACTGCCTCCAACCCCCACCCAGGAAGCCCGCTCGGTGGTCTTATTTTTAATTAAAACAAGCACAGCCCTTTCCACGGCTGAGGACAAACATGAGATGAGAATTGTCAGGGACAGATGTTGAAGAGAAGCAAAGGGCGCATGTGTAGGAAGCACAGAGCAAAGACAAGCATACAGCGACTGCTTGTTGTACACGCGGGACAGTTTCTGACAGTGTCGGTCCTCGGATAAGCACGGGGAGTGTGGTGCGTGCTTTGGTATCCAGGTAAAGAGTCACAAAATCAGCTGTGTCCTGGAAAGTGGCAAGACAGAAGGAGAAGCTGGAGTCAGTAGCTCCCATCTGAGGCCCCATCCTTCCCCAACCTCTTTACGTAGATGGAAACTGAAGCCCAGAGAAGTTAAATAACTTGCTCAGGGTTACACAGGGAGTTGGCACAACACACACACACACACCACCACCACCACCACCAAACAACAACAACAACAAAACAAAATAAATCTACTCAAATAACTGATTCCCAGTCCAGCATTCTTTCTTTAGTTGCCGGTTGAACTATTCAATCAATAATTGCTGAGCGCCTCTGTGAGTTAGACTCTCCTGGGACCTTGGTCTCCACAGTGGCTTCTCAAGTGCTTGGTTCTTGTCATTTCACATCTCAGCGAACTCCTCGGGGTCTTCTCTAGGCAACTCCCTGTCTGGCCTGAAAGCTGTTCCTTTGCTGAGCTTTTGGCATTCTGTCTCCAGTCCTCCCTTCTGAAGGCTCTCGGAGGAAGAGAGGGCAGGCAAACAGCAGCCTGGCCCCAGTGGCCCCTCTCAGGGGAACTGGGTGCCATCACTGAACCGGGAAGACACTAACGGGCAGTTGCGAGCAAAATGGTCCCAAGGTTAAATAATTTGATGGGTCTTTGGATCATTCCTGGTCATAACCTTTAGCTTTTGCTAAATCCTTTTTACCTGTCCCATCATTTAAATGTTCTGTCGACCCTCTTTGTTGGGTACGGGTTTATTCCCATTTTACAGATGAGAAATAGAGCCTTATGAGTAGAATAAGGGAGAAGAGAGACATCTTCCTTATGCAAAGGTTTCAGAGAATAAATGTGAGTGCTCCTTCCTCCAAGGGGTGCTGCCTAATTCCCCTGCCCTGGAGCAGAGCTGGGCGGCAACTCTTCTTGGGATGGAATGTGGAAAGGAGAATAGTAACTCCATGAAGGAAAAAGCTGGCAGCCACCACCTCACCCACATGACATGGGCACCATGCACTCTCACAGGATGTGATTAGGACCTCTCACCTCTATGGTTCTCACCCCCCAAATCCATGACCCCTGATAATGAGAAAACGCCACACAGTCAGGGGCCTTCCCCACAACATCTACCCAGTACTCCTCTAAGTGTCCAAAGTCAGGAGAAAACAGAAGGAAGGAGGCACCATCACAGATGCGACATGTACTCAAAAGCAACATGGTATCCTGGATTGGATTCTGAAACCAAAGAAGGACATTAGTGGAAAAACAGTGAAATCTGAATTAAGTTAGTCATACCAATGTTAACTTCTTAGTTTTAATAAAAATTCACCTTCAAAAGAAGAGAAACCGGGCTGGGGATATGGCTCAGTTGGTAGAGTACCTGCCTCGCATGCACAAGGCCCTGGGTTCAATCTCCAGCACCGCAAAAAAAAAAAAAAAAAAAAAAAAAGGAAGAGAAACTGCCTTCTATAGACCCATGTGTTGGCAGAAAGGGCACAGAGTTCTCTGTGACATATTCTTTCTCCAGGGAACCAGTCAACTGGTGGTCTTAGCTAAACTCCCTGTGTCTCCTGAGGAGCTGAGGTACTCACAGAAGGACAGGGAGAGCCTGGCATTTAAAGATCCTCCCATCTTGCTTTCTGCAAGTCTTTCTGTTAGTCCCTGAAAAAAGTGGAGAATTACTTGAATTTTTTTAAAAAACCTAATTTATTTAGTTAGTATAAATAATCTAACATATTTTGTTAGTCTAAATAATTAAATCCTTTATTCAATGAGGAAACTTCATGGCCAGAATCGGTAACCACCTCTAAATTGATCTGCTTTTCTAAGTCAACTAAGAAGTGATATTTCTGCTTTTCAGTGGGAATATGGTGTAAGCAGTCTTTTCTGCAGGTGTAGGTTCCTAATTTAGGTTTGTCATGGGAAGGAGTCGGTGGCAGGTTAGATGTCATGAAATGGGGCAGAAATACAGGCAGAACAGGGACCATCAGGACTGAGACCACGGTAAAGCTTCCAGAGAAGGGTTGAGTCTTCCTCCTCTTGGCTGCAGAGAGGAGCAAGGAGAAGAGTGGAAAAGTGGGACTTCTTGGATCAAGCAGGTTGAGAGCAAAGCTATGTCGAGGACCCCAAGGAAAATATTGGTATGGCCACCAGGGAGGGTTCCCTAGTTACTGCTATCTGTGAAATCCCTGAGCTGCTGTAAGGAGACCAGCCTGCTTAGCCATGCTGCAGGGTATTAAGGAAAGTCTGCTGAGTCTCTGGGAAGGCCTGGGACGCAGGTGGGGACCCCCAGCAGTATGTGGGAGTGGGGAATGCAACAGCAACATGAAGTCAGTGGTCAGAGTGGGTGCCTGGCCATTCACACATCTTGGGGAAGGGCACACCTGCAGAGGGAACTTCAGGCACAAAGACTGTCTGCCAAAGGCACCAGGGGAGGGATCCAGCGGAAGGCTCCTGGAAGAGGCCAGGAGAGTATGGCCAGGTGGACTTTGGCTTTGCTCTGAGGTAGGAGTCATTAGGAAGTTTCAAGCACAGGACAGACATGATTTGGGGTTACTTTTTAATGGTATTATTTCTGGTTGCTATGTTGAGAAAAGACTGTGAGGATGTGATGGTTATTTTATGTCGACTTGGCTGGGCTATGTGCCCAGATATACAGTCAAACATTCTGGATGTTTCTGTGATGGTATTTTGGGATAAGATTAATAGTAAAGCAGTAGATTTGGAGTAAAGAGATTACCTTCCATAGTGTGAGTGAGCCTCACCTGAGTAGTTGAAAGTCCATATAAAACAAAAGACTGACCTCCTCCCCAAGCAAGAGAGAAGTCTGCCAACCAGCAGCATCAACTCTCCCAGGGCCTTCAGAGTAAAGTGCAGCATCCTTTCTTCTCTTGCTCCAGATTGCCAGTCTTCCATACAGATTTTTAGACTGACGAACCTTCAGGATTACAAGAACCAATTTCTTAAAATAAATCTCTATAATCTATTGGTTTTTTTTTTTCCCTTGGGAACTCTGACTAAAAGAGAGGACAAGGTTGGATACAGGGAAACTTATCAGGAGGCTTCTAGCTGAGATCATACATTGTAGTAAGATGGAAGATGGTGGAAATAATTCCATCGTTCAGGTCCATAGAGATAAAGAATGTCCCTTTCTTCTGGGTGTGGTGGCACATGCCTGTAATCCCAGTGAGTTAGGAGGCCAAGGCAGGAGGATTGCAAATTCGAGGCCAACCTCTGCAACTGAGACCCTTTTATTTTTTATGAGAAAAATAAAAGGACTGGGATGTAGTTCAGTTGTACAGTGGCACTGGGTTGAATCCCTGGTACAAAACAAAACAAAAAAATTTCTCTTTCCAGAAAACACTACAAAATCTTATTGGCTCTGATTGAATCCTTTGTCCATTTCCAAACCATTCACTACAACCATGGGAGTGAGTCACTGGGTAGTGCAGATGTGGTTCACATATTCTTGGGCTACCAAGTGGGATCAGACTCCATGGACCAAAAATATAAAGGGTCTTCCTGAGGTCTGTTTCCAGAAGTAAAGTGTGTGGACATTGAATAGCCATAACACAACCTGTGCCAACCATGGAGACAAACCACCAAGACCATCCTGTTTGAATTGGGCTGAATTCCATGATTTGCTGTCTCAATAATTGTTTTATTTTGCCTGGTGATTTTTTATTTTTCCTTATAGCTTGGTGGTAGTTGGGGGCTTGGAGCAGTGGCAATTACACCCCACACGTTCAGCTGATAGACCACTCTAGGCTAGAATGAAATACTCTGAACCCCCGATCATCTCCAGTATGAGTGTTAAGGGTCCCTTCATCCCTGGAGGTACATGCCTGCCCTTCCTCCAAACACAAGGTGACTCTGCTTCTCCCCTTGATTCTGGGCTGGCTTTGTGGCTCATATTGTCCATTAAAATGTGGCTTTGCCAGTTCAGGGTCCTGGCTTCTCTTTGATGTCCTCTGGGGAAGCCAGCCACCATGCTGGGTTAAGCTGAACACTCAGGGAGACAGAGGCCACATAGAGAGTCTTCGAGACACAAGACACGTGAAGAATGCTTTCTTGGACCTGCCAGCCAATAGGTGCAGATGAATGAGCAGCCCAGCTGATACCATGATACCACATGGAGTGGGAGAGTGGCCAGCTGGAATTCTGGTCCACAGAACTGTAAGAAATAATAATTATTAAAATGTGTGAGGTTTTTTTTTTTTTTTTTTTTTTTTTTTGGTACTAGGGATTGAATCCAGGGGCATTTAACCACTGTGCCACATTCGCCAGTCCTTTTTATTTTTTATTTTGAGATACAGTCTTCCTAAGTTGCTTAGGGCCTCGCTAAATTGCTGACACTGGCTTTGAACTTGCCATCCCTTCTGCCTCAGCCTATAGAGTCACTGGGATTACAGGTGTGTGCCACAGTGCACAGTTGCAGTGTGTGGCGATTTTAAACTACCAAGTTTTAGAGGAAGTTTATGTAGCAATAGATGGCAGAAATACCTTCCTACTTGAATGATGTATTTCTCCTTAAACTGTTGGGGATCCTTTTCTGCCAGACTCACTAAATTCCCGGGATTATGCATTGCTCCCATGTCCCCTGTGTCTCACTGAGCAGGAGGGGAGCTTGGTCCTGAGCTCTCCCCCTTCAGTGGGGCTGTCACTGCTCCCTCCCATTCAGCCCGCAGAAGGACAGGACTCAGACTAGAGCCCCAGTTCCAGAGTCCCCTCCCCCGAACATAAAAACAGACCTGTTTCTTGGGTCCACGCACACACCAAACCTAGGACAATCAAAGGGACATTTAGTTATGCAGAAGGAAGGGCATAGCGCCATCCAGGAGGTAGGCTCACAGGAGGCATGACTTGGTGTCTTACAGGTACTCCATCTGAGGAGCTGAGGTCCCTTCCCTCTGCCCATCTGGAATGGTTGGCAAACTCCTGGTGTGGCTAGAAGAGGTGGGACCCAGGGATCCCAGGGGAGGAATAGGAGTTAGAGAAGAGAGTGCCGTGAAGACAGGCAGGAGGCTATTAGGAGGCAAGCCTCATCCATGAGCAGTCACTGGTTGAGTGCACAGGTGTTCTATCAGCTTTTTTGGTACTGGGACCAGAAGACCTGACAAGAACAATTCGAGGAGGAAAAGCTTATCTAGGGATCCAGTTTCAGAGGTCTCAATCCATACATGGCCAGCTCCATTGCTCTGGGCCCAAGGTGAGGCAGAAGCAACTCAAGACATGGCATCAGGAACAGAGAGAGCTCTGCTCACCAGAGATAAAATATAACCCCCAAAGACACACCCCCAGTGACCCACCTCTTTCAGCCACATCTTACCTGTCTACTGTTACCACTCAGTTAATTCAGATCAATGGATTAACCCACTGGTTAGGTTACGCCTCTCATCACCTAATCATTTCACCTCTGAACATTCTTGCGTTATCTCACACAACAAGCTTTTGGGGGACACCATATATCCAAATCATAACAACAGGACACCAGGCATTGCCCACTGGGGTGAGGCAGGGGGCTGAGGAGGTTACTCAACATACCTCCTGCCCTTGCAGCCTGTATGGGTTGGAAAATATGACTTAAACCAGGAGTAAAGTAGCTGGGCACAGTGGTGCACACCCGTAATCCCAGCAACTCAGAAGTCTGAGGCAGGAGGATTGAAAGTTCAAGCCAACTTAGCGAGGCCCTAAGCAACTTAGTGAGAGCCCTGTCTCAAAAATCAAAAGGACTGGGGATGTGGATCAGTGGTTAAGCACCCCTGGGTTCAATCCCTGGTACCAAAACCCA
Organism: Sciurus vulgaris; assembly: GCF_902686455.1. Taxonomy (NCBI): domain Eukaryota; kingdom Metazoa; phylum Chordata; class Mammalia; order Rodentia; family Sciuridae; genus Sciurus; species Sciurus vulgaris. The sequence continues at coordinate 105,410,565 of NC_136462.1, read as the reverse complement.
AAACCCAAAAACAACCCTAGGAGTAAAATATCATTGGCATATTTGTTAGACTGTGTATGCTTGGCTGGCTAATCCAGTAATGCCATGTAGTAAAGAAATTTCATCACCAGGAAGGGCTCAAATCCATGAAGACTGAAGGATTTTTCACATAGTTTTAAGAACTTTGTGTTAACCAAGTCCCCACTCTCACCAGACTTGAACTCCTTGAGGCTGGAGTGGCCCCAGTCAATGCCATATAGAGTAGAACTGCTCAGCTGAGCCCTGCCTAAATTCCTGACCTGAGGAATCATAAGCAATTTAAAATGATTTCTCAATGAATAATTGATTGAATGAATGAGGGAATGGACAGGGAACTGAGATTTGCCTGGAAAACCTGATTTATTTATGTCAAGAGACCCAGGAGCTATAGTAAATTCTAACATCCTGTCCATTCAAAGGGACTTGTAACTCCTATTCTTGGGAAACTGCAAATGGGTTAAACTGGAATTCAGTGCAGCTTGCAGAGTACAAGAATCCAGGCAGGAAGGCGAAGGGGCTTTGTTCTACCCCACCCACCACATGAGTCCTACAGTCTCCCAGACCCAGCTGTGTTTGCCATAGTTGCTATTAGTGTGAGGGCTCTTGTCACTGGTGGGATTCTCCCCAGACACCCACTGAGTTCACTGCTCTCCTCAGGTGCCCGCACCCTGGTGAGCATTTGCAATGTCTCAAGGGCCCTTGTTGGTCCGTGTCTTCCTCAGCACCCCACCTTACCTGCCACTTAGGGGAGCCCTTTAAGGAAGGAGTTGGGGAGAAGTTGGGTGTGCCACCAACTCTACTTGAGCTCCATGCAGCAGGGAGGTGGAGTTACAAGAGATTGAAATTTATTTATTTTATTTTACTTCTAAAATATTTTTAGTTGCAGACAGACATAATACCTTTATTTATTTATTTATTTTCATGTGGTGCTGAGGCTCAAACTCAGGGCCTCACACGAGCGAGGCAGGCGCTCTACTACTGAGCCACAAACCCAGCCCCTTATTTTATTTCCATACTTTAACTTTCTATTATGAAAAATTTCAAATATACATGAAAGTAGGTGAGACATAAAGTTTTATGTACCTTCATCCATTTTTAATAATTATCAATCTTCTGACATTTTTGTTTCATCCACCACATGCTTTTCTCCCCAACCCCCAGAACTGTTTATAAAGAATCCCCAGAATCATCTCATGTTACCTATAAACACTTCAAAATGTGGGATTGAAATGTAGAGTCACTGAATTTGGGGGTTAAATCAACTTCAGAAGTCCTCCTGTGTGTCAGCAGACCCGCCTGGAAGGATAGGTCTGCAGAAGGGCCCACTCTGGGAAGCCCAGCCAGAGGGACATGGAAAGCAAGGGAATGCAGGGCTCACTCTCAACCCTGGGCTGAGGAAATGCTCCCTGCCCTGACTGGTGTAGTCCCTCCTGGGCCCCTCAGGGTTCATCTGAAGGATCCCCCAGCTTCTTTTCCTTCAACTTCCCCCTCACCTGCCACCATATCATCTATACCCACACCCTTGTGATCAAAGGATTATCACTTGCATTTGACAAACAAGGAAAAATATGCTCAGAGAAGCTCAGTGAGACCCAGCTAGTGAAGGTTCAGAACCCCTCCCACCCCCACTACCAGGCTTTGTTAGCCAGAAAGCCTGGCTCTGGGGACTGCACCACAGCCAGCCTTGGATCTCCTGAACGAGGGGACAGTCCATACGCTGAGTTCTTCCTGAGGCAAACAGTGGAGAGCAGGCTCAGTTGTTTCTCCTGGCTGGTGGAAAACATTGCTTTTGAAAAGTGGCTTTGAGGGAGGCTAACCTTCCTCTGAGAGAGAGGTTTTAGGAAGTGTGTTAAACGAGAGGGATAAAGTTTTATTGGGACTTCAAAGCACTCCTCAAATGCACCCTGCAGGCTCTCCCCTCCCCCACCAGAGCCATTGTATAGCTGTCCTTTGATGTCAGAGGGGCCCAATCCATCTCTTTCATATCACTACAAAGGAGCCTCCTAATTACTTTGTTTAGACAGCCTCTTCTCCAAATATTAAACATTTGGTCTTCCCAGGCCCCCCAAGCACTTAACATCATCCAGGTTGTTGCAAAATCCACTTTCCCCACACTGGTTGGCAGGTGAATCAGCTCCATTAGTGGCCTCCCTGGGCAGATCTGGACTCGATGCCACACATTCCTCTCCCGGCCCCAGCAGGCAGCTCTCTGGACATAGCCCTTCCTCTGGCGAGGAAGTTGGAGTAGTAGGTGGACCTCAAGCTACATCCTCAGCCTTAGCCCTGCTGGGAGCCTGTGGGAAAGCCTCAGGGAAACCCAGGGCTTAGGGGTCCCTGAGGCAGGCAAGTGGGTAACTTTGCCCGTGGTGGCAGACCCAGCACCTGGACCAGGTCATCAGTGGGCTGTTGGTGGCTTCCTGTTTTCAGACCAGAGACTGCCTGAGTGATATCTGGTAGCTGGGGCTCCCACAGTCTCTGTCCTTCAGAAGTCATCCTCATCCTGGAGCATGTCCCTTCCTGGAGCTCATCTGCCCTGCCACCCCTCCTCAGATAGAAGCCAGCTAACACCCTCTCCATAGTTATTGATGTCCCCATCCTGATGCTTCCCTCTGTCAGGTGACCCTTTCCCACTTGATGTCACCTGTCCTTCTCCATGGAGTGAACTGGTTCCTGACAGACTTCGTGGCTTGGGGCTGCTCCTTCAAAGTCCCTCCTGAGTCCTCATGGTCCTTATTGCTGTAGCTGAGCAGAAACCAGCCTTCTACCCCCAGCGATGTGGGGGTCAGGGAAGGTTTCAGAAGGGACTTTGAGCAGTTCTTTGCTTCTTTCCACGCCTCTCTCCCTCACTTCCTTCTTTCTTGCTTTCCTTCTCATTCTCTCTTTCTCCCTTCTTTCAACTATTTATCATGAAAAAAATCTCAAACCTTTTCAAAGTAGAAATCACAAACCCCCACACACCCGTCATCCAGCTCCAACAATAATCAACCTGAGGCGTCTTGCTTCATCTAAAGCCCCTCACCAGCCCCCTCCCTAACACCAGGGTGTATGAAACCAGATGTCATTGCCAAATCTGTAAGCAATTCAGTATCTATTTATAAAAGATAGAGCTTTTTGGAAAATGTAGCCACACATCACTTTTAAAAACAGAAGCAATTGTTTCTTAATGTATCAAGTATCTATCTAGAGTTTGGATTTCCAAGTTGTTTTATAATGGCCCTTTTGTAGCTGGCCTGTTTGGATCAGGACATTGAACACAGAGAATTGAAGGGGTGGGTGGGTGACCCATTTTGGTCTGGGGTGGTAGGTAGTGACCAGGCAGGACATGATTGCCATCCGCTGACATTCATTGGCCCTATAGACTGCAGGGTCTCCCAATTTTTATTAGCCCTTCCTCAGCAAGCCATTGCTCTAAAATTGTTTCCTGGTCAGAAATGTCATCTCAGACCCAAAGGGAAGCCACCAACAGGCTTGTCTGCACTCCAGCCCAGCAGTCAGCACAGGTCTTATTTCCTGTACTGAAGTCCACTGACTTCTTTGGTCACACTGTTTGCAACCCCCCATGATTTGACAATCTCCCTCAGGCAATAATTATCATAGTGGTACTGGGGTCAGCATGTGATTGACACGTAGTCCATTAAATAAGTGCTAGTGAATAAAGAGGAAGTCTTCAGTTCATCATTTTAAAAAAAATTTGTTGCTTCCTTGATTCACTTTCTTTAGGAGGGTTAGAAGTACCTACTAGGTGTCATGCATCTCTGAATTCCTCAGTGAATTCTCACGACCATCATGTAAGCTAGTAAAATTATCATTCTTATTTCACAGAAGAGGAGATTGAAGCTCTGAGTGCTTGATTCGCCAATTCTCACAGCTGCAAAGACATAGGCTCTTCCTCCAGCCTGCCTCACCATCAGGGGAAGAGCCATCTGTGCCATTTGGTTTTGGCTAGAAAGGTCTAGAAAATGTCAGTAAGGAATAAGATGGCTCCTGCTTCCCAGCTGCGGGAATGAGTTACTCTCAGGATTTCCTCTCAAGTCTTAGGACAACCAACCCCTCTCCATCTAACCTTTCTCTCCCAGCCCAATTCTCTGCTGGCATCCCCAACTCCCAGTGGCCTAGCAAGCCTAGAGCAGGTACTTCAAAACTTCCTGCTTAATTCTGTCTTCCCTGTGCATCATTAGGGAGTAGAGCAGGCAGACGAAGCACTCCTTTCCCTGGGAGATAGTGCCCGATGGCGCGAGTCTGTCCTGGGCACCGTCTGTGCCTGTGGGCGGGCTGCCTGGGTGTGGAAAGGCAGGATGCATCCAGGTGCCAGGCCATGTTTACCTAGTTCTTCCTCCAATTTCCTGCTCCTCCCTCTCCACCCCTGGACAGGAGGTCAGCAGTCCTTGGGGAAGAATAGTTCCTTTGTGTTTTCTTTCCTTTCTTCCTGTGCCTAATTAGGAATTATGCTTGGGAATCAAACTAATTAATCTCTGCCAGTTCGGGGCAAGATCAAGCTCCTGGCGCTATCACAGTTGATCAATAACTCACTGCTGAAAGAATCTGAGAAACACGCCCGCTCCTTTCAGCACAGGCTTTAATGAGGATGAGGTGGGCAGTCAGGTGGTATTGTGGGGCTTCTAGCCTGGTGGGGGTGGTGTCTGGAAAAAAGAAGGTGATCCTCTGGGGAACCTGCTGCCCATTGCCTCCTGGGTAGGGTGTGGTCCCCACATGGCAGGCCCTAATAGTCAGGGGCTGGAGCTTCTTGGGCTGCTTGGGAACATCATCCCCAACTTTAAGCGCAAATGTGTTTGCTGGGAATATGCAGAAGACAGGGAAAAACGAGCATGGCAAAAGCCAGGTCCTATTTCAGGATAAGAGGGTCCCTTCTGCCTGCTAACTAGAGGTCTGACACAGGCCAGCTCCCAGCACAGGGCTTCCACCTCGGCCCAACGAGGCCAGTTGTCCATGAGAAAATTTGAGGTCCTATGAGGAAAGAGGCTGCAGAAGGCCAGGGAAACAGGTAACAAAATAGCTCACAGGGCTACAAGAGCAGGGCTGCAAGGACACCCTGACAGCAGGTGAAAAAAGACCTGGTTAGATCTGGAATATTCCTGCTGTCCCTTGGGGTATTTAGGCTAGATCTTTAGGGATACAGCGATGGTCCTAGTCTCCAGAAGGAAGGCACAGTTTTTCTTCCAAAGAAACTATCAAGAACAGTGATAATGGAAAGGTTCTAGGATTGAAGGAACACAGGATGTTTTTAAAAACCTATCCTATGTCATCAAAATACACCTAAACATTTTAATTAAAAAAGAGAAAATGTGTATATTGGTTGCATATAAGATGTTTGGAATATGTACACATTGTATGATGGCTCAGTTGACATAATTAGCATACGTATTACCTCCTATACTTATTTTCTATGGTAAGAGTACTTAAAATCTATTAGCAATTTTAAAGAATACAACACACTGTTATTGGCTACAGTCACTGTGTTGTACGATAGAGCGGATGAACTTATTCCCTCTCTCTGAGATCTCGTTCCCTTTAACCAGAATATCCTCCCACCCTCACCCCAGCCCCCAGCAGTCACTCTTCCACTTTCTGTCTCTATGAGTTCGACTTCTATAGGTCGTGCACATCACATGGTGTTTGTCGTACCGTGCCTGGGCTTATTTCCCTTAACACAACATCCTGTGAGTTCATTCATGTTGTCACAAATAACAGGATTTTCTTCATTTAAAAGTCTGGATAATATTTCATTGTATATATGTGTCACCTTTTCTTTATCCATTCATCTGTTGATGGACATTTTAAGTTGATTCCATCTCTTGGCTATTGTGAATCATGCTGCCATGAATGTGGGGGTGCAGGACATCCTTCAACACACTGATTTCATTTTCTTTATATAGATAATCATGAGTGGGATTGCTGGATTATGCTTATCTATCATCTATCTATATATCTATCAATCATCTATCATCTATCTCTTCTTTTGGTGCTGAGGATCAAACCCAGGGCCTTGCACATGGTAAGCATGCACCACCAGTGAGCTACAGCCCCAACCTCTTTTTTCTTTAAAAAACAGGGTATCATTATGTTGCTCTTACTGGCTTTGTACTCCTGGGGTCAAGCAATCCTCCTGCCTGAGCCTCCTGAGTAACTGGGGCTACAGGCTCTCACCACCATGCCCTTTGGTAATTCTATTTTTAATTTTTTGAAGGAAGTCTATACTGTTTTCCATAATGGCTGTACTAATCTACATTTCCACCAACAGTGTGCAAAAGGGGTCCCTTTTCTCTACATACTAGCCAAAACATTTTGTCTTTTTGATAATAGCTATTCAGGTATGAGGTGATACCTCCTTTTTCTCTGATGATTAGTGTGATCTTCACACTTTCCATGTATTCGATGGTCATCTGTACATCTTTTTTTGAGAAGTGTCCATTCAGATCCTGTGCCCATCTTTAAATGGTTTGTTTGCTTGCTGCTGCATTCCTTATGTACTGTACATACTAAATCTTATCAGATGTATGGTTTGCAAATATTTTGTCCCATTCTGGAGGTTGTCTTTTCACTATGTTGATTGTTTTCTTTGCTGTGAAAGCTTTTTAGTTTGATACAATGTCATTTGTTTATTTTTCCTTTTACTGCTTAAGTGTTTAATCCACTTCAAGTTAATTTTTGTCTATAAAGTGAGATGAAGGTCTATGCATGTGAATATCCAATTCCCAAGCTCCATTTATTAAATATTGTCCTTTTCCCATTGTGTTCCCAGCACCTTTGTCAAAAGTCAATTGGCTGTAAATGTGTGGATTTGCTTCTGGTCTCTCTGTTCTATTCCACTGGTCTATGTGTCTGTTTTTATGCCAGTACCATGCTGCATATAAATGTGTGTGTGTGTGTGTGTGTGTGTGTGTGTGTTGAGGTAAAGGAAAACAAAGGTTTATTGTTTTGCAAGCAAAGGAGAAACATAGGGGACTCCCATACCAAAGGCTGTGGTTCTGCCCATCAGCAGGCAACAGGTGATTCAAAGGCTGCATTCCCCATGTTCTCTGGAGTTGTAATTCACTTGTTAGTTTAGGAGATACTCATTTCTGAGATTTTCTGCTACCATCCCCACAGTCTGGATTACTTCGTTCCTATGGTGGGTGTGTAGTCAAGAATAGATAAATCTGCCTAAAATGGGGAAGAAAGGTAATCCTGTTTCCCCTGGGATTAGGGACGGGGAGAAACTAGAGAGGAGCAGGGAGAGAGGAAGAGAGAAACATCTCCATTTTAAAAATACGTTGTAGTGGCAGTGCAGTAATGGCTACATTCAAAGCATAAAGCGGACCACTGTTACATTTCCCCACTGTCAATTTCTACATTCCATTTCTATGAAAAACGGGCAACAACATCTCCAAACTGCTTCCTGCTGAAAGGGGACAAAGTTGGGGGAAGGAACCCAAAGTCCTTGTTCTTTATCATGGACAGTTAAGGGCATTCAGTATCAGAGCAGTCCAGAGGTTCACAGTGTCAGATGGCAGGTGACTGGACAAGGCATACACATGCTAAACCAACAGTAGACAAGACAGCAAAACAATACTTTTTTGTAAATAATAAGGGCAAACACAATTAGTATTTCAGCCAGTCTGAAAACCACGAAGACAGTAACTCATCAGTGTAAAACAGATCAAGTTCATCAACAGGAGGTTAGGAAGATTTGTAGATCTATGAAGTCAGACTCAAATTCACTCAGGACAAATTTGCAACTCTTGTGATCATTATTAGGCACGCTCACACAAGAACCTTTCCTGTATATCCTCCAGCTTTACTTACTTTTGGTAGGACTGACAGGAGTATACATCTTCAGTTACATTGTTTTCCCTTCATTTATTTATTTATTTTAACCACTGTCATATCTGCTTTCATTCTTCTATTAAGAAATATTACAGGGGCTGGGGATATAGCTCAGTTGGTAGAGTGCTTGCCTTACAAGCACAAGGCCCTGGGTTCAAATCCCAGCACTGCAAAAAAAAAAAAAAAAAAAAAAAGAAAAAGAAAAAGAAATATTACAGATCTGTGTAACAACCCCTAGCAAACCTTTCCACATCTCAAAAGGCAACTGACAGCATATATGGACCCAGGACCAACATACAGTACTGTCCTTTGCACTGTTTAATTAAACAAGGTTTCAGTGCAGTTTGCTTTTTTCTCTCAATATTACGATTGTGATCAATCCATGTAATTATGTGAATTTTGTATTTTCTTTCTAAATGCTGTGTAGCATTCTATCATAAAAATGAATATTTTGTATTTGCTCTATCCCGCTATTGATGGAAATTTATGTTACAGTCCAATTTCGGGCAATACAAGCCATGATGCAGCGAAAACAGTGATAGATCTCTTTGCACACATCTGTGGGTGCACTGGGGGCCAATATAACAAAAGATAATTGATTGTTCCATGTTTATGTGTTTTTTTAAACAACTTTTATTTTACTTAGTTTTGTACATGGTGCTAAGGATCAAACCCAGTGCCTCATGCATGCTAGGCAAGTGCTCCACCGCTGAGCCACAATTCCAGCCCTGTTTATGTGTTGTGAAAGAAATTCTTTTACTTTAATATATTCAACATAGTTTTAGAGTTTTACTTTTTACATTCTGGATTTAATATGTTTGGGTTCTATTTTTGTATATGGTAGAAGGTAGAGAGCTATCTTTCTCATGTGAATTTTCCATTTATAAATAGGCCATCCGTACCTCAATGATTTCAATAGAATTGTCATATATAAAATTCCCCTATTTTCCTGGAATTCTGTGTAAATTCTTAATTTGTTTCCACTGATTCATTTATTTACTCAGAGACAATTTAAATGACAACATCTTTATGTAAAGCACATGATGATATGCAGTGGAGTATATCCTTTTGATTTGTTTCAGCTATGTGTGGACTTTTACCATCCATATAAATTTTTTGAATCGGTTTGTGAAATTTTCTAAAATATAACTAATGGGTGTAAATTTTAAACGTCCATGTAGGACCGTGCTGTTAGGCTATACTCTCCTGCCAGGTGTTTAAGATGAGGTTGGTCAAAACTGACCTTGTTCCTATCTAAAGAGTCAGCTAAAATTCCTCAGAGATCACACTTTGGGACATGTGTGAAGCCTCCTGGCTCCTTTTGCTTTCCTCTACCATTGGTGCCACTTGCCAGGATGGATCAGAGTCTGGCTGACCATATGTGGCTTCTCTTGGAAGTGTCAGGGACATTTCTGTCTCCAATGCCACTCCTCTTTGCAGAATGTGCACTGGTTGTCTTCCCATTCTCCAGGGTTCTCTCAGTCTCTCTAATCAGCAGATCGGGGTGACTCACCAGAGTTGCAGGGCCCAGAGAGGTGTCCCATCATTATCTGGGTCCTGGTTGACCATAGAGGGCAAGGGCCAAATGTTGGCTGCTTTTTCCTTGGCCCTTTTACTTCCTTGACTTTGGTCTCCAAGTTTTTGGTTTTAAACACCCAGCAAGTCAGTTTCTTGATTACTATAGCTTTGTAGAATGTTTTGAAGTCAGGTAATGTGATGCCTTCAGCTTGGTTTTTTGCTCAAGATTGCTTTGGCTATTTGGGATCTTTTGTGGTTCCATTTTCAGATTTTTAGGACCATTTTTTCTATTTCTGTAAAAAGTGTCACTGGAATTTTGATAGGGATTGCATTGACTCTAGATTGCTTGGGTAGTTTGTTAGCTTTCCATTGCTGTGACAAGATACCTGAGATAACTTAAAAGTAGTAACGATTTATTCTGGCTCACAGTTTCAGAGATTTCAATCCATGTTTGGCCAAGTTGCTTTTGATCCTGTGGTGAGAATGAACATCATAGTTGCAGGAGCAAGTGGCAGAGGAGTGTACCTACCTGATGGCAACCAGAAAGCAAAAAGAGAAGGTGGTCCTGGTCCTAATATCCCCTTCAAGGGCACATGCTCCAAAACTGAGTTCCTCCAGGTAGGCCCCACTTCCTAATGTTTCTGCTGCCTCCATTTGTGCCATCAGCTGGGACCAGGACTTTAACACATGTCTGTTGGGAGACATTTAAGATCAAATCATAACAGGTAGCATGGACATTTTTAACAATTAGTTCTTCCAGTCCATGAACTTGGGATATATTCCCATTCACTGTGTTTCTTCAATTTCCTTAATTGGTTTTATAATTTTAGGGTATAGGTCTTTCACCTCCTTGGTTAATTTCATTTTACATTTTATAGCTATTTTGAACAGGACAGTTTTATTGATTTTTTGGATAGTTCAATTTTAGTGTATATATGTGTATATATATATTTGTATATATATTTTATATATATATATATAAACTACTAATTTTTGTAGGTCCATTTTGTAGGTTCTGCAACTTTTCTGAATGTTAGTTTTTTTGGGGGGGAGTTATTAGTGTTTTCTACACAAGAATATTGTCTGCAAATGGGGACAGTTGAACTTTTTTCAATTGGGATGTCTTTACTTGCTCTGTCTAGGACTTCCAGTACCATGCTGAATGGAAGTAGTGAGAGTGGGCATCATTGTCTTGTCCCTGATCTTAGAGGAAAAACTTTCAGCTTTTCCCCATTGAATATGATGTTAGACATAGGTTTTATCTGATATATATATGTGTATATATATATATGCATATTTTTTGTACTGGGAATTGAACCCAGGGACAATTTATCCCTGAGTTACATCCCCAGCCTTAACATTTTTGAGACAGGGTCTTGCTAAATTGCTGAGGCTGGCCTTGAACTTGCAATCCTCCTGCCTCAATCTTCTGAGTCACTGGGATTACAGGTGGGTGCCACCGCATCCACATCATATATGGTTTTTATTGTGTTGAGTACATTCTTTCTATACCTAACTTGTTTAGCTCAATTTATTAAAATAAGCTCAAGTTCCTTATTAAATAGCAACTTTACTATAACAGTTTCATACAATTTTTGTAAATATTTTTCAATTTTGTAGTTTGTCTTTGGCACCAGAATATTTTTTCAAGTTGCAAACGTTTTCATAGGCTTTGAAAAACATTGGAGGACTTGGGCATTGTGCTTGCCATGCCTAAGGACAAAATGACTGAGTTCCTGAGAGACTTTAGCTGGGGACCTGTCCAGGGGACCACTGACTCTCAAGGGTGAGAATGGAGACACTCAGCAGGCAGCAGTAGGACCCTGCCATCAGTTTGGAGGGATTGAAGGTCAAGAGGACAGGGAAAAATCCTTCTTCAGTGTCTTATGACAATTATTGACTAGAGAAAAAAGAACAACAGGGCAGATATTTTTCTATGAATACACTGATATACGGCAGAAGAAAGAGGGCTGGGGCTGCGGGCATTCATGGGCAAATACCCCAAACAATGAGGACTTTGTGGACTTCCTAAACCAAGTAGTCACAATGATTCTGAGGACAATTCCCAACAGGCAGGGAGTCACTATGTCCTGTGAAGAACACCAGAAAACTAAACACAGCAACCTTAGGAGGTTGTACCCAGACTACATATGTCCACACCAGATAATATGTATAGGTTTACTTGACTGTGGAATGCAGAAGGAAAAGAACTGCAGTTTTTGGAGCATTCACCAGCCTGTTGATGTCTATTTAATTTCCAGTGACTTAAAAAAAAATGGTCTTTGGTTTTGTTTCGCTAGTTTTGTAGGAAGCAGTAATAAGGTACTCACAGGAATTATGGAGATGTAGTTCTGAGGCCTCCCTTCAAGGATGACATCTGTGGGTAAGTGTGCCTACCTGTCAGTCTCTGGCTGCAGCACCTTGAGGCCATGTTCTAACAGGTCTCAGTCTCCCCAGGTATCTTTTGACCAATTCCTGACCAAAAGAGGGACATTGGTTACCTTGCCATTCCTGCTCAACACAAGACTTCTCAAGGGGCAATCTTTGTGCTGGTCCCCTCTGATGCCTGCAAGTGGACTTCCCCAGGCCTTCTCAGAGGTGCTGGCTGTTGAGACTCTACCTAGTTCTCCTTCCTGTGTCCCGCACTCCCCTGCCTTTTTTTTTTTTATAGACATCAGACATACATCATGGTCCCTGCCTACTCCCATTTCCTCTTTTATTTTTTCGTGGTACTTTGTTCTTCAAACTGTCTTAGCATCTGCCTCCAGAGGAACCAAACTGACAAGAGTTGCCAACCAACAGTGTGACTGGCTCTCCCTTTTGAAATGTGAAGGTTTAATATATATACATATATATTATATATATAAGAATATAATATATAAAGAAAAATCATTTTAATATTTTATAATCATTTTACATATATATCCTCTTAAAATGTAGCCATGGGAGGTCACTGAAGGAAATGCAGTTTCATCAGATTACTATAAAAGAACGTCCACTTCTATGAAGAGTGGTTGACATTTTCTGGGAATTTACCCTTTACCTCTGACATGGTAGCCAAAAAGGAATCATCCCGGGAGCTGGTTATAATACTATTTATTTGAAAAATATTTATCATTATTGAGTACTTATTATTTGACAGGTATCATGGTAAGAGCTTTCCATACAGTTTCATTCAATACTTACACAGTTCTTGTATGTATCTCCATTTTTCAGATAAGAAAATGGAGTTAATTAGATGTTGAATCTGCATTTGAATCAAGGACTGTTTGATGCCAAAACCAACACTTTCAACTTCTAACACACACACACACACACACACACACACACACACACACACACACGCACACACACACCCCTTGTGATGTTTATTTAAAATCTGAGTTTTCAGGGAAGGAAAAAAGTATGAGCTAGAAGAAACATGAAAGAAACAGAGGAAAATGAAACCTGAATAGAATTGGTCTAAGTGTCTATAAAGAGAAAGAAAAGAAAGTAATGGCAGGAAGGTTGGTATGAGAAGTTTTAAGTGTCTTGATCTGTTCTAATTCTGTGCACTTGGAGACGTGCAACCTTTCTGAGTCTTAGTTTTTATAAATCTATAAATGAGATGGTTGTACTAGATGATTTCCAGATTTAATTTCAGCCCTCACATTTTCTTCAAAATATACAACGGGTATATTGGATATATCCAATTGGGTAGAGCTTTTTAGTTCATCATTTTGTGTAAAATCAAACCAAAAAATTTTTTTCACCAAATCCCACAATAAGTAAAATCCTCTGCTGGGTCCCCAAAGTGAATAGCACATTTCAAAATTCAAAGAGAACCAATTTGTCAGGCTAATACCGTTCTTGGGCTGCTTGTGAAAAGGCCCTCTACAAAGTCACTATCTCTGGCTCTTGACTGACATGAAGTTCTCTTAGATAACTGCTAGGATATATATATTTGAGGGGTGGTGGTGAAAAGTGGGATGTGAGAAACGTGAAAGTGCCTTAAGGGATATTAACTTAATTGAGTCTCCCTTGAGTCCTTCCATCGTCTTCATTTTCCTCTAGATCTGCAAGAGCAGATTTTCTTTAGCTACTAAGTGCTGTTCGTTCAACCTTTAGGTATAGTAGAGAGGGCAAGAGAAATGCACAACCTGGAGAAGCAACAGGCTAGATATCACCTAGTTCTTCCAGTACATTGATGTCTTACAGTGTTTCCTAGATAACGCAGATAATGCAGACAGAAAAAGCGCATAAGCCTTTCTGGGAGGGATGAGAGAGAAAAGAAAAGAAAACACATTATTCTGTGAGAAAAAGGAATGTAAAAAACTCACTAGTTTACTATGTTAAAAAAAAGATGGCACATTTATTGCTACATAAATGTTATATACATATTGTGTTTTCTGTTACAGTGACAGAAAAAATTTTGAACTTCTTGCTGCTGGTTGAAAAGGTTTATCAATAATACCTTGAATTTGACACAGGATACAAATCTGCAATAAACCAACAATGGAAACTGGAGAACAAGATGAGAAGCAATTCATCTCGAACAAGTAGCTCTTACAATACTCCATAGGTACTACACGGTATGCTAGAATCCTACTATGGTCTTAAAATGCTATTGTAAATTTCTGATATTAATGAACAGGTTATGGTAAATAACCCTACATTTTTACTACCTAATATAATAAAATAAAGTAAGAAACTTTTTACTGAAAACTTTCGATTTCAAAAATCTAGAAAGAGTAATATTTAGAATTCAAGAAATTTTCTTACAAGATTATTGTATAAAAGACTAGCTACAGTGAAAAATAAGCCAAATGTTTTTTCTTTCTATTTTATGAAGGAAAGCTTCTGGGCATACTGCAAAGTCTAATATAGCGAAAAAGACAACAAGCTCCGAAGAAGAAAGGCCAGGCAGTGGCATATGTTCACTCACACATCATAAGCAACAACTTCTGTTTAGCTGATTAACACTGAAATGAAGAACAAGGCCACAGATAGATTCTGATGTAATTGGAGAATATATGCAAATTAAGGTAACCAAAAAGTCCACCAAGTTCACAAAGAGCTGATTTGTTAGGAATCATCCTGATTGGAGGATCTGCAATTCTCTTAATTGTTTTTGTTCTTTCGAATTAACAGAAATCTTTAAATTACATAGTGATTTGGGCTCTCTCTTCTGTGTGCTGATTGCCATTGTTGATACTGGCTATAAGGAATTACTAAGCCAAGACAACCTTGTTTAGCATGTTTTTCTCTCCCAGGGTGGTTGTGGTGGAAGACAGATTTCGTGGAAGTTCGTCATGACTATGACTTAAAAAATAACTCCTAAGGGTTAGAGACAGAGGGTGCCTTAGTGCACAGTAGTACAAAGGGCTGACAAGTACTGGTTTAATGCTAATCTGGCTCCTCTTCTTGGGATGGGGGCAGATGGTCTGCAGTTGATTAAATCACCCACTGAATTCCTCCCTACTGACCAGCCATCCAAATGACAGAGAAATAAAGGCTTGGATAAGCAAACATGGGTGACCATTGCTCTTGTATTCCATTAGGTAATTAGCCTCAGAGTGGCGTGTTCATTTATCACACTGCCTGCCTTGGTGACTACTGGGTTTTGTTTTGTTCACCAAAATCACAGCCTGAAAAATCATCTTTGTATTTTAAATGTATTTTGTGCTTACTTACAGCTAACACTTTACAAGTACTATATCATGTAGTACTTACTGCTTGGAAAACAAAGCAATTTCTAAAAAGTAGATTCTTCCCTTGTAATTTACACTTCTTGCTATTACAAGCTTTACTATGAAACCTAGAAGCTTGAAAAGTCTTGGTTATTATTAGAAATAAAGCAATGTTTACTTGTGGGGGGGGGAACCTAGGGGCTGAAATTTCCCCTTTTAAAATCTTAGCAAGGCTATGGTCACAGATAGTCTCTGCTTAAAACTATAAGGTAGATGTGCAGAGCACACAGGGCTGCATGGAGGATTCTGGACTGTGACCATAAACTATTCAGATTCAGAGATCAAATATAACACCCACGAAGAGAAAATAAAAATGAATGAAAAAATGAGAGCGAGAGAAATGCTATATCAAGTAATATTTTCCTATTTCATGGAAAACACTATTCATATGGCAAAAGGATAGGAGAGGGCAACAAAAGACTTTTCCCTTCCTTTTTAAGACACTAACAGGTATGCCGGGAATGCTAAGGGCCAATGGTTGTCACTGCTTTGTTCTCTGCACGTGAACAGCTTTAACGAATGCTGGCATCAGCCGAGTGTAGATCAGCTTTCCACATTTAACTTTTTCCCTTTATATGTAGACCTTACAGTTCCATAACAATAAATAAAATTTGTAGTTACAATGCATTTGTCAATTCAGTTTAGGCACAAGGCAACTTCCACGGTGAGTGGAGAGATCGAGACAGTCTCTGATTGTGCAGAAGCGACATGCTGCTTGCAACAAAATGATATGCTGCAAACATCTCTTGGGCTGACGTTCTATCCGATGAACTTCCTATTTTCACTTCTGATGGAAGTGTTGACCAGTTGCTTTGATCGTAGGATTACATTTGAGTTTCTTGCTTCAAGTGTTTTGTTTTTTCTTCTCCCTCCTGTCAGGTTTGTGTCTTCAGATAATCTGAGTTGTCCAAGTCCTTATGAGGAGAGGTCACCTTCTATCTAGCCTATTGATAACTCTGGAACTGTGGTAGGGAGAGAACAGGTACTAGTTAGTACACAGTTGTTAAAAATAAACACCATTCTCTTGAAACAAGTCGGTATTCTTCACTTACACACAAGTTTGTATTAAACTAGTAGTCTTACTAATAAACTTACTAATAAACTTCTTCCTCATAGGTTATTAGTCCCGTCCCCCGCATTCCCACTACCTTATCTGAGAAGACTATCTTCCAAGATCCTCAGTGAATGCTTAGAACTGTGGATCATACCAATTCCTATATGCACTGTTTTCCCTTATACATAATACATACTTATGATAAAGTTTAATTTATAAATTGGGTACTGCAAGAGATGAGCAATGATATTATAGCAGTATACTAAAATGAAGATTTTGGTTTCAGGCCATTATTAAGTAAAAGAGGGATAGCTTGAAAACCAGTACTGCAATACTGAGACAGTGGATCTGATTATCAAGATGGCTACTAAGTGACTAATGGGCAAGTAGCAAATTGTGTGGATACTCTGGACAAAGGAATGATTCACATCCTGGGCAAGACAGTGAGATTTCATTACATTATGTAGAATGGCACACAATTTAGAACTTACAAACTGTTTATTTCTGAAGTTTTCCATTTAGTATTTTTGAACCACAGTTGACTGAGTAACTAAAATCTCAGCAACTAAAACCTCAAATAAGAGGGGTTTTATGGTTGAAACAGTTTTACTTGATGTGTATGGTAATGTATCTGAAGGAGAGCATGTGATTAAGAATCACAAAATATAGGATTATAGGACAGCTTCGGCAATTATGTAAACCTTAATTTTAGCAATGCACAAATTGCTAAAAAAATTTTTACTCAATCATTGCTCAGCAGTGAGACAAAGTTAAAGAACTCATTTACTGAGTTCTTACTCAGTAACACACTGTTGACAATTGACCTTTATCTCCTCTAAACTGAAAGTTTCTGAGGCCAGGGACTATTCTGTATTCACTTTCATATTGGTCTTAGTTTTAATCTAAAGGAGATACTCACTAAATATTTCTTTCATGAATTTATTAAAAGAATTTCATTCTATTAGTACAAATTCTATACATACTCATGTTCTCAATATAATACACATAGTAGTAACACTGATATTTTTCATTTTAACCATTTATGATGGAACTACTTTAGGAAGAATGATAACTTTCACTTTCTTAGTAAACAATAAGCACATTACTGTTTATTGACAGTTATGCATTGGGATGGAAAACTAAGGGATTCAAAGCTACTTAGTCTTACATTGGTGACAAATTCTTGTGTGTATATGTGTATGTTTTGAGATGGGTCTTTCTGTGTTGCTCAAGCTGTTCTTGAATTCCTATAGTCAAGCAATCCTCCCATCTCAGCCTCCGAAGTAGCGGGGATTACTATGCATGTTGCCCTGCCTAACATTCTTATATTTTTTGTAGCCAGTCATGCTGTAATCATTTCTTAGTCATTCTGATTATAGTAGCAGTTTTCTTGTTGCTGAATCTCTTGCTGGTTTTAATCTGTTTTTCAGTTTTACAAAGAACTGAAGGTTACCAGGTTACCATGTAAAACCAAATAGTTATCTTTATGAAATTAGCAACCATAAGACATATTCTAAGAATAGCCTATAAAATCTATGGAATAAAGTGTATTGATAGCATGTCTCATAATCTTGAAATCTTTGAAAACATTCTTTAAAATTTTAAGTGAGAGAATGTCTAAATTATGGAGAAAGATAAGGGTAGAAGATATGAAAGCAAAATGAAATAGAGAAGTAGTAAAAGATCAGGAAATCAACAGAAGAGAAATGAGATTGGGAGACAAAGTTAAGGGATAAAGCTAGTGGGATACCAGGTTAAAAAAAAATTAGGTAAAACTAACTAAATAGACACAAGAAAAAAAAAAAAAAAAACTCAGGGTCTGAGATTAAATCGATTGTGAATATCAAGTGTTCTTTTATATAGCCTGGTGGTGAGTACTGGGACTTGAGCATATGAAGTTACCTATCATCACTCTTCTTTGAAATGATCTATTGATTTAGGAAGTCATTTTTGCACCTAGTAATAGTGGTATGCTTTTATTTTAGAACATCAAAGTTTATGAAACAAGAATACTTACTTTTTCATAGTATTCTATATTTTCCACAAACCAATGGCTTGGCTTTTAGAGGATCTATAAATAACAAGCTCTTGCCTGAAGTCTCTTTGACACAGAAATATATTAGACTACTGGATATTTTTTATGGGGGAAGTGGTTTGGAGTTTTCTCCAGTGTGCCAATGCTACCATTACAATTGACTTAACTAATTATATTGGCTCTTCCTTTCTTTTTCCCCAAATGAAATTTTCAATCGTAGTCTAGTTTGATACCAGGAGTGGTGGCAGACACCAAATGCTTCAAAAAAAGGTGAGTTATTGACTAATGTTTGAAGTTTAATATTCAATTAAATTCCAGACTTTCAGCTCAAAATGATATAGCCATAAAGCTGATCAAATGAGTATTTTTTCTTATTTCACTTCCTACCATCTGCTCAAAGCAGCATATAAAAATGTTAGCAGTTCTATTCTTAATCCATACTACTAGATAAAATACTACCGCTCCAAATATTCAACCACAGTCTATATTAATTTCAGCTTTCTAAATATTAACTTTACAACTTAGATACCAATGTGACTGTATTATACAGTCAAAAAAAAAAAAAAGTCACAAAGAGGTATTTAGTCCATGAAAAGGAAGATCAAAGTAATAAAAATAATAGTCTTTCAGGTTGGGGATGGAGCTCAGTAGTAGAGCACTTGCCTAGTATGTTTTAGGCCCTGGGTTCAATCCCTAGAACTGGAGGTAGGTGGGTGGGGGAGAAAAGAACAGTTTTTCAACATGTAAAACTCCGTGAGAGAGAAAGTTATTCTGGCTCTATCACTGGTCCAAACGGAAACAAGCAGTAACTCAGGTATAGAAAATTCATGACAAATAAGACATGGATGATTAGCAGAAAACTGCTTGGTGATAAAGTCAAGCATTTCTGAATAGAAGAATAAGATGTATGAGTGGGACCAAAAATACTTTCTGATGAATGAGTTACTGCATTATTTTCTTCTTAGATCACAAAAATATTCATGAAAAAAGTGAGTGCACAATATGACTTGGAACAGAAGATTTGACATTTCTTAATAAATCAAACAACACTGTAAAACTTTGGAAAGTATAAAATGCTGGTTCTCTAATTAGACAAGAGAAAGGCAAACGTCCTCTAAATTACATGTACTCTTTTACATAGGTCAATGCGCAACAGAGAACTTTGCTCAAAGGTTTTAACCCAATCTAAGATGCATCTGAAGTGATTTCTTTGCACTTTTTTCTCAAAGCCATACTTACCTGGCTGATGTTTACATATGACCCATAGGGTTGGTAGATTCACTAAGCCCAGGATGGGTTCCTGGCAGCGTGGTTGGCGGCTCTGCCGATACGGCAGAAACTTTTTCTTCTTCCCTTCTCTTAAGGCAGGCTGCTTTGGGGTTGAGGTTCCTCTCTAAAACAGGAGGAAAGAACTATTATCATTATGGCCATTCCATACTAATCGACATTACAGAGGCAGCCATGATGTGCTCACTCCAAAGCTCAGCATTAAATGAACCTCCAGCCTAAAATCTTTAGTGATCATTTGGTTTTCTTCATTTTCTGCTTTTGGTTTAGTTTTCTAGGGTCTGATTTGATCTAAGTCAACATGCTACTCTTCACTCTTTGGCAAGTGCTGTTACTAGCTGACCAAGTCTCCTCAGAGTCCTGTTAAGACATGGCACAATGAATTGATATGAAAGCTCAAATCAACTACGTACCTCGAGAGAGACATCTCTGCAGACTTTTCTAGTACAGAAAAGGAAATAAGACAGATGTGGATATTCCTCTGCAGGAGATGTACCAACTCAAGGGAAAGAGACACCAGGTGCACTTTTCTGCTTATACATGTAGAAGACGACTGAGTAGTTCTTTCTATTGCTAGCTATCATTAAAAGTGGTGAAACCTCTATTGCTTCTTATATAAGATAACTCAATACTTCTGAAGATTATGCATCCCATCTTTGGACTGCATTAATAGTCAATAGCAGTGGTTACCCCTGCTGTAGGCAGGGGATGGAACCCCTGATGTAGGCATTTTCTTCTTTTTCCCCCCTCACTCTCCCTCCCTCCCTTCCTTTCTTTTTATTTTTTTATTTTGAGACACGGTCTTACTCAGTTGCTTGGGGTCTCACTAAGTTGCTGAGGCTGGTTTTGAACTTCCAGTCGTCTGCCTCAGTCTCTCAAGTTGCTGGGATTATAGGCATGTGCCATTGTACATGGTAATGTATGCAATTTCAAAAGAGGTTAAAAAAATTGGGTTTTACCCAACGCAACAATTTTAGGCACATGATATCTAGCCCATGACTGCTACTGATGTAGTCTTTATTCTGATTGTATGAGGTAAATATTGCTATATATATTTTTATAAACTGATTAAAAATGCCCTAATAATATAATATAAAGGGCTTACTTATTTATTTACTTATCATGGTACTAGGAATGGGACCCAGGGGTACTCTACCACTAAGCTACCTTCCCAGCCCTATTTTGACCCTTGTTAAATTGCTGAGTCTGGCCTCAAACTTGAAATCCTCTTGCCTCAGCCTCCCAAGTTGTTGGGATGACAGGTATATGTTACCATGCCCCGCTCTTTCTTTCTTTCTTTTTTGAGGTGGTGGGGATGAAACCCAGGGCTTGGTGCATGCTAAGATGTGCTCTAACACTGAGTTATACTCCCACCCAAGAGCTGCTTTTCAAACAAGTAACTGCACCTTTGACCAATAAGAAGTTTGTCCTTATGTGTCATGGTCCTGTAGAAGTGACAGTCTCATACCATGACCAGAGAGACTGAGAGAACTTAAATTTACATATAAAATCTAAAGAGGAAAAAGTAAAAAAATTTAAGATTTTTTTCACGTGAGATGGGCTCATATTTCCCTTAAAATAGAACATGTTCTTAGCTAATTATGACTCTGTGTCATATCAGGATCTAGGATGCATGATTAAAATATCTGGAAAGGACTAAAAATTCAACAAGTTGGGCAAGATCTTGTAGTTTATATAGTAAGACAAAGGATACTTCAGAGTTTTAAAAACGAGAATACTGTAGCAGACTCTAGGAAATAAAAAGTGTATATATATATATATATATATATATATATATATATATATAGCTTTGAGTCAGACAAGGTAAAGGTTAGTGTTACTCATTTATACCTCATGTGTGTGAGTAATCCATGGAAGTATGTGTTGTATAGCCAGAAAAGTCTGATAGAGATGTTAAAGTAGAAGTCAAACATTACCTTCAGGGCATGTTTGCTTGTGTTCCCACATTTCCATTAGAGGAATTTTCTTGATGTTGGGTATAAAGCTGAAGATTTGGTAGTACTAAAATGCCAACTTCTCAATGGATTTAGAGTGGAATTTTTGGTTCATTCAGTAGTCACGTGCTTATTTTTTTTGTTCTGGGGCCTGAATCCAGGGCCTCAAGCTTACTACGCAAGCACTCTACTACTGAGCTATACCTTCGGCTCTTTTTATTTTTTGATTTGAGGCAGTGTTTAATCTCAAACTTGTGGTTCTCTTGCCTCAGACTCCCTAGTAGCTAGGCTTACAGAAGTGCGCCACCATGCCCAGATCATTTTTTACATTATTATGAGTAGGTAAATATTTATGTTATTGTGACTATATGGAGATACTAAGTCAAGAATTTTAGCTTCCTTACTCAAAAAATGGTTTTTCTTTAAATTCTTTTTAGATATATATGACAGCAGTGTATTTTGACATATTGTAAATACAATGGAGTATAATTTATTCTAATTAGGATCATATTCTTGTGGTTGTACATGATGTGGAGTTACCTACCCACTACTAAATATTCCAACAGACCTAAGAGATACCTATCAATATATATTCCTAAAATCGCAAACAAATCATGTTATCTATTAATTCTATTAAGTATCTTCTTTTTTCAATGAACGAAGTGTTCTCTAAGGCTAGTAGCTCTTGTCATGGAATTTGTCTTAGCTTCTCTCCTGTATTAGATCCTGTCTTCTGGATCTCATACCTTTGTTTTTGTCTATTATTTCTTATTTGGTCTAAACCAATTTTCCAGATGCTTTCTGAGAAAGTATATATGGGAGGTAAAATTTTAATCTCTTTGTATATCTGAAGTATCTTTATTCTGTTTTATTTTTTGATTGTTTGGTTAGGTGTAAAATTCTAGGGTGAAAATCATTTTCTTTGAAGTTTTGAAGCACTGTTCTACCATGTCCTAGAATTCAGTACTAGAGTCCAGAACTCTGATGATATTTGACTCTTGTTCCTTTTTCTGTGAACTAATTTTGTTTCTAGAAGGTTTAGGATATTCTTTCTAACCCTGATGCATCATCCATGATGATGCTTTTAGGCCATTTGAAAAAATAATGGTTTAGCACAACATTAGATCTTAATCTTCGGATGAATATTCTTAAAGACTTTTTGGTACTTGGAAATAAGTAAGTCAGCTGCCACTACTCCATCTATTTTCTATCCTACATGCTTTTTCCCCTGCGTCTCATCTGCTATTGCCTACTTTCTCTTCTGTCCTTATGTGTTAATGTTATTATTTATTTCAATGGGCATCCAGAAAAGAATGAAATATTATCAGTGCATATGCTAACTCTATCATGTTTGACTCTCTAATTCCAACTGAATCTATTAATTTGTTTGAGAAAAGAAAAGCCTCAGATGATTCTGGGACCAGCCAGATTTTGTAACCAGTATCCTTGCCCATTTATCTCCAGACTCATCTGGAGATCAGGAAATTAAAAACCTAATAGTTCTCTTGTCTATAAATTATTGCCCGAAGAGACATGAGCTGACTGAGTTGAGTTGTGAAAGAGTTTGGGAGGATTAAATGTTTGACTATTGACTGAATCTTGAGTAAAGCAGAGAGTACAAATTTGAAGGTAATATGTGAAATCTGCTGAGGAATAATAGAAATGACAAGGATAATATTAAAACTGTAACCATGATAATGGAAAGGCTTAAATTGGCAGTGGCAGGGATCAGATGGGGTTTGGTATGTAACACACCAAGGCACAACATGTGCTCTGGGAAAATGTGAAGCTTGGAAGAAAAGCCATTTTTTCTGTTTCATGGACCTAAGTCTGGTTGCCTCCTGGTTATACATTCATCCAGCAGACTGGAGCTACTAGATAAAAGAAAACTTTGGAGCACCACCCTAAACCAGAAGAGGAGCCAGGGAATCCTAAGGATAACCAAAGCATGTCATATAAACAAAATGTATGTCTATAGAAACTTCTGGGCTCAGGGACTTCCAGTATAAAGAGGCTCTCAAATGTGAGCAGGTTACCAAAATAACTCAAAACTGCTGGAGATAAGCCCAGGAAAAAAACATGACTATACCAAACTCTAAAGGTGCTACCAAAGATGAGGCACAGGTTTGTGGGCTTCCTCAAGGTTCTAGACCCTGTTTGACAGACAGCGTTGAGCGTCTTTCAAGGATCCTTGTGATATAAGATAAAGGCTGTGTGGGCTTCAGGCCCAGAGTCAGAAAGTGGGAAAAAGTAATTTCTGAGTATCAAAGTAAACCCTGAAAAAGTAATAGTTAAGTGTATCTTAAGTTTGTTCAAACTCTAATCAGTGAAAGACTCCTTATACTGAGCTTTCAGAACCCATATGAACTCATTACACATAATTGTGACCAGAAAGACAGCAGGCAGCTGGACAAGCCTAGATGTTAGAACTCTTTCTCACACAGCTTTTCTGTTCTAGGTGCCTGCATGGGACCACTGCAAAATTAAATGTTATAATGAAAGATCCATGTGGGCATGATAGAGTTTCCAATACAGACGTATTTCTCACTTTAATGGTGTAGATCTGAGAGTATGCCTCTCTACTCCTAAAAAAAAAAAAAAAAAAAAAAAAAAAATTTAAAGAACACAAATGACTGCATTCTAGATCTAATGTACAGCGGGAAGGAAAAGGTCCTATACTAAAATGAATTCTGGAACCCTTGTTGACTAGACAGTAAAACTTCCACATCCTAGGTGGAGGGAATAACTAACAATAAACAGTGTATGGATTCAAGGTAGAAACTATCTCAGGCTGAAGAGAGGGAGATGAGTGCATTTGGACTACTAAGCACAGGTGCCTTGATGCCTTCAGAGAAGGACAAAAGTGTTAAGACAATTCAATAAAAAAAAATTTTGGTAAAGTGACAGGAGATACCAGCAGGCTCAAGGAAACTGCTTTTGCTACAGATGAATGGGTAGCAACTGGTCACTTTATGAATATTAAGGAAGCATATAGTTTCTTAAAGATTAGGCTTCATATACCCTCCACAGATACTTCAAGGGTTTTGCTACAAGATAAGTTCTTGGTTTTAGTAATATGTTGGTTATCCACAAAATAATCTATATATCACCCTTATGCACTGAAAATACTGGAGGGAAAAAAAGTAACTGCTGCTATCTCTTTTTCTGAAAGTTCTCTAACTCTTTTTTCTATAACCAATGATGAAGGCCCATGGTTGTAATTTTCAAGTATCTGCCCATCTCTATTCTTTTTTTAATCCTTCTTCAAATAAAGTCTAACATAAATATTCACTGAAAGAATTAACTTCCAATGAAAAAAGACTACTGGTGGGGGGCTTGGAAAGCAGGGTCACATTTAAGAATACCTCGCAAAAAGGCTTGGAATAAAACATTTATAACTTTGATAAGTACATATACAGGTATCAAAAAATGCAAATGTGATGGGAGAATCTTTCAAGGGCATGAAGCTTCTATTATTGGATAGCTCAGGGTCTAAGATGCTGTTGGTTGGTCCAGAAGAAGTATGAGATAAATGCATGTTGAAGAATGAAGTTCCAAAGCTTCCAGTTTTTATCAAAGTTCATGAAAAAATGAAACAGAATAGTTGCTTGAGTCAGCAGTGTTTGAGCCTTTATAATCCAGCCACTTTTGCCCTTAGGCAGATACAGGCATGCCACTATGTGCTACCCAGGGAAGTCCATAGTGTTCCTAATCAGGGATCAAGAAGAAGCCCTGAGACCTT
The DNA here is from genome assembly GCF_902686455.1 of Sciurus vulgaris. NCBI lineage: Eukaryota > Metazoa > Chordata > Mammalia > Rodentia > Sciuridae > Sciurus > Sciurus vulgaris. Next base: position 105,385,403 of record NC_136462.1, on the reverse strand, counting down.
ACTGACAAGGGTATAAAGGACATCCATATCTGGCAAAGTCACCAGGAGCCATGATTATGCAGCCTTTTTTTTTTTTTTTTTTTTTTTTTGTGGTACTGGGGATCGAACTCAGGGCCTTGTGCTTGAGAGGCAAGCACTCTACCAACTGAGCTATCTCCCCAGCCCGATTATGCAGCCTATTAACCAGCGGGTCCTTGTAGAGGCCTTAGAGTAAAGCATGCAAGAATATAGAGTTTAGACTACAGAGAAGAAGGGAAGTCAGGGAGGACCAGGGAGGAGGACAGATCTAGACAAGTAAATAAAGCATTGTAAGAGAAGAGTTCATGAGAACAAAGTGGCACAAAGCACTATTGCTGAGCAGCAGGCAAGAAGCTGTCTGTTCTCTGCCTTGTTTCACAGGCTTACTACTCTCTACTGGTTTGTGGAATCACAGATACTGACTAACACAGTGAGACACAAGTATGGGAGAACTTACAAACAACTGCCCTGAGCAATACAGTAACTGGAAACGGAAAGGTCTGCCCACCTGTGGGCAGGTTACTTCTTTACCTCTTCTGTACCCACTTACCTCTGACTTGCTGTTCTAGACTAAGGATGACTGCCACGGCCTGATGAAGAATAAGGAGTTTTGTTTGGGGTTTTTCACTCTTCAAATGAAGCTGACACATTCGGCCAAGTTCTTTGAATGCCTCATTAATATCCCGTACACGCAAGCGTTCCCTGGCATTGTTAGCCATTCGCCTTTCCTTCTCCCTTTCTATTTTCTGTTCTGGGTTCAAATCCTCATCTTCATTAGTACTGCTGAAAACAAAGCAACAACAATGTCTATTAGCTTCCTTTCAAGTAAGACATGCTGATTGTTCAAGATTATAAAGACAGAAATGAAATTTACTAAACAGGAGTAATAGCTGCACTTAACACGACTATGTATTTGTTTACAGTCATTCCATTTCTCAGTGCAGATATATAATTATGTAGTCAAACCTATACCATATATTTTAAATTTTTTGAAATACTGGGGATTGAACACAGGGGCACTCTACCACTGACCTACATCCCTGGTGAGACCAGGTATTACTGACTTGCCAAGGCTGGCCTTGAATTTAGAATCCTCCTGCTTTAGCTACCTAAGTAGCTGGGATTATAGGTGTGTGCTACCCTGCCCAGCTCCACAAACATTTTTTTTTTTTTAAATGATATTGTATTTTTTCCTAACCTTTATTTTACTTATTTTTATGTGATGCTGAGGATTGGACCCAATGTCTCACACATGCTAGGCAAGTGCTCTACCACTGAGCTACAACTGCAGCCCCCCACATACATTTTTAATTGTACATTGTAGCATAAAAATAACTCCATGCTACAGCCAGGCATGGTGATGAATACCTGATTTATGATATGTGAATTAAATCTTAAAAATACTGGCCCAAAAGAAAAATGAGCTAAAACAAAACAAAACAAAAAAACTAAACAAACCACATTGCAGCCAGGCATGGTGGAATAGCCTGCAATCCTAGGTACTTGCGAGGTTGAGACAGGACTGCAAGTTTGAGGCTGGGCTGGGAAACTTAAGGATACCCTGTCTCCAGATAAAATATTTTTAAAAAGGGCTGAGGATGTAGATAAGGGCAAGCATGAGGCTCTGGATTCAATCCCCAGTACTGCATAACAAGACAAAACCAACCAAACAAATACCTCTCAAAACCCATGCTACAGAAAACACTCAGGACAGGGCTAGGGACCTAGCTCCATGGAAGTGCATTTTTACTGTGTCTGACAAAAGACACAAAGACAAAAGAAAAACAAAGACAAAAGAAAAAGTTACTTTACAAAAAACTGAAATTCATAATGTAGTCTTTAACAGAGCCCCTGGCTCTTTAACTTCAAAGAGGCCTTTAAAGATTATCTAGCCCAAAGGTGTCCAAATGTGGCACTCATCAGAAGCCCCAAGAGCACTTAAGAAATACTGCTTTTTGCTAGGCACAGTGGCACATGTCTATAATGCTAGCAACTTAGGAGGCTGAGGAAGAAGGATGGCAAATTGGAGGTCAGCCTCAGCAACTTAGTGAGGCTCTGTCTCAATCTAAAAAAAAGAAAAGGGCTGGAATGTAACTACAAAACAGAGGGAAATCAGTGACTTTGCTAGAATCATAAAGTTTATCAGTAGTAGCATAATGATGAGAAACCACATCATTACTCCATGGAAGGAGACCTACATCACATACTTAAAATTATCCTAACTATAGTATCTTCATAAATGGAGTGCTTACTGCATGTTAGAAAATAGGCAAAAGGTTTTACATGCAACACTTTCAGGTTCCTCCTTAGAGAATACTGTAATAGAAAGTATCTTCTTAGAGTAGGAGGAACTGGTCTCAAAGACTTTGGTAACTGTCCAAGATCATTTGTCCAATATGCGATGGAGCCATAATTCAAACCCAGGTTAGCCTCACTTTGTCCAAAGGCCATACTGGTCACTATGACTTGGTATTAACTACTGTTAACTTATTTTAGTACCTCATGATTTCTGATGGTCTCTAATATGTAAATCTGTAAATTATGGTCATGAGTTGGTTGGCTGCTTTCAGAAATAAAATTTTATTGGACCATGATCATTGGCTTCTACATTATCTCTGGCTACTTTCAAGCTATAATAGCAGAACTGAGTAGCTGTGACAGGAACTACATGGCCCATAAAGCCTATAACATTTACTCTCTGACCCTTTACAGATGTTTGCTGACTCCTGATGTAGAAGGTGAGGAGATGTATGAAGAGGAAAGATGCAAAATTATTTCCCTTAATATTCCTTCTGAATAATATAACTATGAAAAAGTTAAGATGCCTCAAAGGAGTGGTCTCTAGATTCCTGATCTAGTTCTTCCTTCTTCATACATATATCAGTTGAGTAAAATATACATTAAAATGATAGAAACAGGATCTTAAGAATTTATTTTTTCCAAGAGAAAAGTTTCTGTGTTGAAAATAGTGAGAATGTGAAAAAGCAAACGGGCAGTTTTTAAGTATGTAAATAGCAGAACAGACCATGCTGTTTCTTTTAGTTTTATCTACCATACTCATTGTAATCTCCTTTGCACCATATTTAACACAAAAAAAATCCCAATGATTTAAATAGAAATATCCATGTGTGAAATACATATATTACTGCTAAATGGATATATACCAACAAGTAGGAAGTATTCCAAATATAGTACTAAATTATCTGATTTTAATGTAGAATTGCAAGAAAAATCTGAAGGAAGACTTTGGAAATCATTTGAAACTAATATGTCTCTATAGTCAAAAGAAAGGTCAAGTCCAATTTCTAGAAAAGTTTCCCCAACAACAGTCTGTATTGAAGCATTTTCTTTTCATAGTTTTCTCAAATTTTTGTTTAAATCAGGACTCTACTAACCTTTTCTATAAATGACCAGATGATAAATATTTTCAGCTTTGTGGACCATGTGGTCTCTATGATAACAATACAAATCCACCAATGTAAAGCAAAAACAGCTGTAGACAACATGATAACAAATGGGTGTGGTGGTTTTCTAATAAAACTTTATTTATAAGGCAAGCAATGGGTTGCAATGATCCACAGGCCATAGTTCACTGAGATATGGTTTAAACTGTGTGAGAGTATTGTCATATACTTAGCTCTTAATATACTGAACATTTATTGACTGAATATATCTAAGTGTTTGTACCACACAATTTAACTTGTTTTAGCTATTTTCCCCTTCATTGTTTTATAGACCAAAAGCATCCTGAGGTAAGAGATGTAATTCTTTGTTTCAATGCAGACCCTAAAATGATGTGGTATAATAGAAAACATAATTTTGGAGTTAAGCCTTCATATTTCTCCCTTTTATGGATGATGAGATAAACATACATAAAAATCCCAACATAATATCTAGAACATAGCTGGCAGTAAATAAATGCATGAAATCCTTCAACTTCAGTTCTTTTCATCTACAGTAAATGAATGAAATTTAATACCTGGATACTAACAAATACCTTGTTCTGCCTCTAGATGAGACCTTGATATCTTTTTGGGAGGATTCGTCGTCTGATTTCATGTCATCTGATGAAGGAGGTTCATGAAGGTTTTCATCCTTTTCTTTGTTTTCAGTCTTGATTTCTGTTGGAACAACAGTTCCAGACTGACTTTGCAACCCACCTAACAAAGAGGCAAAGGAAACAAAATAATATGAGACTGACTTTCATAAACTATTTAACAAGTGAATGAGAAACTAGGAATTAACTTCTTTTTTTTTTTTAAAGTACTTAGGATTGAATCAAGTGGTGTTCTACCATTAAGCTATATTCAGCCCTATCTATCTATCTATCTATCTATCTATCTATCTATCTATCTATCTACCTATCTACCTACCTATCTATCTATCTATCTATCTATCTATCTATCTATCTATCTATCTATCTATCTATCTATCTATCTATCTGGAGACAGGGTCTCCAAGTTCCCCAGGCTTGCCTTGAACTTGAGATCCTCTTGTCTCAGTCTTCCCAATCACTGGGATTAGGCATATGCACCACCATGCCCAGCTTAAAACTTTCAAGATGCTGCCAAGGTAAATGAAATAAGCTGAACATTTCCCTACATAAACACAATGAAATAGGCATCATGACTAAATATAACTAGGAGAAATTTGATGGCTTTTAATGTCACCAATATATCTGTACTTATTTTGGGCTCTACTGTTAACACTGATCTCATAGCTTCCCTTTTATCAAAGTTATATCTCTCCAATTTATTATTATTATTATTTTTGGTATGGGGATTGAACTTAGGGGCACTTAACCACTGAGCCACATCTCCAGTCCTATTTTGTATTTTATTTAGAGACAGGGTCTCACTGAGTTGCTTAGTGCCTTGCTGTTGCTGAGGCTGGTTTTGAACTCACAATCTTCCTGCCTCAACCTCCAAAGCTGCTGGAATTATAAGGCATGCACCACTGAACCTGGCTGTCTCTCCAATTAAATTTTAAAAACCCCAAACAACAGTTACCATTATTCATAATTCTCAATATACTCAGAAATATCTTTATTATTGCCTCTAGGTACCACACAGGCTCACTCAGGAGAGGCAGTAATTAAGGAAGGGACATGAAAGGAGCAGGTAAAAAAACAAACAAAAAAACCCTATACTGAATAATGGGTGTGTACTTGGCTCCATCCATCAATGTATGTCTTTTATCTGCCCATTCAAATGGAACCTTAAATATCTACCCTTTATATTCACGCAGCACCATTACAGTTTGAAATTCCCCCACCTGGGATGATTTTGATTCACAAATATTAGATCCACGGTGAGAAAGTGACAGTCTTTCAAATGATATCTGTTGCTACTACTCCTGAAAACTGACTATACAGATACCTCTATAATTTTCTTGTGTTTTATGGTTCAGGTCTGTGCTTGAAGCAGCGGCGGTACTAGACAGCACTGAATGATTGCCATTGAGACTGACAGAATCTTCCCGATGAGTTCCAACCTAAAATAAAAACAAAACAAAACAACAACAAAACAAAAACAAAAAGAGGTCAAGAACTATCCATATTTTTTGTTTGATGTTATTAAGACAGGGTCTTCCCCTGTTGCCCAGGCTGGCCCTGAACTTCTGGGCTCAAGTAATTCTCCTGCCTCAGTCACAGGTAGGTGGAATAAAAGGTGTGTGCTATCACAACCAGCTCTGTCCAAGTTTTTATAGTTTAAAAGATTAAACAGTATCATTCATCTGAATTTCACATTTTTTTGATGACACTTTTCTGAATTTTGATGAAAACTTCGAAATATAGTACTGATTTCAAATCAGTAAAAATGTTACTTTCAAAAAAATTATAATTTCCAAATTTTTAAATGCCACAGTGTTGTTGTTAGAAGTCAAATGAAATTTTAGAGAAAAAGCATTCCGTAAGGCATAAAGCACTAAAGGTCTATTACTGATCCTACATAAATCTGAAAAACTACTTCAAATGCTACCTAAATATTTAAAAAATATGTGACCTTGTAGTTAACTAAATATTTTTAAATGCATGACCTTGTATTTAACAAAATACAGCTATATTCCAACAGCAGTATTTAATGGGTGTGCCTCCCCCATATAGTTATTTTATTTTTTCTTTCTCTACCTACCTCCCCTCAAATTTTTTTAAAAGCATGGCAAAAGTGATACAAAATTTAAGTAACTTAAAGTAAACAAACTTATGCATTGCCAGGCAACAAAACTGTAATATAAGTTTATGTTAAACGTTAATCAAAAACCTGAAAAGTAAAGCACGGAAATAGCACCAATCATTTAGCTATTGCAATATTTTTAGAAAAACTTGTTAAAGATGAAGCTTTTTATTAGAGCAGTAGCAGACGTGTCAACTAGAAGATTAAGCCTTTAATTAAATAGGTTTATTGCCTGGAGTTATACATGAGAACCATTGTTTTTCAATAACTCCTTCAATCCTAGTAAATTGTTAGGTTTTGTATCCCTCTTGAGTAATTAATAAAGCTTTTATCTTTTATGACTTTGTATGGATTTTACCCTAAGAAGTATAAATATCCCTATGCAAGTTTATCCTTTGGTTTCCTGTGAGCTAAACAAAAGGAACCAAAGCAGTTTTAGGCAATACAGGCCATTTGGCAGTGGATCTGATTACAATATATCAGTTCTTCCACAATACTTTTAAGGAAATATTTGGCTTTAATCCTTCTTCATATCTTTAATGCATTCTTTAAAAACACATTGAGTAAAAACAAACAAACAAACAAAAAAACACATTTAGTGTATTCCATAGCTACTTTAAAAATTATTTGAGGGTTAGTCGATGCTAAGAATCATTTTTGTCACTGTTCTCTTGGATATTTAAGAATTTCTACACCTTTTTTCTAAATCACATGAATTTCAACATGTATTAAAATTATAAAATCTAAGAACTGGAGGAGACTAAAAAAATGATGGCAGACCTCTAATCCCATTCCCACCTCTGAAAGTTTTGAAAAGTCTTTAGGTTTCCCCTATACCCCACAAAAGCTTGAGAAAAATCTAAGAACTTAGCCTGACAGCCAGTGAAAAAGAAACTTATTTTGAAAATGTTTTTAGCTTGACAGCCAGTGAAAAAGAAACTTATTTTGAAAATGTTTCATGAAATTCTCTCTCAAAGGTATCCTAACTTCAGTTCAGGAAATCTTTGTAGGAGATTCCTACAAAAGATGTGTTTATGTTTATAATGGGTTTAAACCTTCCCATGATCTTTGGTAATACATGCTAATTCTGGTCTTATCTAGCATTTTGAGCTGTCACAGGTAATTTAGAAGAAAAATAGTCTCTTAAAATTTAAACTTTAGAGCTGGGGTTGTGGCTCAGTGGTTGTGTGGTCGCCTAGCATGCATGAGGCCAGGGTTTGATCCTCAGCATCACATAAAAATAAAAATAAAAAAAAATTAAACTTTAAGCAGGTATCTAAGTAGAACAAGTTATACTTTATGTATGTATATTCTGCCAAAATACATTCTACTGTCATGTATAACTAAAAAAAAAAAAAAAAAAAAAAGATTTAAACTTTAAAACATGTATATTTACTATATATTATACAAATGAATTTCATTTTATAGCTCTGTAAGACAATACCATTGAACAGTAATAATGTGAATTTTCATTCACTTAAGGTAAACTGTATCTGCTGAATTTTAATTTCCTTTTAGTTCATTAGTATAAATATTTTTTTGATTTTTGGGAACTAAAATAATAAAAAATATTCTATCACCTTCCTGATGAAGGGTTTTGCAGACACAGGATCATTATCTAAACAACAAATTTTAAGGATTCTACCTTTCTCTTTAAGGAAAATCAGACTGATCAATTTATTTTGTAATATAAATGCCAGAAAGTATTTTTGCCTCCAGGGTCACCAATCTACATTACTGACTTCCAAAAGAGAAAATTTAATTGGTATACACAGTAAAAATATAAGCCTTTAAAAAATGGTCTAGGACTAGCAGAAAGCTTGATGTCTGGAGTTTTTCATGTTATTGAAGTTACCAGGAACTTTTTCTTTGTAAGTTGACTCCCTTTGCAAATGGCCCTCATACATTTTCTGGAGAATTTGACTTTCACAATTTTTATAGTTCCCTTTAACCCTTGCTCACCCTGGCTCCCACATCCTCCCTTTAATCTGCTGTTCCACATTCAAATGGCTGTCTGCACGCACAACAGGTGTATAAACAGTTCTTTGTCTGAGCCTAAAGCCTGTGGGGCAGTCAGATAGAACCCTGTTTAATTGTTCACCTCGTTAGCATACAGCTGACAGGCTGCCACTACTGGGGGAGTAGCAGTGAAGGCAAACCCCTGGGCCTGCTATGTGCTAAATTTCAATTATTATGAAGAGCCCTGTTTCAGAATAAAAGGCCTATTCCATTAAATGACATCATCCTGCATACAGAATCTTCATAATCTGTGTATGGCCTGACTTTTGTGGGAGCATCCATCAAGGGACTTGTTTTCATCTAATCTGGCCAATGGCTTTAGCACTTGGAATGGAAAAATGTTAAATCTAATTAATTGATGAATAAGAGGTCTTGTGAATTAAGGGACAGACTGAAAACTACTGAGTATGAATTCCTCTCTGATTTTGGATTCTATTCTAATAATTTGTTCAAGTGATTTAAATTAGTATTAGGCTACAGACTGATTAAAGGATCTTTATATACTATTTACCCCAATGGATTTTGTTTTATTTGAAGAGTTTTATACTAGACACTTGGCAATATTCCATTTGTTATATTTCTTTTTAAAATACTTCCATAAATGTATAACTTCCATCGTTTTCAAACTTTAAGAACATAGCATTTTAAAACTTACTGAACTCCTTAAAAAGCACTAAAATGTGAGTTCATGAAATCCATGATTCTAAAAGTGACTACTGTCCTAATGGAAGGTTAAGAAGATTTCAAATTTATTTTGATGAGTGACAAAAATGCTGAGATAATTTTGAATAAAATATTACTTTATTTACCTGACAAAAAAAAAATTCAGCACACCCCTCCCCCCAAAAAAAGAAAGAAAAGACTGATTAAATTTCCGTAGGACTTTTAACATTGAAACTAAGAGACCCCATGGATGGAATTTTATACTATGTTATTAATAGGAATATTTCAGATATGCATCAAGTATACATAATTCTAACTTTAATCTGGTCTGAAAGAATCACTGACTGCGGAAGAACTAAGTACCTTTTGTTAAAGACATGCTATCATTGAGCTATTTTGTTGGGCGTAGTTATTTAAATATTACAGCCATGAACAAATAAATGTGACATACAACTATATGCTCCTGAGACCTGTGTAATAATGCTCAAATGAAATCAATGATTCCATTAATTTTCAGCTTTTCACTTAACAACATTTCTTCCTGTCAGCAGTTTATTCCAAAAGTTTATTCTTACACTAAATAAATGGGAGCACAACAAAAGTCAAATGCTGACATTTCAATCATTCTTAAAAACTCCAATGATGTGTTTTAAAATTAAAATGATACAACAGTATCACATACGAATTAGAGTATTTGACAGAAAGTTGTAAGTTTTATATTTGCTTCAGTAAAATATGGAAAAATATATAAAAAATGGAAAGGGAATAAGAAATTAGTAAATGAAAACACTGACTTCATTCAATAATAAATGCAAATATTAAAAAGATGCCAGGCTGGTTACCCTAATTTTCTAAAAAGGAATATAAATTACCAATTTCCTAGGTTCTTTTTCTGATATAATTACTTCTACGAAATTTAATTTTTATATAATGAAAACATGTTCTGTGATTGAAACCTCATTTAATTTTAAACTCTGAGGCTACAAGTATATCCACTTAAAAGAAACAATAACCAACATTGTCTTTTGATATGGACTTCTAATAACATATTTTTAGCTAGTGACAGGCTTTACAACCTTGATGTGAAATATAAATCCTTTTTTTGGGAAAAAAAAAGCAAACAATTATTTCACCTATCAACAATAAGATGGATCATCTATGAACCAATACTAATGATAACCTTAAGGGCATAATCTTGTTATAACTAAAAGCAAAAGAATGGGGATGTATCTAGGTGGCAGAGCACTTACTTGCCTAGCATGCTTCAGCCTGGGTTCATCCTCACAGAGAAGGGGTTCTCAACAACCTATTTCCTTGACCCAGGATACTGTTTTGAACACATAGACTTTACACTGCAAGTAACCTTGATTACTGATTTGTTCACATTGCAGGCTGGGAGCTAAACTGTTGCTACCACCTTATTCGTTTTTTTTTTTTTTTTTTTTTTTCTTTTTTTTTGAGACAGTCTTGCTATCTTGCCCAGACTGGCCTTGAACTCCTGGGTTCTAGCAGTCCTACTGACTCAGTTTCTAGCGGGGGCTACAGGTGTGTGTCACTTATGCTGGGATATGGTAGGACACTTTTATTCTGTCATTAACTCCTTTCTTTCCATTCCTAGTGCATCTTGGTCACCTCAACTATTTCAACTACCTTCAACAAAACTCCCAAACTACCCATTAAAACAAAACAAGCAAAAAGTCATGGGCTCCAAGAAAAAGATAAAAACACAGCACAAAACATGTTATCTGTACTAATATGTCAATTACTAGTCAATTCATGTTCTAAGTCAGGAATTGGCAAAGTAAGGCTTGTGGCTAAATCCTGTTTGTACTTTTTTTCTTTTTTTATAAATAAAGTTAAGTTGGAATATAGCTGCACTTACCCATATGTTTTCATATTGTCTATAAATGCTTTCATGTTACAATGCCAGAATTAAGCGGATGTGGGGCTGGGGATATAATACAGTGTTAACAATGCTTGCCTAGCACTCATAAGGCCCTAAGTTCCATCCTTTCTCTCTCTCTCTCTCTCTCTCTCTCTCTCACACACACACACACACACACACACACACACACACACACACACACACAGTGGTGATAGAACAGTCTATAAAACTAAAAATATTTACTATCTTGCTTTTTACAGAAAAAAGATGTGTTGACCCTTTTCTAAACATCAAGAAAGAAACCAGCATCATATTTAAACTCTATAATTAGGATGCTGGTCTATAAGGCCCATTAGAACAAAATTCCATATAAAAAAGATATATGAATGTTCTATGGAGCTTCTGTAAATATTTATCAGAATAATTCTAGTCTCTTAAGAGACATAAATGGAATGATGAAAACAAAATGTTTTTGAAAAGCAGCTGATCTCACAAATTCTACATGGTGACGCAGAATTATCAATAAACTGGTATTTCTGTGGTCACTTTGCAAATGTATCCTCCAGCTTTAGGAGCCTAAAACAAACATTAATGTATGATAATGCAGGAAAAAAAGTATGTAAGTTTCTAAACAAGATTTAAAAAAAAAAAGGTAATGTCAGAATGTGAAATTATGTCATTTCTCTGACATAGCCAGGAAAACACATGGAGGTGATAAAGGGACAATAAAAAGAGGAGGGTTAACCCTTGGGGATGGATGAAATAGTCACAAAAGTGCCCCATCCCTAAATTACACACCTTCCAAGAATAGAAGAGTTGATTCCACATAGTGGGTATTCAGCATGTAAGCAAGGGCTTTGAGCAGTACTGACAGAAGCCCTTAGATAGGGCAGAAAGCCACCAGGATACAACAGTCTTCCTTGGACTGGGTGTGTAGCTCAGTGGTAGTGCACTCAGAGTACTTGCTTACCATGAACACTGTCAAAAAAAAAAAAAAAAAAAAAAAAAAAAAGAAAAGAAAGAAAGAAAGAAAAGTCTTCCTCCTCAATAACAAACCTTACTTGGGTGAGAATCACTGGGAGACTATGATCTTCATTTTATTTTGTCTTTTTTTTTTTTTTTTTTTTTTTTTTTCTGAAAGTGAGGATTTGGGGCTTATTAAAAAAAAAAAAAAAAAAAAAAAAAAAAAAAAAGGCTTATTTAGAAGGATGGGAGATAAATACTAACTCACCTGACTGTCAGATTTTGTCAGTCACTTTTTATTTTGAGTATAAGCCTGGCAAAAATATATGATCTCCACTGCTGGGAAGTATCAGTGATTGTGTCTGGATAGGGTGGAGACAGCAGATAATGTTTAGCAAATTTTTAATAGGTCTGTGCTCTCTATGAAGGCTAGCAGGACTGAAGAAATCTTGACAGACACTTTGAGCAGTAGCTTCGGTTTAGCTGCTCTTGTCTTGATATTGCTACTCTTAGTCAGACTTACCCTAAATTTCAGAAAACCCTTCTTTCTAAACTACTTGGAGATTTTTCCTTTTTAGAAATATTCTGGCCATTCCTTTGGTTGATGTTCTAAAGGAGGCAACAGGCAGCAGGCAGGCACATTCTTTTTCTATTTTTTGGTACTGGTTATTGAACCCAGGGGCACTTATCCACTGAGTCTTATCCCAGGCCTTTTTATATTAAGTCAAGGTAGGCAGGCACATTCTTATAGGATAAAGTGGGAGTTACTGTGTTAGTTAAAAGCTTCAGAGCAATATCTAATGATATTATTTTCTCTCCTAGTCCTTTAAAAATGTATTACATTTACATGGCTCTGGAGGTCTAGAATTTAAAAAAATCTCTTTTTCTCTTAAGGCATGTCCCAAAAACAATCTTCTTAAGATAGGAAGTTCCATTTTGTACAAACTCTGTATTTAGTTGGGAAGAAATATAGGTATATCAAATATTGTGGCATGTAAGTTAGATTAGGAGAAGTGAACTAGTAACAGTAAAGAATTAAAAATGGTTAAGAAGTAAGAAATAATAAATGCTGGGCATGGTGGTGTACACCTATAATCCTAGTGACTCAGAAGGCTGAGGAAGGAAGGTTCCAAGTTCAAGGCCAGTGCTGGCAACTTATTGAGACCTAAGCAACTTAGTGAGACCATGTCACAAAATAAAATTTTAAAAAAGGGCTGGGGATATGGCTCAGTGGTAAAGTGCCCCTGGGTTAAATCTCTAGTACGCACACATAAAAAGAGGTAAGGAATTAAGAACTGTAAATATTGAGACCAACTTGGACTTTATGCTGATTTCCAAGTCACTTTTCTAAAGATTAAATAGCATCTCAGCAAATTGTCAATAATTAATTTAGTGTTCTACATTCATATTTGCAAGACAGTGTCCTGTTAGTCTTATTACACCATTAAAGTTATTTTACACTACTAGTACCCTCATATTTCTAAGTTTAATCATTCATAAATGTTTTCACTTTTATTAGCTTATTAATAGCAATAAAAACTAATTTAAAAAGGAGCCTAAATTTTAACATTTTGTAACATTAAAAAAACCCCCAAAATAAAAACCTAGTTGCTAAGATATGCAGATATCTAATGTCACCCATGTTGTGGAAAACACTGTCCTCAGAAACCAGGCAGTCTTGTTTGATGTTTATTTTGGAGACTCCAAAATGAATATAAATGGCTTGTCTGACATGTGAATGTGGAAATCTGGAAGCAATCCCATTTTATAGAACACAAGCCTTTAGCATTTGGGGCACCTAATTATTTTGATGATAGGCGAATTTTAGCCTTGATCACATGGCTTACAGCTAAAAATCTGTTTCATAGGAGACATTTCGCAGCATGCAGTGAACCTTAAAACCCATGCTATAAACATCCAAACACGTGGTATCAGTTAAATATCAGGTTCAAAAAGAACTTCACTCCTTTAAAAGACAATCTGGATAGAAAATAATGCAAGACATTCAACAGAGTTTTTGACGTGTATGCCTGTAGAGGTTTACTCCCCCCACCCCCTAAAGAATTGCCATGTTTTTTCAAAGATGGATTGAATTAGTTTATTCTCTATGGGAATTAATCTAAAACTGTTTCCTTTCTTTGTTACTTAAATAACAGCTGTTCTTAAAACTAGCCCTAATTTTTTCTTCTTTTGGGAGTAAAGTTTAAATTTGAACATGTACAAACTACAATTTCACATTTTTTTGGCTATTGAAGGCAAATTCCAAATTATAATAAAAAACAATTTTTCTGGAGGAAAATCCTTGAAATTCAGTCTTGCTTCACTGCTTTTGCTATTCAGACTTCCTACTCACTATTTCAATACACAAACCATTGTGTCAATTACCCAAAGTCTGGAAAAAAGTTCAGATTTAAGCTAAAATGATCTCCAGAAAAAAAAAAAAAATTTTGTATGTGATCATAAGCAGGATTTTATGGGCTAATACTTAGCCACTGACTCTGCCCAAAACAGTAAAGAAATTTCATAAGAGCCTCTCTTTACCTTCAACTCTCTTCCTCAAAGATATTGTGAAAAACATTTAGGATAATAAGCTTTAGGGGTTATTACAAAGAAGGCAAGTACTATTTTACCATTGAAGTGGATCGATTGTTTGTAACAAGGCTTGATCCTCCATAGTTTGAACTGAGGCTTCCAATTGGTGCATTATGGGATGGTCCCAATAAACTGTGTATATCACTGTGACCAGCAGGCAAACTGGTGGAAGGTCCCACAGCATGGTTCCGTAGCACATGGATAGCATCATCCAGTCTGTCTAAACGATCCTCCATTCGAGACTGCTATAAGAATTAAAAAAACAAAACAAAACAAAAACCAAAAAACAAAACAAAACAAAACAAAAAAACAACATGGAGCTTACTGTTGGTATCTGTTCAATTTATTTAAGTGCTGTATTTCCTACTTTGGGATATATGAAAGACACTAAGTGAAATGCAAATCAAGTGGCTTCAAAACCAACTACCTGACTATAAACAACAACAAAAGAAAGGCTATCTGGAGGCTATGCTAAATTTTTGAAGATTCAGAAACAATCACTGTTTTATAAAACAAATTTACCAGTCTACTACAAGGTTTATTTCTTTTAGCTTCTACAAAAGAGAAAGGGTATTATATGAATATTTAATTTTAGTTGATAAAAAAGGATAAACTGAACCTTAATAATGATCTTGAAAGATGTCAACTGGGAAAAAGTCCTCGAATCCATCAAATTTAAGCTATCATTTTGTTTTAGGCAAATAAAGCATACCTATCTTAAATGGTGAACAGATCTAAGATAAGCTCTTAACAAAACTGAAGAAATGACATTGTCTGTGGATACACACGTGTCCCATACACAAACATATTAGAATTTTAAAAATCAAAAGCACATGCCAGTAGAGCTCATTTTAGAAGAATCACTCAACAATATAAGGCAAAGTCTACTCTTATATACTACTACAAAAACAGAAATGGTCAACTGTTTGATTTTAAAAGACTCTGGAGTCTGTACAGCTTGATGATTTAAATGAATAATGGGAAGTATAAGTAATTGAAACACAAAAAAGGCACCATCCAAAAGAAATAGTACCTCACAGACATCCTTTAAGAAGGACATTGCATCTTGCAAATGTTCGTGAAGTTGCTGCTCAACTCGATTTTTCTGGCAAAGTCAAGACAGAACAGGAGGCAAAGCACAGGTTAAGATTAACTCCAAAAGAGATGAGGAAATAGCTGATGTGCACGTTGGCATAACATGTTAGTAAAGTTAATGTGGAGCCTGAGAGATCTACTTGTATTAAAGTATGAGAAGGCTGAAATTTAACAGGAAGTTACAAGGTTAGCATCTAAACAGCACATGTTGCTTCTATTTGCTTGCAAAATATGTGAGAAGAAAACTTTCCCTCAATTTAAAATGTTCTGGTTAGTCATAGAAAAAGAACGTCTCTATTTGCAACCTGGAATTATTGAATGATAGCATGACTTAGCATTTGATCATATCATCTTTATTTTGTTTTTATTATACTTTGTAATTCTGGGTTATAAATGTAAGTATACAAAAGCAACAGCAGTTAACATTCTATCACAAATTCTTTACCCTTAATTACCTAGAAGGTTTCTATATTTTTTTTTTTCTGGTAAATAGTGTTTTGCTTATATGATTTACACAATATAATCTTTGTTATAAGAAAACGTGAGAATACTTTCATGACAAAAGTAATTGACAGTCACTTTTAACATAAATGTAATAATATATACACAGCATTATACAATTTTGCACTACTGGATTTCATTTTCTTCCTTTTACTTCTTTTTTTTTCAGTTTCCTCGCATGTGGAAACATAAAAGTATAGAAAAATGAAGCCCTAGATTTGTCAAAGAAACAAAAATTTTACAATACTATTTTAACACCAGCTGTCCTGACACCAAAAGCCTGATGTCCCAAAGAACAGATGGTAAAGGCACACCCAAAGTGTTGTATTGTTCAACCAAATCAGGCCATTTGTTAGCAAAGAATTCGTGTGTAATGCTATCCTACTGTTTCTTCACTGTTACACAAGATTTATTAAAACAAACAAAACCAAAAACCCTCCAAAGTATAGATAAAATCCTATAAGACCTGTAATGACTTGTAAGAGGCTCTTACCAGGGAGTGGAGGGAGTTTTCATAGTTTGGTGATGAAGGAGCTTGACCTCCAGGTCTGGGCCACTGACTGGTACCTATTAAAACCCAAAAGCACCCACAAGACTGAGTTAACTCAGCTATCTTGATAATCTTCTGAAGGAAGGTTAAGGATACTCCATAAATGTAAATAAATTTACATGAAAAAAATTTTCAGCTTTCATCACAGTACTAGCTACTTATATGCTTCAATTAAATAAACCTTTCATTATAATTACAACAATGTAGGGAGCTGAGAAAAAAATTATACTTTAAAACAACTACTTTTATGTTTGCATATTCTTTGGACTACACATATCTTGAGAAACGCACTTCTAATGTACATGATTTTTACTGTCTCCTTTCCCATCATGGTTTTACATAGTATTTGACTGGCTATTGATGATTACATTAATATTTACCTGATTCTCTACATCATAATTTGCTTAACCACCCATTACTTCATCACTGAACACTTGATTGCTATCATTTACCTATTACGAACACTGCTATAATACATATTACTGCTTTTTTTTCCCTCATGGTGAAGAAAGATGTTTTCTGGATAAGTAGCATTTCTGAATTAAAGGGTATGCACATATTTTATGATCTTTAATTCAAAAGGTCAAATTGATTTACAAAGTGAAATATTAACTGATAGTGCCTTTGGCAATGCATGGATGAACCAACTTCAAATGACTGCAACTACATTTGGGATTACCTGTTCAAAAATTTCCCAACATAGTCTATACCAAAATACACTATTTAATTTGGAAAATATCATTGTATAAGAAACGTTGCTCATTCTTTGATGTTAGGAAAGTGAAAATATAATAAAAACAATAAAGATAGAAAAAGAAAGGTGGAAATGCATAAAGAATGAAGCACTTTGCCTCACATGCGTAAGGCTTTGGGTTTGATCCCTTGCATCAAAAATCAAAGGAAAACACCATAAGAAAAATAAAATAAATTCATCCATGTGTTGAGCAGAATATAATGTTTTTTGTTTTTCTTGTTACCAGGGATTGAACTGAGAGGCACTTGACCACTGAACCACATGCCCAGCTCTATTTTGTATTTTATTTGTAGACAGGGTCTCACTGAGTTGCTTAGCACTTCACTTTTGCTGAGGCTGGCTTTGAACTCGTGATCCTCCTGCCTCAGCCTCCCAAGCTGCTGGGATTAAGGCAAGTGCCACTGGGCCTGGCCAGAATGCCATGTTTTAATAGTCCTGCGAAAATAGCTTTAAGAAGAAAAAGAGAACAATTTATCAAAAGTCTTCACTCTTTCATGGTTGTTCATCTGAAAATAAGTTATTTACAGAAAAGAATAAAGACTATTCAATTAAATGTATGTTATTATTATATGCTTCAGTGACAAACCCAAATTGCATTGGAAATCTAAAAAAGGTTTATTTAATTTGCCTTGTGTATGCTAAGTGACATTTAAATTGTGTTCTAAGATAGTCTGTTGATGCAGGTTCATTTGCCATATTTATGAAGCTAAGGATAATCTAACACTATAGCTTATTTCAGAAAAACAAGTAAACCACAACTATTACATTAATTTTAGCTGAATAGCACCATTTAATTACTCAACAGCCCAGTAATAGCATTCCCATCAATCTCAAATTTTGCAACTCAGAAAGTAGAGTACAAAGAGAATCTTAATAACCTGATTAGATTTCACAATTAATCATAATGCATACTGTTATGATCATACAAATAAAATTTCAATATAAAACTGTGAGAAAAAACGATATGTTATTATGTCCTGTAACTTTTTGTAACTTATAAACAAATTATTTTGAGGACCACTAAAGGCTTCATGAAAGACAAACAAATGTGATCAGAAACCAACTACACAAATTATGGATGATCTAAAACTGCTCACTGAAACAAGCTTATGGACTAATTTTATAATTAAGTAAAGAATTTAGCAACTGGGAAAATTCAGTACTCATACAAAGAATCCATATATAAAAACAACCAGCCAACCTTTTACTATAATTTCAGTGCATTAGGATTTACTAAGAACTGATGCAGAATTATGAATTTTAGGTGGCTAGGATAATCTACTTAAGAAGACCATAAATTATTGAAGAGAAAACTTCAACATTTATAATATTTTACTTTTCAATTATTTTACTCCATTATTCTCCCAATCACCTTGGGTGATCAAGAAAGTTGACAGGAAGGAGCTGGACCATGAAATAACTTAAGTTGTAATTAAGTAATATTAACTTGTATTAAGTAATATTAACACAAGTTTTATTATTTTTAAGCACCTCAGAATCATTAGCATGCATATAGATGCTCTGTAAAACAAGAGGTTTTTGTGGTTCTTCATTAGCTTAATGTTGACAAATCAGATACTTACACCAACTTAGATAAGAAATCATCGATGTTCATCACTGCCCCTATCTTTCTATTGTGGTATTAAAGATCAGACCCACGGCCTCCTATATGTTAGCCAAGTGTTTCACCACTGAGCTCTATCCCAGCCTTAGCTTCATATTTATTTTTGATAGTGATATGCAGGAACTATGCAATTCATTCAATTAAAAAAATAGACACAAACTTAAAATCGATTTTGTTATTATTATAGATTGGGTTCCCCATTATCCTATGTTCAGTAGAATAGAAAACTAACAGCATTAAATCAGTGATATCTGTTTTGAGCTGGATGTGGTGGCACATGCCTGTAATCCTAGCTACTTGAGTCTAAGGCAGGAGATCACAAGTTTGAGGCCAGAATGGATAACTTAGTGAGAGAATCTGTCACCAAAAAAAGAAGAAAAAAAAAAAAAAGGTGGTAGGGGCAGGGGAGAGGATGTAGCTCAGTAGCTCAGTGGTAGAGGGCTCACAGAGGATGCATAAGGCCCTGGACTCGATCCCCAGTACTGAGGGACAGCAGATATCTGTGTGAACTTCATATAAATCCCAAGCTAAATTTATTTTGTGGACAGAGCTCCTGTAATGCCATCTTGTTATTTCAAAATTTCATGCAATTGGGCTGACTGGAAGCTTAGATAAGACAGAATTAACGCAGAAGTCAATACCATGGTTGGTAAAACTCCAAGGGGAGAACAGAATTTTAGTGGACACTAAGAGTTACTGGACCTATAATCTAGTTGATCTGTACTATCAAGTAATTTTGTGAGTTCTGAGTTACAAAAATAGGGACACACAGTTTTTTTGGGTTTGTTTTTAATCTGCCTCACAAAACTGATCTTAAAAGGTATGAAAGTACTTCATAAGCCTAAAGGTCTCTCTATTAATGGAATATTTCTGTCATCTCTTTCTGAAGGTAGCTTTACCATACATTAAATTTTTTTAAAAAGTAAGTATCCACAGATCCTAAAGCTAGCATGCATCTGACACTACAGCTTCATTTGTGTGTCAATAAAACATTCAAATTAAAGTTAGAATCATACTGCTGTCTGTAGATGGAATCATCAACCATAGCATTAATACACAAATATGGAAAAGAAAAGTGTGAAGACTGGAATTCTCAGGGGTGACTTAGAAAGTGTGCTGCTTTTGTTCCCTCTCACCTGATGTCAGCAAGTAAGCACACAGAGGGGTCAGGTTTCTGCTTCCTTTGTTAGGTGAGCACAAACTTTTGACTATTCTATGTAGGGAACATTTCTGTAATTGCTTGGGCTTTTTACTGACTGACCACTCTAAAAAAACTAGCTCCTATTCTAGAACAATTATAATAAATCTACTTGATATTAAAGTTTATCAAACATTTACAGAAAAGAAGCTAGCTGGTTGAGCAGGATAAAAGAGCTGAAATATTTGGCTGAAAATCTGGAAAGGCTTTGATTACTAAACCTAAAAAGCACTCGGTGTTTCTGATCTGCTCTCCCTCCAAGTAGAACTTAGTATTTCACCTACTACAACTAGTTAATAAATTTAGGGAATAGAAACCAACATTTTGTGTGGATGAGAGAATTCATATGACCACTTATCACACTTTCTTTTTTTGTTGGTTGTTTCTCTTTGTAATCTTACCCTAAACTCAAAGTTTGGTGAGATTCTTGCTTGCTTGGAAAAGGCAAGATAAGCCTAATCTTTGAGGTAGCATTAGCATTAAGTGCTCTGCTTTCCACAGCCTGGCTCCAGCCAGCTTCTCCTTCTCAAAGCTTCAACAGATGACTGCATAAATGGTTCATAAACTTTCTCACATTTAGATCCTTTGCTGAGGTTTTTCTTTTAACCTAGGAAACTCCTCTCCTCCTTTTAAAATCCTACTCTTCTTCATGAAGCCTATCCTGACCATGCATTTAGAGTGAACACTGGCTCTTTTTTCATCATATTTTCCCAACGAGTTGGAAAAAAAGTCAGGCAACTGGTTCAACACGAAGTACACTAATAGTAGATACAACCATCCCTCTCTTCTATCTTGTAGCCAGAGCCCTGATTTTGTTCACAAGGAGATAGGAGGGTGGGCCTTTCCTCTTCTAGTATGAACCAACGAGAGAATTCTATTCCTAGTTTTGGGGCTAAATCCTGATAACCTAATATAAACATGGTAGTTCCATTTCTGTTGTAAGTAACTATGTTACGCCCTGTACTGGTCCATGAGACAGGAGAGGAAATCTACTGAAGAGGCTGCTGGAAAGGATTTCTTCAAGTCAAGGAAGAGACAGTTCCTTTTCTTCTATTGGAGCCTGTTATATTTACCTATGGTACCCTGATTTACTGTCTTACCATAGCCTGAGAGAGAAATGCTAAGGAGAACAGGTCTGACACACAGGGCCAGGAACTTGCCTGCTATGTGCTTCTTGTCACATGGGATAATAAAGTGCTTAATGTTCAAGGTAGCTGAGACAGGAACTTCTTTCATTCTAAACATTCTAACTGATACAATATCTCAGAAACTTTCTCAAAAGCACTCTTTAGGTAGAAATGAATGCTCCTGGCTTATAAAAGTTCCAGAGGAAAACAAAGGGGATTTAAGAATGACTGTCTTAGAAGCTGCCTATGTGTGAGTGTGCATATGACTAATAGGGTAAGTGTAGAGAGCACATAGTGGGGTAGGAGTTTTTATTTTAGATAACAAGCCATTGCCACACAAAATAATTTCCACATATTAAATAGAAGCTCTGCTTTGCTTCTTTTTTCCCCTTGGACTGTAATTCAACAGTCCACATTTTCATTACTCACCTGAATTATAGGGGAAAAAAGAATATCATCCAATAAGCATCAAATGAAGATGGAGGAGAAATGTAAGATTTTGCTTGGGACCCATTTTTCCCCCCTTTGGAAAAATGGTGAAGTTGCTGGGTGTGGTGGTATATGCCTACAATCCTAGTGACTCAAGAGGCTGAAGTCAGCCTCAGCAACTTAGGGAGGCCCTGCCTCAGAATAAAAAATAGAAAGGTCTGGGGAGGTAGCTTAGTGGTTAAGTGCCCCTGGGTTTAATCTCTCGTACTAAAAAAAAAAAAAAAAAAAAAAAAAAAAGAGAGAGAGAGAGAGAGAGAGAGAGAGAGAGAGAGAGAGAGAGAGAGAAAGAGAGAGAAAAAAAGAAAAAGAAAAAGAAAAAGAAAGTTGAAGTGTCTGATTCTCCATTTCACTCATATCTCTTCTTAGTTGCTGACCTCCACTACAGTCTTCCTCTCCAGTGCTAATAAAAACTAAAAGACACTTTGGTAGCTCTCTTACTAGGCAAAGAAGAGGCAGTGGGAACCTACAGTGAGGGCAGACACAGATGCCTCAGATGGGAAAGTGAAACAGGGTATGGCAAACACGACACTGATAATTTTAGCAAAAGTGTGCCAAGAGGGTGAGCAGGGCTAAAGTTACATCATTCTTCCTGTAATTTCAGCTCTGTTAAACAACAACTTCAAGTCAACGAGTCTTTCATAGTCTTGTCTATGTGGGGAACAGCTGTTCAACTTTTACTAGACAGCTGAAGCCACAGTGTCTGAGAAAGTAGCAGAACCTGCTAATAGCTGGGAGCAGCTGCCAGCAGTTCATCATTTCCACACTGGAATGCTTCTAAGCAGAACCACAAGGCAAATACACAAAGCACAGGTGATAGCAAAGGTCCGGATTTCCAGAAGCACTGCACAATGTAAAAAGGCTTAACAACAACATAGAAAAAACAAAACCACTTGGACCTAGCTAATGGCTTGATTCTGTTTTCCTAAACATTTATTTCTGAGGTCAGCTGTTGTTGGAGGAATATGGCAATCTTATCCAGTTGCCTAATAATGTCTTTTCTTCAAAACAAACTAAAACATATCTTCTTTAACAAAGATTTTCTCCAAAAACTGTTTAGAAAAATACCGATGAGGATTTTACATTATAGCTTAACAGATACTTAACATTTTCATGTATTTTTATTTATTCCTAGTAAGTGAACAAATTCCCACTGACAATTGTGTCTCAACAAATTAATACCTTAGGATAATATCTAGAACTTGTCAAAATTAATGTGAAAAAATCAGGAGGGAATAAAGCAAATCTGGCCCAATATTCAGCCATATTGAGTTCTTTTCCTTAGGAGAAACACTATATCATCTCCAGGAATTTATTTTTATGTGTGTGTATATATGTATGCATGCATGTATGCATACGAGTGAAATAATAACTTAGTGGACCTAAAAAAAATAAGGACAAACTACCTACATAGAGTTATTCATCTCTGAGTCTTATATGTGGTACATGGTAAATGTGGAGAACAATGAAAAAAGAGGTTACCTATGCTTTCATTTAATTGTATTTGGAGGTACTGGGGATGGAACCCAGGGCCTCATGCATACTAAGCACACATTCTATCACTAAGCTACATTCTCAGTCTTTGTACTTCTAAACAGGTTATGCTAAAAATTTTCTATGCTATCTCATAAAGATTTTTGGTATACCTCTTCTGTATTTTACCTTTACCCTAATTTCCCACTTTAATTTTCATTCTAGTACAACTATTAATTAGAAATTATCAACAAATTATATTAAGAATCTAGGAAGAGGGCTGGGGTTGTTGGTCAGTGAAGACTGCTCGTGTAGCATGTGTGAGGCACTGGGTTCCATCCTCAGCACCACATATAAATAAATAACATAAAGGTCCATTGACAACTAAAAAAAAAAAAAAAAAAAAAAAAGAATTTAGGAAGATATGCATAAGTAATTCAAAATAACAAATATTTCAATATTCTCCAAAATGAACTCTAGAGGAAGCTACTATTAGATGTCCTCCTCTCCCTGCCATACTAGGGATCAAACTCAGGACCTTGCACATGCTAGGCAAACACTCTACCACTGAGTAGGCTCATGTTTAGATGCTTTCATACAGCCAAAATTTAGATGATTTTTAAACAAATTTTATTAAAAAGTGCATGTGAAATATTTCCAAGTAGATCCATACCATGTTATGAAGTAGATAAAAGAAAAGCCTACCTGTAAGAGGCGAAGGTGATCCAACTGGTGTTGATGGGTTTGATGGAAAACTACTGCTGGTATGATCAGGAGAATAAATCTAAGCAGAAAACAAGAGATACACATGTATCAATATTCACAATAACAAAAATATAAATCTATTTACATGAATTTATTTTCACAATCTAAGGTGTCACCCTTAAGACTCACAGTAAAAAGGTTTTCCATTACTCTTAAGACTTGTTTGTCACATGAAGGTCAAAGTAGTAGCCTCCATTTTAAAACTATGATAAAAAAAGTAGCATATACATTCTAATATGACAAGAATAAAATAGATATGCTTCTTTATTATTCTAATTGGAAATAATTAAAAATTTCTAATTGTTAGAACGGTAACAAATCTGATAAACACTCTTTCAATAATATGCCATCTAAATAAATTAACTCATTTTTTGAAATGGTCTTTAAGTGCTTGCCTAGCGTGCACAGGTGCTGGGTTTAATCCTCAGCAACACATGCACTCTAGTGAGAAAAATGAAAGGAAAAAATAATGAAAGAAATGATTTTAAAAGTTTTAAAAGTCAAAGAAAATTTTTCTCAAATAGTTACCCCTTTACCTCTCATTTTAAAAATTACCAATTTGATCAACCACATTTTTTGCCAATTTCAGCTCTAAATGTTAAAAACAAAACAAAACAAAACAACAAAACTAAACTTATTCCCACAGGATACTTTGTGATCCTTGGAAAAAGCAAAAAAAAAAAAAAAAAAAAAAAAAACAAACAAAAAAAAAACCCAAGTGGGTCAAAAATGTGTTCCCCAAATGATTTTTGGACTTGACTTCCCTACAGATCTACTTGATAAGAATAACATACCTGAACGCATGAATCTTGGTGTTCTAGCTAAAAATGTTGTTGCTATATTTTATATACTTTTCATATTACCAAAAATAAATTATGTGAGAGAGTCAGTCAAGTTTATCTAATTAACCAGTAAATATTTTAAGAGTCCCTTTAGCCAGGTATGGTGATATATATACACCTGTATCCCAGTGACTGGGGAGATGAGGCAGGAGGATTCCAAACTTCAGTCCAGCTTCAGCAATTTATTGAGACCCCGTCTCCAAATAATAGAACTAAAATAAAAAGGACTGGGGAAATGGCTCAGTCTTAGAGTACCCATGAGTTCAATCCCCTATAGTCCTCCTAAAAAAGTCCCTTTGATTCAGGTACCAAGGGCCCCTAAGAGGTCTCTTCTGGGACAATATTCCTCTTATTATCATTTTTTAAAAGTTTTATTGGTACATTATAATCGAACATAATGATGGGATTCACTGTTACATATTTGTACATGCATACAATATAATAATATAATTTTGTCTATTTCATTTCCTAGCACCAAGGTAGGTTTTTCCATAGCTTTTTAAGTCCAGGGGAATGTAAGCACTTTTCCTATGCCCCCTTGTTCTTTAGAGAAATATGGTTTAGATGATTTGTAGTGTACTTACTCTTTCAGTCTTGTGATGGGAAGAAGACAAGAAGTAAAAAGTGTTTTTAACCAAGGTCAGGAAGTTGCAAAAAGTGAATGTTCTGAGAATCAAAAGTCAATGTCAAATAAAAGTTACAGGACTAGTGAAAATACTAACTTAAAATTGTAGGGTAGTGTTATGTTACCTAATTGTAGGAGCTGTTGAGGAAAATTTCTCCAGCTCCATTATTGTTACGAGAAAACTGAGGCCTCAAAGGACAAGTGCTGGGATACAACTCCCCTAATTCCAGTTTTAGATCCTCATCAGTAAAAGTAAAAATGGAGCCCACTGGCAAGACTCTCCCTGCCCTTGTCTACTCCTGAAGACAGGCTTACAACCAAGACCTGGGAACTACATGTGTGCTTTATCCCTATCTACGTTAGTACTCCAGGGAACCCAGGCTTTATCTCCTTCCCATAAAGCTCTTAGTATCCTGTTTGTGATGTTAGGACAATATTATTCTTACAAAATGCATAATAAAACATCTTTACACCTCAGCACTTAACAGTGAAGTCAAGTCAACTTCTGTAGCTGAATGTGGCCAAATATTTTAAAAAGGAAAACTACTCGTGAATGTAAAGACTCATCCTCTAGAAATAACCATACTCAATAAGTTTAGAACACTCGTGAATTTAAAGCAGCATAAATTATGGCATACAAAGGTCTAAGCATTGGTTTTAAGGAAAGCATGATAATGGATTTTTTCAACATCTAAAAAAGTCAGATACTGGGATAGGTTCACATAAAATAAAACTCCATAAGTCACAATCAACAAATATAATGACTTTGATTTGCTAAATTTTCACTAATTCCAAACTGCAAACAGACCAAAGTCTATTCCTCTGAATGAAATAAAAGATATGAATTTGTATGTTGTTAGTAAATTGTAACTATAAATGTCTTTAAATAAGTCTCTCACAGAGCCGGATCAGGAAGTTGTACACTCAAGTTAGAGAGCCATTTTGGAAAAGCCATAGAAAAAGAGTTTAAGAAACGTTTGGAGGCCTTAGTAACAGGGAATTAGTATAAGATCAATACTGTTGGCTTTAAAGCTGTTAGGGCTGAGTATAGCTCAGTGGTTCCATTCCCAGCATCACCAGGAAAAAGTTGTTACTTAAAGTTGTTACTTTTCAAAAAATTCACAGGATAAATATGAAAATTAGTTACCTGTCACATTTTGATTCCTAATTGTTCAGATATATAAACTAATTTGTTTCAACCATGTAAATAAATTAGGTAAGGTCACTAAACCAACAGAAACATGTTCCCAAATACCTCTTTATCACTGTGAACCACTGTTTTGTTTAAGATTCACATAATTGGCTGGACACAGTGGCACATGCCTATAATCCCAGTAGTTTGGGAGGCTGAGGCAAGAAGATCACAAGTTCAAAGCCAGCCTCAGCAACTTAGCAGGGCCCTAAGCAACTTAGCAAGACCTGGTCTCTAAATAAAATGTAAAAAAAGACTGGGCATGTGGCTCAGTGGTTAAGCACCCCTGGGTTCAATCCCCCATAAAACAAACAAACAAAAGATTCACATAATTATACTTTTAATTAGCAAATAATGCTTTTATGAAACATCCCAAGTATAATATTGGTAAGGGAGGGAAGGGCTGGTAACACTGGCGTGAGTAGATGAAGAGGGAGAAGTTTCTGTTACGTGCAAACTAGCCCAACTCACTGGTTTTTAGCCCTCAAATAAGACAGGTCTTTATTTTTCCAGTAACTCCTCTTTTTATCCCATATATAATTGAACTATTGTCTTTGAACATAGTTTTAAACAATCAAATCCCATGTTTCCTGTTGCCTATGAAATAAAACAAAATGACATTTGATGTCATAATCTGGTCACAAAAATATCTTTCTTTGTAATCTACTTATAACCTACATACTCTATTATCCAAACAAAGTATTTTTTTCATTTTCTCAACACAGCTTGTTCTATTTTCAGAATGTCTATTTCTTAACTTCTCTTTGGTGGAATTCCACACTATATCAAAGTTTAGCTCAAATGTCACCTTCCCATTTTCATGTCATTTTTATCTCCCTTATTATCTCAGAGGCAGCAATCTTATATAGTTCAAAACTGAATCCATCACTGTTTGCCAGTATAAGTAGGTGCTCAATATTTAAAAAAAAAAAAAAACCTGAGTGATAAAATTGCACTTGAAACTTGTTCTAATACTTACTGATAAAAAGCAGGACTCCTTAAATGCTATCATTTGTCTTAGTATTTATTTAATGGGGGAGCAGTAATGGAAATACCAAATGAAGAAAAAGAGTTTTGTTACATAGATGACCTTATTTCAAATCAGGTTTTGTTTGTTTTCTGTGGTACTGGGGATCAAACTCAGGATCTTGAACTTAGTAGGTAAGTGTTCTACCACTGAGCTACATCCCCAACACTCCAATCAGTTTTATGGCAACAGCTTTAAGAACAATTACAAAGTGAGGGTTCCACTACTTCTGGGGATTAGTGCTACCATACTACACTGTCTATTTCACATCATTAGATAGGGTATGGGCTGCTGAGAGTATAAATGGATTATCAACACTTATTTCCCCCCATAACTCTGCCCTTATATGTCAAGATGCCCATGAATGTCAAGAATTAGCTACACCTCCTATTATGTCAGAGAAGGCAGAGGTTATAAAGTCATATAAGATCATTACCTTAAAATGATTTAGCAAAAGATACTGATCTAATATGTAAAAGAGGTTTTAAAAATCACTGTGTAAATAGTAGAAGTGGTAACAAAAAGGTATCGAGTATGAAAACATACCCCTTCTGGCATTTTTCCCCCAAAGCAGCTTCTCCATTTATACAATAAAAGCCATTTTCCCCTCACTTGTCACATTGCTCGTTCTTCTTCACCGATTAAAGTGATGACAGACAGAACTGTTGTCAACTTTTCCTGAACTTATAGATAGCCTGGCACATTACAGGGCTTTTTCCTATCTTTTTCACTTTCAAAGATTATGTGGGCAGAAGAGGAGCATTACAAACTTAAAAAGGCATAATAACATGGCCTTTGGATCACATATCATTTCACTAAACTATCTGTGCAGGTTTATTATAGAAACAACTTACACTTATTCTGTAGAAGTTGTGCTACTTTAAGAAATTCTGAACACCAGGCTTTATTTGGCAGAGTGCATCCTAAATTAAGAATATATTTTGTTTTGCATTTTCTGGCCTTACAGGATTCTGCCACTGGTGTTTGAAGGGAAAAAAGAAAAAAGTCAGTAACTTCAAAATGGGAGAGGGAGTGATTTAGAGTCTTGAGCATAAACACAAAAGTAAGAACTCATTCTGCATGCAGTCCATGGTCCTCATACTGTTAAGTGACCAATGATGAATAACTCTCAATACCTTCTGCCAGGCTTAAACGGTAATATGCCTCATTTTACTGCAACAAATGAGGCTCCTCCTCCTATCAGTCATGGTCCATTCCAATCAGCAGGGTGCCAATAAGCCAGGGGCTAATGAAAAGAGCCTCAAACAAAAAGGAAACAATGGAGAGCGCCCAGGCCCAACCCTGAAATTGTGAGCCCAATTTTTTAAACACTACAGTGCACATTTCAGTTAATCTTTATTATGCTAATGTTATTGAGTCTAAGGAACAAAGAAACTTATTTCATGAATTAGTTTTAAACGTCAACTTCCCAGATTTTTCTTTTCTTTTGTTAGAGACTACTGACCATTTAACAATCCAGATAAACACACACACACACACATACACACACACACATACACTTCCCTCTCTCTCGCTGAGGTAAAAATCAAAACATAAATTATCACAAAGAAGTCTGATATAATCAACAAAGTTAAACAGTCCTCTTGTTTGATCTCCTCTAAATTAAAGACCAAGTGTTTTGATATGGTATTAGGCACTGAAATAAACCAGATGTTTCTTCCTCTATATAACCCTCCATGGGCACAATCTTAAAGGGTTATTGTTTGGCAAATGTTCAGGGAAACACATTA
The DNA here is from genome assembly GCF_902686455.1 of Sciurus vulgaris. Classification (NCBI taxonomy): domain Eukaryota; kingdom Metazoa; phylum Chordata; class Mammalia; order Rodentia; family Sciuridae; genus Sciurus; species Sciurus vulgaris. The sequence goes on along the minus strand of NC_136462.1, from coordinate 105,356,077 downwards.
GAAATGGCACGAATACACAGATTTTCCTTCCCTTCTATCTACCCTAGTTTATTATCTAAACTAATGCATAATCCACAGGGCTTTGGGAACTTTGTGTAAATACTTTCATGTACAATTCTCTTTTTTGCTGTCCTGAGATTAAGACCACAATTATCCAGGCTTAAACCTAAAATAAAAGGAACCTTTGCAAATGCATTATCTAGCCTTACATGTTTAATCACACAGTATTCTGCAAGCTCTTTAATACCTAAACTGAAGAACAAAGGTTGTACCCTCTGATGTTTCACACATGAAAGACCTTCTAAGACATACATCAGACAATCGGAGAACTAGAATTAACTTCTAGTGGCAACTGCTCAGTGTTATTTCCCCTAAAACTAGGTGCCACGCTAAAAGTGTTACATTCTAAAGAGTTTTAAAGTTTCAAAATAGTCATGATCACCATTTCCAAAGATCTGTAATACTTAACATAAAATTGTGATGTGCATGTCAGACTCTCAAATGTAATACTCATTAAGTTCCTCTTTCTCATCTGTTCTAATCCTTTCTATCCCCCGACAAATGTAATGCTTTTGTTTTTCAGTATATTTTGAGTACTAAACATGTTTCAAAGTGAAAGTGAGTCTGTAAAGGAAGTTACAGAAAGAATGTATTTGGGAGGTGTCTGGATGTGGGGAGGGAGGTAGCAGATGGACTGAAGGAAGGGATATGAAGTGTGTAGACTATGGCATGTAGTGATGGAGCAGATGGAATGCATCACAGTCAGCTATGACAGAAATGATTTATGGAATGACCTGACTGCTTCTGCCTAGTAATAACATAGGATGACAGAGTTCAGTTTCCATGACAACCAAAGCCCACCCACTAACTAGATTAAACATTTTTTTCCTAGTTTCCACATACAGTGACTTTGGTTTTTCTTTCCCAAATGCCACCCTGGTTTGGCTAGTACATTCACTATGATAATGTTCAAGGACTTGAAGAGTAACTAAAAATGAGACTAAAGGGCCACTGAGAACATCACAAATTCTTGCCTGACTATATGCCAAGGTTTCTTCATAGACATTTTCCCTCAAAAACCAACCAACCAACCAACCTGTGGGTGGGAGTTTTGGGGAGGGCCCAAAATGTATATTATATTTTGAAAGTTTATTTAATATTAAAAGTTCAAATTTTATTTGTCCTCTTTTCATCCCCCCAGGGTATGATCCAAGAACAAACCGAGGGTCTTGCATGTGCTAGGCAAGCACTCTGCTACTGAGCTAAATCCCCAACCCTGTTATTTGTCTTCTTACATGCAAATTATCTTACTGGAATACAACAAGTCAATTAAACACCTGAGAAGCCCTTAGATTTTTTTTTTTTTAAATATATTTTTTAGTTGGAGATGGACACAATACCTTTATATATTTTTTAAAATTTATTTTTGTGTGGTGCTGAAGATCAAACCCAGGGCCTCACATGTGCTAGGCACACACTCAACCACTGAGCTACAATCTCAGCCTAACCCTTAGTTTTGATACTATAGAATAATATATTTTCTTCTGGGTAGAATAAATAAATAAATATTCTCTATAATATTCATCCCTACCTCTGTAAGACTCAGTCACTGTAGCACTGCTTTTCCTGGACATACACAGCAGTGGTGATGAGAGCAGTCTGAAGCTAGTCAGATCAAGGTTCTAATGTATAAGAGCTCTACCCTTACTAGCTTTGTGATCCCTAGAGCAAGCTACTTAATCTTTCTGGGCTCAAGTTACTTAACCTTTTAAACCTTAGTTTCTCAGTTGTAACACAGGGATAATAATGCCAACCTTGCAGGGTTTTCTTGAGGATTAAATAAAACTAGACAAGTAAATGCTTAGTATAGTGCCAAACACCTAAAGAGCATTCAAATTATAGCTAATAATTTTTGTGGGTTTTGTTATTATCACCGCTATTATTACATATGATCCAAGACTGAATTCAGGAAACATTTACTGCAACCAATGTGAGTAGGGTTCCATTATCTTGCTTCATTTCTAAGAAGCTTAAACTCAGTTGTAGAGAAATGCTTATTTACAGGAACAACACAAAGAGGTTTATCTCTTTAAATGTTCAACAGTTACTACTACTCACATATTAAAGTACTCTACCTTCCCCACAAACAGAAACAAACATGTTTGACAGAGTTAATTGCACTTGCACAGAAAATAGAAGACAATTGTGTGGGTTATAAAAGGATACTTCTCAAAAGGAAAAAAGAATAAGAGAAAAAAAATGTCTAAGGAGAAATTTGACAAAGTATAAAAGAGAATACCTCTTTTGAATAATTAGTTCTAGAATCTTTATGGATTACTGATAAATGCTCTCACTTCTTATTTTAGCATTTCAAAAAAAAAAAAAAAAAAGAAAAAAGAAAAGAAAGAAAAGATTTAATTTTAACAATTTCAGAGTCAGATACTAAAATGTAATCATTCCTTTTTCACTAATCTCCTGATGAATGAAAAGTAGTTGCTCAAGCAACTACCAGGCTGGAATGTAGCTCAGTGGTAGAGTGCTTACTTAGTATGGCCCTAGATTCAATCCCTTGTATTGGAGGCAGGGTGGGGTGGGGTGGGTCGAAAAACTATAAAATCTCTTTAAATCAATTTTATCATTTTTACTTATTTTAGCATGAATTCATCAATGAATCTGACTTTTTTAAGAAAAGGCTCTCATTTCCTAGTTTTTAAATGACTCAGCTGCAGCTGATTTTTTCCTTTGAAAAAATGTACGTAGCTGGGTGCAACAGCGCACTCCTGTAATCCCAGCAGCTCAGAAGGCTGAGACAGGAGGATCACAGGTTCAGTCAGTCTCAGCAACTTAGTGAGGCCCTTAGCAATTTAGCAAGATCCTGTCTCAAAAATAAAAGGGCTGGGGATGTGACTCAATGGTTAGGTGCCCCCGTGTTCAGTCCCTAATGCCCCTCCTCACAAAACAAACAAACAAACAAAACAAAACAAAAAAAAAACCATAAAATATTTTCCATTCTTGGAAAAATTCTTATAAAGTATTTCTTGTGGAATGAATCAATAAAAACAGAATAGCTCTAAGTGAGTAATGAAGTTGACAGTTGTGACCACACTTATTAATAACTATTGTCCATAAGTCTAATCAATGCATTCATCAGTACAGAATTCATTCAGTACAATATGTAAAACCAATACTCACAGATGCCAAAGCCTTTCCAAGTGCATCACCTGTCTGTGAGCTTCCAGCAGCATTCCCTCTGGTTCCTGGATATTTTGAGAAGAGAAATAAATCAAGAATTTTATTAGAAAAGTATTCTGTTTAGCATTATTCCAAGGGTGTTCTCTATTGTAACACATTTATCACAATCAACTTGGCAATACTCTGCATGTGTTGTACTTAATAAGCTAAAATAAAGATGAATTCCTTACTAGCTTCATTAACAAAAATGAAAAAAGTCATTGCTGACACATTTCTTTTAAAATTTCATTTTTAAATTAAATACTAAAATATATGATAATATGGGGTTCACTGAAAACCCACCTGCAAGATTTTTAGGAAATTTTGCTAATCCTGAAAGCTCACCTAGAATGCTGTCTGATCCATTGATGGGAGGAGTGTGTGAGGCAGCAACGTAAGGTGAACTGCTGGTGCTGCCGCGATGGAAGCTGGACATTGGTGGAAGACTTGTGTTTATGTCTGTTGGTGAAACTGAGTGTGGAGGATAACTCTAGAAAAAGGGGGAAAGAGACATGATTTGTTAAATTTATTTCTGAATAGTATGCATATACACTATACAAAAACTACAACCAATCTAAAAGAGCATTACAAGTTACTAGTTCAAGAGGGCTACTACTACTGTTTACTTTTTTAAAAGTCATGGTAAATATAGTAAGTCCAGAAAAATTTCAAACTTTAGAAATTTTGACAGAATCAAATTTTGTCCTTGAAATCCAAAAAGAAACATAAACGAGGACAAGATGTTGCTGTACCCTTGTCATGTGTAATAGCTTACCAAGCGGTCATGTGAATGAAGGCTGCCATAACTATTGGACTGAGACATGTGAGAAGCAGAGGTCCCCAGAATTCCACCAAAACCAGGCTGGCTCATTCCGTTTGATGAACTCCAAAGGTCAGAAGAATTGTGGGTCCCATCTAAGGTAAAAAGAGAAACATAAAAATTTCCTTAGCTACAATTTTTTATTTTAATAGTGTTTACAATAATTTAAAGGGTACTCTCCAGATATTTTTCCCCTCCCTTTTCCAACCTTATCTTCTATCCAGTTTTTGTTTCTTCAAACTGTAAAATTACTATTTAAAAAAGTGTAATAACAGCTGGATGTGACAGCGCATGTCTGTTATCTCAGTGATTTGGGAAGCTGAGGCAGGAGGATTTTAAGCTGGAGGCTAGCCTGAGCGACTTAGACCCCTAAGCAATTTAGCAAGACCCTATCTCAAAACAAAACAAAAAATAAAATAGGGCAGAGGATGTGGCTCAGCACCCCTGGGTTCAATCCCCAGTACCAAACAACCAACAAATAAAAGATGTAATAAATTTTATAGTAAGGGAAAAAACTAATAGGCAAACTACAACAGGCAGGTCACTATAAATAATCCTCAGAAGATGTAAATTCACATCAAAGAAGATAAATATTCCAAATTTGTGGAGAGGCTGGATTTAATTTTTGGTTAAATGGCATACTCTTACTCATAAATATACAAAAAATGTTCTTAATTCATAACATGCAATGTATATTATATCTGACATTTTGAAACTGTGAAATGAAATTTCTCTAATAGTAGACCTAAGTAATTGATAATGACCATATTATAGTCAGCCTTCAAAAGAAATGTGTCAGCAATAACTTTACTCACAGTATAAAGTCAGGGAACCACTTATGTAATAATTTATTGCTCCCATATATATGCTTCCCATAATCCCAAACCACAGGAGACCAAATAAAAATGATTTGCTAGACATGAATTAAAGGAAATGCAATACATTTCTTTCTTAACAAGTCTTAACTCTGTTCTATGATATTCACTCTTTATTTATATTGTTAATTCTAGGCATGATATGAATCTGTAATTTAAACAAGAAACCAGAGTTGTTAATAGCTTTTGTATTTTTAAATTCTAAAGCAAGTCAAAGCACCTTTATTTATTTTTCTCAATATAAGTCTTTTATAAATTCAATCAATACTGGATGGGTACTCTAGTGATTTGCTGAATAATCCAAGTGAATTGTAGTTAATGATAAACAGCATTAGACAACAAAGAAGCCTGAATTTTAACTCATCTCAGCCAAAAAAATCTAGATAAATAATGTATGAAATCCTATATAGATATTCTCTTTCCCCACACTTTAATATACAGATGACTGCAGTTATATGTGACAACTACTTGGTAGGACTTACCTTGCATAAAGAAAGTGCTAGCGAACATACTGGTTGGTGGCTTAGGAGATGGATAACTAGGAGATTCACGGTTGAAATCATCTGAATTTGGGGATGGTGCATATACCTTAAAATTAAACAGGAAATTTAATTAAAATGTAAATGACTATTGTATTACTAATTAAAAAGAGTTCTACATTCCATTGCGCATGTAAGAAGGCCTATCTAAACCTTATAAAGGCCTATCACAAATACAAAGAACATGAGCTAAACCCACATAAATAATATCAAACTTGATTATTAACTACATGTTTCCTTCCAAATATCCATGTAATGCATCTTGGTGTAACAACTGTACATAGATGAATAAAGTCAAAAGTGTTGACTTGGATAACAAAACACAAATTTCACATAGGCTCAAGATTCAAAATCTAGTGGAGCAAACAGGTGTCCTTTGAATATACAGCATGATATAAAATAAAAATGAATTATATTCATATTGTCATCCTTTGTTATTAAAAGTTAAGTGTGGAAGGACTAAGAAAGTTGTTCAGGAACTTCTCTAATTTGGTAGTATTAGCAATTACATTAAAAACAAGCCCTGCTAAGAGTTTTAATTCTTTAATTTGAAGTACACTTTCAACATAGCTTTAATAAAAATCTCACTTAATTTGCTAGAATAGCATTAATTTCCTTTGGTAAATCTTTGCTTCAGATAAGCAAACTATGAACATTGTGAATTTATAAATGACCAACATTGGCATTCTTCTGGAAAACTAAATGGGAAGTCAAATAATATTAATGATCAAATATAATCATACCATTCTCATATCTACTGAAATCAAGAAGGAAAACAACATTTTAAGTCATGTATGGTCCATAAAGTAAACTAGGAATCAGGAAGAAGGGAAAGAATAGGTAAGCTATTGTAAGCAGCATACGAAATAATTTATTTTGTTTTAGTTTGTTAAGGGTACATCCATTAAATTTTACTGAAAAATAAAAATTCAAAGTGTTCACTTAACTGAAAGTAAGTAACATTAAAATTATGGGAGCATATATAAAATCAAATACATTTGCATAAGCATAGGAAATCTCTGAAATGATACACAAGATATTTATCATAAAGGAAAATTCTGGAATTACACACAAGAAATTTAATAATGGTTACACTTTAGGACTTCAGAAGGACTTTGACTTCATGTGCTTCTACAAATTTGATATTCCAACCTCAAGCTTACACTTCTAAATAGTAATAATAAAAAAGTTAAGGAAGATTAAAATGGGAGCTAAGTTTTTTATTTACATAAACTATCAATTATATATACATAAACTATCAAGAATTTGTTTGTTCTTTGAGGCACTAACTGTAAAGACCTCTGGCAAGTTACCCTGATCTTACTGAGACTCAATTTCCTCATCTGTAAAACAGTGCTAACAGTAACTGCACATATAGGGGCTGACGGAAGATCAGATGAAATAATACACATAATAAAATATTTAGCACAGTGCCTGTTCAAAGTAAGCAGTCACTAAGAATAAGTTAATATCATTGTTTTACTGTCATCCTAATAGAAGCAGTTATGCTGTTAAATATTGCCCCTGTTCAGTCCTTAAATGATATTTCTTACAGTTTTTCTCTGATGTGACCTTACTTATATGCACACAACTTCTTCTAAATGAAAGGTCAGAATGTCAGTTTTTATTCTTCTTACTAGTCCTGATAACACTAGCACAGGTGTGTCTTTTTTTTTTTTTTTTTTTTTTTTGGGTGCTGGGGATCGAACAAGGCAAGCACTCTACCTACTGAGCTATCTCTCCAGCCCCGCAGGTGTGTCTTTTTAATGGATTGGCATTCAGGTTTGTTTCCTACCTTTCTCAATCCAGAGGTAAAAACACACATCTGTGGTACCTGAGAAGTTGGGATAAGATATATTCCTAAGAATTATCCAGAAGGACCCTAGATAGGGGAATATGGCAGATAAAAGTTTGTTCATTATATGTATTTTACATACTTTGGTATTCTAAAGCTATTTCATAAAAGACTGTGTTACAATTAAAGAACTGGGTACACATAAATGTGTTTAGAATGTATCATACAGGCCATCAGGAAGGTAAAGTTTTCTGGAAAGGAACTATGGACTATATCTCTTAATCAAGTTTCAGCTTCCAATCTTAGAAACAACTAGAAGTCCCCTTTGTGGATAGATTCCCCCAAGCAAAGCTGAAACCACAAACAACAAAAGGTATAGTAAAGGTATAGTAAATCCATAGCCAGAAAATACAAATGAGAATCAAGTTTAGAAGACTGTATCAGAACATGTGCTTTTTATCACCAATGTGCTTTACTATACATACCATCCTTGATCAGAAAGTATGAAATACAAAATTCTCTCTTTTTTTTTTTTTTGGAAATACAAAATTCTCTAATTCTATTCAGACAGAAACACATAAGCCTCACACTTAGTAATTATGAGAAAACTCCAGCTCTGAAATGCCATTTCATGAAAAAAAGACCTCCATAATTTGTCAGTTTAAATTTCAATATAATGTGCCCATTTACATTTCTTTATCCTTAATCTCATTTAATCACTCTGTTCCATACAAGACACACATACATTTTTAAATTTTTAAAAATGTTCACAATTAGAAAAGGAAGTGAAAGTACACACTTGATTTTACTGATTTACAAACTGCTACTAAATACAGAATATGTTGATCAGACAATAATTGATTGATGGCAGTCATGGAAAGTAAGGAAACCAAGATAAATCACACACATCAGAGGAAGACACGTGCCTACCCTCATTAGAAAATTCTGAAGCTGCATGGTAAAAAAAGGCCTCATTTAGAGGTAAAGTTTGTTTTTATTGTTAGGCTTCATAAATAGAAATTTTTAAAAAGGAGTTTTAAAAGATAGATATTATAAATAAAAATGATAAATAAAATCTTGAACTATTTTATCACTTAAGTTCTAACACAAATTCAACATTTTTATCATAATAAAAATGCTTTGAAATAAATGGTTCTCAAAGACATTCATATAACAACATTTCTAACTCCTCTTTTGGTATCTTAACCATAGCTTGCAAAAACACAGATGCAATGTTTTGAAGCAGCAGTTGTGCCAGTCTCGATTTTTCAGATCAAAGACTTCTTGTGGCAAAGCGCAACTGATGTGGTCTCAAAGAGTTTATTAACTCCAGATGTAGGGAAATGGTCAGCCAATTCCACAAAAAGAGCAAGTCTCTCCTAGTTACAATCAGTACTGGCCACAAATTAAAACCAGACTGCTTATGTCATCTGATCACCTGCACACAGATGCCAGGCTCCCCATCGCCCCCAGTTAATGATTTAATCATACACTCAAATCTCAAGGATGACTTTGTATCACAACAAACAATTTCAGAATTAAGAGAAAGGAATATGTATACTTTAAGATGATTAAAATCTATCAGCAAACTATTTTAAAGACAAGAGAGAAAGGTTCAATTTAGTACTTTTAAGACGTTCTATTAAAACATGGTAGAGAGAATTTTTCTTTAGAATTCTAGCCTCCATTTCAGAAATGCAGGTTCACAGCAGCTATAAATGGGACTGCTATCTTCAAAATCATTTATACTTTCTCCTCAAAGAATGATGTTAAGACAAATTTTGAGTGTCTGATTAAAAGACACTTTTAATTTAAAAGAATATAACTGAAAATCTAACAGATACCTCCCTTTCATCACTATTAAGTCCAGTTGAAAAGAACAAACCCATATCAGTATCTTGAATGTCCTTATTCCACCCAACCCAAAGTTAACTTTCAAAAAGGAATAGCATACTTTAGGGATGAATATTACTCTTTACAATGATTACACAATTATCCTTGGAATGTTTTAGTTCATACAAGCAAATGGAGTCAAATTGGCAAAGAGATTCCCCTTTTTCCTGGCTGGATGATTCATTTAGTTTAGACATATGGATGATTCCAAATTTAGGGCAAAGTCATTCCATATTTAGAGCTTTAGGGGCTGGAACTGTGCACTATGCTCCTGATTTCAATACACCCTTTCTGTAATTAATATTGGAAATGTCCCTATGAGGTAGGGAAGCATGACATTCTGATAATTGTTGAGGGAAGATGCAAACAAGCCTTAATTAACAAAGATAAACAGATACATAGCTTGTGTAGACCCTGACATTTTTAAATGACCCACATGATGAGGAGATAGGTATTTTCCTCCATAGTATGTGAGAATAACTATATATCCTAATTAAAGGGCCCTTCCACAGAACATGAGAGGAATGCTTCAGATGACACAATCCAACCAAATTTTCTGTGATAATGGAAATGTTCCATATCTGTGCTGTGCAATACAGTAGCCAATAGTCACATGACTACTGGACACCTGAAATATAGATAGTACAACACAGGAACCAAACTTAAAATTTTATTTTATTAAACAGCATATGTTTACTGTAATTGCATACTGAATAGAAAAGAACACTCTCCCTTACCCAGCTGTTTAAATAAATTATTCTGGAATAAAAATGAACAAAAAAGCAAAAAAAATGAAACAAAAGGTGGCTCCAGAGGGTGGAAGAGAGGCTGAATAGTTACTAACTTCAATTCCTTTCAAAAAAATTATTTTGAAAGAAATATTCAGAAGTCTTGTAAGCTCTAAGGCCTATGAAAATCAGCCTAAATTCTCAAGCATTTAGGAATGCTGTCACCTAATTTGGAATAAAGAAATATGGAAAAGCTTTTTCATTTTTTTGGACATGCTCCACCAAAGAATTACCAAGATTTCATTATGTTTGGACTTGTATTATCTTGTCAAGATGGTTAGAATAATAGATTTAAGTTTCAATATGTTCAATAACATTAAACACTTTAACAGATGCTAACATGAACCTCAATACATGAGGTCTATGCAAAAAAATAGAAATTCAGCACAATTCACATCAATTTACCAAAATAAGTTATATTTTGGTAACTTACCAAAATAAGTTGATGTAATAATATGACAACATAATACAATATAATCATTTGGTTAATTTCCATTATCATCATAAATTTAAAATGAAAATGATATTAAATTCAGGAATATTTACTTGCTTTATATTATGATATGTTATACTAAACAATAAAAAGTTTACAAGATCTAGCTGGCTACTTAAAACCTGAAAGAAAAAAGTCTAGATCAATGAATAAAAGGAAATCTCAACCCAAATCAAACCTTCTATTAAAAACACTGTAATTAAGTCCATGGATATATAATTTAAAAGACATATACATTTCAGTCGGCATTCAAGAACTAAGAAAAACTAGGTAATTCTTTTAAAGAATTTATTTTTTAGTGCTTAAATTACTGCTGATTAACCTATGAAAGTTCTGCAAATAGTAATATACAACTAATTTTCCTTATGTTTGAATTTAGTAAAGAGGTTGTTTAGTAAACAAAGAGGGGAGGGCTGTTTAAAAGAGTAAAATTTTTGCTTCACTAACTAATCATTCAGATAACAGTGCTAAGTTCTTATTAGAGTAAATTAAAAGCACTTCCTAAAAATAATTTCTTACATATCTTCCTGATCATTTTGGATTCACTATTTTATATGAATGTTGACCTTATGTATACCTCTGGATTTAAAAAAATGTATCTTGAACCTCAACAGTAAAATTGTATAATCTCTTAAATTTAGGTCTTTCTACTTTCCTTGTTCCTTCTCTAATGAAAATTAAAACATAACCCCAAGCAAAGAAAATGTCATAAAAGTTTAAATACATGTGTAAAATGGTAGTCTAATTTAAAATCCTCCAATTTCTAAGAATACTTAAATGATAACACTAATATTTGATTATATATTAATTTAATATATTATCAACAGCATATTAATGGTTTCGGTATTTTATATTATGTAAAAATCGCAAATATTGCCATAAAGTCCAGTTTGCTACTAGAATTATAGTAATTCCAAGTCTAAGGAGGAAATATTTAGATAGTTCCAATAAAAGTACCCCAAAAAGTGAAACCAGAAGGTATCATAAAGCAAATGTATGATGTACAAAGATTGAGTCAGGGACACACAGTTGTCTCCACAGAAGACTCTTCATCTAATCAGCTTGGTAATAAAAAACTTGGATTTCTGTAAAAGGGATAAATTAATGTTTATATTTTTAACAGTTTCCTAAATAAAAGATCCAATATCTTTCCCCCCAAATTTCCAGATGTTTAGGGATAAAATAAACTTTCCTCTCTAGCAACAATAAGAAATAAAAATTCCAATTTTTGGTACAAAGCATCTTAGAATGAACTACTGTTTTTGCTGTATTAATGAGCACAGTTAACTATTACTCATCTTTAATTGTGAGGAAAATTCCCTCAGGTAAATCAGGCACATTTTTATTAATCTTAAATTAGTGTCATTAAGCAAATTTCACTGTTTTTGACTCTGAATGCTAGTAGTCTCCTAATAATCATAACTTTTTTTTTCCTTGAGAGAGAAACTGAAATTTCTAAGGGACAGTGTTTGAAACTTGTTTTCTAGGAATAATATACTGAACAAATAAATCAATGTGTGATTAGCTTAGCTAGTTTCACTTCAAAAATATAAAATGAGGAGAAATGGTATGTAGTTCCATGGTAGAGTGTATTTGCCTAGCATATGTGTGGCCCTGGGTTCAACCCCTAGCACTGAGGAAAAAAAGACCCAAAAGACCTAAAAACATAGCACCTAATTTTCTTTTTCCTTTTCTCCAAAGATGTTTATGAACAAGAGGAAAGAAACAAATTTGTCTTCCAAAAACATTAACCAGGGCTGGGATATAGCTCAGTGGTAGAATACTTGCCTAGTATGCACAAGGCCTTGGGTTTGAATTCCAGCAAAAAGACAGTAACAACAACAAAACATTAATAAAGCTGACCAGTGAGTGGCAAGGGAATATGGATATTTGTACTCACTTGAATCAAGAAAAGAAAGCTTCCTTGGGCTCATACACTACAGTCTCAGAAAGTTTTGTAAATGCAAACAAAACAACACAAACAAAATAGATTGATGTAAAAGTCCTTATCATTCCATGTGTTCAGCATTTCATGTTCAAGAAACTTTCTATATGACTTCATGTTTTGTCATAAAAATATTACATTTAACTATACTAGATCCCAGTCTAGAAATCTGAAATAATTAATACTTTCTTCTCTTATGTTAACTAGCAATAAATCCCCCAACAGAACAAAAATGTAGCTCAATATAGACTCACATTGATTTCTGTGCTTTCATTAATTGAAAATGTTTATTTGAAAAATAAGTCTTAAACCAGGTGTGGTGATGCATGCCTGTAATCCCAGTGGCTTGGGAAGCTGAGGCAGGAGGATTAAGAGTTCAAAAACAGCCTCAGCAAAAGTGAGGCAACTAAATAAGCAACTCATGAGACCCTGTCTCTAAATAAAATACAAAATAGGGCTGGGTGAGTTCAATCCTCAGTACCCCCCAAATTTTAAAAAAGAAAGAAAAGTAAGCCTTAGAGGAATTTACAATGTAATTTTAGTTACTTGTTACTCTAATTCTGATGAAAAAACAAATTACAAAGGTAGACAGGTGTCAAAACCATGGCTAAACCAATTTTCAATACTATGAATTCCATTAGGAGGAAAACTGCTAATTTCCTGAGTTTTTTTTTTTTTTAAACATACATAGGATAGAGTTTTAAGTTCTTCATCTTAAGCAAAAACTGATAAAAATTTGCTTGATAAATCACACCAATTAGCATTCATAAAACTGATATTATGATCATATAGGCAAAATATATTCATAAAATTATCTAGTGTTTTTCCCAGTTACATTTCCTTTTCAGTGTAGGATATTTTAATGCAAGTGGTAGTAAGGACAAATTTCATTTTTTCCTTTAATGTGGAGACTAATTTACTGAGCTTTGCATGACATAAAGAGAAACCTTGATCTTGGGAGATGGACCAGGGCTCAAAATCTGACCTTAGCACTTACTAACCTGGGTGGAGTTGAGCAAATTGACTTCCCTGAACCTCATTTTCCTCATTTATAAATTGAGGATAGTAACATCTAAATGACAGTGGCTGTAACAACCCTTCAGCATAATTTAAGGCTGGAGTAGCCCCAGTCTGTCAGTTTCTGTCTCTTCTTTTCCAGATCCCCATCCAAAGCTCAATATTCAAAATATGTTTCTAGTTTAAGTGTTTAAAAATTGGATTTCTGTCTTCTCTCATGAGATTAAAATAATCCTCTGACACAATTAAAGACTACTCACTGTATATAAACTTGCTATGATTTTTATACCTAGAACCGTCTATAGCCTCTTTAGTTCAAGGCCTAGAAAATTGAGGCGGCTTAGAGCAGAGTCAGGATGCAACTCCAGAGTCTTTGAGGAAAAGAAAAAAGACGAGTCCTTCTCTTCCCCCAACTTTTCTATCTTTGACCTCTGTGAATTTCTACCTTTCTTCATAAAGGACATAATTAATTTATATCAATGAGAGAATTGAAAACAGACTGAGTTCTTAACAACAAAAACCCCTCAGAAATCCACTATTTCTTTGCTATTTTTTAAACATCAAAAAAGGTATAATATTCAAAATGGTTTTAATTTCTCTATTTATTGCAAACACATTAATACCCTACAACATGACACATAATATAGTCACACAAAGTTACATGTGACACAAAATATAAATCTCTTCAAATAATGGAAAAAACAGAAGGCACAAACTGCAAATTTATGTTCAAGTCTGTTACATTTCCAACAATACAATATGAAAAGGCTCTTCCTCTCTGGCTAATATGTCATTTCTCCAAGTTTGTTCAGCTTTATCAAAAGATTAAATAAACACTCAAATATATGGAACCAACTTGAAAACTTAAAAATAAAAACTGGAAAAATAAAAGGTATTTTGTTTAAGACCAGAACCATTTAGAATTTCTCATTTTGTCATTTCTTATTCTCTCTGTAATGAGATGCTAAAAATGAAAATCAGGGCTAGGGATATAGCTCAGTCGGTAGAGTGCTTACCTTGTAAGCATAAGGCCCTGGGTTCGATCCCCAGCACCAAAAAATAAAATAAAATAAAATAAAATCAATGTAAACTTAACCAGCATTTCAAAATGTTAATCTGTATTTTCATCTTAAATCAATAAAAAGGGATTAAAGAATTTAAATTTAATTTCCTTGCCACGAGGGTTATAGAAAACTCCTTAAGTGAAGAAGTACATTTCACTTAGAAATCATTAAACTTCACTAGAAATTATTAATAAAATGCTAGTTTTTTATTATAAGCAGTGATAGGCAGATATTTCCCAATATATATTAAGATGATGTACTTACAGTCTTTAGAAAACATAATTATATATTATATAATTTTCCTATGAAGAAAAATGAAGCTATTAGGGACTAATATTTCTCATAATTCTAACAATTATTAGAGAATAATAATTTTTAAAACAAAAGGTGGGTAAAACAAAATACATGTTAAGTCTAAGGTCTTGTGATTCAGAGGACTAATATATCATCTCTTTATGCATTTTTCAAGAACATATAAGTCACCTTTGACCTGTATCAGGCACAAGCTATCAATTTTCAGGCCACACTTCTCTACTACACCAGCTATGCCATCTAACATAAGCCTGGAAATACTTAATACCATCAAAGCTGTTCTCACCACTCGCCTCTCAGTGTAGAACAAAGAGAAATGTTGTAATAGAGTGATCTGCACTCTTGAAAGAATAAAATATAAATCCAGTTTGAGTTACAGTCTCTCTGCTTCTGGGGTCCTACATAATTAATTTTACTGAACTTAAATGTGTGTGCCTGCGTGCTTGCATGTGAACATGCTCTCTCAAACACACGTATCCACGTACTACCTTTAAACAGACTGTTTTACTTAGACTCTGACACGAGAAAAATATTTTCACATTTGAAAGGCAGGTGGTAAGGAAATTATTATAGATCAAGTAATTTCACTTAAATTACCCATCTAAATCTACCTCTCACATTCTCTAAAGCTCTCCTTCACATGGCAGCCTGAACACATACTTTCAGTAAGTTTGAAGATATATTGGCTAACTATTTTCTATTAAGAAAGCTTACCCAAAAGTTCACAAACCAACCACTGGCCGAATCCAAAGGGCCCTTACACCAAAGCAGTTGGCAAATGAAAAGTGCTTTTATTAGTGTTCTCAGTTCCCTGGTTATAGCCATATGCTACTTTAAAAGATTTTCAAGAAGTAAAAAGGAAAAAGGTGATTGTATCTGATTTTATACCCATTTTAGGAAAATGTAGCCCCAATTTTTAAAAACTTCAAACATTAACATCAAAATGCCTCCCCGCCCAAATCACTAAAATAACATATGCATTTTTAATAAGCTGTCTACAGGGAAAATTTGTTTTTTGGGGAAAAGACAGAGAAGGAAAATACTGAATTCCTGACAAACAAGATTGATATTCATTAGTATAATATCTTTATAATGTTTATTAAGCACTTTACAAAGATTAGCTCCTATTAAGTCTCTCAGAAAAGTTTTTTTTAGAATATACAAAGTACTTTGGTTTTAAAGATACATTTTGCAGAAACATACTAGTTAATATTAATTAATTAATTTAACGAACAGAAAAGTCTCGCTTAGCAATACAGAAAAGTATTATTTAAGAACACCCAATCATATGGTATGAATTGACCAGGAATATGTTTTTCAGAAAACATAAAAAATGCATTCTTTTAAAGATAGTGATTTATTTTATGAATTTGCACAGGGTCAAAATTCGACTATGATTGGAAACAGATGGTCTCCCAGAAAAGTCAGCCTCTGGACCTGAAACTCCAAACAGGAAATACGGCCCTCACTAGCTGACTGCTTCCCTAATCATTCCCAGAGCTTCATACTTGTTATTTTTATGAATATCCACGATGACTTTCATCTCTTCCTTCCATCTACAAAGCATCAAGTAATTCTCAATAAATATGTGTGTCTATATGTTTATCTTATGTAAAAATTTCATCTTTACAACATACGAAAAAATCAAAACAAATGTACTTTCAAGCTCACTGCTAGTAAAGACATCAGGCTAAAAATAACGAACAAATTCAAGTTTATTTTCTGTACTATTTTAAAAATAAAAAGCCAACAATTGTGAGTTAACTGTGTCTAAGATATGACTTTACTAACCTTACAAGTGAAATATATAATCTAATTTATTGCAGAAAAGAATAAAACAAAACCTCACAGGTTTTACTTAAAAGCAATTAAACTACACTGCTTTCCATTAAACAAGTCAGAAGCTATGAACAAAGAAAAAGGCTTACCGTTTTCCCATTATAGTAATACATCAAAGAATTGCTGCCCATTCCAGGGACAGGATAAGCACAATACATGTTGATTTTGAAAATGTTACTGTTTGTAGCTAATGCACACAGCTTCTCTCCAAGACATACATCCACTCAGGCAAACAGAGTAAGTCTTCAGTAGTATGCATCCACACATGGATCTACTCAAAAGGAACTTATGCAAAATAGGACTGAACCAACTCAGAGAGAACAGAGGGAGAGTTAATGCTGTAAGTAACCTCTTTCAATTTCCATCAAGTCCTTGTACTGGTGGAGGATACCAATAAGACAAACTTTGGGGTATTAAAAACACCCCAAAATTCACTTACTAATTCTAAATAAAGAAAATGGTTATTGTACCCTAAAATACATATCCCCAAGGAATTACTAACTCTGTCACATAAGTATGTATCTGCACATACACACAGAGAAAGGCATACACAAAGGAAGGCAAACCAACAGATCTTTTGCTAATCTGTTTTTAGTTTAATTAAGTTAGAGCACTTGTGGCAGGGAAACCTTGCTTGTTACACCTCCAGCAACATCACCATGTGGTATGGTCTAAAGTTGCTTCCAACTTTGATAAACACATGATCAAGCAATCAGGAATTGGAAACACTGAATCATATGTAATAAGAAGGATCTGGGCAGTTAAGCCTTGTACAAAATCACTTCCTGGAGAAAGCAAACTGTCCTGTAAGTACCTCTTAACTAGCTAGAACAAGCCATGGGTTTTTTCTGTGTTATAAAAATTATACTGAAAAAATTTTCAGAGGAACATATTTCATTAAAAAGTTTATTCTAAAAATTAGAAAATTCTTACAAATCACCTGTCTTTAAAATGGAAACATATAATAATATAGATGGTCAGTTATAACGCTCCTTGAATTTCTCATAAACACCACCAATGGAAAATTTACAAAGGAATGCAGTCTTCTAGAACATCTAATATGTATTATGAAATTCAGTAACTAAACAGGAAAAACAAAGTTCTGTTTCCCCTTATATAGAATATAAAAGGCTGGTGTGTGCACAGCAAAATGTGCACTCCACCTAATAAACTAAATAAGGTTTCCTAGAAGTCTTTCCTCCAAGTTCATTATTGTTCTAAAGGAATACCTTATATTCATATTTTATGGTAATGTTCAAATTTCTCAGAAACAAAAAATAATTAGTGTGGGAAGAAATATCTCAGATATTTCTAACTCAAAATACTTCAAAATCAAAAGGTTTTAAACACTGTCTCCAAATACATGTTTCTCTCACATAAACACATTTTGCTACTTTAAAATTTTCCAATTTATCTTTAGGTGTGGATTCTAACCAAGAAAACAGAACTTTTCTTTGATCTTATTTCCCGTCAAAACCTCTGTACTATCTCTTCCCTCTGTGCCTCACACGTTCCAACAGAACTGTGTTAATCAGAGGAGAGCTCACAAGCTGCAAAAAGGGGCACATTGCTTTTTTAAAAGGCAACTTTCACATAATGGAAATCTATGAAAGATATTCTATGAATATTATATAAGGAACTCAAAGCACCTGTCCTCCTTATGAAACATATTGATCAAATCATAGTAATAAAACTGAATCAACAATAAGGCCAGCTAACATCACAATGTTTTAAAAGCTGATGGTATCGGAACAACAATAAAACCTCCCCACACTCTCCAGATATAGAAAAGGCCAAGCAGCAGCTGCAAAAGAACATCACTGTACAGCAGACTATTAAAATGCCAGTCTGCAGAGTGGTGTGTAACTTCCTCCCTCCTGAGAGACCACAAAGACCCATTTCAATCCTTGGAGAACTGTGTAAAAAGCTTTGATTTACAATTAACAATACCATGCCTTAAAACCATTCAAGTAAATTTTAGTCTTTCATAGACAGTCTTTCTCTACTGACAGAATGGCTACTTTTTAACAGAAAAAAATAAATAAATAAATAAAAGAAAAAAGAAAAGAAAATTAACCATTTAAAATAAATTTTCCTTTTTCTATTAATTATTAAAAATAATTTACTTTTCAATAGAAATTGAAAAGGAACAAAGAGGGAGCCACAAAGCACTAACAATACTTCAATATCTTCTATCTATAATCACCACTCTAAGGAGAGAAAACTTTTTCATACTGGGTAAAAACTTCACCTGCAACGGTTACTCTTATTTCTCTGGTGCTTCACAAAAAAAGACAGTATTATGTTGTTTAAAAAAAAAGAAAAAACATAATGTAAGTCCAATTGTGCAATAGTGCATACTAAGGCACAATAAAAATTTTAATGTTTCCTCATCAGTACTTTATTTGGGAGGCAATTCCATTAATAATCTGAAGGGAATAAACAAACATTCAGGTAAAAGAGAACTCCAAGAAAAGCCAAACATAACTGGGTAAGATTTATTATAAACCTGAAACTGAATGGGAGACCATAGTCTAAACAACTGAGTAACTAATTAGAAGTTTTTGCTTCTACTTTTCATTCCTCCACTCAAAAACAAGTATAGAATTCATACATGTGTAGGTAAGCCCTCCTTCTGATCCACCCCATGGTCATCCGGTATATGTAACTGCCTAAATTGATAGTAGATGCAGAAATTAAAAAAAAAAAAAAAAAAGCTATATCTGTATGTGTCTATATATTACATTCATTTCTCAGAAACAGTAAATCAAGAAAACTGGTGATAATTTAAGTAAAGTATTTCTAGATTCCATGCATGTGCTGTGGTGATGATTTGTTAAGTTGGTCATTCCGAATTCTACCTCTTTGAAGTGGGTCTTACCCAAAGGAAACTAAAACTGGCTGATGTGCACTGTCATTTGCTTTATCACAATTATAAATTATCTTTTATGACAAAGTCTTTTTTTTCTTTCTTGAAAATATTTTTTTTTAAAAACTGATCTATGCAACAGCTGCAGAACAATTTTTTTCCTCTAAGGAGAATCATATTACAGGAAAAAAATGCATATAGATAGATCAAGTGCTGCTCTAGTCAATCAATGCAGTTGTTTAATCTTTGCTTGCTTTTTTTTTTTTTTTTTTTAAAGGAACATGTCAAGGGTTAATCCTGTGACTCAGTCTGACAAAATGAGTCAGCTGGAGACAGGATCAATTTTTTAAACCTGATTTCAGACAGGCATGCAGTCTGCACAGGAGCTCTGAAAGTGTCATGCACTTTTTATTCTGAATTGTTTCCAACCACAATTCTACATAATCACTTATGTGATAAGATTATGTGATCTAACTCAACATTCATGTCATCTAGTCCAATAACCTAAAAAAACAGAGTTTTACAGCAAGACTAGCATTGTTGTACACATAGGCAACATGATTAATGAAAATGTCAGAGAATCTTGAAAAAATGAGATTTGGAGTCATACATCTTTTATTAGCAAACTGATGATTCCTGATTTAAGGATTACTGCATTTCGCCAAATTTAAAATATGTTTTCTCCTCAAATGTTTCCAGAGTTGATGTTTCTTGCTATTATCATAATCATCAAGCACAGATTGATGGATTAGAAAATGGTATATTGTGCAATGTACTTTGTTTTCAAAAAGTGTACTCTGGTAAGGACTTTCTGGAAACTTCAATTTATGTTTTAGGCTTCTCTGAAAAAATTTCCTTCTTACTTTTCTGCTGATCAGGAAATAGATCTTCCTTGTAGAGCTAAGCAAAATTTCTTGGAATTACCCATTCTGTATTTTTATCTATCTGATTAGTTCATCTTTATCCCTGACATTTCGATCACTATAATAATCATATCTGCTTTTAAAACTATCCTTAAGCAAGAATATTTCAAGTGACATAAAACTCTAAACAGTTTTCCAGCAAAAATTTTAATTGAGGCAGGTATGGTGGCACATGCCCATAATCTCAGCTACTCAGAAGGCTGAGGAAGGAGGATGGCAAATTTGAGGCCATTCTGGGCAACTTAGACATGGAGTGCTTGTCTAGCCTGTGTGAGATCCTAGGTTCAATTCCCAGTACCAAAAGGAAAAAAAAATAATTGAATTGAATTACATATACTGAATTAACTAATTTATTAAGTCCTGCTAATAGTTAATCTTATTGTAGAGTCTTCTAAAACAAGCAAGCAACTTTTCACACTGTTACCAAAAGTCAGGTGATATGGCTGAGAAAAGTAAATCTAAGATCTACTCAGGATTCCTCATGAAAGTTTCAACATTATTTCTAAGTAAACCAATTCTTGGAAAACATACTTTCAGAGTAATACATGAAGTCAAAGTTCACATATGATTAATTCCACAAATGAACTCTCTATTTCCCTGAAGGATGAAACTCAGTTAATAATAAATTATTGGTGGCAAGGGTGGTAGGGGTGAGGACAAATGAAAGAGGATAGTGATAGGATCTGTATACAAAGCAAAAGACCATTCTTCCCCAATGCCTACTCTTCCTAGCTCCTAAATGGGCAGATTTTTAGTTAGCATTGCCAACTAAATCAAACACCCAATCAGATACCAAACTTCTAGGCTTTATATCTGAACATAGTATTACAGAATGTTCCAGTATATACTACTTTGTAAATAAAATCATTCCTAAGCATTAAAGAAGCTGGTCTGATATATATTTTCATATTTTAGAAAATCTACTTTTATAACAAAGAATACAAAACTCAAGGGGAATCCCTCTCAAACCAAGTCACTTATATTCAATGCTTATTAAAGACAATAACTGCTACTGACCTGAAATCATATAGGGTTTCTAATTCCACAATCATTCCATCTGTAAGATGTCTTCCAGTTACTGTCTTTCTACTTAAAAACCAAAGGCTTGCGTGGCGTGGTGGTGCCCGCCTATGGAGGATCCCAGTGGAGGATCTCGAGTTCAAAGCCAGCCTCAGCAAAAGCAAGACGCTAAGTAACTCACTGAGACTGTGTCTCTAAATGAAGTAAAAAATAGGGCTGGGGATGTGGCTCAGTGGTACAATCCCCAGGACTCTCCCCACAATAAATCAAATACTTGATTTTCTGACCCTTACTTAGATGACTTCTACAAAACAAACAAACAAACAAACAAACAAACAAAAAAAACTGTTTCAGTTAGCCTTTAGTTACAAATGCCTAAATATTTCCCAATATCAGACTTAAAGTAGGTGTTAAAAATCAGTCTAAGTACTTGGTACAAATTATTTGGAAGTTGGGTGGGAATGAGGAAAATTAACATACACATAAAAATACATTCCCCAGGGCTGGGCGGTATAGCTCAGTGGTGGAATGAATGCTTAGTATGCCTAAGGCCTTCTGTTCCATCCCCAGTTCACCAACAAAACAAAAATGACTTCAAAACTATTTCTCAAAGCAGAGCAAAGACACATGATAAAATTCACACATCAGTATCTGTCTCAGACATAGAACATCCAATTGTGTATCATTTCTTTACAAATATCTCAAGTCTAACTTGAGTTTTAGAAATGTTTAATGATTAACAAAACAGAAAACACCAATCTGGATAAGCCGATGGAAACAATCAGCTATATAACCTGCAATTTTAGGGCAAAAGAACACTTGTTTAATTCTTCCTTTGACAATCATATTACTATAATAAAGATGTTTAAAAGTAGTTATATCTCCTGGAGGAGAAAGCAACTAACTCTCTAATGTAGGTAAATAGTATTCCTTTGACATTAACACATCTGACAAATCATGCAAAGGTCCTAAAAAGCACTACAATGAGATCAAATTACCATTACTAAGAATATGTAAAATCTAGAGTAAATCATTTTTCTTTTGATCATAAACCTCATGACAAAGCAATTTTTTTCAATTTTAATTAATTAATTTATTTGTCTTTAGTGAAGGTGGGGGGGTCCCTCTGCCCTAATAAGTCTTGTATTTCTTAGCTAGCCATTTCTTTCCCCATATGAATTGCAGTTTGTCACTTCTCATTTACCTCTTGAAATAACACTACGAGAATCATTAACTATGTTGCAACTTGATAATTTTCCTGCAGATGGCTCTATAATCACAGGACTCCTACTGGGGGGGGGGGGGGGACAACACACCTACACACACACACACAGACACACACACGAGGGACCTGCACATTTTTAAACTCAATAAACCAGCACTTCTGAATCTAACAGCAGCAACAAAAACTGTAGCAAACAAAGCTATTTTAAGTCATCTATAAAGGTAAGTAATTTTTGTGAAAATGGTCTTGGGTTGAGTTAGCTCTTTTGAAAAAAGTGTCATCCTTTTTTCTGTTGTTGTGTACTATTTTGTTCAGCTCAATTCTCCTTCTGAGCTGTAAAATGCCAGATTTCTCTCATTTATGAGAAATGAAATAGCAGTAAGATATTCTATTTCATTTTAAACTTATTTTTAGAGTCCAGAAGTAACATCTGCCTCCTAGCTCAGTACTGTTTCAAGATTCCACAATCCAAAGCAATAAATAACTTAAATATTAAGTTATTTCTGGTTCACTATCTGTATTTTTGTTTCAGTAAAAATTCTCACTAGTGGTGGTAATTTTTAATACTTTTTCCTGCTGAATAATTAAATATTGAGAATCTTCCAAAATTTCCTGCTTCACATTTGTAATGATCTAGTAACAAAGCAAGCTAATTTTGCCATACTTATTGGAAGAAATCATGCAGAGTTCAAATTTATGAAAGGCCCATCTTAAAAGAACGATTTCTTACTTCTAAATTCTGGTGATGACTCAACAAAAGCCACATAATATTTCATTTTGAAAATGCATCTGAGAAGAGTATGATAAACAGGAAGAGATGAAAATGGTGCAAATACCTTTTCAACATGGAAAAAGTAAAACAAATACTATTTGACTAATATTAAATATTATCACCAGTACTAACCATGACAAGGGTCTCTCTTTTACTAGACAGACTGGGAAACAAGACACAAAATTTGGAAGAAGCCAGGCATGGTGGCACAGGTCTATAATCCCAGATACTCAGGAAGTTGAGGCAGGAAGATGGAAAAGTTAAGAAGGCAGCCTCAACTTAGTGAGACTTTGTCTCAAAAACAAAAGCAAACAAAACTAAACTAAATGGTCTGGGGGTGTAGCTCAATGGTAGAGCTTGTGCAGGTCCTGAGTTCAATGCCCAGTTCTGGGGGGAAAATAAAAACTTTGGAAGAAATATGTTAAACTACTTGTTCTGTGTATCTGTATCACATGCAGATTCAGTAGAGCAGATAAGATAGGTTGTTTAGGTTCCAGAGTTAGATGGTATAATGCAAAAAGATTACTGGATTAGGAGTCAGTAGACAGGGATCCAAGATTTCAATTCTGACTCTTAGGAGTTCTCACAAGAACTGAGGGTAGGCTACTGAATCACTTTTGCAAAATGCAGATATTAAATTATGCTGAAGATTTTCTAGTCATTTTACCACAGTGAAAGAAATATGATTTTATAGTTAGCATGGGTCATTTTTATTTTAGTAAACTACACAATTCATTAGGTTTTCTGAAATAAATCTTGTTATGCTACTATTTTTAAGATTAAGAGCTGTGACCCACTGAGATATATGGATACTCAGAGTCTATACCCACCTTAATTTGTATTTTTATAAGGACATCCACTTAATGTACAATTTGATGTGAGGGTCAGACATTTTATATTTAAAATGCCATCATCTGGAAGATCAATACTTGTGGCTAAGTCCTTCAAACAGGGATGTAAGCCCCTACAGAGATGGCTGTGTTATAATTTTTTGTAGGCAACAAAAAGTTATAAAGTCAACATAAATAAGGGAGCCCAACTAAATAAGGGAGTTTGGGCTTCTGCACTGTCATTTATTAAAGACGCTGCGCCAATGACTTGCTTCTTTGTACCTTTTGGTTGGAGAATTTAGTAGAGCAGTAAAAGAGACTGTGATGTGGATTATAAACAAAGGTGTCTATAATGAACTAAGGGAGCCTGGAAAATATATAGGATGCAGGAGAGTAAAGGGGAGAAAGAGTCAGACAAAAATGACTAACAGAGTAAAAGGAATTAAACTGTTACTATTGTTAAAATTGGAATAAAGATCATATGACTATAAGAACACAATTTTCTAATGCTAAGACCTCATATTAGAAATCACATGAATATCTTTCTAGCTCTAATGTACCCGAGGAATAGTCCTTCATGTAAATAGGAATAACTTCAGTGATCTTTGCCACTAAACAGTTCTTACAAGGTTTAAGCATGTTTTATAATACAAGGGTTAAAACAGTAACCTACAGTTATTGTTTTCCTGAAGATAATTCAGATTATTCAGTATATAGTTTATACCTTCTCAGTCAACTGAGCATGCCAGGAATAAAAAAGAGCTATGACTCTAGTACTAATCATTTGAATTTGTTCATTTATTCAACAAACAGTTACTGAGCATCTATTATGCATCTTGGTGCTACAGATTACATCAATAAACAACATAAGTAAGTTTGTGGTTTATCAAGTTGCTTCTGAGTGAGAAAGATAAAGAATAAACAAATTAGGGCATATCAGGTGATATTAAGTACCAAAGAGAAAAATATAACAGGGAAGGGAGGGGGGGTTAGAGGGCATATTACAATTTTACAAAGATCTCCATGATAAAGACATATATGATCAAAGAGAAAACTAGTCATGGAGATACCAAGGGAAGTGCATTCCAACAGATACAAGAGCAAATAAATGCAGAGACCCTGAGGCTGGACTGTGTGCTTGCTATCTTTGAGGAGCAGTAAGGGCTCAGGGCGACTGAAGTGGAGTGAGGAAGGGCTAGACTTGTGGAATATGAGGTCTGAGAGGTAGCAGGGGAAGATCTGTAAGCCATTTTAAGAATTTTGGGTTTACAATGATAAGGAAAGCTACCAGAAGATATGATCTGACAGATTTTAAAAGGATCTTACTGTGTTTAAAAAAAAAAAAAAAATGACTGAAGGAAAACTGGGAGACCAGTTGGGAAGCTGTTAACAATTTAAGAAAGGTATAAAGGTGGCTTGGAAAAAGATGATAGTGACAAAGATAGTGAAAAGTGGTTATGATTCTTGAAGATAACTTTAGTATGAAAAATTTAGTGACAAAGATGGTGAAAAGTGGTTATGATTCTTGAAGATAATTTTAGTATGAAAAATTTAGTATGGGAACATTATCACTGTTACATGTTACAATTTGGGGTGGGCATACCAGGGATTGAACCCAGGGGTGCCCTATCACTGAGCCACATTCCCAATACCTACCTTTGTGCTTTTAAAAATTATAAATTTGAGACAGGATCTTGCTAAATTGCTTAAGGCCTTGCTAAATTGCTGAGGCTGGCTTTGAATTTGTACTCCTCCTGCCTTAGTTTCCCAAGCCTCTGGGATTACAGGTGTGTGCTATTGCATCCAGCACTGTTACACTTTAATGTCAATGAAACTGTAACTTTTTCCTCTATATTTTCGATTTCCATACTTTTCTGTCACATAAGGACCATAGCCCTGTATTTTTTACTAGGCCATCCTAGGATAATGTAGAGTTAGTGCTGATGGATGAATTTCCTACAATTTTCCCTCTATCCCTCCTTTCTTTCTTTTCTTTTCTCTATTTTCTCCTTTCTCTCCCTCTCTCTGCCTCTTTCTGTCCATTTCTTCCCTTCCTTCCTTTTCTTCTTTTAAAATAAGTATACTCATATATACATATATATTTTTGTTGCATTTTTTGTATGACTAGGAATTATCTGTATAACTGAGGGGGAAAATGGGACAAATAAATCAGTTTCTATCTAGAGAAGGAAACTGAAAAGTACAATTTAGAACAGGAAGTCATTAGAAGATGATGTTCTGTATTTTAGATACATAAAATATTAGCATTGCAGTCTTTATTTTTATCCCCTTAATTAAAAAAGTATTCCCTGAATATTATATTATGTGCCTGGAGGAGAACATTTGCTCAATGCAAAAAATTAAAAATTCCAAAGATAAAAGCTATCTTTGGATCATAAGCATCCTGAAGACAGGGTCCATGTTTTATTCATTTTTAAATCCCTAATGCCTAAAAAGAGTTCTTCATTTACAACAAATACCTAGTATATATTTATTGATTTTAACAGAAGGGATTCTTACATTCCTCATCAGAAATCTACAAGATGGAGCCAACTTGGAAATTTTTCCTTTTCCTTTTCCATTTTGCTCCCCTACCCTCTTTTGGTGCTGGGGAATCGAACACAGAACATGTTATACCACTGAGGGATTACCACCCTGACCCCCCAAGTCCTTTTTTTTGCAGGGTGATTTTTAAATATTGTGGTGATGTTGGAAGACACTGATGGCTTTTTAAAAATATTTTTTTTTAGTTTTCAATGGTCCTTTATTTTATTTATATGTGGTGCTGAGAATGTGCCTCACACATGCTAGGCAAGTACTCTACCACTGAGTTACAATCCCAGCCTAACACTGATGGCTTTTATTTCAAATAATGTTAAGTAGAAAATTATCAAGTACAAATAATAAAACTTGATTTTGCTCATTTGTTATTAATACTAGCTATCACAAAAGCTAAAAAGGGAACTAAATAGGAACTACATAAAATGTACCTCAATTTACAGAGTTAGCATGGAAAAAAATGAATTTCAAGGAACAGAAGATTCTCTTAGTTTTTGTATGAATCATTTATGTTTAGATCAGAAACAATACATGATTCAAAAGAATCTTTTCAGGCACCATGCTTAGGTTGCAAAAGACTGTCAAGCTGCTAGCAACTACCTTCAGTTTTAAGTTTTATTTATGAGAGAGACTAGGATAAAGATGTTGATTTGGCACACATATATCTGAGTTTAATTTAAAAATAAAGTTTTGGCCAGGTGCAGTAGTGCATGCCTATAATCCCAGTGACTCAGGAGGCTGAGGAAAGGAGGATCACAAGTTTGAGTCCAGCCTCAGCAACTTAGTGAGACTCTATCTCAAAACGAAACAAAACAAAAAAGCTGGGGATGTAGCTTAGTGGCAAAGTGTCCCTGGGTTCAATTCCAAGTACTAAATAAATAAATAAATAAATAAATAAATAAATAAATAAACAAAATAAAGCTTTATTGGAATACAGCCATGTGCATTCATTAATGTGTAAATTGTGCTGTAATAGCAACATTTAGTAGTCATGGTAGAGATCACCTGACCCACAAAACTGAGCGTATTTATTTAGTACGTTAGTCTTTTAGTTTGCTGACACCTAGCCTAGCACACTAAGGAAGAATAAGAATATAGACTATCACAAAGAGATAGGAATATTCTAGCAAATTCAACAGAAAACAATTTCCAGAACCTATTCATTCATGAAAAAATAATAAAATGTTAGCATACTGGAACTATACTGGGTTGTGTATTAGTATATCCATAGCTAATAAAAAATTAATTAAAATATCAAAAGCTAATAAAAAGATAAAAACTTTGGTCAATACTTTTTGTTTGAAATTAATTCAATCAATATAAAAGGGCAGAAATTAGAAATCATCTTGGAACTAGAAGTATTTTTAAAATGCTTAAAAGTTTAATTATGAGACAGGAGTGGTAGTGCACGTGTACAATCCCAGCAGCTCAGGAGGCTGAGGCAGGAAGATTGTGAGTTAAAGCCAGTCTCAGCAACTTAGCAAAGCCCTAAGCAACTTACCAAGACTGTCTCAAAATAAAAAATAGAAAAAGGCCTGGGATATTGTTCAGTGGTTAGGTACATCTGGGTTCAAATCCTGGTACCAAAAAAAAAGTTTTAACTATGAATGTACCTATATGGCATATATTACAACCTTGAAATAAGATAAATAAGTATTAGTAGTTAAATAAAGGAAGTGTCAGTAATGGCAAGTACCATGTCAATTACTTAGATATAACTACCTCCCCTAACTTAGAATGAAATCCAGAACTCTAAACATGCCCAGTGTTATACAATTTTGAATTAATATATTCTTTCTTTTCTATACTCAAAAAATAATCATCAATTATACTAGGTAGAAATTAAAACAAACAAACAAACCCCTTCATGGTTCTACTGATGCTGAATACCCTGACAGTGGTCTTAAATTTACATGTATTTATAGAATTCAACTATACATCCTTAAAAACCAGACAACTTGTGTACATATACCCCACTCATGTGACTTTTTCTACATTTAGCTTATAATATCTCAATCTGAAATACAAGCAGCTTAAGAAGTTCAGTAAACCTTAAAAGCATTCTCTGAATGAAACTGAGTCACATTCTTCTTTAAGAAAGTATGGAGAAGTCAGAAAATAACAAATACACAGTTGTGCAACTAATCAGTACAAATAAGTGAACCCATAGGATTTATTTACTGATTATTTTTCCTTTTCCTTTTTTATTTGAAATCAGTTCAAAGACATTACTGGTTCTCCACAAAAATGAACATCTTAGAAGTATGGATTAAAAGCATATTATTTATACTGCTACAATTCTGACACTGTTCTCAACAGTGGTTACTGTCAGCATAAACAGTGACTATTTCTTCTTATTTATGTATGAAGAACATCTTTCATTCAATGACCAAACTGAATATAAGCCTGGAATTATTACAGAACTGTCCACTTTACATTAAGATTTTTCTCCTAGTCTAACCTGTAAAGTCGGAGAATGAACTGACCACTTTGGAAATCTTGTATCATAGTAGCCTTCAAAGAGCTTATCTAACAGTTAGAAACAGCAAACTCTGCCAGGTGGTGGTGCACACCTGTAATCCCAGCGGCTTGGGAGGCTGAGGCAGGAGGATATGGAGTTCAAAGCTACCCTCAGCAACTTAGCAAGAACTTGTCTCTAAAAAAAAAAAAATATGTATTAGAAAGAGCTGGGGATGTGGCTCCGTGGTTAAGTGACCCTGGGTTTGATTTCCAGTACCAAAAAAGAAATAGAAATAGCAAATTCTCCAGGATGTACAGTTGCTGTGTACCCTCTATGCTTGTGCCAAGAAACTAATCGGCAAATGCCTATTTCAACTCAAGTTCCAGAACTGGAGGGTTCACTCATGAGGTTCAGCTAAAGCTGATACTATATGTAGATACTCTTTATTCCAGAATTGCTGGATTTCTTGTTAGTCTTAAAGACGTTGGATAACTATAAATGCTTTATTATCCTGGTTTCCTAGTAATTTCCATATGACACTAATATGTCTTGCCTACCTTGAAAAATTAGAGGCAACTATCTCTATACTGTTTTAACACATGAAGTTTTTCCTTACTGAGTCAGACAGCTAGCAGTTTTTGAAATAAGAGTTTTCTATATTGCCTCAGAAAGTTCTACTTATCATATCTTTCCAGTGAAATATAACAACAAAACACTGTATTTTAAATATCCTCAGGATTTAGTATTCTGACTTTTTCTATTTAATATTCTTATTCTATTTGGTATGTACATGAAAATGCTAGATTATTAGACATGGCCTAATGGTCTTTGTGGTTTAGGAACACCTCAGAATCTCTCCAATTATCTCAAGAGGTGTCCCTAAATTTTCAATTTTAATACTGACTCAAAATCCATATTAAATTTTAAAAAGCAGGTTCTTGATAGAATGCTTGCCTAGAGGGCCCAAAAGCAAGGCCCCAAATTCAATCCAGAGTGGAAGGAAGGAAGGAAGGAAGGAAGGAAGGAAGGAAGGAAGGAAGGGAGGGAGGGAGGGAGGGAGGGAGGGAGGGAGGAAGAAAGAAAGAAAGAAAAGGAAAAAGAAAAAAGCCATTACTAACTAAATGAAATCTCATTAAATTTTTGGGAGAGTAAGGCATTAAATTCTTGCTAGAATTACCAATTATAAGGCCACAGAACTCTGTACCTGTTTTGCTCAAAGCAAGAAATAGTGGAGTTGACTCTGTTTTGATTTAGCTCAGAAACAATGAAATTTCTTGGGGAGATGGAAAAAGGCTTTTCTTGATGGGATGGTAAAATACATTTTGCAAGATTAACCTAGAAATAATAACAGCAATTTTGTGGGAAGATATATGTGTACAATTTAAAATACAGGACAAAAGATGGCGTGACATTTGATTAAGAAACAACTTTGTTATCAGGCTGGCATAGGACTGCAACCCAGTAGTATTCAAAACTAGCAACATGCTGTTTTGATGAAGCTAAGATTGCATGTTGAAAAGACACTTTCAAATGCTATGGAACAAGAACACAACTTTAGGTACTTGGAACTAGGAAGGCATTCTGGAATTTTCTAAGTGTTTACTTTCTGGAAAAGATGTTTATGATAAAATCTTGCTTCTTTCTTACTTTGGAGTCTGTATCTTCTGCAGCATATAAAAGAAAATTATCTATGTTTGGAAATACAAACACCAAGTTAAGAAATAAGGAATAAAGAACAGACAGAGAAAGTTCTCTCCTTCTGAAATGCCTCAGAGGGCCATAAAGATGTACAATCAATGATAAAAAAAAAAAAAGGAAAAAAAAACAAACAAACCCACAATACATTCTCAAGAGTTCAGAAAACAAAAGTAGAATAAATTTTAGGAAGCAGAATATGTTCTTTCTGTAGGTTCCTTTTCGGCAAATGAATGCTTTCTGAATAAAAATAGCAGCTACAATTTAGTATGTACTCACTGTGTGACAGGCATGTACATTACATATATAAGTAACATCATTTTTTCTTCCACTATACTTATCCTTTCTTTTGTTTTCAAACGTTTCCTTGCTTTTCAACAAAGTATGTTGAAAATGAAATATGAAGTTTTAATACAGGAACCAGATAAAATAAGGAAGGAGCATTTACTGATATGTCTGACACACTAGGCAAATGTTAGGCACATGACACTTTGATAATAACATCTGAGACACCCAGTATTCTCTCTCTTCACATATAGAAACTTGAGTTTCAGGGCAGGGAATGTAGCTCAGTGGTAAAGTGCTTCTTAGCACATATGAGGCCCTGGATTGTATTCCTAGCACCACGAAAAGAAACAAACAATCCCAAAACCCCAGGTTCACAGAATCAAAAGCAACTCCCTCCAAAGTTATAAAATAAAAATAAGCTGAGGCAAGATAAAACATATTATCTGAATGACTGGGAAGTCTGTGCTTTTCTACTACTACATCTTCTAGATGATGGGTCCTTGAAATATATATAGGTCCTTAAAATATATATAAATACATAGGTAAAATATTTTCACATCAAAAAGGAAATGATTTTGAATCTTAAACTAATTGCAACCTTGCCCTGTGTGTGATTTTTTTTTTGGGGCAGGGGTATTGAGGATTGAACTCCGGGGCGTTTGACCACTGAGCCACATCTCCAGCCCTGTTTTGTATTTTATTTAGAGAGAGTCTCACTGAGCAGCTTAGCATCTCACCATTGCTGAGACTGGCTTGAAATTCGTGATCCTCCTGCCTCAGCCTCCAAGCTACTGCGATTACAGGTGTGCACCACAACTGCCTGGCTCTATATGTGATTTTGTTACTTACATCTCTTGAGTTTTAATTTCCTCATGTGTAAGTAGGGTAAATTACAGAGTTGTATGGCAAAGATTAGATGTTACGATAATGGTTAACATGATTCCTCACACTTGAACGTCCTGTACCTCTAACTAAAATTAGGTCTGTAAAGGATGCTAACAAATATGTGGCAAATGCTTTCTTCTTCTTCTTTTCTTTTTTAATTTACAAATTATTAGGAGGACATAAAACTGCCCTCAACCACTGCCCAGTGGTTTACAATTCTCTTCCCATGCTGGGTATAGTGGCATGTGCCTGCAAACCTGGCAATTTGGGAGACCAAGGCAGGAGGATCACAAGTTTGAGGTCAGCATGAGCAACTGAGTAAGACCATCTCAAAATAAAAAAGTAAAAAGATTGAGGATGTAGTTTAGTGGTAGAGTACCCCTGGTTTCAATCGCCAGTATGGGGGAGGGGGAGAGGATAATTCTCTTAAACCTTGTATCTTAGCAATAATCTAATAATAGATTTTAGAAACAGTAACAGCTCGTGTAGACATAGAGAACAAAAACGAGATTTGGGATTAGAGAAGTGAGAGGTAAGGTTTGGGAAGAAAAACCCTGTCAAAGTCAAAGTACCACCCATACTCTTACAAACTTCCAGAAATACCTTCTGTAGATACTGGCCAGGACAGCCAAGCTATGACAGCGTATCTCTTCTGATATCTAGACTGATTTTATGTCTTTCTCATTCTCCACTGGGGCGGGAAAACATAAAAGTTGCATCTAGTACAGAATTTAGTAATGCTGTACTTCTAGATGTGCCCTGAACATGTTTGTTTTTTTACACCTCTGCCTTTACCTGTCAGGTCCATCTTCCCCTTCTCTAACAGATGAATTACTACTGTATTCCCAGGAACAGCTTAACTGTCAGCTCTTTCAGAAGTCACTAGAACTTCCCACAGCATTGACAGTTCTCTCTACCCTTCTACCAGAGCCCTCGGTATACAACTTTACGCGTTTCATTCAAAGTCTGGATGAGTGGCAAACCTGACTCCTGAATGTTACTGTCAAAAGTTGTAGTTAGTATGTTATTCAAATCACTATGAAATAAAACATACACCCCCATTTTCATTTCATAACCTTTTTTTTTCAAATCACAATGTTCAAGGTTTATAAATTCACATTTTTTGTGAAAGTATTCAAGAAGAAAACCACAATTTAAACTCTTATTTGTCTTAGATACTAAGAAGGTAAGTAATATAATTGTTCTTTGAAGTTATTTTGCTATGATTTTTCAAAGTATGTTTTGATAAAGTTTTTTTATTTTGTCTTCTACTACCCTGAGATTTCAACCTATACTTTATTTAAAAAAAAAAAAAAAAAAAAAGAGAGAGAGAGAAATATAGGCTTGGCTTATGCTATTTCCTAATTGTTTTCCAAGTATCATCAGAATTCGGTGGTTTTTCCTTTCCTGGGTACCTGAGACAATACAGAAAAATACTTTCAAGTAGTGAATGCTGTTATAATAAGGAATGAACAGAAGACTGGTGACTACCTGTGTCTCTTTCCTGGCTGTTCTTTCCAATTTTTCCTTTCTGTTTTAAAAATGAAAGAACTAGCTGGATTTAATGGGCGAATGCTATGGTGGGCATAGCTATCCCAACAACTCAAGAGGCTGAAGCAGAAAGATTAAGTTTGAGGCCACCTTTGGCAACTTAAAAAGAGAGACCACATCTCAAAATAAAAGAAAAGCTGGGGATGTAGCTCAGTGGAAGGCACCCCTGCACTCAATTTCCAATACCCAAAACAAACAGAACTAAGAAACTCTGAGATATGTTGTTTCTTAAGATTAATGTTAGGTTCAGAAGAAATAAAATGTTTTTAAATTTATTAATCTTTTCATAAATTTGTGCAGTTCTAATAGTATTAACATGTAATTTAACTTTAATTATTTTCATAGAATTATAGTAATAAATTGTAAGAAAATTGCACAGTTACTTGCTTTAGCAGTCTATCAGTTTTAATATAATTTCTGTTAATCTAACAGAAATCATCTGTTATACTGTTGAACCACCTACCCTTGCATAGCACACAACTGTTAAAATGTAAATTGCTGGACTATTTTTAGCTGTTGCTGAAAAAAAAAAAAATTCCTGTCTTTGGGAATAATGATTTGAAGCATTGTGTTCATTTTGTTTATCAAGCAGCTATTCAGCCTCTAGTGGGTCCAAGTGCTTATGCAAGCAAAAGCTTTTAAGAATGTCTGCAGCTGCAATCCAACCTTCCAGGTAAACTGCAGGTTCAGAGCACAGCTGCCTTAGGCTGCATAAAACTCAGTTCCATCTGGAACTGAGTTTCAAAGCGGATTTCAAATTCTACTTTTCATGTATCACATGGAAGAGAAGGTGGGGGGAAGAACATCGGAAAAAAGGAAGGCAAACAACCAAAAAGATGATATCTCTACTTTAGCTTTAATAAAAAATAAAAAGCTCAGACCCATGCTGCTACTTCTAGATTACTACTTGCCAAGCCGGATATTCCTTTCAGTCTATACTTCGATGAGCTGTGACTCATCCGCCAGCACCTGCGCCCATGTGTTAAGTACTGCCAAATGAAAGCCCAACATCCATTTACACAACAAAGAGATGTACCCTATAAGGCATCAGGGCCTCAATCCAACAGCCTCACTCCCCATTTGTTCTAAGCAAAGGGAGAGGGAAAAATAAATCCTTCCTGCACCAGAGATTTTTAAATTGTAGGTAGATTTATGATGTAGGTTCATTTACAAATACTTTTACTCCTTTAAATAATAAAGTATATTAAAATAGCGTAACCCCCCCAACAGTATTAGACTATCACAGTCATTAATGATTGTTCCACCAAACCTTTCCAACCTCCTTCATCAAAGCCCTTTATTCTCAGAGGATACATTTTTGAGCAAAGAGGGATCAACAAACTAGTTGCTTGAAAGCTTTCCTGATGCTAGGCTGAAGTTAGGAAAGGCTTAATGAAGGCTTTAAAATCCACAAGGGCTTCACAATGAACATCTGACTTGGTGATTTATGCATATTAATAACCTCAGTCCTACTGAGGCAAGCTGAGCTGAACATGTCCTCCGAATCTTAATGTCTTCAGCTCCATTGGGATTATTACAAATGTAAATTTCTAAGATTCTCAGCTATTAATCTCTGTCTGTCCTCCTGTTCAGCAACATAATGACTAATTAAACATCAAAAGACCTGTACAGGAGATCTTCTTTGACAGCCACTGGTCTAGTCCTCTTCCCAAGAGAGGAATTCAAATGACAGGGACATGAAGTAAGGAACATATGAGTAAACTACAAATCACTGCTGAGAAATCTAAAAGCCTAACACTAAATGTGGGTTTATCTCAATCAATGACTTTGTTAGGTACTGAATAGTTACTATGTAAACTATGTCCACTGCACCAATCAAATGTACCCTTGTAACAAGCAAACACTGGACACTTGAAACCAGTCTATTTACTATCAAGTCAGAAAAGTAGGTACTCACAGAAGAAGGCAGACCAGGAGGCACCTTTCTGACTTTCTTTGCTTGCAAAGGATCTGCACACGGAAAACAACATATTTAATTAACATACTAGAGTAGAAAAAAAAAATCAAACTGCAAATGAATAGGAAATAATTGTTCCCCTCATGCTTTCTTGTTTTCAGTATTTTCAGAGTGAGTAAGGGAATATAAAAATGGGAGTTTCATTTATTTTAATGGGTACATAGCTGGTTCTTCTAATAACATGGTACATTCTAAAATATAACTGGGATAGTGGTTGTCCCAGCGACTGAGGAAGCTAAGACAGGAGGATCATGTCTTACGGATTCAAGACCGGTCTGGGCAACAAAGCGAGATTCCATCTCAAAAACAATAACCAAGTGCAGTGGTACATGCCTATAATCCCTAGGCAGGTGGACTACAAGTTCAAGGCCACCCTGGCAATTTAGTGATAGTCCATTTCAAAATAAAAACAAAAAATGACTAGAGATGTAGTTCAGTGGTAGAGATTCCCCGAGTTTAATCCCCAATATGACACAAACAAAAAAACTTGAAATATATATCACATAAGTCTGGGAAGATAACAGCCAATGAAGCAAAACAAGAAAGGAAACAACAAAAATAAGCATTTATGAGGGACAGAAATAAATATTAATAAACCTGTTACGTGCCAGGAGTATACTAGGTACTTTTATATCATTTACCTCAATTTCATTGAGATGGGCACTTAGTGTATTAGGTCACATGAATTTCCTCCCTTAAGAGAGACACAAACTTGGTATCTTCATCACATGGAAAATTAGGTTTAAAAGCACATTTAAAAAAACTAGCGGGGCATAGTGGTGCACACCTGTAATTCAGCAACTCAGATGCTGAGGTAGGAGGATCACAAGTTTGAGGTCAGCCTCAGCAACTTAGTGAGATATCTTAAAATAAAAAAGGGCTGGGAATATAGCTCAGTGGTAAAGCAGCCCTGGGTTCAATCCCCAGTATCAAAAACCAACCAACCAAACAAAAAAATCTGAAAAATAGCCCTGGGTTCAATCCTTAGTACCAAAA
This sequence comes from Sciurus vulgaris, assembly GCF_902686455.1. Taxonomy (NCBI): domain Eukaryota; kingdom Metazoa; phylum Chordata; class Mammalia; order Rodentia; family Sciuridae; genus Sciurus; species Sciurus vulgaris. The sequence continues at coordinate 105,319,414 of NC_136462.1, read as the reverse complement.
CCCAACCAACCAACCAAACAAACAAACAAAAAAACCAACACAAAGTTAATGCTATGCTACAATTTATGTTAAAATTTTGAAATAAAATTTAAAGAATGAAAAATCAAGGTTATAATATATCAAGACATGCTACAAGAACTATTAAATAAAGGCATTGACATAATGTTATTCAGTATTGAGGAAAAACATTAATAATGTGTGGCTAAAACTGCAACTTTAGCACTACTGTACAATTTGTCCTTGAATGTCTGTATTTATTCCCAGGAAATAAGTAGTTAGAGAAGGTATATTTCTTTCTAAGATATAATCTGTCAATATAAACAAAAACATGAGTATTTTCATATGCCTAACCAGTCTCACTTGGTATTTTAATTTACTTATCTGTAAAATTCAAAAAATTGTGCCTCTTATTTATTGTAAAATAAAGTGATAAGCACAGCTTTCAAATCTTATAAAAATAATGGATCATATTAAGAATTCTTAAATGGGTTCACTAGTGGGAAGAGAGAACACATGAGAAGGCTGATATAAAGTACAACATTTTTGAAAACTGTAAAACTAAGAATTAAGTGCAGTACTTTCCTGGGTCCTAAATACTACACAATAAAAAATGCAGTTTTAGAAAGAATGAGGCCCATTTAATTTGGGCTGGGAATTCTCTATAGTGAATATCCCAGGAGGCTGTAAAGCTAAAAAAGCAACTTTATAAGTAGCCTGTAGAGAAAATTTATACAATAAAAGCGGGGAAAAGCATTCATTAGCATTTATGTCCCTAACCTAAGACACAGCCTACATTTCCTTAAAAGAGAAGATAAGAAACACTAGCATGCTCTGTATTTGTAAAATTTTCTTTGTTAAGTGTTTCTGGAATCCAGTTCTTTACAACTACTACAGAATTCCTTGAGCAAAAGCCTCTCTCTCTCTCTCGCTATATATATATATATATATATATATATATTTTTTTTTTTTTTTTTTAACCATGACAATAGTCATCTGAACTGTTCCTATTGGTTTGGAGTTGGAGTCATTACTAATAGAAGATGTTGCTTTAATTTTCATTTAGCTGCTACTAGTTTTTACCTGTTAGGTAAATAAAACTTTTTCTTCTGAATCCCATCATTAGCTACCACTATGCTATCACATAAAAAATGTCTGATTTAAAGTCATGAACCTTGGATGCACAGTTTACTTTTGGGAAGTTAGAAACTGGTTTAGACAGTAAGCTGGTAGAATTAGAATTTCAGCTACATTTTAAAGCCGTGTGATCTAGAACAGGTTACCGAAGCTCTTTCAGCTTCAGTTCCCTCATATATTTAAAGGGGTTAATTAAATACTGTTCTTGTAAAATGTTGATTTTCTAGAGCATCTAAATGGTTTGAGGATTTGAGGTTTGTGTAGATCTCCAAAGTTCTTCTAAAAAGAGTTTCTCAAAAACTGCAATGTCAAGATGAGCCGCTAAGACTGAGAAATAACAATGGGCTATGTAAACAGCCTACTAAATAACCCACACAGAAGGTAGATGGGCCTCCCTGGGCACCAAGAGAACTACCATATTCCCCACTCAGTCTTATGTAAATTACTTAGCTCCTCTGGGTCTTGAATCCTTATTTTTAACTTGAGGTTAACATTACTACCTTGAGTTTTTGAAAAGATATAGTATGTATATAGCACAGTATCTAGAATGGAGGAAATGATCAGCCGATAAGTACATCATAATCAAAATGAAGATATAAGCTTTAATTTACAGAAAACTTGACTTTTAAGTCTTGATTTTTATAAAATCGATCTCATTCTTTCTTAGTTATTTCAATGGTTGTTTTTTTTTTTTTCTTTTTGTACTCTCAGTAATAGTACATTGGTCTATACTAGTGCTTTTTGTCACGGTAAGAGCTCATATAGTATAACTAACAAGATCATTTTTACAGTGACACTGATACATATAGACTCAAATGAATGCCCCTACCATAATACATTAGGTAGGAGACCAGAGTAGAGATGCAGAAATATATTTTTCAGTTTATCATTTCTTTAATAACAAAAAGTGTAACCATCTGAAACATCAGGGCTGACTCTTAGCAATATACACATTGAATTACCCATGATACTGAGAAGTGGGTACATCTAGTGAGTTCTCTATGCTGAACGTGACACTCCATCACTGTATCCTTTTATACACACCTCAAACATACCCTAGACCTAGAGACTATAAATATTTCACCAAAAATACTTAGGTCTAACAGAAGGTATATAAATTAGAGGCATTCAATGAATATTGTGCAAAGAGTATGACATACTTTATTTGATAGATTATGTTTGCTTTAAAAGGTGGCCTACCTTTAATATAAACATGCTTTATAACTTTAATTTTTTTGTATAAAGGATCTTTGGTTAGGCATCACCAAGAATTCTGACATTTAAAACCAGATTGGATAAGGCTTCAAAGAACATCTGAGGCTTGCTGTAAGCAGCAAGAGAGAACAGACTGGCTTGGTTAGACTATATGTCAAGACAAAAAAAGAAGAAAGCTAAAATAGGGGAAGGAGGTATGAAGGTTTGGTACACACAGGGTTTACTTCTCAAGTGATATTTTGGAATTAAATAGGGTGAGAGTTACACAACACTATGAATGTACTATATGTCATTCAATTGGTACACCTTAATGTGGTTAATTTTATATCAGTTCAAACAAAGTGGGACTGGGTGTAGTCCCAGCTACTTAAGGCTATAGAATTGCTTGAACTTGTGAGTTCAAGACCAGCCTGGGGCGAGGTGTGGTGGCCCATGCCTGTAATCATAGCAACTTGGGAGATTGAGGCAAGAGGATTGTGAGTTTGAGCCCAGCCTTGGCAACTAAGTAAGGCTATTAGCAACTCGAAATTAAAAATAAGAAGGGCTGGGAATGTAGCTCAGTTAGAGTGCCTCTGGATTCAATCCCCATCACAAAACCAAACAAACAAATAAAAACCCAGCCTGGGTAACATAGTGTGCCTCCATCTTAAAAAAGTGGGGAGGAACAATTAATAGCAGAAAACACTGGATTTGGAACCAGAAAATCTTAAATTTTATACTGGGTAAGTCACCTACTAATTATACAAATGTGTCCTCTTTGAGTCTCAGTTTTTATTTTAAATTTAGGATTATATTCATTGATTAATAGAACTGTTATACTGCTTAGATGAATGTCTATAAAATCACTTTATAAATAGTTCAGTATTACTTCAATTTTAATAAAAAATAAGGTATTGGGTTGGGGTTGTAACTTGAACGGTAGGAGTTTGCCTGGCATACCTCTGGGTTTGATCCCCAGCATCAAATAAAATAAAATAAAAAGGTGCTAATATTAGAAAGTGGAATTCCAATTGAAGAAAACTAAAGTCCCATTTTTCAAATATTTAGTTCCTCATCATATGAAGGGCAAAGCAAAATACTAAATTGGTTGTTTGAAATTTATTAAAATTAAAGTCATCCAAAATAATAACTAAACTTTTAATTAAAAACTTATGATGTGTTTATAAAAGTAAAAATTTTGATAATTTCACTTACTACATATCTATCTAATGGATACAGGCTGAGTCTCCTTTATCTGAAATGCTTCTGACCATAGTGTTTTGGATTTCAGATTTTTTTGGATTCTGTAATATTTGCATGTACAAAATGAGGTATCTTGGGGATAGGATCCAAATTTAAACACTACATTCATGTATGCTTCATATACACCTTACATACATAGTCTGAGGGTAATTTTACATGATGTTTTTAATGTGCCTATATTTTGACTGTGACCCATCACATAGGTCATGATGGTATGGAACTTTCCATTTGTGGTATCATATTGGCATTCAAAAAATTTCAATTTTGGATTGCAAATATTTGGATTAGGGATTCCCAACCTGTATCATCTGTAGTCAAATAAACCCTGACCACCAGCAACATGATAAAAAAGAAATAAAATTTCTTCTCATGAAAAGCTTAGTTAGGGGTAGACTAAATGGGGGTGAGGTGGGGAGAAACATTTGTAGAACTGGATTTGCTGTGTGATACACTCACCAAGCGCTGCAGAGTCATGGAGTGGTCTTCTCCTAGAACTTGTGGCAGAGAATGAGTAGTACGGTGTTCCAGGTTTTCCTGAAGAAGACAGCTGTGCTGGGCTCCCAAGTCCTAGATCTTGTCTCAGGAGACTAGACTATAAAACAAGAAAAAGAAACAAGTTATCTTTCTGCTGATAGTGACCCAAATCTGAACATTTCATTACTTGTGAATCACTAGGAAGTACCCACTAAGAACATTTCCAATTCAAATAGATCACTGATTTTAGCCTATATTTTCATTTTTCTCTTCCCTCTTGTTGCCTGCTTTTTGGTAATTATGTAATTAATCTTAGGGTTGAAAGACAGGTAAATGGCTATGTGATTTCACACTTTAATCATCAAGAATATTTTTAAAAAGTGGTCATCCAGACTTTGAGTGCTTTTTTGACACACACATAGGCATTTTGGCTCTTTGACGAGTGCTAATCTTTTCAAGACTAGTCACTCCTGTTTTCTTCACTTGTATCTCCTGGCATGGGCTCTGGTGTTTTCCTCTTCTTTTCTGACACCATCCTGTGGATTTATTTTCAGTTTGTCCAAGTTTCTTATAAAAATCAAAGAGGACAATGCCCAGATCGGGACTGTTGAGTATGGAGTAGTTTACAACAGTACAAATAACACATTTGTGTTAGCTTACATGGAGAGGTTAAGAAGATCCTACTTCCTGGCTCTTCATTTTGCTGCATCTGCTGTTCTTTTGCTCCTCCATGTTGTATTTGTTCAGTTTGTGCATTCTGGTCTTCAGTACAAGACACACCATTGATCTTTGATAAAATTCATCTTATACTATTTGGTCTGTAATAATCATCCATTCCTATCTTTTTCAGATTTCAAGTCTGCTAGTCAATGAATTTGCTAACTTTTCTAATGCCAAAGCATCAAAAGTGTGATACAAGAAATCCATCAAGATCACAAGGTGGATGAGAGAACTCTATATATGCTATGCGACCTCATGAAACTCTGTCAAATGCTTCACTGAAATTCAGATTTGGCAGCCCTAAACTACTAACCCAGAGACCCTACTGGAAGGTAAATGAGATTAGTTTGGCAGAATTAGGGCCTGGCTAAGTTGCTGAGGTTAGCCTCAAACTTTCGATACTGCTACCTCACCCTCCTGAGTCCCTGGGATTACAGGAGTGTGGCACTATACTCTGCCTGCTTGTTTTCTTAATATAGTCATTCTTAAGAGCTGGATTATTTTATTGTGGGTTTGATAAGTACAACTCTCATGATGAACAATATTGAACATCTTTTCACATTCTTGATGGTCATGTGAATATCTTCTTTGAAAAAATGTCTTTTTAAGTCCCTTGCCCGTTGCATACAAGTTGAGTTGTCTTTTGGTGACTGAATTTTAAGATTTCTTTATATGTTCTAGATGCCAGATCATTATCAGATACAGGATTTGCATATATTTTCTCTCCTTCTGCAAATTTTCTTTTTTCGCTTTCTTGATAATGTCCTTTATGATAAAGTTTCCATTTTTGATGATGACAAATTCTTTCTTGTTTCTGGTTCTTGTGATGTCCTATTTAAGAATCCATTGTCATATCTAAGATCATGAAAATATAGCCCTATGTTTTTTCTGGAGTTTTGTAGTTTTAACCCCTATATTTGGGTCTTTGATATGATTTAACTTTTACCTATGTTGTGAGCAAAGGGCATAACTGCATTCTTTTACAAGTGGATGATCAGTTGTCCAGTATCATTTGAGAATACTGCTTCTCTATTCAGTGGCATCCTTTTAGAAAACTAATTGGCTATAGACATTTGGATTTATGTCTGAAACTCAGTTCTACCCTATTGGTTGACATCTGCCTTATGCCAGTGCCACATTGTTTGACTTATGTAGCTTTGTCAATAAGTTTTGAAATTGGGAAGGGAAAGTACTCCATCATCATTCTTCTTTTCCAATGCTGTTTTGCAATTTGGGATATCTTGAAATTCCATATAAATGTAAGTATCAGTTTTTTCATTTCTGCAAAAAGAAGTCATTAGAATTCTGATAGAAATTGCACTGAACCAGTAGATGGCTTTGGGAAATACTGCCATTTTAATACATACATTCAGTACTGGGAATTGAATTAAAAGGAATTCTACCACTGAGCTACATTCCCAGCCTTTGTTGAGAAGAGGTCTCGCATTCAGGTTGCATGTCTGGCCTTGAATGTGTGACCTTTTTGCCTTAGTTCCCCCAAGTGGTTGGATTACAGGTGTACACCACATGCCCAGTTCATTTTACAATATTAAACTTTCCAGTCAATTAATAGCTAATGTGCTTCCATTTATTTTGGTGTTCTTTCTTTTGGCAATGCTTTGTAGTTTCCAGTGTTCGGATCTTTTACCTCATGCTTAAATTTATTCCTAAGTATTTCATTCATTTGGATGCTAGCTAGGGTAAACAGATATTTTCATGATTTTACTTTTGATTTATTACTAGTTTATAAAGATTCAATTAATTTTTGTGTGTTGATCTTATATCCAGAAACTGCTAAATTCATGTTAACTACCCCTGCCTTATTGTAAATTCCTAAGGAATTTCTATATATACAATCATATCATTTGCAAATAAGGATAGTTTTATTTCTTTTACAGTCTGGCTATCTTTTATTTCTCTTTCTTGACTATGTAGTCTGGCTAGAACTTTTAGTAAGATATTGAATAGAAGTGGTGAAAGCAGCTAACCTTGTCTAGGGGGAAGGTTTTCACACTGTTGCATTAGAGATTAGCTGTGGGTTTCATAATGACTTTTCTCAAGTTGAAGAAGTTCCCTCCTATTCCTAGCTTGTTTAATGTGTTTTTATCATGAAAGATAACTCCCTTGTTTGTGACATAGACTCCTTTTAACATGCTGCTGTTTTCTGTTTGCTAGTATTTTATAAAAGATTTTTACATCAACATTAAAAAAGGATAATTGTCTGCAATTTCCTTTTTCCTGTGGTATCATTATCTGGCTTTGTTATCAATATAATACTGCTCTCAGAAAATAAATTGGGAAGTGTCTGAGAAGGAATGTGGATATTCTTTAAATTACTGGCAGGAAAAAAATTTAAAAAATAAATTACTGGTAGGATTCAGTAAGTAAAGTCATTTGGCTCTGGACTTTACTGGATTTTTATTACCAATTTTATCTCTGTTTTTGCTCTGTTTAGATTTTTTTATTTCTTCTTGAATGATTTTTAAATAATTTTTTTTTAGTTGTAGATAGACACAATACCTTTATTTAATTTTTATGTGGTGCTGAGACTCGAACCCAGTGCCTCACACATGCTAGGCAAGTTCTCTACCACTGAGCTACAACTCCAGCCCTTAAGTGATTCTTGACAGCATATGTGCTTTTAGGAATTTATCCATTTTATCTAGGTTCTGAAATTGTTGGCATACAATTGCTAATGGCATTTGCTTATAATCCTTTTTATTTCTGTAAAATTAGTAGTAATATCAACCATTTTCATTTACAATTTTAGCATTCTATTTTTTTTTCTTAGTCTGTTTAGCTAAAAATTTGTCAATTTTCTAGATTTTTTCAAAGAACCACCTTTAGATTTTGATGATTCTCTACTGTCTTCTACTCCTCATTTTGTTTATTTCTATTCTAATTTTATTTTCTTTTTACTTTCTTAAGTTGTAAAGTCAGGATACTGATTTGAAAGTGTGCTGCTGCTTCTTTTTAATAGGGTCTCAGTGTGTTTGCCCAGGCTGAGATGCTGCCACTGCACATGTTGGCTTGTTTTCTTTTTCTTTCTTTTTTTTTTGTACCTGGGATTAAACTCTGAGCCACATCTCCAGCCCTGTTTTGCATTTTATTTAGAAACAGGGTCTCAAGTGAGTTGCTTAGTGCTTTGCTTTTGCCGAGGCTGGCTTTGAACTTGAGATCCTCCCGCCTCAGCCTCCCAAATTGTGGGGATTACAGGTGTGCGCCACTGAGCCCAGTTCCAAACTGACTTTCACTGATAAGGTTTTGAAGTACCTGCTGTATTTATTACTTCATCTGCATTTTCTCACATGGAAGACACATAAAGCTGGTCATTGTACACACATAAACAGATACAGGAGAGAAGGACATCTGTATGTTCCTTATGCCCCTTTCCTAAAAAATTCTTACAAGTATATAAGATAATGATTTATATTAGGGGCAAAAAATCACAGTCTGCAAGTCAAAGTGGGTTTGTTTTTGAAAATTCTTGAAACATAGTTTAGGTATTTGAATCAGTTACTCTATGTTCACATCCTGACTGGTGATCTAGTGATCCTGAACAAATTATCTAACATCAATGAGCCTCTTCTTTAAATGTCTACATTATAAATAGTTCCCAGAGTTGTTTAAAAATACGAGTATATAGAATGGTTATTGGCTTAGTTAATACGAAAACTGTTTCATATTTTAAATTTTTCCTATGAATCATCACATTCTAAATATCACAAGAAGGAAGATAAGAGAGATTTTTATTTTCCATTTCCTAGGGACAAATCTTTTTCCTAAGTATGTGACCTGAGGTTTCAGGAGAACTTTTCTGCCCCCAATCCAAGCTTGTTGGGTTACAACTCCCAATGACTATGATTAACACAGGATGTTGGAATTAGGCAGAATAGAGGCAAAGGTGACAGACCTCTAGAGAGGACTGACATTAGAGGCTAAAGGCAAAGAGGTATGTGACAGATGCAAGCTACATCAATTGAGATCAAGAATAGGAAAATGTCAACTTAAATCATTCAGCAGAGGTATGGATATACATTTGTGTGTGTGAAGTCACAGTACACAAACATATGCACATAGGGTGAAAAAAGGAACGTGTACACAAATGTGAAATGTTAACTGATGAATCTTGATTAAGAGGTTCATGGACGTTCATTATACTCTTCTTCCACCTTTTGTTACACCTGTGCAACAAAATTTTAGTAAAATTTTTTCAAAATAAAAACTTGGGAGAAAATAATAATATTGAAAATTCATCAGTGCATTTTCAAATGTACCATCTTGGTAAATGTTTATAGCAGTCATACCCAAGACTGTTCAGAAAGTCTTTTTCTCAACACAACAAGATTCATAGCAGTCCAGGAATCTAATTTATACAATTGTTAACTTGAAAAAAAGGTGATTTATATTATGTATTTGTGGGTAACAATTCTAAAGCTAAGTTACCTACAGAATACAAAATGTTATATTTTGCATATGTGAATATAGTACAGGAAGAAAAAGGAAAATAAACTTCTTAGGGGAAAATGCCTACTTGTTACTAATTTTAGTGTTGATAAACTTTTCTCTTCACTAGAGACAAATATGGACAAGAAATGCTGTTTTCTTGTTCCATCATGAACATTAATGCCAAAATACATACAGAGGCTGCATTTCACTCAGCTGTTCTAATGGCAACATTAACTGTTGCCCCCTGTTTAAACTATATCATGATCCACAGGGTTAGGCAAAGTAAATGTAGAAGTTGTTTCTTTTTAAGAATTTAAGATCATATTTTATCCTGTTCACTAAAATGAACAGTTCAGCACTGTAAGAAAAAAAAAGAAGTTTAGAACATGGTTTTCTCTATAAGGACTTGACAGTCTATGAAATATCATCTAATAAGCCAATAGAAAATATGGCAAAGAAATCAAGAGTAAATTATAAAAGCCTTACATTTTATTATTCTATCAGTAACAAAATTAAATACTTTTCCTTTCTTTGATTCTTTAAACACTTAGGTAATTCAAAGTATAGGTAACAAATTATTATATTTTTCTTTTCCTACAATAAAATTAGATATCAGCTCGTATTGATTTTTCTGTCTGTCTAAAACAAATGAGAAGCACTACTGATTACCACTGATCTTGTCCTGGAGGTATCTTAGGCAGAAAGAATACAAATATCTCAGAAGGACACAAAACTAGGCAAATCAGTTTACTTTGACAAAGTATCTTATTCAAGATAGAATTAGTATTCTGAAATGATATGGCACTTATTTCTTAACACAGTGTTAGAAAATAATTTTGGATAGTCATCTAGAATCTCATTTCTGAAAAACATACCTAATCCTGAAATGCTATCTACTATAGTCTAGATTACTAGCCCATATAATTGCAGTAAAACCTTCAGTAACACTTTGAATCACATATGACAAGGATCTAGCCAGTAAATAAAAATCCACATTTCTTTGTAGGGAATTTTAATAATGTATGTGATACATATTTTTTCAAGGTTTCTCTGTTCAAATGTGAACTTGTGAAGGTCTAGATAAAAAGTAAAGGAATAAAATTGTAGGTTTGGCTAACATCATTTATTAATATGAACTTGTTAATTAAATAGGAAGGTACTTTAAATTATGATTTTATAGGAAGGCAAACGAATATTCTAAATGGTACTGTTCAGTAGCTAGAAGGGTATGGAATCACATTATAATAATTTGTATATTCTTTATCCTTAAAAGAGAAAATGTCAGTAGTCTTGACAAACAGGCTTGCTTCTTAGAACTGCTTTTATTATTAAATGGACTAGTTCAAACATATACTAAAAATACTTTGATATCCATTCATAACTTCAGATTAAATAAGGACAATTAACCTTATGTCAAAAATTATAGCACCATTTAATGATTAAAAATTTGAAGTAACATTAATTTGTTTTCTCAATAAGATTGAGAATTCTAATATCACATAACTCAAAAATATTTAAATACTTATTATGGACTCCTAGAACCTTGGCTGTGTACAATCTATAGAATTTCCTAATTTCATGCCTATTTTATACTCCTGAAATGGTATGCAGTTTCAATACATACAGGCAAGCAGCTGTTCAAAACAGTCATCTTTCTAAAGAGGGAGTATGCTGAAACTTAAGGGATAAAGGCATAAAACAAAATCATGCTAAAATAGAATACATGTACTGTTAAATTTCTCAGTTCAATTATTTGTTCTAATACCATGTTTTATTTTGTTTTAAGAGACAAATTCATTCTTAGATAAAACTCAGTATGGTAGCTTTATATATATATTTTTAATATGCATTTTTCTTTTTTTGGTATTGTGAATTGAAGTTAGGGCTGATCTATCATTAAGCTGTGTACTCAGCCCTTTTTAATTTTATTTTATTTTGAGACAGGACCTCACTCAGTAGGCCATGCTGATCTTGAACTTGCAATCCTCCTGCCTCATCTGAGTAGCTGGAATTATAGAGGTGAGCCAGGGTTTATTTGCAATTCTTTAAATTAAAACAAAAATTACGGCATGGTTTAGCTGTAAATCCATTTGAAGTTTTGGAGATTGTGATAGGAGAACTGAAGATTGACAAAGAAGTCTCTCATCTCAAGTCACAATGAAATCAAAATTTCAGAGGGTGAGAGAAACTCAGGGCAAACAATACATGTTGAGCTTCAATAATATATGAACCTTCTGTTAATTTTCGACAAATGATTAAAAAAGACTAATAAATTTAAAATTTGGAAAACACTGACATTTGTGAAATAATTGTATTATGATGCTAATTCATTTACATTGAAATTTCAGGGATATGTTAGCAATTATCAGCATGCTGTTAAAGAATTCTATCCTGAGAATCTCATTAGATAGTGATGCAAACTACAGTTGTTATCATTCTGAGAACAAAGGGATCTTGAATGAGTAATCAATAGCAACTGGCAGAAAATGAGACATTAATTATGATCCTCTCTAGTGTTTTGTCTAAGACAAGATTTCATTAAATGCTTTGTGCAACCTGAATAGTTCCAAGTCATTACCAACACTTTGGACAATATATTAATTCAGGGGTGGGGGTTGGGGAGACAGTACAGGGAAACAGTAAAAGAAAACCTAAGATGTTTCTAATCCTTTCCTGGGTCAATAAAAACATACCAGCCACTACTAGCCAACTGTCATGCTGATTCTTTTACAAATCCCAAATCTTATAATCTCAACACAGTTTCTTGAAAATTTAATTATCACTGTCTATGCTTACAGTGTCATACAGGTTTGAGAAGATAATGACAGTCATCAATCACATGCACCCTACCTATGCAATCTGTCCAATCTTTCTGGCTTAAAAAATAAAATAAAATACCTATGTACTATTAGGTTACTAAAACATGATAATCCAGTAGTTTCTTTCTTCTATAATTATCAGCAGCAAAGGGAAATTTTACTATGTTAATATTTCTTTTTCACTAATTTTTTTTTTCAGCTTTCCCCCCAAATCCTGTATCAGCCAATGAAAAGATATCAAGGTAGAGAGATCTGGGATATAAATCAAGACAGAAATACTTCTTGGAAATAAAAGAAATATGAAGACCAGATAAAAGCCATTTTAATGTATCTGATATTTAAACAATTATAAACATGCAATAAAATTACTGCAGGATTTACAGGTTTCAATGAGTCTTCTTCTGAACACGTTATAATACATTTCTTACAGACACTAAGGGTATTGGTAGTGAGCACACTTTAACCATTTCTTCTCCAAAGTGAGCAGTTTTTCTTGAATGCCTGAATTTAAAAACTTCCTGTTAAAAAAAGGGCCTTCTGAACGTTTTCCTACAGTGCAACCAATATGCCTTTGAGCCTTTCCTTCAATGAATACAAAGGAACCAGAGCTATAAGTACAGGGGTGCTAATATTAGAAGTATAAAAGACAAAGAATGCCATTTTTCTTTTGCTTTTGTGGTAGGTAGACCTAAGACGTATAGAAGAGTTTTAATACTTTGAAGCTACTCCCTTTCTCTTTAATACTAGCCTTCACATGTGGTAAATAAGTACCCTTCTTCCCAATTCCTTTTCCATATGTATACCTAGAGTAATACACAACGCAATACAGCATTAGTTTAGTTAAGCATGTGATACTTTATGAACTAAACCATTACAACTGGACATCTTCAAAATACTGAATTAATTTTGGAAAATTCCATATAGGCATATATTTATACATAAAAGAAAAAAACAGCACGATATATTGTCAACATCTGACAATATTCTCATGCTCCTGCTCCACTTATTTTGCCACTTTCCAGCTTGTTACACCCTTCAAAACTGCAAGATAATCTCTCACTATGTAATATCCCTATATAATCACTCTTGTTTATTGGAGATGGTATCTAATCTCTACCAATTACTTAATAGACTCTTTTATCTTGAAATAATTTTGCAAAAGAATAAAACTGATTTTCTGAAACAACGCTCCCAAATAGCACTAAGTATCACCAGAAATATAATTATCAATTTTTATGAAGAGAATAGAAACAAACAATGGGTGAATTTTTTTCCCTGCCAAATAGCCCTTGCAAAAATTAAACTTTCTCTGACATTTAACAGAAGCAGGAAATTCCAATTGCCTATTATCTGATTTTCCTCCCACAAAATTTGTTTTACCTATGTACCAACAAACCTACAAACCCCAGACAATTAGATAACATGGTTCAGCTTCAAACATTTTCTGAATGGCTACTGTGCACCAGCACTGCATATGACTCTTTTACCTGCTTCCTCAAGAGAATCATCTCTTGGATGGCTTCAACATCGACCCAACAACCCCTCCAATCACCAGCCCCGTAATCTACTCCCTACAGGAGATGTTGTCAGCACTGGAAACCACTTGACTTCTGAGATTTTCAGGTCCAATATATTCTGTTTGACATAACCTCCTACTCTTTCAGTGCCATCACTCTCTTATTACTTACTGCACTTGTTCTTTCACCTCATGACATGTAATATCCTGACCTTTACTCTAGTCCCAAAGTTCAATCACATCTTCATTTTCTTCTTTTGAAACCTAGACCATAGACTCTATTACTTCAATCATTCTCTCATCACTACTTCAATTCTCCTGTCCTTCTGACATTTACCAGCTACATAATCTTGGGTAAATTATATAGCTCCTTGAAGCTTCAGGTTCCTTGGCTATCAGATAAAGCAATAATAATAGCTATAGTAGCTATAGCAGCAGCAGCAGCAGCAACAATAACACTGCTTCTTTCATAGAGTGTTGCAGGGGCCAGATGAAATAATGTTTGTAAGGTTAAGTGTCTGATATATGCTAGTCATTATGTATTATCCTCATTATTAACCTCTCTAATGGACCTGCAATCCTAATCACTGTATCAATTTAACCATTTGCTCTTTGCCAGGCATTTAGTCTGCTGGGTATTATTGGAGTAAAAATCAAAACACATTTATAGTTTAGTATCAATAGTAATTTCTAGTGATCAGCCTGAAATGTGTCATCAATACCACTTGGAAAGCCTTTTACTTGTCACTAGAGAGCTCGGAGAACTGAAGAACATTTTGAGGTCTTTTTTTTTTTTTTAAACAACAGGTGCTTTAATCCCTTTATTATACAAATCTCCATAAAGGGGATGTCTAGCCTCTGATTGCATCCTGAGAGAGTAGTAACTTTCCACTAAGTTTGAAAACTCCATCCTCTCTACTGCTTCACCATGAGAACATTCTTTCTTATATTAAGTTGTAATGTCGGGATGGTTATCTTCTATTCACTGTCCAACATTTGAACCTTAAAAGTTAAAGAAAAAGCCAAATTATACTTCAAAAATATTTCTCATTAATATTGTCCTAACTTCTTAAAACTAAACACCCCTAAATTCTTGAGCCGCTCACTACACATAAAGTTGCAAGTTATTTTACAATTTGCCAAGTTCTCTAAACAAATTTTGGTTCACTTATATCTGTTTTGAAATATATTTGCTCAGAAAGCATTTAACTTTCTTATTCTAAATATTGTTTCTAAGAATTCAGTCCAAAAGGTACAACTATTAGGTTTGTTACAGTAAGTAACATCCAAACTGCTTTTTAAAACAATTATCTTTGATTAATCCTCTTTGGGGATATAGCAGGTCATGGTAGGATTGGTCACATGAGAGCCTCTGATTATATTAATTGGCTGAAACATATACCTGTGTAGGAAAAAATTAGTCATTGATGGAAAATTATGCATTACTTGAGTAGGGCTGGTTCTTTAAAGAGCCAGATATACACAGTATTTGAGCTTTGCAGACTGGACTGTCTCTATTGCAACTAAGCAATTCTGACACTAACAAGAAAGAGGGTCTAGCCAATATGTAAATGAATGGATACAGCTATGTCCCTCTTAGAAAGGTGCGTGGGAGGGGGAGACTTGACTGGCAGTCACTTGGCTGGGCTGACCCCTGGTCCATGGTACTCCTATCTAGGCTATCTGACTATCATTCCATGACAGCTTTTATAACTCTGTAAATTATAGATTACTGACAGTAATCAGAGAGAGAGAGAAACAGAGAGGGAAAAAGAAAAAGGATGCTACACCACAGCAATCTTTTTATACAACAGCTTTTAATCATGTAACCAAGCAGAAATAACACTGTTCTTGAAATTACCACAGAATACAAGTCTAGAAAGGCATTGCAAACTTGTCAGTTCACTGCACATAAACATTCCACTACCTTGGGTAACCATACAGAGTTATTGTTTTTTGATACTAGGGACTGAACTCAGGGGTGCTTTACCATTGAGCAACATCCAAAGCCCTTTTTTGTTTTTTGAGACAGGGCCCTGCTAAGTTGCACAGGGCCTTGAGGTTGGCCTCAAACTCCATGATCCTCCTGCCTCAGCCTTCTGAATTGCTGGGATTACAGGCATGTGCCACCATGACCCAGCTTAGAGTTTTTATATATCCTGGATACCCTTTTGTCAGATATATATTTTGAAAATATTGACTCTTAGACTGTGGCTTTTCTGTTATTTATTTATTCATGTCTTCTGATAAGCAGATGCCTTCACTTTTTTTTTTTTCCTTTTTGTACCAGGGATTGAACCCAGGATCACTTAACCAATGAGCCACATCCCCAGTTCTTTTTGTTTTTTATTTTGAGACTGGGTCTCACTAAGTTACCTAGGGTCTTTGCTAAGTTATTGAGGCTTGTGATCCTCCTGCCTCAGCCACTGGAGCTGCTGGGATTATAGGCATGTGTCATAGCACCCAGCTATGTTTACTTCTTAAAGCTCTGGAGTTTTAGCTTTTACATTTAGGTTTTGGATCCATCTTGAATAATTGTGCTTAGTGTGAAAGAAGGCTTCATGTTCACATTTGTCCATATGGATTTCCATTTATTACTGTATCTTTTGTTCAAAAAATCTTTCCTGTTCCATTAGTATGCTTTGGCAATACTACCAAAAATCATATAAACCCATAAGAACTGATATATTTCTGGGCTTTATTTTGTTGACATCTTAATGAATATCTTAGTTTGGATAATTCAGTATCATATTGCTTAATTATTGTAGCTTTCTACTAAGTCTTGTAGTTAGGTAGTATAAATCCTCCCACTTTGCTCCTTCTTTTTTTTTTTTTTTTTTCTTCCTTGGTTTCTTCATATGGGGATTGAACTCAGGAGTACTCAAGCACTGAGTCACATCCCCAGCCCTTTTTTGTACTTTATTAGAGACAGGGTCTCAGTGAGTTGCTTAGAGCCTCCTTAATTGCCGAGGCTGGTTTTGAACTTGTGACCTTCCTGCCTCAGCCTTCTGAGGTGCTGGGATTACAGGCATGCGCTGCTTCACCTGGCCATACTGTGTTCTTTGCTTCTCAAGACTGATTTGGGTATTCTAGTTTCTTTGTATATCCAAAGAAATTTTAGAATAAGCTTAATTCCTACAGAAAGAAAATCCCATTGGGATTATAACTGGGTTTGCATTTAAATCCTCAGATTATTTTGGAAAGAACTGATATCTTAAGAATACTGTCTTTTAATGCATGAACATGATATATCTATGCATTTGCTGAGGCCTTTAAAAATTTCTCCAAGCCCTGGTTAGTAGTCTCCAGTGTCAAGGTTTCACATATCTTTTAAAATTTATTCCTAAGTATGTCAAGATTGTAAATGCCATGTTTTTAATTTTTAAAACTGTTTATATCCAATAAAATATTCATATCTTAGATGAATTTACTCAGTCAGTTTTGATGAACACATATTAAGACACAAAACACTCCTATCATTCCAAAATGCTTCTTTAAGTTTTTTTATAGCCGAAACTTCTTCCCAGTGGTAACCATTGACTGGATTTTTATCAACATAGGATAACTTCACCTTTTATAGAAGTTAAATGGAATCCTACAGTATGTATTTTTGAGATCTTGGCACATTAATGTGCTGCATGTATCATTAGATCATTCCATTTCTTCTGCTGTTGAGTAGCATTCATTGTATGAATGAGAGATCATCCAATCTGTTAATGAACAGCTCGGTTGTTTCCAATTTTAAAATAACATGTTTAAAGTTCCTATGAACATTCTTGATAAAAGCTTTTTGTGCACAAGTTTTCATTTCTTTTGGATAAATACTCAGAAGCTAAATTGCTAAGTCATGAAGCAAAACTACCAACAGTTCTCTAATGTCATTGTGTCATTTTACAGACCCATTAGCAATGTAAAAGAGTAACTCAGGTTGCTCCATCTTTGCCAACATTTGATATTCCCAGACTTTTATAATTTAGTTATTCTGGTGGGTGTGTAGTGGTATGCCATTATAGTTTGAATTTATATGTACTGACAATAATGCAAAACATTATCACATGATGACTGGCCATTTTTATACAATTTTTTTGGTGAAATATCTGCTCAAGTGTTTTACCTATTTTTAAAAAAATTGGGTTGCTTATCTTTTTATATTAAGTTGTCAGGGGCCATCATATATTCTACATACAAGATCTGTTAGATATAAGTATTGCAAACATCTTCTCCTTGTTTGTGGCTTTTCATTTTCTCCTTTAAAAAAAAAAAAAAAGGTTCAGGCTATGATGTCCAAGCTGGCTTGAACTCCTGGGCACAAGTGATCACTCAGTCTCAGTCACCCAAGCAGCCTGGACTATAGATGTGCATTCCCACACACACTCCTTCTTCATGTTCTTCATGGTGTTTTATGATAAGTACAAGTTTTAAACTTTGATTCAATTCAATTCATCAATCTTCCTTTCATGTTTCATGCTCTCTATGCCTTTTTAAAGAAATATTTAAACCAAGGTGGCAAAAAAATTCATCTGGTTTCCTCCCAGTAGCTTTATTATTCTAGCACTCAAAGTAAGGTTATGATCCATTTCAAGTTTATGTTTTATATGGTATAATGTTCCCTTTTTTCTCCTATACATGCTACAGTACCACATGTTAAAGAGTTTTTTCTTTTATCATTGAATTGCTATGGTGCTTTTATCAAACACTGTCTGCCATATATATGTGGGTTCCTTTCTGGATTTCTGAGTTTGTTCCTTGAGTTATTTAGTAATCTTTATATAAATATCATCACACTGTCTTGATTAGTGCTGCTTTGTAGTAAACCATGAAGTCAAGTAAGGTAAATTCATTCTCATTTCTTCTTCAAAATTATTTTGGCATCTTAATCTTTTGCATTTTAAAATGAACTTTTAAATAATCTTGTTAGTATCTATAAAAAGCCTGCTGGAATTCAGACTGGGACTACACTAAATCTATAACTGAAGTTAGGAAGCACTAAGAGTTAAATGATGGTTTTTAGGTTTATTTTATCTCAGTAATGTTTTATATTTTCGCAGTTGAAATCTTAAAATTTTGCGGGGAGGTACTAGGAATTTGAACTCAGGACTCCTTTACCACTAAGTTACATATTCAGGCCTTTTTATTTTTCATTTTGAGACAAGGTCTTATTAAGTTGCTAAGGGCCTTGCTAGGTTGCTGATGCTGACCTCGAACTTTTGATGTTCCTGCTTCAGTCTTCCACTTGCCAGGGTTACAGACATGTGCCACTGTGCCTGGCTAAAATCTTTTGTTAAATTTATATGTCAGTGTTTGATGCCCATTGATACTACCATAAATATACTGTTTTGTTAATTTCATTTTCAAGCTATTTCATTGCCAATGTATAGAAATACAATATATATGTCTTTTGAGATCATCTTCACTATATCACCCTGGCTGGCCTTGACCTCATAATCCTTCTGCCTCCGCTTCTTGGGCAGCTGGGATTACAGGAACACACACTGAACCCATATAATGTTTTGATTGATTTTGTATCTTTTGATATACCAAAAAGTACTTGTAAGCTCTAGAAGTTTTCTTGATGATTCCTTAGGACTTTCTATGCACACAACATATCAGCTGCAAATTCAGTTTAACTTATTCCCTTTCAATGGTTACGTCCTTTTCTTCTCATCTTCTTACAGTAGCCAGGATATAAGTCAAAATGGGGACAATGGAATTATTGCCTTGATTTGATATTAGGGGAAAAGCATTTAGTCTTTCATTAATAAGTATGCAATTAGCCATATGTTTTACATGCATGTCTTTTATCAAATTGTGGAAGCTGCCTCCTCTTTGTTGTAAGTTTTTATTGTGAGTATTCAATTTTGTCAAATAACTTTTCTGTGTCTATGGAAATGATCATATTGTTTTTCTCCTTGAACCTGTTAATAGAGTGAACTCAATAGACTGATTTTCAAATATTAAACTGAATTTTCATTTCTGGTACAAACTATGTGGGTGTGTAACTCACCTAAAAACATAAGCTGAGCTGCTCTTCTTCCTCTTCTATTTTCTAAAACAGTTTGTGTTCGATTAGTGGTAGTGTTGTTACTTTTTTCTCCAGTAAGAATTTAAAACATAATTTACCAGTGAAACTATATGACTCTCAAGCTTTCTCTGTAGGAAGTTTTTGAGAGAAATTCATGTTCACTGGGGCTGGGGTTGTGGTTCAGAGGTAGAGTGCTTGCCTAGCATGTGTTAGGCACTGGGTTCAATTCTCAGCACTACATATAAATAAATAAAATAAAGGTCCACTGACATCTAAAAATATTTTTAAAAAATTCATGTTCATTAATACTAGTTCATCTACTCAGATTTTGTCTCCTTTCAGGAAATATTTCTCAAGGAATTTGGCCATTTCATGGACTTTGTTAAATTTACTGAATTGTTACTAATATTTCCTTATTTTCTTCTTACTGTACACATCACTTATATTAACTATACTCTTTTATCCTAGATACTGGTTATTTATAGTCTCTCTTTCTTCCCTTCTCTGTGTTAAGGGGCCTAAGATTTATTAATTTCATTTTTTCAAATAAAAGAATTTTTAGTTTGGGTTTTTGTTTGTTTTTCCCATTAATAACAGAAAATATTAACTAAGAGAGTTCTGCTTTTATGTCAGTACTTGCTTCTACTACTTTGTGCTTTTCTAGTTTCTTAGAGAAGAATCTCAGGTCATTCATTATAGATCTTTCTAAATAAGCATTTAAAGTTACACTTTTCCTCTAGGCACTGCTTGAGCTATACCAAAAGATTTTGTTACGTTGTATTTTTTATCATCATTCGGTTTGAAATACTTTCTAAATTCCCTTGTGATTTCTCTTTCTTTTTTTTTTTGGGGGGGGGGGGCGGGGTGATGGCTTACCAGGGATAGAACCCAGGGGTGCTTAATCACTGAGCAACATACCCAGTCCTTTTTATTTTATTTTATTTTTTTGGAGACAGGGTCTCACTACGTTGTTCAGGCTGGCTCTGAACTTGCAATCCTCCCTCCTCAGTCTCTTGAGTCACTGGATTACAGGCATGTGCCACCATACCTGGCCCCTTGTGATTTCTTTTATTCATTTTTCTTTAATTTTTTTTAAGTGGTGCCGGGGATTGAACCCAGGACCTTATGCATGCAAGGCAAGCATTCTACCAACTGAGTTATATCCCCAGCCCCTGTGATTTCTTTTTTAAAATGATAGATTATTTAGACATATGTTGCTTAATTTTCAAATACTTGGTATTTTTCTATATACCTTATTGACAATAATTTTATGGACTAGCATATGGTTCAAAACAGTTGAATGTAACATGTGCCCTTGAAAGAAACTGATATTCTTCAGTTGTCAAATGTGGAGTTCTATAACTTGTCAATGGTCAAGGATGTTGATAGTTCACTTAGTTCTGTGTTTAGTAAGGTTTTTGGCTAGTTATTCTGTCAATTGCTGTGAAAGGGGTATTCAAATCTTCAAATATGATTATGAATGTTTATTTCTCTCTTCAATGCTATCAAATTTTCCTTTATATATTTTGAAGTTTATTAGGTGTTTACACATTTATCATTTTTGTTTTCCTGATATATTTACTGACTCATCATGAGATAATGGAAGAGATGAGAAAGAAGCAAATGATATGAGTGCATTTTCAAAGAACAGCTAAATTTTAAAGTGGTCATTTTTTCAACATTATACTATTTTAACTCAGATAAAACTTTCAACTTTCTGAAGACAAACCAGACTCTGTCATCTTCTAGGTTGAAAAAATGTTCAAACTACTTGAAAAAATACTTAAGGCATCAATGAAAACTTTTGTAATGATAAAAGGGTTTTTTCACTTAACTATAGCAGTTTTAAAACTAAATAACTATTTTTAATAAAGACGATGGCTTCTATGGTCTGTGCTGAATCAATAAAAAAAAAAAAAATTCAATTGCAGAATGATCCTTCAATGTTTCCGGTAACATTGCTATACCAGTTTCCTTTTAATGGCCCATCAGTTATAAGATTGCTGTGAAGGTAATATGAGGAGACTCATTTAGCAACGTATTATTACATCATCCTAACATGAAGTAAGGCCCATTAGGCATTATTAAATTAGCCTGAATTTTGCAGTATGTCAGCTGCATTTACGTACATTAATAGCAAAGTTAATGTTTCTTGGGGGATTTTGTTGAAGAAAAATGGCTTTGAGGTGGTATGTGGATATAATTTTATAGTCACTAATTTATATTTCCTTGGATTTTTGTCCTTGTGAATAGATAAGACAAAATGGCAGCCAATTAGTTAAGTGTATTTTTTCTGTCTCTGATCCATAATAATTAATACTGTTTGGAATACAGGTTTTTCTTGGAATGGAAGTAATAGACCTTTTTTTAACTCTTCGATTTCCTGAGCTTACTTACTCAAGCACAAAATCAGCTGGTGTCATCCATCAAAATTTCTCCCAGCAATTGCAGCAGTCAGAGCTAAGTAACAATAATAAATAGCTAAGTCATTGTTCTTTTCACAGTGATGAATTCTTTTTCTTGTTTTAAGAGCCCTCCTGTCTTCACTGATGCTGTTTGTCCTTGCTGTAGTACAATCTTCTCTCTGCTCTGCTGAATTTTGGGGCTTCTTCTCTGGGGTCATGCATTGCTTCTGTGAATTTTTCAAAAATGAATCATTCTTGACTTGAATATCTTTAAATCTTGTATACAGCAATATGTATTGTTATTGCCCATCATACACTCCAATAACCTTGTTCTAATTTCCATAGGCCTGCTGATCTCCAAAATGTTTATAAATAGTTCTCAAACAGACAGTGTATAGTTTCTTTTGTTTTTATATTCCATATATCCTTAGATTTGGTACATACAGAGAAGTTGAGTTTCTCAATGCATAAAATCCAGTCCATATGAATTAGAATTTCTGGGAATACTTGATAAACATACAAATTCCCAAGCTTTCCTCAATCAAAGAAATTAAAATGGAAGGAGTTATGGGCATAGACAAGGAATTTTTTGAATTCTGAGCTGCAGTTTGTCATATCAGTTAAAAATCTCAAACATGGGTTTAGGTTTACTACTTGCTGGATACACAGCCTTGAAAAAATAATACATAATAAATATTAATATAATTAAATAATACAATAATACTCCAAGATGAATTGTGGTTTAAAGGAATAAACATGAGTATATTTTGTTTGGTTCAGTTCTCAGGAAGCGGTACCAATTGTTCAATTAGAGTGGTATGTACCTAGGCTTAAAATAATTTTTTAAATATGAGAGTTAAATTTGGTGTAAGTGCATATCAACCTTGGCAAAAACTATTAAGATTCACCTCTGCAAAACAGGAAAATTATATAAACAGAGGTTACCATTAATTCTAACTAGTAGTAATACCTTTGTTAAGAGGAGAAAAATATGAGTTAATGCCTATGATTAGCTATAGTTTCGAAATGCTCAAAATAGTTTTTTCCTCAAGTTTAGCAGTGGCACTGACATCAGACCAGTGGCTCTCAAAGTTGCAGGTCTCTTGGAAATATTAGGCATGCATCAGACCTTTTAGTATGTGGGATGTATGAATTAAGAAATATGAATTTCTCTTTCACAAGCACACAAAATTTAACCTTCATAGATCAACAATGTATATAGAAGTAGAAATTGCTAATCATATTTCTCATATGACAGAATCAAAGCAGAGATAAGATTTAAACCTAGGTTTTCTGATTCTAAATCTTACATTCTTTTTTTTCCCTTACTACATTCAACTTACACTAACTTATCTTCTACTGTATCATTACAAAACAAGAATGGCACTCTCATATGCCTGTTAAGTAATAAATAAGAACTATAAGGATGTAAGGTTCCAAATTGGCTGACCAAACTGCTGCCTTAGAACTGAGATTTTGGTAAAAACAATTTTAAGGCCTTGAAGCAGGCTGGGAGACAAGTCTACTTGACGACAGTTCACAATGACAGCTTGCAGAGCACTTCGAACTACAAAATTCTTTGTAGTTATTTTTTACCATTTATTGTCAAAATGATGTAAATTAGTTTTTAAAATTTTGGTTTGCTCTTAACCTATTCATAGAAGAACAGTGATGATTAAGTGACCTGCAAAATTCTGACAAGAGTGATGTAGCTAAGATTAAAAATCAGAATCAGGGTTCAAACCAACTCATTAAATAATTCAAATACAGACTATAAATTCAAAAATTAATTTGTACCATAAAATAATGAGTTCTCATACCAATTATAAACAGAAATATGATAAACACTGATCCACGTTTGATCTGGCTCAAAAGAGGACATCATGTTTCTTATCAATAGGTACTGCTAAAATTACATAGGAAGAACAATACATATAACTTGGCACTGTCATCTTCAAAAAACAAGTACAATTGTTGCTTTTCTACTGACCTAATATGATTCAAATAAGTACTTACATTTTTTGGTCTTCTATAACTTTTTGTGTGTGTGTGTGTCGTGCTGGAGACTGAACCAAGGTCCTTATGCATGCTTTCCTAGCATTCTACCACTGGGTTACCCCAGCCCTTTTTATAACTTTTTTTTTTTTTTTTTTTGGTAGTTGTAGATGGAACATCTTTGTTTATTTTTAAATGGTGCTAAGGATCGAACCCAGTGCCTCACACATGCTAGGTAAGCACTCTGCCACTGAGCTATAGTCCCAATTACCTTTCTGTAACTTTTAACAGGTCATGAGTGGTTTGAGGGTAAATGTCTTAATAACTGGTTAAAAACCAAAAAACAAAACAAAACAAACAACTGGTTAAAAACCAAAAAACAAAACAAAACAAACACCACCCTGCCCCCGATTTTTAGCATTTTTTTGATTTCCACAGTGTAAATACTTCCATGATATTCTATTTTAAGATATCAATGTGATATCATCACCTTGCAACATTCCTGTAAATATGACAAGTTTGGTTTTTGTGAGTTGATAAGAGCACTGGTTATATCAGAAATCTATATACTTTAAATACTATAATGAAATAAAGTTAACAAATACATGGAAACAAGGTAACAATTATTAGCATCCTGAAAAAAAATCTTTTTTTTTAAATTGGGGACTGAACCCAGGGGTGTTTAACCCCTGAGCCACACTCCCAGCCTATTTTATATTTCATTTAGAGAAAGGGTCTTGTGAAGTTGCTTAGAGACTCACTAAGTTGCTGAGACTGGCTTTGAACTAGCAATCATCCTGCCTTAGATGCTGTAATCAAGTTGCTGGGATTACAGGTATGCACCACTGTACCTGGAAAAGGTCAATCAGATGAGAATAGAGTATGACTACTTGGGTCAGAAGCTAAGAAATGTTAAGTGCTAGTTCTGCTGGAATCCTCAACTCTATGATATTCCAGTGCCCTTTACTGGGGATATGTTCCAAGATTCCCTCATGGATGTCTGAAACCCTGGACAGTATTGAACATTATATGTACTATTTTTCCTACATATATACATTTATTATAAAGTTTAATTTATAAATTAGACATAGTAAGAGGTAAATAACCAATAATAAAACAACAATTACAACAATATAACAAACTTGTGTGAATATGCTCTTCTTTCTCTCAAAATATTTTAGCTCTTAGTGATGTCAGCATGACTTTTTCCATTTTCTTATTAAGTTCAGAACTTTTATTTACCTTTTTCACTTGAAGGAAAGACTTTACGTCTTCTCCTTGGCATATCAGAAGTGCCAGCCTCACTACTCTTTCACTTTGGGACCATTATCAAGCAAAATAAAGGTTAGTTGAAACAAGTACTGAGATACCACAATAATCAATCTAAAAGTCAAGATGGCTCCTAAAGTGCTAATAGGAAAGTAGCATGTACAGTGTGGACAAAGGGATGATTCACATCACAGGTGGGGCAAAATGATATTTTAAATCACACTACTCAGAATAATATGCAATTAAAAACTTGTGAATTGCCGGGTGGTGTGGTGGTGTAAGCCTATAATCTCAGCAGCTCAGGAGGCTGAGGCAGGAGGATTTCAAGTTCAAAGCCAACCTCAGCAATGTTGAGGCACTAAGCAACTCAGTGAGATCCCTTCTCTAAATAAAATCCAAAATAGGGCTGGGAATGTGACTCAGTGGTTTAGTGCCTCTGAGTTCAGATTAATCATATATGTTTCATGTTACATACCAACAATTTTATTTTTCTATGGGGAATTGTTAAAAACTACCTTCAGAAATAACAGACATTTTATTTTACTTTTTAGTGTGGGGATTGAACTCAGGGTGCTTTACCACTGAGCTACATTCCCTGCCCCCCACCCTGTTTAATTTTTATTTTGAGACATGATCTAAGTGCTGAGGCTGGACTCAAACTTACACTCCTCTGTCTCAGGCTCCTTAGTCACTGGGATTACAGGTACACACCACCGTGCCCTGCTATGAGAGGTATTTTAGAAATGGACAGAACTTTGGCTATTCTGTTTCCAGTTAAAATGGAAGTAGATTATGGAAACTGTTGATGATAAAGCCAGACCGTTGAATTGGGAAAGGGAGTAAGAGAAAATATATTCAACTGCTAAAACACCACCACATGTAGTCACAAATTAAATAAAGAAATAATGTAGATAAATTTCTAACTTCTCTATTATTAAGGAAGCCTTTGCTTCACTGTGTAAAACTTAGTTTTTTTTTTGTTTGTTTGTTTTGTTCCTTTTTTAATTCACTAAACTTACTTGACAGCCTGGTAATCCGGTGTCTCTGCTGTACAGGGAAAATGAGCCTCTCTCTGATGTTTTCCCTATAAAATGAAGAAAATAACTTTATATGAACAATCTTCACTTATTGACAATTCAACTTCTTGACTATTTTTGGTAGTTATATGTAAGGGTCTGAAAATAGAAAGACCAAATTAGAAACATGAGAATAAAATATAGTAAGTAAAAATCATTCACTCAGTTGACATAATATGTAAATACTTAATTGTCAATGATAACACTGAAAATACACTCAAAAGAATGAACAAGAATAGACATCTAAGTAGCCAACAATATGATCCACAAACCACCACTGACAGTGACATTTTCCCTTGTCTGTTTCAAATGGAAAAGTTCTCCTCTCTTTCTCTAAGAAATTAAAATGGCATAGATACAGCTTAATCCATACCCCAAGGTAACCATTCTCATAAAGTTGGTATATATGATCCCCATGTATATGCTGAACTTTGAAATAAATATTGACACACTCAAGTGATATATGCATTACTGTTTGGGTTTTATATGGTTAAACGGGGATTATATGATAGCTACCCTTTTAAAGCTTATATTTTCATGCAATAATATTTCGAACTACATGTTGATTGAAGACAATAGTTCATTCATTTTTACAGTTATGTATCATTATACAAGTAAAGTACCATTTATTCCTCTACTAAAAGATAGTTCACTTTTTTTGTTATCACAAACATTGTTGAAGCAAATATCCTTACACATCTTGTACTTGAGAGCTTCTCCAGGATAGACACAGAGAAACAGAAACTGTAGATTAAAGGATGCACATTTTCAACTTCAGAGATAATGCATTACTAGTCTCTGAAGTCACTGTGTCAATTTATATTTGTCACAATGTAAAAGAGTTCCTGTTGGGACAATATTCATAGTTTGAAAGTCAGATGGCCAAGTGTTAAGAAAATGTTCAACATCTCTAGCAATCAGAGAAATGCAAATTAAAACTACACTGAGATTTCATCTCACTCCAGTCAGAATGACAACAATCAAGAATACAGGTAATGATAAATATTGGTGAGGATGTGAAGAAAGGTACACTCATATATTGCTGGTGGGACTGCAAATTGGTGCAACTACTCTGAAAAACAGTATGGAGATTCCTCAGAAAACTTGGAATGCAACTATCAGTTGACCCAGTTATCCCTCCTGTTGGTATATACCCAAAGGACTTAAAGAGCAGCTCAATTCCCAATAGATAAGCTATGGAACCAACCTAGGTGCCCTTCAACATATGAATG
The DNA here is from genome assembly GCF_902686455.1 of Sciurus vulgaris. Lineage (NCBI taxonomy): Eukaryota > Metazoa > Chordata > Mammalia > Rodentia > Sciuridae > Sciurus > Sciurus vulgaris. The sequence goes on along the minus strand of NC_136462.1, from coordinate 105,291,846 downwards.
GATGAAGAAAATGTGTTGTATATACACAATGGAATCTTACTCAGCCATAAAGAAGAATGACTTTATTACATCTTCAGGTAAATGGATGCAACTAGAGACTATCGTACTAAGTGAAATGAGACAATCCCAGAAGACCAAAGGCTGAATATTATCTCTGATATGTGGATGCTAACATAAAATAAGGGGGGAGGGGATAGAAATTCAGTGGATTAGACAAAGAGGAATGAAGAGAAGGGATGGGTGATAGGAATAGGAAAGACAGTAGAATGAATCAGACATAAATTTCCTACGTTCATATGTACATACATGACCAGTGAAACTCCACATCATGTACAATCACAAGAATGGTATTCTAATTAGAGTAAGTTATATTCTATGTATGTGTAATATGTCAAAATACAGTGTACTGTCATGTATATCTAAAAAGAAAAAAAAATAAATAATGGACTTGAGCAAAAAGAAGTGTTTTTTTAAAACATTTGGATGATTACATATCAGTCTACTTTATAATACATTATATATTTTATTTTGTGCATTTCAAAAATACCTCTGCATTTTTTAAAAGAAGTATCTTACCAGTAGATTTGCGTGAAAACATAATACATTTGAATTAATATTGTCAAAGTGGTCATACTGCCAAAAGCAGTATACAGATTCAGTGCAATCCCCATCAAAATATCAATGATATTCTTCATCAGAAAATAACAATTCTTAAATTCATTTAGAACAATAAGAGACCTAGAATAGCTACAGCAATATTGAGCAAGAAAAGTGATGCAGAAGGTATTACAATACCTGTTCTGAAATTATACTACAAAACTGTAGTTAACAGTATGGTATTGACATCAAAATAGACATGAAGACCAATGGAACATAGTAGAAGATACAGAGATAAACACACATTTACAGCCATGTGACACTTGAAAAAGATGCCAAAAATAAATTTTGGAGAAAAAAAAAACAGCCTTTTTAATAAATGATGCTGGGAAAATTGGATAGCTTTATGTAGAAAAATGAGACCAGACCCCTGTAATGCACCCTGGACAAAAGTCAAATTGAAATAGATCAAAGACAGGAATCAGACCAGAAACCTCTCAACAACTAGAAGAAAATGTACGGTCCTCACTGCCTACACCAACTTCCTCAACAAAACCCCAAAGTGTAAGAAATAAAACCAAGAATCCGTATGTGGGGATGCCATCAAATTAAGTCTCTGTACAGTAAAGGAAACAATTAAGAGCATGTGTGTGTGGAAGTTCCAGTAAAGTAAAGGGAAGGACAGTATATCAAAAAGGTGTAGGGAAGATCAGTAGTGGAGAAGGAAACTGAGAAGGCGGAGTGGAAGGATGGGAAAGGAGCAGCAATGGGAATGAATTCTTTAAAAACAATGTTATGTGCGCTGGGGAGATAGCTCAGTTGGTAAAGTGCTTGCCTTACAAGCACAGGGCCCTGGGTTTGATCCCCAGCACTGCAAAACAACAACAACAACGACAACAAAAAACCATGTTATGTGTCTGTATAACCTACAGGATGGGAGAAAAATCTCTGACAGCTACTCCTCTGATAGAAGTTAATATCAGAATATATAAAGAACTGAAAAAACTTAACATCATAAAAACAAATAACCCAATCAATATATAGGCAGAAGAACTAAACAAACTTTTCTAAGGAAACACAAAGGCCAAATAAATACATGAAAAAGGTATTCGACATCTAGCAATTGGTGAAATGCAAATCAAAAGTACACTAAGATTTCATCTCATTCTAGTCAGAATGGCAATAATTAAAACTACAAACAATTATACATACTGTAGAGAATGTGGGGGAAAAGGAACACTTGTACATTGTTGGTGGAATTGCAGACAAGTATAACCACTCTGGAAAGCAGTACAGAGATTGCTCAAAATACTTATGGATGAAACTACTAGGTTATAACCCAGCTATTCCTCTACTCAATATTTTTCCCAAATAACTAAAATCAGCATAGTGTGGCAATACATTCACCTCAGTGTTTACAGCGACACAATTTACAATAGTGAAATTATGGAATCAACCCAGATGCAAGTCAATAGATGAATGAATTAAGAAATTGTGGTACATATACACACTGGAATTCTACTCAGCCATAAAGAAGAATGAAATTATGGCATTTGCTGGTAAATGGACAGAAATGGAGAACATTATGCTCAGTGAAATAAGCCAGACTCAGAAGCTCAAAGGTTGAAGGTTTTCTCTCATATGTGGAAGCTAGAATAAAATAAAGGGAAGAGAGAGGGAAGGATAGGATAACATAAAGGTATAGGGAAGATCAGTAGTGTAGAAGGAGATCGAGAGGCAGAGGGGGAGGGATGGGAAAGGGGAGACCAAGTGGAATTTATTCTTAAAGACCATGTTAAGTGCATATATAAATAAATCACAGGGAATTTCAGCTCTGCGTATATGTAAAAAGAACCAATCAATACAAATAGGTGAGCTAAAAGAAGCCTAGCAGAGTAGAGAAAGGAGAACCAGGTAGGAGAGGGAGGACAGGAGGGACAAGGGAGGATCATAAACTGATTTTCTGTTCTCTCTGTATTCCTTAATTTCTATCTTATTTTAATAGTTTTGTGAGGATAGGTTATCTTACAGAAAAATAGTGTTCAAAACCATAAAACTTCACCTTGACTCTTATAAGTGACCTTGTTGGCAAAACATATATCTTTAAAGGGTTGTTTGTTTCCTGTATATATACTACAAATTAAAGTTCTTTTTGTACAACTTAATAACTTTATGATGAGACTGTGAAGTAAATAGACTGTGTTAACTATAATTTTTTTTAAATCTATACTTATTTGTGTGTTGGCATCACCTGAAATATGTGCTTCATCCTAATAGCCAAGAGGCCTTTCTCAAAACACTTGCTATAATATTCTTAATAAGCTCGGAAATTATATCCTTGTTAAAGTATTTTTTTAATGATTAGATTTATAATTGCAAGATTATTTTGCATGTCTAAGGGATTAATAGATGCCATATGTAATGTAAGACTTTTGTATTAATTAGCCAGCATACCATACATACTTTAATGAAAATGACCCAATATTAGTCCATATATCTCAGATATTTTTTATTATGTAAGGTACCAAGAAACAATTGTAAGTATCCTATCCTTGTGTAAAATTTTTTAAATTAACCAACAATATATTTTTATACAATCAGAAGCTAATAACTCAACATATAGTAGACAAGTATGGTGAAGTTCATATAGTCTAAATAACTTTAAATATATAAGGCAACTTCTTGTCATATTTGATTATGTGATAATTGTTTTTACTTCAGAATGGAGAAAGTGTCAACTTGTTACTTATTTTGCCTCCATTTTGTTGTATCATTTAGTTTTGATCTCTGCAGAATTTTTTTTAAACACTACGGTTATTTGTGAGGAACTATTTAATTAAAACTATATCATGTTTGGAAATTCACTTTCCTGAACATACTTAAACTCTAATGTATTATAAACAAATGAGTGGGGACATTGCTGTAAATTGTCAGTACTATAAGACTTCGACTCTCCCTAGAAAGAACTTCTATGCCTTCTTTTTTTCTGTTTTTTTTAATTTGTTCTTTTTAGTTATACATGACAATGCAGTGTATCTTATTCTAATTAGGATCTCAGTCTGTGACTGTACATATTGCGGAGATTCACTGTGATGTATTCTATATGTACATAGGAAAGTTAGGTAAGATTCATTCCATTGTCTTTCCTATTCTTTCCCTTCATTCCCCTTTGTCTAATCCACTGAATTTCTATTCCCACTCCCCACCCCTTGCTGGGTGTTAGCATCCACACATCAGAGATAATATTCAGCCTTTGGTCTTTTGGGATTGGCTCATTTCACTTAGTACGATAGACTCCAGTTCTATCCATTTACCAAAAGATGTAATAAAGTCATTCTTCTTTATGGCTGAGTAGGATTCCATTGTGTATATACAACACATTTTCTTCATCCATTCATATGTTGAAGGGCACCTAGGTTGGTATCATAGCTTATCTATTGGGAATTGAGCTGCTATAAACATTGATATGGCTGTGTCTCTGTAGCATTATGACTTTAAGTCCTTTGGGTATATACCAACAGGAGGGATAACTAGGTCAACTGATAGTTGCATTCCAAGTTTTCTGAGGAATCTCCATACTGTTTTTCAGAGTAGTTGCACCAATTTGCAGCCCCACCAGCAATTTATGAGTGTACCTTTCTTCACATCCTCACCAATATTTATCATTACCTGTATTCTTGATTGCTATCATTCTGACTGGAGATGAAATCTCAGTGTAGTTTTAATTTGCATTTCTCTCATTGCTAGAGATTTTGAACATTTTTTCACATATTTGTTTAGCATATTTCTTCTGTGACGTACCTATTCAGTTCCTTCAACCATTTATTAACTGGGTTATTTGCTTTTTTGGTGTTGGGCTTTATGAGTTTCTTTCTTGTTTTTTTTTAAGTTCTTGATAGACCTTTATTTTATTTATTTATATGTGGTACAGAGAATCAATCCTAGTGCCTCACACAAGCTAGGCAAGTGCTCTAACACTGAGCTATAACTCCAGTCCCCTTTATGGGTTCTTTATATATGCTGGAGATTAATGCTCTAGCTGAGGTGTAGGTGACAAAGATTTTATCCCATTCTATAGGCTCTCTCTTCATGCTCTTGATTGTTTCCTTTGCTGTGAAGAAGCTTTTTAATTTGATACCATTCCATTTAGTGTAACTGTATTTATGTGGATTTGCCTCTGTGTATTCTGTACCACTGGTGTTCATGTCTGTTTTCGTGCCAATGCCATGCTGTTTTTGTTACTACTCTGTAGTAAAATTTAAGGTCTGATATTGTGATGCCTCCTACTTTGCTTTTTTGCTAAGGACTGCTTTGGCTATTCTGGATCTTTTATTTTTCCAAATGAATTTCATGGCTGCTTTTTCTATTTCTATGAAGAACCTCATTGGAATTTTAATAGGAACTGCATTAAATCTGCATGGCACTTTTGGTAGCATGGTCATTTTTACAATATTAATTCTGCCTATCAAAGAACATGGGAGATCTTTCCATTTTCTAAGGTCTTCTTCAATTTCTTTCTTTAGTGTTCTGTAGTTTCCATTGTAAAGGTCTTTCACCTCTTTTATTAGACTGATTTACAACTATTTTATTTCCCTAAGGCTATTGTGAATGCGATAGTTTTCCTAATTTCTCTTTCACTTGATTCATTAGTGGTGCACAGGAACACAATTTACTTACGGGTGTTAATTTCACAACCTGCTACTTTTCTGACTTCTTTTATGAGTTCTAGAAGTACTTTGGTGGAGTTTTTTGGGTCTTCTAAAATAGAATCATGTCATGGGCAAATAGGGGTAGTTTGAGCTCTTCTTTTCCTATTCATATCCCTTTAAATTCTTTCTTTTGCCTTATTGCTCTGGCTGTAGTTTCAAGGGCTATGTTAAATAGAAGTGGTAAAAGAGGGCCTCCCTATCTTGTTCCAGTTTTTAGAGGGAATGCTTTCAGTTTTTCTACATTTAGAATGATGCTGACCTTGGGTTCAACACATACAGCTTTTACAATGTTGAAGTATGTTCCTATTACCCCGAGTTTTTACGGTGTTTTGAACATGAAGGGTGCTATATTTTGTCAAATGCTTTTTCTGCATCTATTAAGACAATCGTGTGATTTTTTTGTTGTTGTTGGGGGCGGGTACCAGGGATTGAACTCAGGGGAACTCAAACCACAGAGCCACATCCCCAGCCCTATTTTGTATTTTATTTAGAGACAGGGTCTCTTACTGAATTGCTTAGTGCCTCACCATTGCTGAGGCTCCGGATGAACTCATGATCCTCCTGTCTCAGCCTCCCAAGCCACTGGGATTACAAGTATGTGCTACCATGCCTGGCAATCAGGATTCTAGGCTTTAAGTCTACTGACACAGTGAATTTTACTGATTTCTGTATCTCAAACAAACCTTGCATCCCAGGGATGAACCCCACTTGATCATGTGCACTATTTTTTAAAATATGTTTTTGTATACGATTTGTCAGTATTTTATTTAGAATTTTTGCATCTATGTTTATCAGGGATATGGGTCTGAAGTTTTCTTTCCTTGATGTGTTTTTGTCTTGTTTTGGTATCAGGGTGATACTAGCTTCATAGAATAAGTTCAGAAGGATTCTCTCCTTTTCTATTTCATGGACTAATTTGAGGAGGATTAGTTCTTCTTTGAAGGTCTGGTAGAATTTGAGAATTCATCTGTTCCTGAGTTTAAAAACCCCATTTGCTGCATGGTAATTTAACATATTTAATAGTAAGACACAGTAGCAGGCCTATTAACAATAATAATTTCAAAGCATAATTGATAATTTAAAATATATGTACCAACTGTGTGATGAATCGAAAGTATATGTCCTTCTGGCAAAAAAAATCAGTTACTATTAGGACTATTTTGAGATCCTCATTCAAAGCTGAAGATCATGCTAAATTTCACTTAGAAAGATTGATAGAAATATAGATGATAATCTTTTCCCCATCCAAATCACTTATTTTCCCTCTATTCTGGGAAGCCCTGAATCCCAAGTTTAAGAATTCCAACTGTATAAAGAGGGGAGGGAGGGGTGGGGGGAAGGGAAAAAATAACAGAATGAATCAAACAACATTACTCTATGTAAATTTATGATTACACAAATGGAATGCCTCTATGCCATGTACAAACAGAGAAACAACATGTATCCCATTTGTTTACAATAAAAAAAAAAGATCTTCAACAAAGTAAAAAAAAAAAAAAAAAGAATTCCAACTGTAGTAAAATAGTAATATATTATTGGAAAATACAAATGTATACCTGTGCATTTATCAAGCCAGCAGATGTATGCATATAACTATGTATTAACTATGTGTAAATGGTTAATCATTCATCTATTTTCTCAAAAGAATAGAACTCTAAAAATACAATATTTATTTCAAAAGTAAACACGAGTGGTATATTTGTTGCTCAATTTAAATTTTAATACACGTTCCACAATTGGGATGATGGAATTTTACAGATTAATGTTAACCTATAAAGATAATTTCTTTATAGGTTTTGAATTATCTTCAAAAGATAATTCTGCCTACATTCTTTTGGCATAGGACACAATTAGCAGTCAAACTGAAGCTGGAAGTAGAAAAGCACAGCTCTCTACATCTCCATTCTTCCCTAATCTAAACACAACTATTTGACAATGGACTGGATATAATAATTTGATTTTAATGCATTCCATTCAACATTTATGGGCTAAGAACTCTACTAGACGATGGGGTTATGAGACAAGTAAGACACAGAAGTCTTTGCCCTTAATATATGCCAGTTAGTGGAAAGGGTTACAGCTTACTGAAGGACCAAGTTTTTTTTTTTTTAATTGTAAACAAATGGGATACATGTTGTTTCTCTGTTTGTACATGGAGTCAAGGCATACCATTTGTGTAATCCTAAATTTACATAGGGTAATGTTGTTTGATTCATTCTGTTATTTTTTTTCCTTCCCCCCCACCCCTCTTTTCCCTCTATACAGTCCTTCCTTCCTCCATTCTTGCCACCCTCCTTAACCCTAACTCTAAACCTAACCCCTCCCACCCCCCATTATATGTCATCATCTGCTTATCAGTGAGATCATTCGTCCTTTGGTTTGAGATTGGCTTATCTCAGTTAGCATGATATTCTCCAATTTCATTCATTTGCCTGCAAATGCCATAATTTTATCACTCTTTATGGCAGAGTAATATTCCATTGTATATATATATGCCACAGTTTCTTTATCCATTCATCAATTAAAAGGCATCTAGGTTGGTTCCACAATCTGGCTATGGTGAATTGAGCAGCAATGAACACTGATGTGGCTATATCTCTGCAGTATGCTGATTTTAAGTCCTTTACAGCCAAGGAGTGGGATAGCTGGATCAAATGGTGGTTGCATTCCAAGCTTTCTGAGAAATCTCCATACTGCTTTCCAGAGTGGCTGCACTAATTTGCAACCCCACCAGCAATGTATGAGTGTACCTTTTTCCCCACATCCTCGCCAACACCTATTGTTGCTTGTGTTCTTGATAATCGCCATTCTAATTGGGGTGAGATGAAATCTTAGGGTAGTTTTGATTTGCATTTCTCTTATTACTAGAGATGTTGAACATTTTTTCATATATCTGTTGATTGCTTGTACATCCTCTTCTGTGAAGTGTCTGTTCATTTCCTTAGCCCATTTGTTGATTGGATTATGTGTATTCTTGGTGTAGAGTTTTTTGAGTTCTTTATAGATTCTGGAAATTAGCGCTCTATCTGAAGTATGAGTGGCAAAGATATTCTCCCACTCTGTAGGCTCTCTGGAAGACCAAGTTTAACAGCACTAATACATTAGATATCTAGCTTTTTTCAGTGAAACAGTACATATATTTTTCAAAATCCCCATAAACTAGAAGGAGTGGTGCATGCCTGTAATCCCAGAAGCTGGGGAGGATGAGGAGGGAGGATCTTGAGTCCAAATTGAGCCTCAGTAACTTAGTGAGGCTCTAAGCAACTTAGCAAGACCCTGTTTCTAAGTAAAATATTAAAAAGGGCTGGGGATGTGGCTCAGTGGCTAAGCGTCCCTGGGTTCAATCCCTGGTATCAAAAACCAACCAACCAACCAACCAACCAACCAACCCCATAAGAGTAGAGTGCTTCTACAATTCACTCCCTGGTGATCAGTTTCACTCTTCCTTGAGAAAGTGCAAATTTAGACCACAGTTCTCTGTAGCAAGGTCAGCTCTCTTTGGCTCTGGATCCAGAATGTACTGTGGGAGGTATTAGAGGAATAGATAGGCAACTATCTGAGGCTACTACAATTTGTTGAGGTCCAGTGATCCAGGAAGGGAATCCCATTCTCACTATGGAGAAATATACAGGTTTTGGTTTCATACTAAGAAACCATCTACCACAGGAGTACTACCTTTGGAGTAGGTGGCCTAAGTGAGAATATAACCTTTTAGTTGAGTGATTTTTCCAATGAAGGGGGTCTGGAAGATAAGCTGTACTTTTGCCCTAAACACAGTTTTAGAACTGTCAATGTGATTTTCATTTAGACCCAGATCATGCTGTTCTATAGTTTTAAGAACAATTAGGCTCAAGAAAAAAGGGGAATGCACTAACTGACAAAATTTGATCCAATACCTGAGTAAACTTGTAGGGCCACATCTGGACTCTTCCTTTGCCAGACAAGGAGAATCCACAAAGTCCTGGGAGTTCCTAGCGTGGTGAGAAACAAATATTCAAGGATTCCTATCCTTTGTTGTCTAGAAAGACAGTTCACTGATTTTTTTTAAAGCAATTAAAAGGCTTACTCACCATTAAGAAAATAATGGGGTAGAAAGATAACAACTCAAAATGGGAGTTCTGGAGGCTACCCAGTCCAACTATCACCCAAAGCAGTATTACTTTGAACATAAACAGTTTTACCAACAAAGGACCAGGTGGTTGTTTTCCATTTTTTATCTCCACACCATAAGAATAATATTGAGAAGTCAAAAGGAAGGCATCATGATGGATCTGAAAACCATTTCAGTAATAAAACACAACACCCTGCCATGTTTGCCTAGAGGAGAGGATCTAAGAAAGTGTGGTCTTTGCACTTTGTAAAACTTGCAGAGCAGTCATGCCAAGGTGGAATCAGAGTACAGTGCCTGGACCCAGTGAAGAGATCTGGTAACAAAGGATAAAAGTAAATAAATGCATTATTTTAGTTTGCTGTGAGGAGGAGCTCATAGAAAACACTATGTAGAAAATAAGTAATGTTTCAGCTGTTCTTATTAGCAAGGAGTTATATGAAAGTATTGGTTTTTTGTGTGAATATTGTTATTAATGGAGTGGAAGACTGAATAGGTATTTTTAGTAGCCAAATTCCTACAGCTGAGTCACAGTGAATTCATTGAGCATTTAGACATATTATGGTGAAATGGCTGCTCAGATCTTTTGCTCATTTTTTTCTACTGAATTATCTATTGTTTACTTATTGATTTATAGGAGTTTTATATCACAAGACAGCATTAGTCAGGTTTGCATTACTACAAAGAAATACTCAAGACCACTAACTCATAAAGAGACAAGGCTTAGTTAGCTCAGAGTTTTAGAAATTCAAGGACATGGCATCTCTATCTGCCACTTTGTGAGTTCCCCCCACCTCAGCTATATCACATCATGGTAGAGTTAAGTACATGTGTGTGGAAGAGCTTATATCACTGAAACAGGAAGTAACAAGGACAAAGAGACTGGGGTCCAAAGACCTCTTCAAGGATATGTACCAATGACACGGGATCTCAAATCTTCAAACACAATGCATCTTAGAGGGACACAGATTATATTCAAATCACAGTAGAGACCTTTATTGGATCTGTGAATATCTATTATAGGTTGACTCCTTACTCTTTTTAATGGTATCTCTTGATAATCAGAAATTCTTTATTTTAATGTAGACCAATTGTCCATTTTCTTTCATGTGGTAAATACTTTTTGGTATGTGCACTGTTCCAGAAATCTCTGCCTTTTCCAAAGTTATAAATCTATTTTTCTGTGTTTTCTTTCAAAAGCTTTACTGTATTACATTTCACATTAAAATCTGAATTTGATTTGTGTATGTGTATGTTTTTAGGGGCAGTCAAAGTAACTTTTTCTGTGGGGACAGTCAACTGACTTTAGAATTACTTATTGTTACATCTTAAAAGTAGCACAGTCTACATATTGTGGCTACTGTGTGGACAGTAGACAAGAGAGGAACAAGTATGGGGCAGAGAGATCAACTGGAAGACTCTTGAAATGATCTAGATGAAAGCAAACGGTGACTTTAATTCTTCCAATCCACTGAGGTAATACTACTATACCCCCATTTCATTAATGAGTAGAAATAATTTGTTCAAGGTCACAGAATTAGTAAGTAGTAGAAAGAACTATAATACAGAGCTGTCTAATACCAACTTCTCTTCCCTGCCCCTCCCTTCTTTTCTTGTGCTGAGGCTTGAACCCAGGGCCATACTACGCATGTGTTTTATCAGAAAGCCAACACCAAATTCTTAACACTGCACCATTTTCCATACAGAATACAATTCCTATATTATTGATCACATAGGTAGACATTTAATGGAGCCCACGTAGAGCATGTGGATCCTTCTCTATTTAGCACTCAAAGCAACCTCTACCCACCAACTGATTTGACAGTGGACATGAAACCCAGTCCTGCTGAGAACAGGGATGGATGACAAATCAACTAAAAAACAATATGGTCAGTTATGCTAGTTTCACTCCCTACTCTTCTTCATGAAGAATATATAATGATTTTACTCTTGCTAAGTGCCTATTAGAAAAATACCTACTCCAACCTTGTGTTTCTGGGACTCAGTTTCCTAATTTTTAAGAATGAACTAAGGGCTGGGGTTGTAGCTCAGTTGTAGAGCACTTGCCTAGCATGTGTAAGGCCCTGAGTTTGATCCTCAGCACAAGTAAATAAAATAAAGGTCTAAAAAATTAAGTTGGGACAAGATCAGGGGTTGCCTCATGACATCTAGAAGTTGTTTCATGTAGTCAATGCAGAAATTTGTTTTCTTAGAATAAAACGCAACAATTAGGGCTGTGGGTGAAGCTCAATGATAGAATGCTTGCCTGGCACACACAGGCCCTGAATTCAATCCTCAGCACTATGAAAAACAAAACAAAACAAAACAAAATTGCCATGGCAGCCATGTAGGGTGAACGACTGAGGGGCCCAATAGTCATGCCATAAAATCATGGTTCCATTTGCACCAAGGTCCTGGTGCTGACAGAGTATGGAAGGGAGGCTAAAGTAGACCCTTTCTTGGGAGACTGGTATTCCTTTGTTGGTTCAGTAACTTCCTGCTGAAAGTTCCTTAGACTACACAGCAGCAGAAATCTCTTCTACCTTCTCAACTTTACTCTTGGTCTTGAGATTGCTGCAGGCATGGTGGCAGAAACTAGCACTTGCTGACTAGTAGTGAAGGACACTATAAAAGGGTGCTTTTACTTACATTTTAAGGTACAATGTCTAAGTGTATTCTTCTTCCTACTAGAAATCCTATTAATAGAAAGAAGTGATTGAAGAACCTGATAGTCACTGTGAGATATGACAGTAAATTTTCAAGATCTCCTACAGATCTCAGTTGGACTGGAGAAACGGCTTTATAACACCCATATGGTGTGGGCTCTTTTTCTACCAATTAATAATAATGTATTGCTGATAAAACAGAAATAAAGATATCAAAAATATACACTGGTAAGCATTTAATTCTGCAGCAGTAACAGTGGACACCTGAAATTTTCCTGAAAACTGAAGCTGACTACTTATTATGACCACTCAGGAAATAATTGCTGACTTCATGAGTAACAGCACAAATTAAATAAATGGTTTCTGTATTGGTATGAAACCCAATGTTATTTCTCTGTTCATTTCTGTAAGCATACTGATTTGCACACATATATCTAAATTTTTCATCTATTATATAAAAACCACCAAGTGGTCAACATTAGACTGATTGTTCTTGAAAAGATAAAAGCCTAACTAGACAAAAGAATTTGTTTCAAAAGTTACCTAGATTAACATTACCATGTTCAAATGAGATATTCTAATGTATACATCATGTTTTTTCATATTTGTTTTTCAGAGAAACCATATGAAATCTGTATACAGGCAAATCTGAATATTTGGACACAAATCTAAAATTGATGACAGTCTCTTGAGCAGACTATCCCTGCCCCTGGAATGTCTCTGAAAATTCACTGGTAACCTAAATTTTGCATGCATGAAGAAGCTGTTCCTCTTCTTTTGTGGGTGAATCCCCTATCAAATATTCTACACAATCTGAATTATATTAACCATTTGCAGAAACACAGGATGCTGTGTTATGAAGTGGGCAAATCTGCAATGCCACTTGATAAAACACAGCAAAAATCTGGGAACGCCTATTATTGGTTTCACTGTTTGGCTCTTGCTTCTTTCTACCTGAGTGAACTGGGCAAGTTGCAAGTCAGTTGGCATCAATGGCCCCACTTGGTCTTTTAGGAAAATTAGCTCAATAACATGTACCTCACACAGGCCTGCACAGTTTAATTAATGTTTATAAAGTACTTGGAAATTCTTGTCTGAAAGAATGTACACTAATGCTAACAATCACTAGAGAATTACAGACCTCATTTTTGATAGCAATCTGCTCAAACTTAAAAAAGAAGAAAAAAAAAAAAAAGAGGGAAAGGGTTTTCAAATAAATGTGTGCCTATTTTCTTCACAACAATTTGTTTAAGTATTATTGGCTAACATTTGTGCCAAGCACGCTGCTGGCTACATTGAAGATATTTAAATATCTAGTGCCAGCAAGCACAGCTGCTGGACTCTCTATGCCCTCCTCTTGTTCAGTCCATGCCAAATTACTCATACAGCTATGAATGATGAGGCAGCAGCATAGGAAAATGCCAAGTGTGAGGGAGATTAGCAATAAACCAGAGGATCCCTATAGAGGTCAGTGATTAGCAAGTTTCTACTTGTAATCCCTTTTCTAACACAGGCTTTATCTCATCACATATGACATCTAAACTCTGCACTAACTTCCTGTGACATACATCAGAACTGTAAGCAGTTTCCCAATCAATAATTCCTCAGAATTGCTAAGGCACCAATAAAGTATCTTATTAAGATACTTTAAAGTATCTGATAAGAGCACACAGTCAGACCCAGGCAATTTGAATAGGTTTTAGAAATGACTTCTTGAGACTTTTAAACATGAGATGAAGTAGTTCAAGGACGCAAATATTCACCAAACCAGCTATCCTCCTCACTCTCTACCTCTCCCCTCAACATCAGATTCACAAATTAAACATAAACAAGGAGATGAGGATGAAAGTTTATATAAACTTTCAGCCATTCGAATGCCCAGACGAGAAGATTAAAACATAGAATTCAATGAGAGGGTGAAGGGGGTAGCTATTTAGGAATTAGGAATGAATTAACATAGCAGAATGAGATAAATAAAGGTATTTATTACAGGTAGCTTAAAATCTAGGTCCTGCTTCTCTGAGATATGTTACTTAACAAGACATTTTCTAAATTGTCTTTGAAAAGATATTTAGATCAATATTATATTGCTGCTTTCTCAAGTTTAGATTTTAAGTGCAGTGCATTTTTTTTTAACAATGTCTCCACACTTCATCAATCACATGTTATTTAAAACTAAGAAATGAGGACGATTTCATTTTTAGAGCAATCCAACAGATTAAGAACTAAGAATTGGGCTTTTTAGTTGCATTTCAGGGAAAAAATATCATCCCTTAATGTTTATCTCATTCTTAAATAACAGAAGATTTGAAATAATTTATTAGATGGTTTACAACTTTTTTAGAGACTAAACAAACTGAGTTGATCTTTCAATATTTTAACTTTCCCTACTCAAAAAGAAAGAAAATTAAAGTTAAGAGTCACATAGCCAACTAATTTGGTTGGGGGTAAAGAGGGGAGCAGATTATAAAGTACATCTACTTTTGGCATCTCATTTCCTTCCTGACATTATCCTGTCTTGGTATTCACACACTTGTACAACATACTCCTCTGACAGACTGACTCTGTTTCTACCAAATCCTTGTATCAATGCTCTTCTCAGAAATTTCTTGTATTATACAATAAGCAGAACATTAAACTCATTGTTGCTAATTCCCATGATTTTTCTCACATCTCTCTGTATTTTGGCTGTTTAATTTAAACCATGACCTTACCAGGCAAGGTCAATGTCTAAGGCTGTTTTTTTAATGGCACCCAGGGGCCAGAAGGCAGATGCCACTTGTTCAGAACACTGGTCTGGAATTCTAGACTTGTTTTGTTTGTGTGCCAGGGACAGATTCTACTCCAAGACACTATCTATGGCATTCAGCCACATGGAAGCAGAGACAGCTTAAGAGAACTGTGCTCTAAAATAGTGGATAATAAATGATTGTTAATTAGCTAGTTCCCCTGACAGCAAGAATTGGAATAGAAGAAAAGAAACTAGTCAATGGAACTGCTACCATTCATCCCTATCTGGTTATGAACAGGGCACTGGAATGAAATCAGCATGGACATGAGAGTAAAGAGGAGCTATTTTGGTCTCTGCTGTGAACTAGCTGTCCAATATGGATGAGTAATTAAATTCTCTCTAGGCCTCAGTTTCTTTACCTGGAAAACACAGCAAGTTTGGGCTGGGGTATTTCTTTCTATTTTAACAACCCATGGATGTGAAATCTTCATCAACTTAGTTATTAATAATCAGGCATCTTTTTTCTGACAGAATGCAAAGTGGACACTGCAGGTAGTAAAAAGTGAAGCACCAGCTGCAAGAAAGTGGAGGGACTTTTGAAATGATGATGTAGAGTAATAAAAGTGAAATGTGTAAGGAGGGCATCATATTTATTTTATACATTTTGAGACATTTAACTATGAATATGATACAATGAATATAGCAAATTGATGTTGATATATACTCAAAACTATCAAGATTTCATTCTACTCAAATTAAGGAAAACTCTGTTAATAAAGTTCCTCACCAGAGCCAGGCATGGTGGTGCACACCTATAATCCCAGCGACCTCGGAGGCTGAGGAAGGAGGATCCTGAGCTCAGAGCCAGCCTTAGCAACTCAGCCAGGCCCTGAGCAACCCAGCGAGATCCTATCTCTAAATAAAATATAAAAAGGGCTGGGGATGTGGCTCAGTGGTTTAGCACCCCTGGGTGCAATCTCTGGTACCAAAAAATAAAATAAAATAAAATTCCTCACTAGGGTTCAACATCCTCTACCTAGGTAACAAAGTAAAAGTGTAGGATGCTTTCTACACCATCAAAAACACACATAGAGACAGTAGTCATAAAAGAGGACGATTACATTTTGTTGAAACAGATGGAAAAAGCCCAATAGAGAGTCTTAAAAATCCCCTTTATGGTCTGCTAAGATTTAAATAAAGTTCTTGTTAATGAATAGTTACTCTGAGGATAAAATACAGGACATTCAATTTTCATTGAGTGGTCTCCAGTATTACAATTTACTGCCATCCTATCTCTGCAGTTTGAAAATAAATAAAAGCTAATCTTAATTTCTCAATGACTCAAAATCCAAAGTTCATTTGTGAGCCAGGAGACACTATTCAAAATAAGATTTTTACGTATTAACTTAAATAGCTATACAGATCAATTTAGGAAAAGAGTACTTATGAGCAGAATATTTGTTAAAGGGAATGAGTGCGGAGGAAGGGAGGAAGGAAGGAAAAAAGGGAAGGAAAGAAAAGGATAACAGTGAGAGAGGAGATATATGTATTGGTAGTGGTTATGAATAGAGATCCTGGATATGGACAGCTGGGTTTAAATTTCCACTCACCAATTTATCATAGGTATTATCTAAACTCTCTGTCCCTCAGTTGTCTTATCAATTGTAAAATGGGAATTAAAATAACTCCACCTCATAGGGGTTTTGCAAGGATAAAATGTATTGACATATAAAGTGCTTAGAACAGTGACAAAGATAAAGGCTACCTAAATGTTAGTTACTATTTTTTTAAATGAAGTAGATTGATTAGAAAATTTAAAATACATAATCTTGAATATTAGGGCCTCAGGAAAAAGTCTTAACTACAAGAGAAAAAGCAAAAAACTTTTTTCTAGGAAAAGTACCTGTATTTATGTTTTTTCTACCTTTATAAAAACTGGTGCATTATAGCAGTACACATTGGTGCGATTTGTTGCTATATATTCCTACTTGCAAACAATTTAATAATATAATTTGACTAGTATTAGAAAAGAACTTTTAAAGAGAACTTTTGGATACTTCCAGAAAGTTTAAAATTCTTTATTGTCTTTCATTTCATTAAAATATAAGGACTTCTCTCTTATTTTCTCATTACTGAATAGATATATCTTTAGTACTATTTGTATGTATAGACACAAACAATGAGTTTAAATTCACAACTGGCATAAAAAGATTTGCAAAGAATGTATGCAAGATCTGGAAAAGATGGTAGATCTGAAGAGACATGAAGGCATAAAAGGACAGACAGTAAAGGGAGTTTTAATAAGGTCACAGATACTATAATATAAAGAACAGATGGGCTTGGATATAAACCTGCTTATTCCCTTTTTCCAATATTCAGCCAAGGTAGTTATAGAACACCTTGGGCTTTGTGGTTCTAAGTCACTAGTTCTAGATCCCTGATTGCCATCTAAAGCTCTTGAGCAAAGGAGAGGCAGACCATCCTTATAAGGAAAGGAGGAAGACCAGTGTCAGCAGATGTTGTGTTGTTAACTACTTAAATGTTTTCACCTAGAGAAAGAACCTATTCCTAAAAATATGTGCATAAACCACTGAAACACACATGAAAAAGAAAAACACTTTCCCTTCAATCTCCTGGTTTCTCTCTGTGCTTCAGTTTGATAATTTACATTTAAGGTGATATCTTTGATATGGGTGGATTTAAGCTTGCCATTTAGTTAAATGTTTTCTATTTGTCTAATCTGTTCTTTATTCTTTTCTGTTTTTCAGTCTGCTCTTGGATTGAGTAGTACTGCATTTAATATCTACTAATAGTAGATAAATTACATTTAAATATCTATTCAGTGGTCACACTTAGCCTACAATATATATCTTTAACAGATGCTACCTTCCAAAATTCTACCCTTTCACCCTTTAGGTTTTTATTGTTATATGTTTTATATATTTTATAAATCCCCCAATACAGTGATCTTGTTTTTTGTTTTGACATTTAACCCTTTTTAAATGTGAATTATAAAGAGGAAACATGTCTTTTATATTTACTTTTATTTTTACCATTTCTCGAGCTCTCATTTCTTTGTATAGATTAGAGGTTGACACACTATGACTCATGGATCAAAGAGCTCTTCTCCTTCCTGTTTTTGTAAATAAAGTTTTATTGGAATACAGCCATGCCAAGTTGTTGAAGAATTGATAATGGTTGCTTTTGTGCCACAAAGGGAGGGTAGTTGTGAAAGAGATTGTCTGACTCACGGAGCCTAAAACATGTAATACTTGGTTCCTTATAGAAAAGGTTTGCAGAGTCCTGCCTGGAGTCATGTTCACTTTGCCTAAAGAACTTCCTTTAACAGTTATTGTAGCAGAAATCTGCTGGAAATAGATTTTCTCAGCTTATGTATCTGAAGGTCTTTACTTTCCCTCTTCTTTTCCTTCTCCCCATCCCCTTCTCCTCCTCTTTCATTTTTTTCCACCCCGAGTTGCCCTCAAGATTTTTTCTGTATCTTTGTTTTTCAGCAGTTTGAATATAATATGTCCAGTGGTGTATGTATTGATTTAAAATCTTGAATCTACGGTTTTTCATTCTAGGCCATTATCTCTTCAAATATTTCTTCATTTTTCTCTCTCCCTCTCCTTCTGACATTTCAATTACACACATTAGATTGATATTGTCCATAAATCTATTCTTCACTTTTTTTCTCTTTGTGCTACAGTTTGGATTATTGCTATTGACATATATTCATCTTTACTGATTTTCTTCAGCAACTGTGTTATCTACTGATGACCCTGCAGGAATCACTCACTTCTGATATTATGTTTTTTATTTCTATCATTTCAATTTCCATCTATCTGCTAAAAATTCCTCATCTACTCATGTATGTTGTCCATCTTTTCCACTAGATCATTTAATATGTTAACCAGAGATATTTCACAATCCTTGTCTGATAGTTCCAACATTTGGGTCATCTTCATGTCTTGTTCTGTTGACTATTTTGCCTCTTGACAATGTTTTTCCCCCCTTGCCTGTGTGCATGTCTTGTAAGTTTGAATACAGGATATTGTACAAAGAATAGTAGGATACTTAAGCCTAAAAACGGACATGCTTTTTGTGTATTAGGTCTTAAGTGTGGGAGACTGAGTCCCCTCCCTCTATTCTCTTGGCCCTCACCCTGTGGTAAACTGCAACTGTTTAGTACTCCTTGTTAGGCTTTTGACAAAGGTAGTTCTCTTGTTTTGGTTTAGCCTCAGGCCTTTTAGATCCTGTGTCCTTGGGCTTCAGAGTTTTTCCAGTTTTCCTTTCCCTCTTCCTTTTCTTTCTATAGAAGCCAAACTCTGCTTTATACCTAATATAGACCTTGGGTTAAAGGGTTCATTCCTCCTTGAAAAGAGAGAGGCCTATACTTGGAATTATAGTCTAAGATAAGCCTCTTATATTTCCCTGTCATAATGTCCCTTAGCTTGTGTTATGCTATCTGGTCAAGAGGTTTTGCTGCCCTCACTGCAGCAGCTTAAGTCTTTTACTACCTAAAATCTGGAGAAGCTGGCATGCTTTTCTATATTTCCCATAATAATAGCTGATAAACTCCTCCGTGCTTGTAGCATCAACAGGAATTTTTTCCAGTCTCCTCTGTTCTGGCTTTGATTATGACTGGTGTGATGCTCTGACATGGGTAAAAGAGTTCCTATGTCCTCTCCCCACTTAGAAGGTACATAAATGTCATGCAATCTCCGCTCTCTGGTAATTTGGTAATTTATCAAGCCATTTTTTTTGTCATCGTTAGAGCAGAAATGGCTTTACTCTCTACACTCTAAATAGAAGTTGGAAGTCATCTAATCTCTTGATAGTTTCAGTTTCCATGTCTGTGAATTCATTGACCTTTCCTTCTGCCATCAAGAATCTGAAGTTAATCTCATTCAGTATATTTTTTTTTTACCTATTACAGTTTTCACCTCTAGAAATTCCACTTAGCTTTTCTTTTTTCTTTTACTTTCTTAAGTTGTTAAGCCTATTTATAATAGCCATTTTAACATCCTTCTGTAATTTCCTGGTTTATTGTTTCTACTGATTAACTTTTCTCCCAGTTACAGGTATATCTTCCTGTTCCTTTTTTGGCCTAGTAATTTTAAAATCAATGTCAGATCTTATGAAGCTTACATTTTCAGGTGCTAGATTTTATTGTATTCTTTAAAAAAAAAATCAGACTTTGTCATGGCAAGCAGTTAAGCTATTTGGAGTTAGTTTGATCCTTTTTTAGCCTTGCCATTAAGTTTTGCTACATTAAGTCCAGAAAACCTTAAGTTCAGGACTAATTTAGGCCTACCATCACGATACCATTCTGAGGACTCTACATTTAACCTTTGTACTGTGAGATCTTTCTACTCTGGTTGTTTGGAAGAACTACTGCAAACTTTGTGTGAATTTCAGAAATTCTTCAGCCTATTCCTTTTGAGTGATCCTTTCCCTGGTCTCAAGTTTCTTCTCATACATGCACAGATCAATACTCAGCCAAAGTCAACAGGGAACCAACTATTCTAGAGATCTTGAGCTCTTTCTTACTGTGTCTTCCCTTTTCTTTGCTTACTCCTTTTTGTCATGCAAATTCAAGCTACCTTGTTTTTTATTTTTTTCTTAGTTATTGATGGACCTTTATTTTATTCATTTATTTACATGTGGTGCTGAGAATTGAACCCAGTGCCTCACACATGTGAGGCAAGTGCTCTACCACTGAGTGCTCAACCCAGTCCTACGTTGGTTTTTTAAAATTCAGATCTTTGTCTTCTCAACTCAGGAAAAATGGCAGGCTCTATTGGAAGGGAGTTGGGGCAACTGCAGGACTCACCTGTCTCTCACGGACTGCCTATTGTACACAGTCTGACAACTATTGATTGGGACTATTATGACACTTCCTGAGTTTTTTATACCTCTTGGAAATCCTTACACACACACAGCAGGTGGGCATGGGGAGTTGGGGAGGAGGGGCTTTCTTCTAATCATTCTCAGCAAACCTGTTTTTATAGATTAGGAATCTAGAACATGGAAAAATTTGAGTGTGGGACATTATCAGACTTTCTAATAAAAAACTGCTCATAGTAGTGTCTAAAGTAGAAGATAACCTAAAATGACAGGTTCTAAATTTGTTACTGTCTTTACATTTTGGAGCATCCTAAATTAAAAACATTGTACTCTCCTAGATTTTACCACAATAGATACTGGATTTGATAAACTCAGAAAAATCTAAAAACTGTTAGGTTACTTCTGCTTTTATGATATTGTAAAGGGGTTCACTTATTTCTAATATCAGATGTTTTATTTCTAAAACACTCTGAATTCCACCAATTATAACACATTTGAATTTGGAACAAACTGGTCTATAAAATATGATCTCTTGCATAAAATATACACACAGTTATTTCTAAAAGGTTAAAAAACTGGCGATTTTCTAGTTCTCTTTCATCATTTCAAATGTGGAATACAATGTCCAGTTCTTAGTTCTCTTCTATTTTGGCAAGTTGACTAGTTCTCTACATGTGTTACCATGTGTTTTGTTTTACAAGTCTTTAAAATTCCTGGTTCTCTTATATGTGGTATGATATATATCTGTAAGTTATATGCATGATATACAAACTCACATACCCTCTAAATTTATGCCACAGATATAGACACCACAGAGCATGAAAAATATTCGTGTAAATTGCTTATTAAAGTATATTCTTAGAGATCATGGCTTTGCAGTGTATCTATGTGACTGTAAGTTAGATTATATTTACATTTCTTTTGACACTTTTTTTCTGAATTGCTTCTTACATATATCAGTGTATTCAATAAAAACTACTGATTTCTTTAAAATATTTTGGAAAACAGTAACAGTTATACTTAAAAGTTTAATTTTAGCTATGTGTGGTGGCACATGCCAGTAATCCCAGCAGCTCGGGAGGTTGAGGCAGAAGAATCAGGAGTTCAAAAGTCAGCCTCAGCAACTTGGCAAGCCACTTAACAATTCAGCAAGACCCTGTATCTAAATTAAAATAAAAAAGGGCAGAGGATGTGCCTCAGTGATTAAGCATCCTTGGATTCAATCCCTGGTATTAAAAAAAAAAAAAAAGTTTAATTTGAAAGCAATCTGAGGGATCTCTACATACTATCTAAAAGTAGATATAGGACACCCATCTCATGTTTTAAAAAAAAAAAAACCTGGCTATGTCCTAGTTATTTACAATGCTTTTTAAGTCCATTTGAACATTTCTTAAAAAGTAAACTTGCATTTTGTTATTTTCTTTAAACATTTTGAATTCTCTCCCACTGAAGGCTGCTGGACTTAGTAGGCCCCTCTGCATAAATTGTTTTGTCTCTGCTCAAATGTTAATTCCCCCAGAAGTCTTTGACTATCCTACTTAAAACAGTGGTGTTCCAAAGTTTCCTTCTCTACCACTTTTTATGATGTCAAAATTTTTTCCTTGATTTTCTTTGCAGAGAAAATTTGGCTAATAACCTTTAGGAAAACTATCACAACTCATAAATATCCCCAATTCTTAATATAAAGTTAGGAATTCTGCTTTAATTTCTCTTGCCATTTTATATTTTACATCATTTCCCATATCTGTGTTTTGATCTATAGCATTTGCTATAATTGAAAATATCTCTTTTTTACACTGCACAGAAATATTCCTGTGGCTATTCTTTCCATTTATAACTTGAGAAAATAAGCGTAAGGATTTACTTCATAAGTTTTTTAAAAATTTTATATTTTCTTTTTATTCCCAGTCCACATAATGATCTCAGTTTGTGTTTCAGCAAGATTTTCTTCATTTTGGGTAGAACTTCTTTAAAAATTGTAAAATGCTTTAAAACATCTGATTGGAAGATTATAGCAGATAAATGGCATGAATTAAAAAGCCATTTGATGACTATGAACAATGTTTAGGGGAACAGGTTGAATTCCCAGCAGATATCTTAAGATCAAGGAAGAAATATACAGACAACTCCTAAAGGTTTGGATAACTAGTATACTGATGTTAAACAAATAACATGCTAATTGGAATTTGACTTTATAGCAGAAAGTAATGAGCTTAATAACTGAACACACAGTTATATTGTCAGTATTAAGAACAGAAGAAGTGATCCAGAAATTATTGCATTTATTCTACTTTTACTTTCTCAACTTTTTAAATTATATTCAGCCAATATCTATTTTAGGAACTGTACTGGAAGACTCTTATGTTTTATGCAAGGAACTGCTATTTTCCCAGATGAATAGAATATCCATTCTCCAGCTCCAAGTTTCCATGACAATAAAAACAAAACATTCATCAGCACCAACGTGGTATTTGATGGCAAATGCAGCTGCAGCTTGTAACAGTTCAATCTTTATTCCAACTCTTCTCCGCAGAACAGAGGCACTATATTTCTCCAAAGCAACTGAATTGTTTTTACAGTGATTTTTTTCCCCTGCCACAAATCTAAACACTAACAATTAAGTGTGTTAACCATCTCCAATCTTCAAATCATCCTTTTTTCCCAAATTCATGCCAAATATAATGTTCTTGGGTTTTTCTAAGAGCATATTTGCTTTGTGAACTCTGAAAGATTAGCTGATTTAAGTATTACAACTTTAGAGGAATGTACAATATTTAAAGGTTTATGATTAATGGCAGAGAAGATAGAATTTGGAAAAGAATGCCATTTACAGCATTCAAAAAGCTAGGTAAAATCCAATCTGATTATGGGAAGACAGTGCCCCCTTGTGTCTTGGTATCTTGGCCTTGACTAAAATTCAATATTTGCTTCCTCAAGAGTTCTGTGGTATGGATTTAAATATCAGAGAACTTGATAACGAGCAGTTGTCCTAAGACAAAATCCTAATTTATTATGATATAAATACACAAGCTATTAATTATTAGTGATTTTAACATGAATGCTCTACAATGAGGAAAATGAAATGAATCTGCACATATTCAGTAGCTAAATTTAAATATCACACTTTTAGTAAGAGACATTTTAAACTTGTAAAAATGAGAAAAACCTAACTACAATCATTTACATTTTCTTTAGGTATTGATTATTCTTTTAGTATTGATGAACCTCTGTAGTAATCACTTTACACTAGTTCAGTGATCCTCATCATTACTTCTGGGCAACTAATGAGTTCCAAGCTTTACTCACATGAAAAACAATATGCACTAAATGGAGGAAATGAATATCAAAATGTAAAAGGTATTCATAATAACAGGAGTAATTCCCTAAGTTACAAAAATAGTTTAAGAAATGAAAATTACAGGGAGGGTGGAAATTATCCACACTTCAACTCTACTCAAAGGGTAATACTCAAGACTGGACTTTGGAAACCAGCATCTCAGGTCTAACCCTAGATGATCAGAATTAGAACTTGCCTTTTTGCAAGATCCCTAGATAGTTTTTATAAGCATTAAAGTCTAAAGAAGCACTCCTCAACTCAATGCCCTCCTTCTTTCAACTACCACAAATTAAGAGCAGAGTAGAGCAAGAGAGAAACTGGCTGATCATTTGGGCATCGGAGTCAGCTTTAGAAATTAGGTGGATTCAAAGGGAGGAAGAGAATCAGGAATAGAAATTATATCTGAGCTTGGTAAACCTGCTTTCTTAAGTGACTCCTACCCCATTCTCCAATCTCCAATATAATATTTTTAGAACAATTAACAACAAAAATTCTGCCAATTACTGATTTATTTGGGTAATTAAGAAATAAAATTTCAAAATGAAAATAACAAGAATTTTAAGTCCATCACTTGCTATTAATGATACCTATATGATACATATTTTTTTACTACTACAACCCACATTATCTCACTTGACACTGAAGCACTGATCAGTAAGTTTTATTGCTCTCATAAGTGTGGTACCTGAGAATCACTGACTCTATGAGGTATAAAAAAAGAAAAAGAAAAAAAAAACCATCTCTTTCTTCTAGGTATCCTTTTGCTTTCTGTCTTGTATTACAATAATCCTCTTTCTGGATTTAACTTAGTTACATTATGGGTCACTTTCTTGTAGACCAGTTTGAGTATCTACTCCTATTACTTCTAACACTGTGAATTATGGGAAAAGATATGTAAGTTTCGAATGACTGGCAAACTAGCTAATTAGACTAGCTTATCTTTTTTGGTATGGAGGATTGAACCCAGGCGCAATTAAACACTGAGTCATATCAGTATCATATCCCCAGCCCTTTTTATATTCTATTTAGAGACATAGTCTCACTGAGTCTTGCTAAATTGCTGAGGCTGGCTTTGAACTTGTGATCCTCCTGCCTCAGCCTCCCAAGCTGCTGGAATTACAGGTATGCACCACGTCACTCAGCTATGCAAACTAGCTTTTAGAGAAAATACAACATGTTCATGTGTCAGTAGATATCATATTCTTCTAACCAAACAAAGGTATTGAGAAGAGATAAGAAACGTGGTGATACTTAAAAAATTAAACAGGAAAAACAAATACATAGGCATATGTTCAAAATGGAGAAAGTAATGGATTAGAATAAAACAGATATGGGTTCCAATTCTGGCACCACCACTTAGAATCAGAATGTTAGATCAAATTATTCAATCTCTGAATCTTAAATAATGATAAGGAGTAAAAAATTGTGCACCTTTGGTGATAGTATACAGATGTTCTTATTTTCTTTTGGTCCATCTGAATTATTATGTTTTCTACAATAAATATGTATTATATTTAATACAGGAAAAGATTTTTAAATTCACATATTTCTTATAAATATACTATCATCTTCAAAAGAATTCATGCATGTAGAGTATTTAATGTGATATGTAAAATAAGAACTTAGGTTTTTTATCTAACCATCATTACAAAATAGTAACCATGAATCAATAAAAGTATAGGGAAAAAAAGCATGTAGGGTAAGAGTGCTCAGTAAGTTATGTGTTCAGTAATGCTACTTGTTTACAGAATAAGCATTCATATTAAAGCACTAATGTGGGGAACTGGTGGTAGAACTCAGTTGTAGAGCACAAGCTTAACATGCATAATAAGTCACTTGGGTTCAGTCTCCATGACCAAATATTTTTAAAACAATAACAATAAAAAGTTCAAAGTGTCATATTATTTTCAAGTTAAGTTCAGGAATATCTGGTCCAGAATGTAAAACTATTTGTTTACATCATCAATTTGTCTTTCTGTCATTTCCATTAAGAGTTAAGAGTTAAGAAATTTCACAACTCAGGAAGCTGAGGAAGGAGGATCTCAAGTTCAAAGACAGCCTTAGCAACTTAGTGAGGACCTAAGCAACTTAGTAAGACTGTGTCAAAATAAAAAAATGGCAAGGGCTGGGGATGTAGTTCAGAGGTTAAGTACACGAGGGTTAAATCCCTAGTCCCCCTTTCCCCGTTGCCTCGCCCCCCAAAAAAAGAGTTAATAAATTCCAAAAGATAACCCTTAAGATATACCTCACAACCATTCCTTTTTCTGCTACTAACAACTACTATCTCAGTTCAGTTTCCTATGAACACCTAAGCAATGACCTTCCAAGAGATACCAGTCTCTTTTTGCTCACATCTATCCATACAATAACCCATATTCCACGAGCATGTTCATCATTACATACCACTATTAAAAAACTGATGAAAGTTTCCCAATGCATGTAAAGGGGATCAAGATATGCTATCCCAAATATGCCGCTTGTGGCACAAGAATTATTTTGTGCTGAAGGCATCTGAATTCTTGAAATCCTTTATCTGCGTAAGAGCAGAGTCTTTCAAAAGAACTCAATGGTCATTAAAACCCCTCCCTAGGAACAACTCTAAAATCTCTGCATACACCCACTTTATGTGAGATGCACATATTAATACACTTCTCTTGTTAACCTGTCTTTTGCCAGTCTCACAGGGTCCCAGCCAGAAAATCTAAGATAGGTGGAGGGGGTGAAAAAGGAGAGAAAAGATTTTTTTCCTTCTCTTTACATGGAAAACAATATCCATTTTTTTTAAAAATCCTAACATTCCAAGATCTGTACATTCAGATTTCAAACAATGCTTTTTTTGTTGCTGTTTTATTTTTGAAAAATGTTCTAAGCTTACAGAAAAGTCACAAAAACAGTAAAAATAATCTTTCCTCCCTGGACTACTTTTGAGAATACACTGTAGACGCAATGCTCTACTGCCCATAAATACTATATGTGCTGATATTGACTACTGACTATGCAAGTAACCACTAGACTGATTTAATTAACTTTTAGACATTATTCTTTTAATCTTCAGATCTCACTTGACTTGTCTTAATGAGGCTGTCTAGTAAAAATAGATGAGGTTCAGAATCATGCATTGTCTTCAGTTGTCTTACCTTTTTTTTTTTTTAACTTTATATCCTTGATATTATAGCCCAGAATGTCCCTCAGTTTATTTTGTCTAATACTTTCTTAAGATTACATTCATGTTGCCAGGCACAGTGGCATACACCTGTAATACCTGACTCAGGAGGCTGAGGCAGGAGAATCTGAAGTTTCAGGCCAGTATCAGCAACTTAGCAAGATCCTGTCTCAAAATAAAAAAATAAAAAGGACTAGGAATGTAGCTCAGTGGTAAAGCATTCCTGAGTTCAGTCCTAAGTACCCTCACAAAAAAGTTACATCCAGGTCATGAATCTTAGGCAGGTATATCACAGAAGGGATTTTATTTTCTCTCTTTTTTTTTTTTTTGGCGGTGCTGGGGATTTGAACCCAGGGCCTTATGCTTGCAAGGCAAGCACTCTACCACCTGAGCTATATCCCCAGCCCCACTCTCATTCTGGTGGTTCTTGAATCTGAATTATCCTATTCTTGATGATTTTTACTTTGTTTACTTTTGTATCTGCCATTGCTACTCAACTGAAAAGTTACCTTGTCCCATTGTAATTAATAAGTGTTTTTGTGGAAGATAAAAATTTTGTTTCTCAGCTGGGTGTGGTAGTATATACCTGTAATCCTAGGAACTCAGGAAGAAGGCTGAGGAAGGAGGATCAGCTTTGGTAATTTAGTGAGACTCTGTCTCAAAATAAAATTTAGAAAGGGTTTGGAGTGTAGCTCAGTGTTAGAGCACCCCTGAATTAAATCTCCAAGATCATGAGGGGGAAAATATGCTGTTTCTCACAAAAATATCAATTTATTTGTATCAACATAGACTCATGGTTTCCTATTTTATTTGAAGGATGATAAATCTATTGCTTTATTATTACTTATTTTGTTGTTCAAAATATATCAGATCTGCTGGGTGCAGTAGTGCATACCTGTGATCCCAGTGGCTCGGGAGGCTGAGGCAGAAGGATTGAGAGTTCAAAACCAGCCTCGGCAAAATTGAGGTGCTAAGAAACTC
The DNA here is from genome assembly GCF_902686455.1 of Sciurus vulgaris. Taxonomy (NCBI): domain Eukaryota; kingdom Metazoa; phylum Chordata; class Mammalia; order Rodentia; family Sciuridae; genus Sciurus; species Sciurus vulgaris. Next base: position 105,263,704 of record NC_136462.1, on the reverse strand, counting down.
AGTGAGAATACAAAATAGGGCTGGGGATGTGGCTCAGTGACTGAGTGCCCTGGGTTCAATCCCTGGTAACCCCAAATGTACATTTATCAGATTAGACCAGTCAATTCTGTGACCTAACAAATTGTCATCATTCTTTGAGCACATCCTTACTTTGCAGCATAATAAGATGCTCCTGGCTCACCTTCCACTCTTCTAGAATCAATCATTTCTCTGAGCACTGGTTCTTTTTGGTGGAGAATGGTATGTATGTACAAATCAAGATCTGGACACTAGTACCAGGGTTTTGCTACTTCCAGGCCCTCTTACTGGACAGAGTTGAGGTAAGGAGTGTGTGTGTGTGTGTGTGTGTGTGTGTGTGTGTGTGTGTGTGTGTGTGTGTACATATACACACAACACTCATTTATGTCTATATTTTTATTTCTAACTATATATATTATCTAGTTTTTCTTCCTGTGTTTTTATATTTTCCTTCTTCCAAGTAAGAAATGAAGTTTTTATCCACCATATATTTTATTTGATCAATTCCCCTGTATACAATTTTTCTTTTTTAAAAATTTTTTTAGTTGTCTATGGATCTTTATTTATTTATATGCAGTGCTAAGAATTAAATCCAGTGCCTCACATATGCTGGGTAAGTGCTCTACCACTGAACCACAACTCCGGCCCCTACAAACAATTTCTACCCTTCTGTGTCCTGTTTTTGCCGTGATCATGGCTTCCAAAGAATGGTGTGCAAAACGAAGGAGGACTGTAGCTCTATCCTTTCTCCTTTATACTATTAAGCACCCAAACTACTCCTCTGGTTTGTGCTTCTTCCCTTTATGATTTTTCAAGTTGGAAATATTCTTCAACCAAGTTCCTAAATCTTTGCCTAACCTTTTCTAACCTACTGAACCTTACTATTCCTAACTACCCACTGCACATCCCTGAAAATCAGGGAAGGCATAACTAGGTGGACTGGTTTCTGACACAAACACAGAATTGTAAGGTCCACATAATTAAAGGAAAAGAATCATGGTTCTTGCCTGAATTGTAAATATTTTAGATGTTCCTAATGAAATAATTATCAATTAAATAATAGCGGGTCTCTAAGACAAAGGGAAGGAAATTGCTAATGTCTGTTTTTACCACTTTAAATGGGAAGTATATGCTACTTTTTCTCTACATCTGGAGAAAATGCAACAATTCCTGGAGCCACAGTAAGAAAATGACAAGCAATGGAAATTCATACAAAGTGACTAACAGTGAAGACATTTGAAATCAGGGGATCTGATTAACAATGGAGAAATATTTCTGAAGAAAAAAAGGTAGGTAGTTTTGATTTAAATATCTGAAGGGCATGATTTCAAAATTCTAAGAAGAAAGTGGGGAAATTCTAGGGAAAAAGGATTTTTTTTTTTAAAACAGCATACTTCATAAAGACCATTCTAACAGAGATAACAGAAGATTGAACATCTCCTATAGGAGATGGTACATACAGCATTATTGCACATGTTCAAAGTACATACTCGACATCACCTTGACAGAGATATAAAGGCATGCAAAAGAGTAAAAAGAAGAGTACTGGACTTGGAGTCAGAAGTCATAAAATACTGGCTAAAATCATAGCTATAAAATCATACTTAGGTTTGAAATGTAAATTGTTCAATCCTATGCAAATTAATGAGTCCGCTTGTTTCCTCAAATGTAAGGAATTGTGTTTATCTCATTGAACTGCATGAACTTAATGCAGGAGTTCTAACACCACAGAAGTCATTCTCTAGAACACCTAGTCTAGTAACTGTCCTAAATAAATGCTTAGTACATGCTATTACAATTACCTAGCAAGCCCAAGGTTTTCTTATCAGGCATTATATCTATGAATGCAGGATCTTACCCATCTTGTTCCCTCTTTTCCCAGTCCTTAGCACACTTACTGGCATTTAGCACATGATCTATAAATATTTCTGAAAAAATGATTAAAATACCTAAGTGTTGTTAGATTATGACTCTTTTAAGGTCCAATTCTGATAATCTGTGACCCAACCCTGGTGTTAGTAAAGGAATATCCTTATACCGATTTCCATAATCCTTGGCAATCTTTGGTTCATTTAGAATGGTCAATCATGAATACCTCCAAAAGGTTTTACATATTAACCCACAAACAAGTGGGTAACACAAGAAAAATACATGGTACAACACATGTAACACTTAAGTATAAAAGCTCCATAAGACAGAACCAAAGTGTTTTGGTCAATGCTATTTTTCTCAATACCTAACACTGTCGATTGATTTCATCTTTAAAAAGGAGACAGAAAAGAGAGCCAGTAGACAGGGACTGTGTTTAACAACACTTCACAAAGGTGGACAAAAGTTGGGAAGAGTAAGAAAGCAAAGAAGCTGAGAGGAGAAAATACTGCATGAGTATCAGAGACAACTCAAAGTAGCTACAAAAGAGAAAATGGGCAAGGTATGTGAGTCAACTTCTCTGAATGAGAATCTAGTAGAAAAGAGTTTTGTATACATTCATCCCGTATCTACTGCGTAAGGCACTAGGTTCTCCCAAACCCAGGAAATGGGGAGAAGATAATGAACTATTTTAACTGTATCAGGCATCAAAAAATGCTATGTGTATTAGAGAACCTTAACAAAAAAAGTCTCAGCTTGACTTCTGATCAAGCAACTTCTTAATTATTAGAAAGTCATTCTAAGGAAATAATCAAGTTAAGCCACACAAAATTTTACATATAAAGGCTGTTCAATATGAAACTGTAAACTATTAAAATGTCTGATAATAGCTGAGAAAATTATAGTGTTATCTTACATGACAGGTTACTGTAGAGTCTTTCATATTTATAGAAAGTGCTTTTTACATGGTTGTCTTAGTATGTTCAGACTGCTATAACAAACGTATCATAGGTGGCTTAACAACAAACATTATTTCTCACAGTTCTGAAGTCCAAGATCAAGACAATGAAAGGTCTGGTGTATGGTGACAGCCTCCATCCTGGTTCACAGAGGACCTTCTTCTCATTTGTCCTTACATGGTGGAAGGGGACTAGGGAGCTTTCTGGGGTATCTTTTATAAATGCACTAATCTTATGCACAAAGGCTCAGCTCTTATCAACTAATCACTTCTATAAGTGCCCACCTCCTAATATCATCACATCAAGTGAATTAGGCTTCAACATATGAATTCTAGGAAGATATGAACATTCAGTCTATTATAGTATTAAGTGAGAAAATGGATTATAAGACTGAATTAAATATGTATTCATCTGTGAAAAAGTGTGTAAGGGAAAAAGACTAGAAAGGAATATACTAAATTGACCCTCTGTATTAACCAACACCCTTCCACTCCCTCTAGAAAACAAAGTGAATGATCCCTACACCATACCAAAAGCTTATAGCTAGTAAGTTGTTTTCTTATTTCCCTCACATTTCTACTGCCACCAAATGAGTTACAAGATTACCAGGAGCTTATTCTATTTGTTCTCAAGTCTGTTTTGTACCATTTGTATTTTTTGTTGTGATTATGAAACCAAAGGAAATAAACCAAAGAAATATAAATGTAAAATGGAAAGAAAGCTTTTTCTATGAAAATCAGGCTGAATATGCCAGGAAGTTGCTTCCAAAGCATCATCCAATTATATGGTAGTCAGACAGTTGCAAAAGAGATAGGGGGGCTGGTAGTTCAGGAGCAGAGCACTTGTCCAGCATGTGCGAGGCACAGTGTTCAATCCTTAGCATTGCATATAAATAAAATAAAGGCATGCTGTTCATCTACAACTACAATTTTTTTTTTTAAAGATAGGGAGAGTAATACACATAATTGTTCCATAAATATTTAGGGTTTAATATGTCTTTGTACATTATTTTTCTTGTTTTATCTACCATTGTAATTTACCATCTGCAGTCTTCAGATAGTAAACTACAGGTAAAGTAATCCAGAACTCAAATTTTCCCATAAAAACAAGCCTTGGTCCTACTTTAAGACTAGTACTTAAATATAGTTATAGTTCTTTTCCTTAATTCAATAAACATTCTCTGTGTGTGTAGAACACAATAACTCAATACTTACCACTTTAACCATATTTTAGTGTTAAGTACACGAACGCTTTATGCAACTAGTCTCCAGAACTCTCTTCATACTGCAAAACTAAAACTCTGCATCATTAAGCAACTCCCTGTTCCTTCCTTCCCCCAACACCACCATTTTACTTTCTGTCTCCATGAATGTGATCACTCGAGGCACTTCATATAAGTGAAATTGCACAGTATTTGTCCTTTTGCATCTTGTTTGGTTTCACTTAGCATACTCCATTTAATCAGGACATTATTCAAGGTTCTTTCATATTATAACCTGTGTTTGTATATCTTTTTGTTCTTTTTAATTATACATGACAGTAGAATGTATTTTGACATCTCATTCATGGAGTATAACTTCCTATTCCTGTGGTTGTGCATCATGTGGAGTTATACTGGTCATGTATTCACATATGAACATAGGAAAGTTATGTCTGATTCATTCTACTGTCTTTCCCATTCCCACCCTCCTACCCTTCCCCCGTTACCTCCATCCAATACTGTGCACCTCCTTTTTTCCATTGTATGCACATACTACATTTGTTTATCTATTCATACATCAATGGATACTGGGTTGCTTCTATCTTTTGGTTAATTGTGAAAAATAAGTATAATAATAATAATGAAACCATGAACATGAGTGTACAAAGGTCTCTTTGAAGCTTTGCTTTTGATTCTTTGGGGCATGTACCCAGAAGTAGAACTGCGAGATCATATAGTAATTCCGTTTAATTTTTTGAGGAAAAGACTGTTCAAATTACCTGTTACATTGTTGTGGGAAAGAGGGTTTCTACTAGGCAGTCATTTCTTAGTATTTACTAGGGGTTGGTTCCAGGATTCCCCAGGGACACACACGGAAAGGCTCAAGAGCCTATAAAAAATAGCATGTATTTGCATATAACCTAGTCACATCCTCCTGCATACGTTAAATCATATCTAGAATACTTATCATCTAATACGATGTAAAAGCTATATAATTGTTATATTATTTACATTACTTTTGTTGTATCGTTATTTTCTCTCCCTCAGCTGGTTGAATCCAAGGTTGCCGAACATGTGAATACTGAGGCTGACTATACTTCAAATGTCAATGCTGACTATGACTGTATAATGGAATAATGACTGAATAAAGTTTACTACCTCCCTTTTGGCTTAGTGCAATTTGTAGATTTTCTATAGTAAGCATTATTATGGTACTTAAATAATGATAACAAATACAAATTGTTTTTGTTTTTTGGCTGCTATTACTTTGTTCTTTTGAGTGTGTCTCAGCAAAGGATTGAAAATTCCTGGACTTTAAATATTAGGGCAACTATACTTTGTCTATGAATGTAGGTCAAAGCTGTAACGCACTTATTTCTTTTCTTTTAAAGAAGTTAACACTAGAGAGATTTAGTGTTTGCAAATAATGATGATGGTTAGGTATATCGATGATATTCCTGGTGGTTTAACTATGATGAAGGAGCAAAGACCTGTATAAAAGCTTAATTTGAACTCAAGTTCTCAACTAATATGAGGTAAATAGCCTCATTTACTAGTCAATACAATACACAAAAATTACTTTCAGAAATATTAGTTATAATATTCTAAACCTAAAATTGATAATTTAGTGATGGCAGAACTCTTAGTATAAATCTAAGGTTATCAGCAGGTGGCATACATCTGAAAAAGAAACTACTTAAAAGGCTTATAATTTGTTTACACATAACCAAAATACTTGGCCACCTGCATTTTATCTATGAACCCCAATAAATATGGTTAGGCCTCTTCTAATCCTACTTCTTACTGACTATTCCCTTATCCCTGTAGTCTCTAAATGAACTTGAGAATAAGTCCTCTAAAATAAACAGCTGCCCTTTTCCTAAGAAATAGCTCCTAGAACCGTTATATGGTAACATATACAAATAACCCCACAAAGTTTTATGATTTTTGATATAGGTAAATATGAAATATATCTGATTATCTGTGAGGTACTTGCTGGGAGTAGCAGCAATAGATACCTGAATTTGCACTAAAGACCCTTCATGCAATCCCTAACACGTTGCCTTCCAAAGAGTTTAGTGGTTAAAAACAGAGGCTAAGAGAAAAAGACCTTAGGATGAGGCCCACTTCAAGCAAAAGAAGAGATTCTTCCCAGACCTGATTTAAACATTCATTGCCATATCAGTTAAAAGAAAAACAAAGTGAAAGAAAAAAATATGAAAAAAAAAAGAAATCCTCAAATAATGCTGAAGTATCATTTTAGACATGAGCATCAAAGTTCATATTATGAAATATTTAGGCACCCAGGGATACTAACAAGTTAGAGAATGGAAAAACTGAAAATTCTCCTCCTTTCCCTGTCTCTATTCTCTTTGATGGAATGCTACCAAGGAAAGAACTGGCCTAAGGAAAGGGTGCTAAAGAGAAAAAAAGTAGAACTGGTAGTCATATTCTTTAAATTAAATCTCCTTTATCATGAGTATTTTACAGTCACGAGAGAAAAAGAGAGTCTCAATTACAACTGCCAACAATATTAAAAATGAACAAAGAAAACTTTCACAAAATTTTGTAGAATAATTTTTAAAATAATATGAACCATTTATATCTAACCCATATCTAATTTTTACCAGTGTGAAAAAAAGGATTATTTAGTTATTCAGTCACAATCCTTTATAAATTATATTTTATTTATAAATATATGCTAGGTATCACATTATATAGGAAAATATCTACTATAAAATGAAACCCCCAAATCTAAAATAATTTTCATAATCTGAAAATTTCACTGCTTGAGGGCAAGCACATATTTCTTTCCTATGTATCCTAGAAATAATGTGAGATAATATCCTAGAAATTGGTATATATTTTGTATACTTTGGTATAAAGAGATGAGAAATACCTACTGATCTGTTAAAAGTTGTGACTCATGCCATAAGGACATTATTGTTTTTATGTCCAAATCTTCAATCTATGATTCTGATGGGCCATGACTTCAGAAGAGGGAGGAAGAAAAAGTGTTTCCCAAGGGGGTCAGGGGAGTCTGGTCTTCTGCACAGTCTCTGTTTTCCGACATAGCAAAGAGAGTTAAAAAGCTTGGTCTTTGACTTCTGTGTTGTTCTTCAAGCTCAAAGAAAACTTTCAAAGATGCCAGCAACTTGAGGACTAGAGTTTAGACTGTGCAGAAAACAGATGCCTTCACCCACTATGTTGAGGGAAAGCACAGTACCTGACATCAAGGAAATTCTAGATCAATATTATAGATTCAGATTATTTATTTAGACAAAAACTGTAGAACTCCACATAACTTAACTGATCAATCAGTTCTACATTCCATCAAAGTATTACAGAAAAAAAAAAGACCTGAATGATTTCAAAAAAACTGAAATAACCAAGCAAGTCAGTTTCTTAGCATGATATTATTTCATAAAGAAAATCTTTTTATTTAGATTTTTCCCTTCCTCTTACTTAACTAAATTAGATGCCAGTTCTTAAAAACAATGTATTTTAGCATTCTATAGATAACTGTCCTCCAGTTACACTGATCGTTTTGTCAGAGTGAATTCTGGTATTCCTATTCTTACCAGATACACTGGAGTAACTCTCACAGGGATATATTAAAAAGCAAGGAGCTGGCAGCTAGCAATTTTGTTTTGTTACTGTTTAACAAAAAAATAAACAAACAAAACAAAACAAAATAAAAATGGCTTTACTTCCACCATTTATAATATAATGTAGTTTAAATACTGGATACATTTTAAAAAGGCTTTCTATCTTAAATCTTATAAATCGAATTATCACAGGGAGGGTTACTATGTAAGTATTACTAAAATAATTTCAGAAGTGACACTGCTTGATTCTTCATGTCTACAAACCCAAACTATCTGGATATAAGAAGGCTGATACAGACAATCATTTAATCTTAATAAAGGAAAATTCATTTTAGATACTGCTCTAAAGACAATAAACAATATAAGATCATATAAACTTAACTTTAAAGGAACGTGACAAATATACAGAAAGTTTCTTTTATAACATTTTATGAAAACACTGCAAAGAATCCATGCTTTTCTTCTTTTGAACAATCTTTCCTTCTTTGTTTACCTTCTTACATTTTGCTTCTTAAAAAAAATGTTCTTTTTCCAATTACAGGGAGGAAATAAAAAGAAATGCAACTCTTTTATGTAAAGTAAATCCATCTGGATGTTTGCTGCATCCCATACTATAAACCTGTGATCCCCAACCAGAATGAGTTATAGTAAAGCTGCAGGCAAAATTGTCTCCATATACCACAATCCATTATCCCTGTCAAGTTAATGTTCCATGTTGAGCCATATGGCACGGGTACACATTCAACAAAGGAAATTCCTTAAACTTGTTATAATCAGCACTTGCAGTCATCCAAAAAACTGACATAAACAGCTTTATTGTGTTTAGTGCATTTCAGTTAATATCCATGACAAAAACAGGAAACACAGTACAAGAGGAGGAGGAGGAATGTGAGGGAGCAAGTTATTAAGAAATAACGACGACAATCTTCAACTGTACGTTTTAAGTATTTTTCCCCACTAAGCAAGTGATTTTCAATTACAGTAAGCAAGAACCTTTTGATAGTGATCCACTAAGCCAAATTTAACAGAGAAAAAGAAATGAATGACATCAGTTTTCCACAGTCTGAGCAATTCTAAACCTTGAAGTCTTAACAGTATCTGATTTCTATAAAGCCGTGGCAAAATAATGAATGATTTGAATTTTCATGTTTGTTTTCTTTCTAGAGTTGTCTGATAGTTGCTAAAACCTGACAGTGCTTTATTTAAAAAAAAAAATTTAAGTAAAGTATTTTTATAGGCATTAAGTTTAGGTCACAGATAAATCAAGGGTTCCCAGAAGCCTCTGGTACCTGGTACAGCCCAGCACATCAAACTGCAGTCAAGGTACAAGTAGAGCAGAACTTCATTTCAGCCCCCGCAGTGACAACAATAAAACGCTGAGAAAACACACTATCAAATACTGAACTCAGCATCAATTTCTGTTAATTACAGCCTTGTCAGCAACGTGATTATTCAAACAACTCATGCAAATGTTAATGAGGCCTTATTTGCATATTTATTTTTTCCTTTGTTGAAATGTCATTGATTATTACATTCTACTATGATGAATGTGGCTGATGATGTGCTCTGATATGTAATTAGTCATTAGGTGGAATGAATAGATCAATTATGAAAAAGGACTAAGATTAAGAAATATCAAACAAGACCGCCCAATATAACTATAGAATCTTTTTTAAAAAGAACCTAATAAATAATTTCTTGACATTTAAACTGCAACATCAGTAGTTTTCAATAAATAAACCACTACTTTTGTGAGGTTAAATGAAGGCTTAAAAATACATCAGTACTTTGATAATCCAATTATGATCATAGAAACTATCCTTTAAAAAACTGCAAACCCCCTCAAGGGGCATGCCAAAACAACAGACAGAAAAAAATAGCACAACAGATTTCACTTTAAACTTTACAAATTAGAAATACAGTTGAAGTTTTTTTTTTTTTTTTAAATATTGTAGAGGAGGTGGTGGTAGAAATATGCTAAAAGAGAAAAGTGCCTAACATCCTAGAGAGAAGAGACAGGAACGTGATGAAGAATGACTGCCTTCATTTAGAAGAAGAAAAAAAAAAAAAAAAGGTTAGCAAAACAAACTCCTTCAAATCCTGATTTGTGCTTAGAGGAAAAGGATTATTTAGCCTCTGAAACAGTTCGCTGTAACTATCCAGCCAGCACTTGCTATTCACAGATGAGAGAAAAAAAAAAAAAAAAAAAAAAACCACATTACTGCAGACCAGATGGGAACATTCCACATGACCAAACCAATCAATCACCTCGGTGGGGCGCAGGTGCAACACAGCCGTGTAGCAACACACCATTTCACAGTCTATCGGGCACAAACACATGGCCACCAATCAATGGCACCCCGAGGACCTCAGAGGGGGCAGGCTCTCTGGAGTCTTACTGGTCCATGCCTGATGACTTCATAATCACACATCATTTCATTCACTAGAGGATACAAACTAGCATTCTAATAACCTTCTACTGAAAATGGTCATGTTGTGCATATTAATACAGTGCTGTTTGGAGTAAAGCAACTGACTTTACATGGCAGGCTAGGCAAGGCACGCAGGGTTGAAACAACCTGAAGCTAGAAACTTCTTCCTCTTTGAAGGTGGCTATTTTGTTCAGGCTGGGATCGATGGCAATATGATTCATTCTGCCACATCAAAGTTGGCATGCAAAGCTTGTATTTTACACAAAGCAACTGTTAAATAATAGTATGCTTGAAGAGATAAAGGACAAAGGAAGAAGAAATAAAAAAAGGGTAGCTGGTGATTCTATAAGAAGGATAAAAAAGCTCTGTATCTTAAAATAGCCTAACCAAAACTGAACTGCAAATAAAAATTAGGTGACCATGAAAAAAACTTAAAATATATATTCACTAGCTTTGTTTTGCAAAACTTGGGGAATGATTCTCTATAGTACATAATTATACAAGAAAATAAACAGGACAATTTTCAGCAAACATTGTTATAATTCCACCAAGGCAGAGCTTTATACTCTGGTGGCATCCAGAGAGGTCCTGTTGGCTCCTTTTATTCAAGGAGGCTATAGGCAGGGGTATCCTGGATAACTGAATATTTTGAACACTGACTCAACAGATACCATAGACGGTTGACATAATTTAAGAAGAAAAACCAGGAGAAGTGTTTCATCCTAAAAAAGCAAACCAGCCAACTTAAATCCTTGATGGAAGAAAGCTGGGTATACATCTGTTTTTAAATAGCAGACTTCTTTGATAATTCACCAGGCAATTTGGGATCTTATGGGTCCTTAGATCCCATTAGGAACATCAATCACCAGAACCAGAGGTCATGTGAAAATCAGTGTAAAACATATAGCAGAATCTAAATTGACCCTTTGACAATCCAAAATGTTGATTTGGGTAATTAATTTTTGATGCTAATATGTTGGATATTTTGTCTTTCGTTCAAAAAAAAAAAAAACTCAGATAAACAATTTTGGACATACAAGTGTTTGTTACAGATATGAATACCATACTTTGTCCACATAAGCCTACTGATTCTATATTCTACAGTCCAAAAAAATTTACACATTCAACAAAAATATACTTACTCTAATAGAGACTACCATTGGGAAAAAAATCCAGTGATTACTCAAAGGCAGATATTACGATGATGATGACTGTTCCACGAAGAGATAAATGGCAAGATAATCTCATTGGTGGCTTACTACCTTTAAAAAAGGAACATCTGACTCCTTTCTAAGTGGAAGTAGATCAGAAGAGGGTACAAGACTTAGATTCTACTTCAGGTTCTTGCTTCTTGATTTGGGTAGGGCTTGCTTACATCCTGATAAAGCCATCTTGAATTGAAAATACTGTTAAGTTGAAAAGGCATTAATATACCTGACTGAACATTGTAGCTTAGCCTAGCCTACCTTAAACATGCTCACAACATTTACATTAGCTTTTCACTGGGCAAAATCACATCATACAGAGTCCATTTTATAATAAAAATAGTGAATCATTTATTGACTATCTGTTAAAAAAAAAAAAAAAAAACTATTGGCAAAACTGTAGAGCATTAGTAGTTGAACTTTGTGACCTTCTGGCTGACTGGGAGCTGTAGCTCAATGCCCCTGGTTAGCATCACGAGTAATCTTACTACACATTGCTAGCTCAAGAAAATTTCAATATTCAAAATTCAAAGTAGTTTCTTCTCAATGAGTATTGCTTCTGTACCATTGTGAGGTCAAAACACCATAAGCCAAACAGTCATAAGGTGAGGACATTCTGTAATTGTGTAGCCTTCATCAGACTAGATAAAGGCAATGATTTCAATTCATTAATTTGCTGACTGAATGGATTAGAGAGGACCTTGAAGTTCCTCCTAATTAATGATTTTCCTTTGTGGATGGCATGCTTTACTTCAAAGAGAGGGTCTAGTAGTTTTCAGAGTAACAGGCAGGGATGCACAGAAATCAGGTGTGCAGTTCCAGAAGTTTAGCAAGGGAGGCACTATTGTGATCATTGTTATAGTAGATGAACAGTCACTTTAAATGGATGATGAGTGGTTCCTCTTATAAAGAAAAAAAAGACAACAATTCCATTGGCTTATAGAAGTATGAGTAAGTAAAAATAGTATTTTAGATGAAGTCTGTTTGCTTCCCAAAGAGAATAACAATACCATTTTTAAAAAAGTAATATTAATCACCCACTCCCAAATAACACAGGAAGGAAAAAAAAAAAAAAGCACAAAATCTTTCCAAATAAATTTCTGAAGTGATTCACACAAAGATTTGCTTTCCGTGCAACAGACCTGTTGGAGCTCAGATGTTGTAGCTTACACTCATTTAGCAAAAAAAGGAAAAACAAAGATTAGAATTGGTGACTGGCTTCATCAGATCAGTAGGCAGGACTGACCAGTACTCAAAGCTATAACCAACAAAATGGATTTTCTCCGTCTTGATTCCAAGTAGAAGCCTAAGTGAAAGTACCTATATTTGAATCTGAAAGTCATAGGATATATATTATTGAAAATGTCTGATTATAACACTTCAAAAAGCAAAGCAGAAAATTTAACTTTTACCTCTTTTTAATGAATTTAAAGAAAACATACGAGAGAAGCTCTGGAGTCAGAATTTGGTTTAAATCCCATTTCCAGGCAGACCTGGTGGCACATGCCTATAATCCCAGCTATTTAGGACGTGGAGGCAGAAGTATTCCAAGTTCAAGGTCAGCCTGGGCAATGTAGTAAAACCCTGTCTCAAAATAAAATAAAAAAGGCTAGAGATGTAGCTCAGTAGTATGGCACTTGCTTAAAATGTGCCAGGCCCTGAGTTTAATCTGCAGCACCTATAAAAGAAGAAAAAAATCCTACTTCCATAATTTAATAATTTTGTGACTTTGAATCAGTTATCTAAATTTTCGAGGTTTCAAGATTTTGATTTGAAGGATACAAATAATAACTAAGACAACATCTAGAGCTCAGGAGTTGTTGCAAAGACTGTTATGAGTTAATACATGTAGTACCTGGCAATAAGTCTAACACAGTAAGCATTAAATTTTTCATTATCATTTAATATTCTTAACAAAATACACTAACTTGAAAGTATCAAAATCAGAAAAATCCTCTTAATGCTCTAATCTCAGTTCATAAACAGTACTGATCCCAACTCTGCTGTTTAAAAAATTAGTACTTCACAAGAAAATTGATGGCTCTCTTATGGTAACTAATAATTAACTGCAGATGTTGGTCAATGTGCTCTTCAACTGGTCTCCTCATAATACATCCCAGAGAACCTTAATTAGTAAAATCCTACCAAAAGAGTAGAATTTCCTCTTTTTTGTTGAAAGATTTCTACCTTTTCTTTCTATAATTAGCTGTAAAAAGTTTTTTTTTTTTTTAAAGTCAGTTAATTTGCACATGATTTCCAGATGCTGCTTTCCCAGAATTCACACAAAAATAAAAAGGTCAATAAAACATGTCAGCTGTACTATTCATTATAAACTACATTTTAAAACAGGTCCATTTTAAGGTAATACCATCATCTGGAAACCATAGTTCCTCAACCATTCTAGCTGAAACAGCAATTGGTGGTTAGATCAATATATTCATCCAAAATTGAGTCTTTCATCTGTTAAGAGACATTTTTATCTCAGAGAGGTAAAAGTATATTCACAAACTGTCCTTATATTCTTATATTCACAAACTATCCAATGAAATGTTGAATTATTTGGGTCCTAAATCTCAGTATATTCATCTGTGAAACTGAAGATGTAATGGGAAAGAAGAAGTAAACATTGTAATTGTTTTCTAAGTGTTAGGCCCCATGCTGGGCATCAGATAATCCTTTCATTACACCATCCTCCACGATATAATAAGCCCAGAATTACTATCTCTATTTCAGAGATTAAAACACCATGCCTCAAACAGATATTTCTCCAAACTAGACACACAAGTAGTCAACAAGCACATGAAATAAATGTTCATCATTATTATTAATCATTAGAGAAATGCAAATCAAAACCTCAGTGAGGCTTTCATACCCAGTAGGATAATTGAAATAAAAACAAAAATTTTGGCAAAAAAATGTGAATAAATTAGATTCACTTTGGAAAAGAGTCTGGAAGTTCTTCAAATAGTTATATGCTACCTATTAATTCCACTTAGTCATGCATCACATAATATAATAATGTTTCAGTCAACAAGGAACAATGACAAAAGTCCCATAACACTTAGATGGAGTTAGAAAATCTCAATCCCCAAGCAATGTCATAACCATCCTACCCTCACAGTACAACACACTGCTCATGGGTTTATGGTGACATCGGTATAAACAAATCAACTGGGCTGCCAACCATACAAAAGTATAGCAAACACAGTTGTGGGCAGTACATGATACTTAATAAGTGACTAAGCTATTTATGTATTTACTCTAATTTTTATCATTATTTTAGAGTGTACTTCTACATATATTTTTTTTAAAAGTTCATTGTAAAAGAGTAGACTGTGAGGCTGAGGTTGTAGTTCAGTGGTAGAGTACTTGCCAAGCATGCATAATGCACTGGGTTCAATTCTCAACACTGCATATAAATAAAGGTCCACTGACAAAAAAAAAAAAAAAATTTGTTGTTTTTTTAAAAGAGTAGACTGTGTTATGCCATCAGCAGCCTCAGACATCTTGCATTTACCACATCTCTTGATCACACTATGTCAACATTGATTGATTTGACCTGTGACATGTAAGTTTGCATAAGGATACTATATGATGTTTGCCCACAAGGAAATTGCCTAATGACACATTTCTCGGAATATACATTTCTTTGAACATGATAGTTAAGTGATGTATACAGAAGATAACTGAAAATATGATCATACAAAAACATGTATAAAAACTTGATACGGACATTATTTGAACCAAAAAAAGACAGAAACAAATCAAGTATCAATCAACTGGTAAATAAAATGTGGTATACCCATAAAATGGAATATTATTCAGTCATAAACAGAAATGAGGCACTGATATATGCTACAACATGGATGATCCTGATCCCTAAAACACGTGCTAAGTGAAGAAAGTTAACTATAAAGGACTACCTATTGTATGGTCCTATTTATATGTCATGTCCAGAGTTAGGCAAATCCCTAGAGACAGAAAGACTAGCTGTTGCCCAGTGCTGAGTGAAGGGGAAATGGGGACTGACTTCTGGGCAGTCTTCATGGGTGATGCAATATTTTGAAATTAGACTGTGGAGATGGTTGTACAACTCTGAAGGTGCTAAAAGAAAAAAAAAAAAAAAAAGCCCTACTGAATAACATGCTTTAAAAGAATAAACTTGAGCCACTGCAGTACATTGAGCGCCATAGAGACAGCACCGAGGCAAGTGAAAGCCGGACGGGTTCTGGGTGACTGTGCCTCGCTGAGGAAAAACAACTAAACATGGGCAAAGGAAATCCTAAGAAGCCGAGAGGCAAAATGTCATCATATGCTTTCTTTGTGCAAACTTGCCAGGAGGAGCAAGAAGAAGCCCCAGATGCTTCAGCTGACTTTTCAGAGTTTTCTAAGAAGTGCTCAGAGAGGAGGAAGACCATGTCGGCTAAAGAGAAAGGAAATCTGAAGACACGGCAAAGGTGGACAAGGCTCGTGATGAAAGAGAAATGAGAACCTATATCCCTACTAAAGAGGAGATGAAAAAAAGTTCAAGGATCCCAATGCACCCAAGAGGCCTCTGTCGGCCTTCTTGTTCTGTTCCGAGCATTGCCCAAAAATCAAAGGAGAACATCCTGGCCTATCCATTGGTGATGTTGCAAAGAAACTGGGAGAGATGTGGAATAGCATTGCTGCAGATGATAAGCAGCCTTAGGAAAAGAAAGCTGCTAAGCTGAAGGAAAAATACGAAAAGGATATTGCTGCCTATCAAGCTAAAGGAAAACCTGATGCAGCAAAAAAGGGAGTTGTCAAGCCTGAAAAAAGCAAGAAAAGGAAGGAAGAGGAGAAAGATGAGGAAGATGAAGAGGATGAGGAAGAAGATGATGAATAAGTTGGTTCTAGTGCAGTTTTCTTCTTGTCTATAAAGCATTTAAACCCCCCTGTACACAATTCACTCCTTTTAAAGAAAAAACTGAAATGTAAAAAATAAAATAAAATAAAAAATAAACTTTATGGTATGTGAATTCCATCTCTATAAAATTATTATTAAACACTGAAGCAGAGAATAAAATGGTGGTTACCAGAGAAGAATTTAAAAAAACAAGCAAAAACCCCCACTGAGTTTCAAAGATTGAAGAAATAACAGCAAATCCTCTCACATACGGTTATGAAGATTAACAAAGCTAAAAAAGCATTCTGCACAGTGCCTGGGACAATGAAAGTTCTTAATGAAATGTGACCTCCTTTTCTCTTAGTCAAATGAAGAAACAATAGAAGTTAAATGCAATTTTGATTCTAATCTGATGGCTTAATAAAGCTACTTGTTTCTTACCATCTGATTACCAAAGAAGGAATATAACTACATATTTATAGGTAGGTATACAACACAGTTAGGAAAGTCAGTTATATCCACCATTAATATAAAAGAAAATGGACTTACAAAAAGCCCACTTCAGAAGCTGACATAAGCGCAATGAAAGTACACTAAAGACAGGCAAATGAGTTACATAATTCAAAAAAACTCTACAGAATCCCTCCCAAATCAGTCCAGGATCATTTCAGGAAAAATGGAGCTGAATTCATGATCACTGACCCCTTTTAAAAATAGGACACTTGTTCAAATGATTCTAGTAAGCTCATGGAATTGCTCTAATTTCAATAGGACTTTTTGATGTTCAGGAAGAGTACTTAATTTTAAGTCTCCAGCAAAGCAAAAAAGGACTTTGTATCCTATCCTATCAGATGGCTCTCCTAGGACTTGGTAACCCTGATCAAAACAAAATCGTTTATACCAATTATCACCCCAGGTACAGTGAATAACAAGACTGCCTTTCTCCATGGGGGCACTGTTGCCTTTAAGAATAGTTCCCTAAATCAATTCTTACACTTTCACTGAAGTGACCACTGAATAATTAGGCAAATAATTTTACTACTGATTACAACAGCCTCATGTTCATTCATTTAATCATATCACAAATACTTTTCAAATTCAATGGGAGAGCCCACTTTGCTTGAATGTGTGAGAAGCATTGGGAAGATATTCTAAAAGAGAATGAAATCTAAGGGGATAGAAAAATTATACATAAATTGCGATAGTATTTAAATGAGATATTTCCCCCACTGAAGGACGCTTTTACTTGTGTCAGCTGTGGATGATGAAAAACTATTAGCACTGAAAACATTCACTAGCCATTTCTGACTCCTCAAAAGTTTCAGAGAACTTCTTGTACACTGTATATGTTTTATAAACATTTACTGAATGCATGGATAGAAAATGAGATGGAAGAAGAGTAGAGAGAATAGGAAAGAGTGAACTCATTTCCATAAAGAAAGAATCTTATCCATTCCCTCAACACAGAAACAGACTGCCACAATGGACCATATAATTAAAGCCAATTACAAAGAATCTTGATAATCCATAGTTATCCTGTGCTGCCTTATCACAGGAAATTTCCATTAATCATTGACAAACATGTAGCATAGAGATCCCCACTGTGACCCTCTTGGACTCTCTGAGGGAACCAGATGATCAGATAATAAAGCAAGATTGGTAGATATGATCTGGTTGAATGCACATTAATGATGAAAAAAGATGAAATCTGACCAGGGAGCAAAAGATTGACACTATAAGAGAAATAAATTTAACTCTTAGCAACTGAAGTTTTTCCAATATACAGATTAAGGGGAGGGGACAATTTTGGTTCTGTTTCTTTAAGCAATATACATTAGCAATCTTCAATAAGACTGAGACACAGCATATTATATTTGAGCAGAAGGAGGAGGAAACTTTATGAAAACCAAACAACTCTTTCAGTCTATCTTTTTGGTTTTATAATACAAACAGAATGTAGAGCTCAACCAAGTTTTGCTAATCAGATTGTAAGGATTATACAACAAGGAGACATCTTTGAAAAAAACAAAGCACTAAAAGAAAAATTACTAGAGATCATCAAGGTCTCAATTTGAAAAAACAGACTCTTTAAGTATGACAAATCTAAACATTATAAAACATCATATTCACTGGAATTACTTGATTAATCTTTTCTCCAATTCTATATTGGTATAAAGAAAACTGGCTGAGAATAGTTCTATTTATGACATGTTATGAAGATGTATACCTTTTACTTAAAGGGTTATAAAATAATTCTAAAAACTACATAACTAAGCAGGAAAGAATGTTAAAATATAGTATATTCTACACTTGTCAAAAACACAGTATTAAATTCTCCACTGCAAAGGGAGAATTTAATCTTGCTTTCAAGAAAATATCTATTAGTTAAAAAGTAATAAAGTAAAACTTAACCAGCTTGCCACCATGGTTGCTCCAAAATATACTGTTAGCTAGTCTGGAATCTTGGCATTTAAAGTCTAATGCATACTAACTTTCTACTAAGGTGTTTCATGAGTCCCATACTCATTATACTTATAGGTTTGCCAGAGTTAACAGTAAAATATTGATCACTTAACTTGCTACTTAAGTTAACTGGGTGCATCCTATTACCAACTATATACCAGTACTCACATGATTTTATTTGGGCTCAACAGCTGAATCCAGGACAACAGACTTTATAGAATAACAAAAGTTTTAACCACTTTTATTTTTATGTTTTTCCATTAGAGAAAGGAAAACTAATGCTGGTCACACTGCAGATCTCAGATCATACTTGGTTTTCTCAGGTGTCCCTGGCACATGAAGGCCCCAAATACTTTTTTACTGGACAGCCCACTGTACCTGGGCAAGGTTAGTTACCTGTCCCCAGTGGAATCTGTATCACCACCCCATTCGATGTTCCCATCCACTTGGTAGTTTTTTCCTGCGAGTGCAACGGGGAAAAAAATACAATCATAATGATAGTAGAATCACTCTAAGAAAACACAAATAGTTTTGAGAGCCAAGATATTGTTCTGGTGAAAATGTCAGCACACTGTCAAAATATTAGCTGTGGGAGGTCAGCACAGTAGACTTCCAGGGACTTGTTTTCTTCATTACTGTGGAGGAAATGCAGCTGTCACCTGCAATACCTGGGAAGTCTAGGAACACTCTAGACTTCCCATGGCACACCCAAGGCAATCAGTCTAATCTGCCACATAAAGAAGGTTCCATCATCCGACCAAGAAAATATCTATCAGATAGTTCAGAATTGTAGGGAAGAACACCACCACCACCAATACCTAAGTATGCTCATTCCCAAATTCCCTAGCCAATCCCAGACTACATTCAGCATTGTTTGCCACAGCTGCACTATTTAATGTTTTCTTCACATCAATCTTTTGCTTCAATCAAGTCACTGAAAAAGAAAATGTTAAGTTCTTGTGGAACAAAGTAGAAGCAGATACATGGAAACTGAAGTATCTGAGAAACTTCAAGAGAGCATAATGGAAAACCAGCTGCACTCGCCATAAACAGAAACTTCCTGCTCCAGAAGTAGAGCCTCCTCTTCTTTTTAAATGGGAGGCTCAAAAGTTAAGAGAGGCAGTGAAGTTGCATTAACAGAAAGACTGTCTACTTAATCAAAAGAAATGAGAAATTAAAAGGGAATGAAAAGGAATTTTACCACAAGATGCAGCTACTTACCTGTGTCATTATTCCAAATAAACTGTTGCAAGAAATTTAAAAATTTTAGAAATATTTAGCAGTGGCTTTATCTCAAAATCAAAGGAGTACTAATCCAAGTTGGGAATTTGGGCAAACCTTCTTAGAAAAGGTAAAGAATGAACTGAAAATTCCAGGACACAAAGCCATTATGGCTTTCATTACCAATATAGGACCAAATAAGTAACTAACACAGTGCCTTGAAAATGGCAGAAATGCAGTTAAGTATTGACAAATGAACTGGTGGAATTAATAGGCAAGGAAATGTGAGAGGGGCACTGGAGTGAGAGGAAACAATGTGAGAAGAAGTGTACAAATATGAAACAGTTCAAACCAAGTGGGTAACTATAAGTAGGTAAATAATGTTAGAACCTAAGACTATGGCAAGAAGTAGAAGGAAATGTGGATAGGATATTTGAATGGCTTGTTTTTGTTTGAGGTTCTTTAACAGAAACAAAGCTGAGTCAAAAAAAAGTTTAATGCAGTAATGTAAACATTTGATTTATTTTCCAAGAGATATAAACAAACTACTATGACAAAGCAGAAGAGAGTAATTCCTATTTAGGATTACCAGGGGAGCATCATGATGAATATATACTATGTATATGACAGATAAATGATGCTGTGATCATACTCCCCATTCCTTTATGGGTTACAATAATGCAAAATCTAAAGTAATTAGTATCTATATATAGTGAGGGTGTTGGCTAAAGTGGAAGGAAGAAAAGAAAATCTATTTTTCATTTGTGTACAAAATATAAAAGTGTAAAACAAGGAACTTAAAATTTTACTAGCTTAGAATTATGCATGACTACAAAGACTCATCAAAATAGTATATGGTGTCTAGTATGTAGAAGATATTTTCAAAAACCTGTGAAGGGTATATAAGAAATAAATAGCTCCTCATTAACAGCAAATTCATGATCACAGTACATGATAAAGCACATAAATGAATATTCCAAGAAAGCAGTTAATAGATAATACAGCATGTTTCCTAACAAGAGGAAAATATGCTAGCTTTGAAAATCTGAAGAATTTCTTTTTAAGTGTACCTTAGAGAAAGGATAAAATATTTTCAGATAAAAATTATGTGCATACAAATATGCAAATTCAAGTTTTGGCTAGTGAAAGTAGCATTAAAATTTTTTTCTAGAAAGCCAACAACTCTAAGGACATACAGGATGCTTTTGCAATGGTTAAGCAAGAGAAGACAAATTGGAAATGAAATGCAAAATACAATAGATAGAAAAATCTGAGGACACACTGGCAGCCTGGCTGCCTGCCTGGCAAGGCTGTTGAGGTGGAATGATTAGTTATTTGACTCAAATATTTGGTTTCAAGAATTAATACACATATGTCCAATGCAACAACAGAACTGAAAATCCATGATAAAAATTTTCACAGACAAGAAATTCAGAAGGTTTTGGTAACTGCACTACAAATTAAGGTCAACATCTGAAGCTTGATCAAATTGGCCAGGTTATCAGAGTATAATTTAAAAAGAATAATAATAAAGAAAGATGTTTCAAATAAAAAGCACACACCACAGATCCCAAGTACCCATGAAAGAGAAGAGAGGCCCTTCATCTGTACAGTTTCTAGTTCAATCACATCCAAAGACTCAAGAGACAGTCAGTGATTCTTTAACACGGGTTAACAGGAATAGGAGTTAATTTGCTCAGACAAAATTCTTTCCTAATGAATCACTGCCCTTCAATTTGCTCTTTTATTTAACATTTACAAAGGTTGTTATTGACGTTTGCTGTATGTCACTGCCAGGGGACCAAGCTGTGTCTGTGCTTAGAAAGAACACAATGGAGACAAGGCGGAGTTATAATCAACATTGAAGCTTGCCTTCCTCATATGCCAAATATATCCTGGCCAAGCAACCTCATCCTAAACACTGCAGAGCCAATTAAACTGATCATTGTACTGAATACAAGATAAGCCTCTGCACTGCACGGATTGATAGGACAAAAATAACAGACAAAAATGACTCAATAAAATTAACAATAAAATTTTATTTAATATCCCATTTGTCTGTGAAGGGATGACTTAAATGTAAATTCTTCACGAAATAAAAACCATTAAAAAAATCTGCAAGTTTTCCTGTAAGTTATTTATAAGACCATTTGAAATAATATAATTGTTTAAACAATAGTTTTCATATGAAGGAGGATAGGGTTCTAGCTGAAATAAAATGACCTTCACCAAAAGTTAAGGAAAATGTTAGTACAGATTTTAACTTATTAAAAACAGAACATGTTTGAGTACTAACAATGTGCTAGGTATTATGTTGAGCTTGATGCATGGTTTATGTCCTTTAATTCTCAAACCAACCCTATAACATACATATAATTATCATGAAAACACTACAGTACTCTTAATCACTGCCTATATTTTTTCACTGGCTAAAAGTACCTTGGAATAGCTGCCAACCACAACCATTTCCTTACTAATAAGCTCCTGATGGAGCAGTAAGTAAAAAAAATCATCTATGGTCATGTGTTCATATGTCAAAGAAAAATAAATAATTATTACTGAGATAAACATGTTTTCAAAAACATATCACAAAAATAAAAATTAGCTACTAGGCTAAAAAAAAAAAAAAGGTTCTCAAAATTTAAATCTACCAACCAAAGTTTTCTATCCTTACTGAGGAGATCATTACCACAAAGCCAAAGATTTTATTTCAAGACTGGGACCACAGTGAAATTTCACCTCTAAATTTACTTTTTCAAAGGCAGTTCTGTGTCTTCTGATTGACATGATGCTCAACTATAGTGCTCCTTTCTTGAAAAGTAAGGGACAGTCACTCAAGAAATGCCATTTTATTTACTGAGTATCACTAGATTTCAGGCATACACTAAAAGATACAAACACAAAATGAAACAACAAAGAGACCTACCCTCAAATAATTTATACTTCAACAACTCTACAATAAGAGATGATATGCTACTCAGCAGGTTGCACAGTGTTAAAATACAAAAGAAGCAGTGTTTGTATGTGAAGTCACAGATGTCAAATGTAAGCTGATGTATGATGGATTAAAAAAAGGCCAATGTCATCAGGCAAAGGCAAACACCTGTGGAAATACCTGATAGTTTTAAAAATGGGGTCACTAGGATACAGCTGGAGTATAAAGTAATTCATAGAGATGAGGGGAGAAAAAGGAGGAAGAGTTTAAAGGAGGAGGAGGAGCTTGAGGATGCAGCAGCAGCAGCAGCAGCAACAGCAGCGGTGGCTTGAGGCAGAAAATGAAGGTTTTTAAGAAGCCTGGGAAACCTGGACTTTATTCTGTGGATAGGACAATTACATGCAGAGATCTGCTAGCTTCGTAGCATGATAAAGTGAAATTCATAACTGAGAATGCATTCAAAATGAAAATCATGCTTAAGTTAAATGAGTTTACATAGTATTTTTCTTTCCCCATTCAAATCAAATCAGTATACTTCTATAGCTAAGACTGGAACATAAATTTTGATGTTATATTTTTATACACATTATAAGCCTATTAGTTACAAAGTTTGAATCCTTACTAATTCTTTTGAAGATAACATTTTCATCTTGGTATTTCCCATACTCTTAAAATAGTGTTTAACATATAGAAAGTTTTCAATAAAATATGAAAAGATAGATGGTGTATTTAAACTCTTACAGGAAAAATCATTAGATTTTGTGTGATAGGAAACCAATCTCACAGTGCCTGCCCACTGTTTGCCACAGAAACTCAAGGCCACCTATACCTGACTGAAAGGATGGAACTTCAACTGCTACACTCAGAATGCAGCAATCTAAGCTGCCGAGTAGCAACTCCTTCATCTGAACAGCTGAGGAGATCAAGTTGCAGTGTGGCCAAGTACAATCACTCACGGTTAGCAGACAGCTGAGGGCATTCCAAGTGGTAGTGTTCATTTCTTCAAGTTATCTGCCAAAGCAACCACTAATCTTTAGACACAGCTAACCCTGGGTCATCACTGAAAAAGCTACCTGAAGCATGGCACCCTTACACCATGATGTCAGATCACTGCAAAGTCAGACCACCTGAAAATTCAACTGATGTCAGATCACAGGGTTAGAGTGACACCTAGGACACCCCCAGACCTAGGGCTTCCTACTCATATCTGGAAAGCGACAGCCATTTGTTAGAAGGATCACATTTCTAAACTGGAAAAAAAAAAAAAAAAAAAAAAATCAGAACAATTCTCTCATTCCCACTTTCCTAAGATTGAGGAAGGGCAGTGGATTTCCTTTCCTTCTAAATCACATTATGGATAATAATATCTCATTACCCTAGAAACATTCCTGTGACCATCCAGAAAGTTTTTTATTTTCTCTGGTATCTAAAGGGAAGTAGAGAGTTGGTTACTTGTTCACAGGACACTTTGGGGTAACTCCTTTCTCTTGGCCCTCTCTTACTTAGAAGGGTTAATCTTTCCAAGATACACAAACCAAATCTATCTATTCCTCTACTCCACACAGGCAAACTATGAACCTACAAAGATCGCTGAACCAGATCTCTCTATTCCCTTCTGTGCCATTTTCCCCAAACATGAATACACCAAACACCAGAGTCTCTATCACTTCTATCACTTAGATCCTAGGGAGGAATGCAACTGCCATTACCTTCAGTGAATTTAAAATCCCTTTTTTATGCCTGCAACAAATCCCTAGGAAAAGCTGCATGCTCTACTATGTTTTCATAAAGTGTGGCCTAAAACTCCAACAGGATTTGGCTACTCCATGACTCTGTCACATTGAAATAATACATCCAACCAGAAACCAATTCAACCCCAGCCAGTTCTTCCATAGGTGAGCTCCATCTTAAAAGCAAAGAAAGCTAGAGTATCAGAGCAAGCTAGAAAAGGGAGCTACCTCCATTTCAAGATCCCATAAATGGGACTAACACCGGACACAATACATCTAGGACAGGATATAAATATGTTCTTTAGTCAATAAAATTCTACATTCTGTTCACTGTAGATGTGCTGCCAAAGCAAGCACAACAAAGATAATTGGTGTAATTCTCACTTCTTTGGGAATGAAGAACTCTCTCTTTTTTATTTTTGTGGTACTAGGGGGTTGAACCTGGGGTGATCTACCACTACTGATCTACTCCCCTACCCATTTTTTTTTTTTTTTTAAGACAGAGTCTTGCTAAGCTACTGAGGCTAGACTTGGATTTGAGATCCTCCTGCCTCAGACTCTCCAGTGGTTGGATTACAGGTATGCACCACCACACTGGGCTTGACTCTCCTATTATCACATCAAGTTTTTTTTTCCCCTCGTTACATTAATATTAATGGGAATACACTGAACTTGAATCTTCCAAGTGCTTCAATCTTCTTAACATCAATTGTTTTTCTAACCAAACACAGGGGCTTACTTTTTGTTTCCTCATTTGCACAATGAAGCAACCCAAACTCCTTTTTAGCTCTCAACATTGAATGCAGCCATTCTATCTAGGCCCAGCCTTCAAATTTATAAAGACCAACTAAGCCTCTTAAAGGGTCCTGTGGAATGGGACAAGATGCAGCAGCCCTCATTCTACTCTTGCCGTGTGTGTGTGTGTGTGTGTGTGTGTGTACACAAAAGTCTCAGTTTCAACTAAATTCATAGGGTTACAGTCACAGAGGAAATATG